>NW_026535816.1:0-688000 GCF_028551555.1 Melozone crissalis
CTTTCTTTCCCTGTATGTCTAATCTTGGTTTTCCTTTCTAGCTTAACAATAAAAAAGCAGCAGTAGTAGCTTTCAGGCTACCTGGGAGTAAAAAAAACTCCAAAACGAAAAGGATTTAAAGAAAACTATTTATTCCCTGGGAGCCTGAAATTTTCTATACTGCTGCACGTGACATAGAGCTTTTATTCCTTCTTATAGAGAGTTGATATTTTCTACTTACTTTATACAGCGCCCCCTGCCGTCTGCCCCGGCGCACTGCAGGCACAGCGATCCCTGCCGTCTGCAAGGGCGCACTGCAGGCACAGCGCCTCCTGCCGTCTGCGCCGGCGCACTGCAGGCACAGCGATCCCTGCCGTCTGCCCCGGCGCACTGCAGGCACAGCGATCCCTGCCGTCTGCACAGGCGCACTGCAGGCACAGCGATCCCTGCCGTCTGCACAGGCGCACTGCAGGCACAGCGATCCCTGCCGTCTGCACAGGCGCACTGCAGGCACAGCGCTGCGGCGTTGTTCGGTTCTGTTGAATGAAACTCGGCTGAATTCGGCTTGGTTCGGCTCTTGGTCTAAAGTCGTTTCAGTTCGGCTCTTCGGCCGAACTCGGCACGGTTCGGCTAAACTCGGTCATATTGGGCACATTGTCTAAATGCGGCCAGTGTCGGCTACACTCGGCTATCGGTTCCAGTCGGGTATCATGGTCTCTTGGTGTAAACTGGGCGATTTTGGGCCGCCCTGGGCTCTTCGGTTCAAGTCGGCTGTTTTCGGCCACCCTCGGCTCTTCGGGTAAACTCAGCTATTTCCGGCTTCCCTCGGCCCTTCGGGTCAACTCGGGTGTTTTCGGCCACCCTCGGCTCTTCGGCTCTTCGGAACAATTCGGCCCGGCTCGGCTCCCTCAGGGCGCGAAAGCGGCCGTCAGAGGACCCCGGCACAGCGAGGCGTTTAACCCACATGCCTGGCACAAACCCGCCAAAATACGCCCGCCCGCGGCGCCCCTGAGCCCGCAGCCCGTATCGGGTACACTTGAAATGCCACAGAAAATCCGTCGGAGCCGCCATGACGTCGGTATTCTGTGCAGGCAGTCCACTTACACCCACCCCGGTCCTCCACTTCCCCGCCCTTTTCGCCGCCATGCTGAGAAGGTCAATTAAAAGTCCGCGACACCCGCGACGCGCCACTCCCAAGGTGGCGGCCTCTCGGTGCAGGGCTGCAGTACCGCGCTCTGCCCACAAGGCGGCAGCACTGCCGCACGCCCCAGCCGGGGGCGCAGCGCGCCTCGGGGCTGCGGGCAGGGAAGGCGGCGAAAAAGAACAGGGGCGGCCCCCGCCGAAAACTGCTCTGAAATAAATGCCCCAAAACAACGGGGAAGAGGAAAAATAAACTTCTGCCTCTAATCTAATAGGATAAAAAAAAACAAAACAAAACCCCAACAATTTCTTAAAAAAAAAAATTAAATATTTTAAAAAAGGTTTTTTTATATTAATATTCACATTTCTATCAATAATGTATATTGATGTATACTGTCCATTTATACATTTGTTTTTATGAATACATTTCTATTCCATATTGCATATATCCCTAAAACTTAAATTTATTTGTATATTGTTATACATATTTTTACATAGTAAGTATATATTTCTGTTAGTATTTTTACTTCTGTAACACTTACAGTACTCAAAACCCCTGCCTCTACCCCATAACATGGCAAATAAAACCCCCTTTCATTTCAACTGTATTTAAAATTTAAAAAAAATTATTTTCCGAATTTATATTAAAAATGTTTACTGATGTATGATCGATTTTGCATTTATATTTAGCGATTTAGCTATAAATTTATATTCTATGTTACATGTGTTCCTATTACTTATATTTTTTATATACTTTTATTCATATCTTTATATATTTATTATATCTTTCTGTGTTAGGATTTTTACATCTGCAACACTTACATTATTTAAAATAAAACCCCTGCCTCTACCCACATTAAAGCCAAAAAGAACCCCAGTCTTCTCAACTGTATTTAAATATTTTTTAAAACTCCATTTTTCAGGTTCATATTCACATTTACATTTAAAATGTATACTAATGTATACTCTTATTTGTATTCTCCATTACATCTCTTCCTATTATTTCTATTTACTTCTATTTTGTGTTTATATATATATTTAGATCTTGATTGTATATCTCAATATTTAGAAATATATAACAATAATATCTACATTCATATTATTTAAAATAAAAACCCTGCCTCTAACCCAATAATAAAAAAGACCCCAACCCTTTCTTTTAAACAATATTTAAATAGGTTTTATCCTTATGTCTGATTTTTATATTCATATTTGTATTTATAATGTATATTAATGTCTATTGCTTACTTATACATTTATCTTTATCAATGTCAAGTTATAAACAAATTTATATTCTATATTACATCTGATGCAAGTAGTTATTTATATATTTTTATACATTGATTAAATATTTCTGCGTCAAGATTTTTACTTCTGTAACACTTACAATATTCAAAAAAAACCCCCTGCCTCTACTTAAATAAAAGCCAAAACATTCCCTTTTTTTTAAGCTATATTTACATATTTTTATATTTATATTCCCATTTATAATTTATATTGCTGTATAACATTATTTATATTCTATACTACAACTCTTCATATTACTTCCATATAGTTATATATAAATTTGTATTAATACTTTAGCAATTTCTCTTTATATATTTATTATATGTTTCTATCTTAAGATCCACATTTCTATATTACTTACATTATTTCAAATAAAACTCCTGCCTCTAACCAAATGAAAACCAAGGACACCCCTTTATGTGAACCAGATTTAAAATGTAGGAGGTAAACTTATTTTTCAAAATTATAATCATATTTATATGGATATTTTTATTTATTATATTCATTGATATTATATATATTAGAGAGAATACCTTCTAATATAATAGATATGTATTTTCTGTATTATATTTTTTTACTTATATTTATTTAAATTAAATATTTATAGAGATTCGTATTTGTATATATATTTGCATATCTGAATTGATATTTTATTTCTATCATTTATTTAAAAACCCCAGCCTATAACCTAATAACACCCCCCCCATTTATTTAACTCTATTTAAATGTTTTTATATTTATAATCTATATTTATATATCTTTGTGTATATATATATAAAACAGACTATCATTAATCTATTTGATAATATATTACAATTATATACCATGTATTACAGTTTTATGTATGTATCTGTTATCTATATTCATGTCTACCACTCTAATGTTATATTTATTTTTAAATGTATATTTATTTCTATTTTCATCTCTATATTAAACCATACAAGTTCATTAACCCCACGCACCAGAACCACAACAATACCGTACCTTTGTCAGCACCGGCACGCAGCACACGCTCGTCCCATCGCAGCGCATCAAAACAAAACCCACTGCTATTACTAACGGAACAAACGTCCCACAACGTCATTGAACCCTAATAAAAACTCCAATAAACCTAACTGTCAATAAATTTTAAATCCCACTATAAAGTAGCCCAAAACCTCCGCACATTCTCATCATAAACTTCCTCCTAAACCACTATCTCAAAAACCCCAAAAAACTCAAATACACCTTGAAAATGACACAACTGCTAATAAAAACAAACACCCAGTAAAAATTAAATCAAACCAACTCACGAGACTCAAAACTGTACAACTGACCCTAAACATTACTAAAAAAAGTCCCCAAAGCTCTACCTTGATGCTAATGCACAAATAATAACCTATCATCTAGAAAAGTTATTTGAAAAAAATTAAAAAAATAATTAAAACCATGAAAATAAAAAACTTAAACTATTAAAATACTAAAAAACATCACTACCTAAATTAAAAAACGTATTGCCTATAAAAACCCACCATATAAATGCCCCTGTCCCAAAAAATAAAAATAAAAAAAACTATCGAACCAGAAAGAAATCAGAACTTAGGAACACTAAAACCATAGCATTCAAGACCTCACACCACATCCCTTATCATACACCAACTACAAACAACAGAAAACAATACAATGAATTCTTAAAAACCACCTTAAAACCACTACATTGAAAAACATCTCAAAAATTAAAAACTGCATTTAACAAAAGCCATCTCATAAATTAACACCCAAAACTCCAGCAGCCCAGCTGGCCCTACCAAAGCTCTATCTTTATACATACAGCAAACAAAACCAAAATCCCAGTAATACCCATCAGAAATCTATGAAACAATCCTATTGAAATTACTGCTGCCTCAAATACAAACCAACCCATCCAGAAAGTCAGCTTCACTCAAAAAACAATTTACACAGAGTTAATAACACACAGAGTTAATAATACACAGAGTTAAAAAAGAAATAAAACAACACAGCATATACCACCAATGAATATAATAGTCAAGTAAACAAAAAACACTACATTTTTTTCTTTTTATTTCTTAAACTAACTTCTTTTATTAGCTAGAACAAAAGATTTTGCCAGGACTGTAACAACAACAACAACCTCTTTTTCTTCTTCTCCTTCTGAAATGTCCCTTCTCACTCCCAAATTCCTTTCAACTCCTGAGTTTACATCCAAGCAAAAAGCAAAATTCCTGCACTCGTGCTCGTTCGCTGCTCCCGTCAGATTCTCTGTTCCCCTCCACATCTTCTCACACTTTCAGTCTGCACGCTGTCCTGCCGTGATGAGTCTGACAGAACAATTGGCACAAGTTAACAGAGCATTTCCCTCCCTCCCTCCCTCTGCTTTCCTCAGCGCATTTCAATCCATCCCAGGCCTGCAACGATGCACCCTCACCCCAAAGCTCACAGCAAGCGTGCAGCAGCTCAGGCTCACCTGGCTCCAGGGCTCTGTGCCTTGGATAGCCGAGGAAACTTCTGATGAGCCTCCGTTCCAATCAACTGGAATGCAAACTCACCTCCATCTCAGAGCCTCAGTGACCTCGGCCAGCCCCTTCCTCGCTTCCCTGGGTCACAATGACTTCCAGGCACAAGGGTGCCAAGCAGGTTTCTGTCTTTTCTCTTGAGTGCCAACAGGTCAAATATGTAGACTTTGACATAACTAGTTACCCTCTCTTTGAACTCTCCCAAGGACACTTTTAAAGAAAAGACACAAGATTGCTGCTACAGCCATGTGGGATCGGGAGGAAAGCAGCAAGGATCCCAGGCCAGCGGCGCGGCCGGGCAGTGTCACGTCCCTGCCGCCCTGTGACAGGGCGCACGGCTGCAGGGCCCCAGAGCCTGCAGGCCCTGGAGCTGCCGCACGGATGGACCCGGTTCCCTCCCCGGGTGCCCAGAGGGAAACCTGAGGGCAGGTGTCCACCCCGAGGGTGCACCCAGAGCCCCGGGCACGGATGGAGTCACTGGCCGCTCTCTGGGGACGAGACCCTCCCTGCAGGTGACGCTGCCTTGCCCTCTCCCTCCCTGTGGCACAGGCACCTCCAAGCTCCATGACCAGCCTCCTTCCGTCAGCATCCAGGTGCGGTGTCGGAGCCAGAGGGGTCGAGGCTTTCCAGAACCATAGCGTCCTTTAGGCTGCAAAAGCCTTCTAAGGCCATCGAGCCCAGCTGCTGCCCCAGCACTGCCAAGCCCCCACCCAAATCAGGTCCCTAAACACCACATCTTGCCATGCTTCAAATGTCTCCAGCAATGGGGACTGCCCTGGGCAGCCCGCTCCTACGCCTGACCACCCTTTCAGTGAACAAATTGGTCCTCAAAGCCAATCTGAGCCTTCCCTGCTGCAACTTGAGGCCATTTCCTTTTGTCACGGCACTTCCTACCGGGGAGATCTCGGCACTTCAACCTTACCTGCTCCTTCCCTAGGAGCTCTCTGGCTTGCCTGCATGAGAGGAGAAACACTCCCAGCACAGGAACGGCAGCTCAGCAGGTCCCACACCGAGGCAGGGGAGCAGCTGTCCTCACCACAGCTCCCGTGTCAGCTCTCACAGATCGGCTCTGCTCTGCCTCCCGGGGGCAGATCTCTGCTCAGCGCTTCAGAATTGCCTGTTTGGAGGAGGGGGAAAAAACAGCTTAGCCAAGATTTTTATCCAGACTTATCTGATGTCTTTGCCTGCTTTGCCTCTTCCTGACTTCCTCCTGCTAAGAAAACAGCTGCCTTTGGACTTCTAGGGGCAACTGCCACGTAATGCTTGAAAAGGACCTACAGAAAAGTGCCTCATTTTTCAAGACTCAACCAAGAAGACAGACAACTGCACCTTCTCCATCCCCACTGCCTGCAGAGCTGCCAGGCACCAGGCCAGCTCTGCTCCTGCTTCCAGTTGTTCCCAACCCTGCTGCAAGAACTGAAGGCTGCTTTGGCGTTCCATTGCTCCGCTCCTCCCAAAAAAGATCTTTCAGTGCCGTTCTCCCTCCACGGGAAGGGCCCTTCTGCCTCACACGCTCGGTGACACGAGGCTGCGCCAAGCTGCAGCAGCCTCTGCTCCAGCTGGGAAGGGCTTTCTTCCTCCTCTGGCAACTGGCTGGCACAGGTTGCTCACACATGCTGGGGCTGCCCCATCCCTGGAAGTGTTCCAAGGCCCATTGGTGCTCTGGGATCAGGCTCAGAGCGACCTGGTCCATGGAACCGTGTCCCTGCCCACGGCAGCAGGCTCCGAACGAGGTGATCTTTAGAGCCCCTTCCAACCTGAATTATTCCATGACTCTGTGAACTCAAAAAACTCGGGGAATAAATCTCTAAAGTCACTAAATACATAAAAGCATATCCCCATCAGCATAATTTTCAATGAAAAGTATATCTACAAACAGGGAGAAATATTCTATGTATTTGCTCTTGCTACCTTTCAGGCGTAATTTCAGCTATCTCTTCCAGTTTTAAAATATTCTCTTTTGAAATAATAAGCGGTGTTCAAATTTTAGCATTTTTACACTAGTGCAGCAGCAAAAATTGCTGACAATCAGGCCGTGTCATTCTTTATGGAGCAGAGCCATCGTGACAGCATTCCTGGGACAGAAATTTTACAGGACGTCACTCCACAGAGAGCACCAAAATCCATATCAGCTGGCAGTTCTGCTCCTCCACATCAGAAAGCTAAACTAGGACAAGACAGCCTCGGGATTCACGAATGGCAAGGCAATAAGAGACACGCCTTAATAATACCATTACAATTTCCACAGATCTGCCACCTGATCTGCGACAGCACAGCACCCTGGCCCAGAGGAAGGTGAGCCTGCCCAGGACAGGGGTGGAACTAGGTCGTTTTCAACATCTCTTCCACCCCAAACCATTCTGCCGTGTGATGACACAGGAGAGTTGTAAGGGAGAAGAAGGATGAATTCCTTTGGGGAAGGATCATTGTTTGCCTCTCTAGTAGCAGGCTTTGCTGGCAGGATTGTTTTGCTCTTGCACTGACCTTGGCTGAAGGTGCTTCACCCTGCAGAGAGCGGTGACAGCCTGCTGCACACGCTGTTCTTGGGCAGAGCGCACGGAGCCAGAGGGCAAAGAGCCCCCAGCAGGTCCGTGACAGGAGCGGATGCTCCTCCCCACCTTTGGAAATATCCATTAGGGATTTTTCCAGCAGATGGCAACAGCAGACCGGCGTGGACTGCAAGGGCAGACTCTGCGGGCTGCCTGAAACCTGGCTGGGCTCCACCCAAAGCACCTCTCGGGGTCTGCTCCTCCCGCTCCTGGCATTGAGCCTGGCTGGCAGCCCGGGGCATGGTTACTGGAGTACAGAATAAATCAGTGCTGCAGGAAACTGCACAACAAGCTCTGCGGCTCTTGCTGTGTGTGCAGGCCTTAAAACACACCTGGTGCATTTGGAACAGATGAAAATTATGGCTCCCCCTGAATAAACATGATTTCTCTCCTAGATATCATTTTGAAAAATAATACTTCAAGGGGTGATCAGAATGGGAGCGCAGACAAACACCAAGAATAAAAACTACAGCGTTTGATGCTTTATCAAAAGGTGTGCCTGCCCTACCGTGTCGGGAAGCTGGACTGCTGGACCCAACTTTGCAGCACATTCTTGTCATTGCTTCTGAGCCACCTTCACCAGCTGCTCTCGTGGCATTTGCCGTGCCATTTGCAAATTACAATACGAGCGAACCTGGAAGGCAAAACACAAGATAAATTTACAGCTGGACGGTCAAATCTTTTTCTCCAAAATGCAATCAATGTACAGCTTTCCCCTTAAGCTGAAGTACAGGCCAAATTCATAGAATCACTCGGGTGAGAGAAGCCCTTCAGGCAGTGAAAACGAGCATTTAGGTGTGGTATGAAGCTTGGGGAGCCCTGAAGAGGCTGTCAAAGTCGACTGATATTCTTTGGAAATTACAAATAAAAAATGGGAGGAATGAATTTACAATGAATCCAGTGCGGAAACGCCGCAAGGGACAGCTTGCAGGGGAGATGCCTGAAAGCCAAAGCTGTGCTTCAGTGGCATCTGAGGTGGCAATTTTGCAGAGTGCCTCTACACAAGTTTCTTTTCACTGCGAGCAGTGAGCAGCGGCTCAGAAGACCTGGCTGTAAAAAACACAGGTTATTGTCCCCAAGCACATGCCAGTGGTCTGGAAAAGGGTGACACTCGTTGACATGACTGTTGTGATTGCTCAAGGGGAGAGCTCCTCAGTCCTCCTCACTTCACCGATGCTCCCCGTTGGGGCGCAGGTGAATGGCACCACTGGGCTGTGCTTCACCTCCCTGGGTATATTCTGTGCAGGGAACTGCAGTGCCATTGCAACTTTTCTGCTCTCACATCATTCTTCCAGAGAAAGACAGTACCTTGAAGGGAAAAGTGCCCTGTCCCTGTCCCACTTCCTTTGTCACTTGTGCTAACCCACAGCACACACTCCCTGCACATGTTATCTGAATGTTAACTCTGTTTACAAGTGCTGTGAATAAACCCCAATCCAACTGACAAAGTTCCTCTTTGCTCACATTTCAATACAAGGCTGGAACTATCACCTTGCAAAGAACTCTCCTCTACCAGTGCTAGATGCAAAACCAAAAAGCAAACCTAGGAATGCCTGCCACACTCCAGCACACGAAGCTGCTGCTGCTGCTGCTTTTAATGGCTTAGCCTGAGGGCTTTGCTGCTCTTCCTTTGCTCTGCTAATGGGAAGGACTGGGAGACCTCTTTGAACTAGCTACACATACCAAAGACTGAATAAACAAGTATTCTTCATCCCATTTCTCTTAAGAGTTTGTCCTGACAGATGTCTTCTCCCTCCTGAGGTGTGGATTATAGTTTGTGTTTCCCTTTTTTTCCCCCTTTAGCCCTTGAAGCATTTCACACCCTGCTGGGCAAATGCCCAGAAGTAATCAGACTGACTGAACACGGGGAAACGCAGACAAAAGAAAAGGCTGGAAGCTACTGTTCTTCTCCCAGCTGGCACCGCCAGCTCCTGAGGGCTCAGCCACCACAGCCCACGTTTGTGACAGTACCTGTACGCTCTGGGTGTGTGCAGCCCTTCCGTCGTGCGGCAGCCTGGAGCTGCAGGCTCAGATATCCACCGCGAGCTCCTGGATCCTCCAGGACAAAGCCAGCTCTCCCTGCTGCTCCCGTGTTGCGCTGCCTGTGGAGCAGGGAGGGAAGGAGAGGCACACAGGTTAGCACAGTGGCAGTGCACGAGCTGCCAGGCGTCACCCATCTGACCCGCACCAAAGAGGAAATCTTAATTTTCAGAACTTCCCATCATGCCACACAAGACACTGAAGCCGTCCAAATCTGGAAGGGATAGCCTGGCATGATGCCCCCCCAGGTCATATCTTACATCAAGAGTTCTTTTTCTCCTGCACAAGGCTCTATATCCTACTTGGACAGATATACAAATATCTATAGAAACTACAGATATTCAATAAGCCATCTTAAATCATAACAGCCAGGCCTCTGTACGACCGTGCTTAACTCCTGCTCAGCTCACGCCATCTCCCCGTTCCTCAGGCATCAGAAACCACTGAAACTCCCGTGTTTTCCTGGGGGCTGCCTGCCTGCAGCTGCCCTCCTCTCACCAACGGGGCCACCTGCCAGGCTCCCCAGGGCACAGCAGCCTCCAAGGGGAGCATTCGTCTGTTTGAGAGGTGATGGAAAGCCTGGGGAAAAAAAAAGCTCAGCGACACTGTGGCTCTGAAGGTGCAAGAATCATTACCCTGGAGACGTGCAGCTCACCTGGTTCATGCTGAGCACGCTCCCTGCTCGCTTCACCTGAGCGTTCAGCTGGAGAGATCCATTTCCACGCGCTGGGCTGGGTCCATCTCCGTCCCTGCTGTGAGAAGGTGTTCGGGGGGATGCCGCTGCCCGCTCAGCAGACGCTTCACGCACTCTGCCAGCAGCAGGGGCAGCCTTTGAGGCCACACCAGCCTGGCACAGAGTCACTGAGCCATTCTGACTGTGTTAACAGCACCACGGATGAATCCCCATACCCTCGGGCCTTCATTCTCCGGCACCCCGAGCCCCGCGGCTGCGCGGCAAAGAAGGAAAGCGGGCACCGGAAGAGAGGAGCGAGAGCAGGGCATGACAAAGGGCGGCGAGGGAGGGCGGGCTGTGCAGGAAAGCGGCACGGGAAGGGAAAGCCCGGGAGGGGGGGTAGAGGGAGGGTGGACAGAGGAGGCAGAAACGGGGAAGAGAAAGGGAGTAGCGGGGAAGGGGCTGGACAGGAAGGAGCCGGGCTTGTGGGGGCAGAGGGAATGGGGGAAAGGGAGCGAGAGAAGGCGAATACGGGGAGAAGGAAGGAGGGCGAGAGAGAGGGACAGGCGGGGAAGCCTCACAGAGCCCCGGCTGCACCCCGAGCCCGGCCCGGCGCCTCGCCCTGCCCGGGAGGCTGCGCTCGGGGGAGCTGGGCTCGCTCCGGAGTCACTCGGCTCCAGTCGGCTCTTCGGCTAAACTCGGCTACTGTCGGCTAAACTCGGCTATTGTCGGCCGCATTCGGCTGCATTCGTCCCTTCGGCGCGCTTCGGCCCAACTCGGAGCCGCTCTCTGCGCGTTCGGCTGAGCTCGGCTCGGCTCGCCTCCCCCGACGGCGGGCAAGCGGCGCCGCCTCACGTTAAACTCGCCCGACTCGGGGCGCTCCTGCTGCCGCGTCCCGCGGGCGGCCCGGCCTTCGTACCGACACGACCGGGAGCGCGGGGTGGCACAGGAGCTCATTGGGCTGTGCTAATTAGCACTCGCGCTAATTAGCGCGCACGAGAGCGGCGGGCTCGGTTCGGCCGAGCTCGGCTCCGTTCAGGCAGCCTCGCAAGCCTGGCCTCGGTTCGCTCGAGCCCCTCAGGTTCGGCCGGTCTCGCCTTGGTTCGGCTGAGCTCGTTCCATTCGGCCCAAGGCGGCGTCGTTCAGTCGTGTTCTTATAAATACCTTTCTTTATCGACTGTATATTTCTATATTTAGATTTATACTTCCATAATACTTCTATGATTCCAAATAAAACCCCCGTCTCTAACCAAATAAACACAAAAAAAGCCTTCTTTTGAACGATATTGAAATATTTTTATACTTTTGTATAATTATATTCACATTTATATTTATAGTTTCTTTTGATGCATTATATTCATAATTATATATAATAGATACAAAATTCTAGGAAAGTATTTACTAATTTTTTCTTATAGGTTTAAATTTTATATATATCTGTATATATTTCTATTTCTATACTTAGATTTCTCCCTTTATATTATTTGTAGCTATAATTTTTACAATCAAAACACTGCCTATTGACAAATGAAAAAACCCACTTTGTTTAACTATATTAAAAAATATTTTCATGCTTATAATTGTCATATTTATATTTATAATTTGTTCAGTATTACATGAGAACATACCTGCTCCTGCACTGCAGCGGGGCTCCCGCTCCTGGGGACCTTGGGGTGCCCCAATGGCATCAGAGCCCCGCGTCTTCATCCCCTTCTCCTCTATTTAGAAACTACACTGGAACTTTTTTCTGGAAACAAAGACATTACCTAAATCCTCTCTCCGTGTCCCAGACAGATGCATATTCAGTTATTAGTTGGCTGGGCAGCAGTTTCTTAAATAGAATGATAAACAAGATGTGAACATTTTAGCTACAAGCAAATAGGCAAATCTGAACAAGGTACTGGTGGCCAACACCAACCACCAAAGTGATTTTGAAGGAATTTTTTAAACAATAAAATAATGATACCACAAAAATTAAGCAAAAAGCTAACTACTGGCTAAGAAAGAAGGAAAAATTAACTTTTGACAGCAACAACGTTCCAACCACACAGGCTTTTTCCCCATGTCATACCTTGTAACTACGTCTCTTGGCAATTCTCATCATGTATCCCAAAAGGAATAAATACCTCAGAGCGTCCTAAAGCAAAAAGCAGCACACGTGAGCTCCTCACACTCCCGGGAGGCCGGCACAGCGTGCACTGAGTCTGCAACAAATTCTGCTCACTGAGGGTCTGCAAACAAAGGTTCAACTGATGAACTGACCTGATTTTAAAGAGAGGTTTTCTAAGCGCTGAAGCACAAAAAAGAACAAGCAGAAACAATTCTTAAAAAAAAACCTGCAAGTTTCGTTTAGCATATATGCGACTGATTTCCACCCTGTGGCTTCTCACTGGGATTCGTCTGCAGGTTCAGGAAGATGACAATGCACACTCTGCCTTCCCTGAGCCCCCCACGGCAGCGGAGCGCTGCTCCGTGCGCTCAGATCATCGGGAACTGGATTACACGTGCCCGGATGGACCGGAACTGCTCTGCTGCAGATTCAGGAGACGATGGCAGAGAGGGGCTGGCCGAGGCGTCGTCCCAATTCCGTTCCTGTGTGACGAGGAGCGGTTTGTTCCCAGCAGCTGCAACAATCCCCAGCTCGCTTCCGTGGTGAGTGCCGATGGCACACAAACGGCAGCCCGAGGAAATCGTGTTCTGGGCTCTAAGTGGTTGGGACAGGGTCCGATTTTTTGTTTTGTATCTGTATGACGATTAGTACGACAGGGCCCTGACCGATGACGTGGCAGCACAGAATTAAAAACTCCTCAATAGGATTACATCGGCTTCGAGGAAAAGACAAAAGCCTAGGACCCTTCTGAAATCTACTTTTAATCCAGAGCACACGGATTGTCACCATGCTGCACCTTCCAGCTTTTCAAAGCAGCTTACTTCTGAAGACCAGGAAACACTGATTTCTACAGAAACAATGGGCAACCCCCAGGCTAATCTCAGCACTACTGTTTAATAGGGGACCTGCCAGCGTGCCAGTCCAGCCTCAAGTGTGCTTTACTTCAGTCTAACATCCCCACAAAATTCTTCTCACGTCTCCCAACCCTGAAATCTTATTTTCCCCTAAAGCTTCTCATCATTAGCAATTTCCAAGTAACATGTTTTTTTTTACAGCATTCAAAAATGTCATGCTGGACTGTGCTAGAGAGTAATCTGCAAATATAAGCTTAGCAAAGTTTGAATTGACTTGTCCAGAGAAAAAACCTACAAGCGAACACCTACACCTGCCTACAAAGAGCTAACAAGCCCCTGGCAGCTGCCAGCATCAAAGCACAGTGGATGTTTCTAACACAGGGTAAGGATAACAATATCACCTTTTGTTCTCTCCAGCTTGTTTTCCCTGCAGTCATATTTCGCTTCTTATGATTTTTTTAGTCTCCGTATCTTCGTGGACAGCACCGAGCCTGAAGACAAGGATACGAGAGTCTTTCCCTGCCGTACGGAGAGAACCAGGAAAACAGTTAAAAAGAGAACAGGGTAGTTTGAAATTCATACTTGCAATGAGAAGCAGCGCCTAACCAACAGAACAAAAGTAAACAAAGCATGGCAGCTCCCTGGGGACAGAAGACTTACAAACTCTCCAGAATTTACAATTCTAGAGACCATCTCCTTTAGGACGGCAGCCAAGTGTCCCATGAGGTGGCGCTACACCAAAGAACAATCTGAGAGGTTCCAAAGAGCGAAATGCACAATATTTTGCAAAGACATAAAATCTTGCAAAACAACAAAAATACAACGGATGTAAACTACAGGGCAAGAGTACAAGTGTTCACTTTAAGAGCTGGAACCATCCAGGTGAGCACCTGATAACTGGATCCTCAGCAGAGTTTGAGCCCTTCAGGACACAGAAGGGTTTTCCCCAAAAATTTCACAGACTGAGTTTTGATAGAAGTACAGTTGCCACATCCTCAGAAACGTCACCCATTCTCCAGGTGTGTGGAGAGAACTGCAAATGGCTCTCACGTAGTTTGAGCTAGTTCTGTAAGGTCTCGGGGTGAATTTCACCAGATGCAACCAAACTGGGCAACTCCCAGTGGGACAGAAGGAACCCAAAGCTTGGGTAAGCAGAGCTGCAGCACAGTGTAAAAAATAATAAACCATCCTTTTTTTTTCCTCTTGCTTTTGTTTTTTTCTTATTCAGATCAGCATAGCAATTAAAGAGAAAGTGAAAAACTCACCATTACTGAACATTTCATCATCTGCAGGCTGAGCATCCTTAGCATAGAGGACTCCAAAGTTAAAATTCACCGAGCCCTGCGAAATAAAACCAAATATTGTATGATAAACAGTCAGACAGCAAACATAAAAATTTGTTTCCTCTAAGGACTTTCAGGTATGTATGTATCTTTGCATACATCCTACACATTAGAACATACACTTTATACCATCACCTAATACATAATCATTTACCTTTAAATTTTGATAGTATAGCATGAATTTTTAACTTAAATTGGTGATCTATTATTATTAAGTTGGTGCTTAAAGTTATTTCTGCTGTCACGTTCAAAAAAACATTAATTTTTTTTACTGTAATGACCAATTGATTTCAAAGTCATCACAAGCCCATCAAAATACAAAGCTCTGTTCACTGGACGGGTCTGTGAGCTAGAAGTAGTTAGGCTTCTACTTCCCTCTTGTTCTTCCAGAACCAAGAAATCCTGTCAACAAAACCAGGATCTTTAGCCCACTGCTGTGAAAGATTCTACAAGGATGATGGTTTGATTTGTGTTTAGAAGTTTTGATTTGAAATGGCCAGTTCAATGGATAAAGACAGTTTAAGTAGTATTACATTACTGTTATTATTATTTCTATTATTATTTTTACTATTACTACTACTATTATTATCACCTGTTACTGGAAGAAAGAGACCAGTAGTACCTATACTTAATTACTTTTATTTCCAGAAAATAATAAAGAAAAAAGAACCAAACCAAAAAAAGTCACTTCCTACCTCTTCTATCAAGGGATGAAAAATTTCTCTTGGGCTCTCCTCCAATTTACTGTTAAATGCAATGTTCTGTGGAACTGCCATTTCTTTCCCAAAATACTAACTTCCAACACTTCCTGAACGTATTTTGTATTTTCAAACAACAGAAGTTAGTGAGACTCTGTGGAGGTCAGGTTTAAATTTCTTTCCTTCTAAAGCACAGAGTTCTGTTCCATCACCCCGCCCTTTGGCTCTACACTGAATCATGGTGAGCATTTGAGGAGTGCTCAATAACCAATTCTATTTCTCTCTTTTTCTAGTTCTCTCTATTCTTAAATAATTCAAGACAAGTCAAATGAAAAAGTTCAGCCTCAAAGTCACACTTTTTCCCTTTGTCTGGTCAAGAACAGGCTCTATGCTGCCTTCAACGATTAAGACTTGCAAAACCGGTTTTACAGGTTTATCATAAAACCCACAGAAGGCAAGCTCTGAATAACAGGAAAAGGTACACAGGCAAATATCTAAAGGGATCACTTCTTTGGAAATACATACCTTGATAGAGATCGCACTGAGAACCTTTCTGTGGGACTCTAAGGGAGACGTATTTTCTGAGTACCCTGTAAACAAGAAAAGCTACAATATATTACAGGACACCCCCACTTTTTCAACACATTCAAATAGGATTTTTAATAAAAACAATTCAGTTAAAAAAGAAGGAACAAAACCAAGCTAATTTTACTCAGCTATATTTACTCCCGATTTAGATGAAAAAAAAAAAACCGCACAGGTGCTCGCCGTGCTCGCCCGGGGCGGCTCCTGCAGCTCCCGGCCCGCGGCAGCAAAGCACCGCCCCGCCCCCCGCCCCCGGCACCGCCGAGGGAGGCCGAGGAACCCCGCGGACGCTCCTTCCGCGCTGCTCGGCGCCGTGCGGGCGGCCGGACGGAGGCTTCGCCCGTCCAGCGTCGCCGCCCCGCGCGGGAGAGGCGCCGGGAGCGGCCCGCGCACAGCCGCGCGCAGGCCGCCTGGCCCGCCAGCCAGTCATGTGCCGCGTCAGCCGTTGCGTCACGCGCCGCGCCGGCAGCAGGGCCTGCCGGGAGTTGTAGTCTCGGGATGACAGCCACGGCTCCGTCCCCCAGCGCCGGGACCTGCAGTCCCTCCCGGGCATCAAACGGGACCTTCACCCCTGGGCGGGGAAGGACCTGAGGCACCACCGCTCCTCCCGAACGCCCTCTCTTTTTCCCTCCAACCCTTTTTTCTTTTTTCACTCTGTTTTTCACCCCTTCCCTTCCCTCTTGCTCTCCCGCTTCCTTTCCTTTCCTTTCCCTTCCCTTTCCCTTTCTTGTATTTCTGATCTTGGTTTACCTTTCTAGCTTTAGAATAAAAAAACAGCAGTAGAAACTATCAGGCTACCTGGGAGTAAAAAAAAAAAACTCCAAAACGAAAAGGATTTAAAGAAAACTATTTATTCCCTGGGAGCCTGAAATTTTCTACTGCTGCACGTGACATAGAGCTTTTATTCCTTCTTCTAGAGAGTTGATATTTTCTACTTACTTTATACAGCGCCCCCTGCCGTCTGTCCCGGAGCACTGCAGGCACAGCGATCCCTGCCGTCTGCACAGGCGCACTGCAGGCACAGCGATCCCTGCCGTCTGCACAGGCGCACTGCAGGCACAGCGCCCCCTGCTGTCTCCCTCGGAGCACTGCAGGCACAGCGATCCCTGCCCCCTGCACAGGCGCACTGCAGGCACAGCGCTGCGGCGTTGTTCGGTTCTGTTGAATGAAACTCGGCTGAATTCGGCTTGGTTCGGCTCTTGGTCTAAAGTCGTTTCAGTTCGGCTCTTCGGCCGAACTCGGCACGGTTCGACTAAACTCGGTCATATTGGGCACATTGTCTAAATGCGGCCAGTGTCGGCTACACTCGGCTATCGGTTCCAGTCGGGTATCATGGTCTCTTGGTGTAAACTGGGCGATTTTGGGCCGCCCTGGGCTCTTCGGTTCAAGTCGGCTGTTTTCGGCCACCCTCGGCTCTTCGGGTAAACTCGGCTATTTCCGGTTCCCTCGGCCCTTCGGGTCAACTCGGGTGTTTTCGGCCACCCTCGGCTCTTCGGCTCTTCGGAACAATTCGGCCCGGCTCGGCTCCCTCAGGGCGCGAAAGCGGCCGTCAGAGGACCCCGGCACAGCGAGGCGTTTAACCCAGATGCCTGGCACAAACCCGCCAAACTACCCCGCCCGCGGCGCCGCTGAGCCCACAGCATGTGTCGGGTACACATGAAACGCCACAGAAAAATCCGTCGGAGCCGCCATGACGTCAGTATTCTGTGCAGGCAGTCCACTTACACCCACCCCGGTCCTCCACTTCCCCGCCCTTTTCGCCGCCATGCTGAGAAGGTCAATTAAAAGTCCACGACACCCGTGACGCGCCACTCCCAAGGTGGCGGCCTCTCGGTGCAGGGCTGCAGTACCGCGCTCTGCCCACAAGGCGGCAGCACTGCCGCACGCCCCAGCCGGGGGCGCAGCGCGCCTCGGGGCTCTGGGCAGGGAAGGCGGCGAAAAAGAACAGGGGCGGCCCCCGCCGAAAACTGCTCTGAAATAAATGCCCCAAAACAACGGGGAAGAGGAAAAATAAACTTCTGCCTCTAATCTAATAGGATAAAAGACAAAACAAAATACAACACACAAAAAAAACCCCAAAAACCCAACAATTTCTTTTAAAAAATATTTAAATGTTTTTTAAAAAGTTTTTTCCTATTAATATTCACATTCCTATTTACAATGTATATTGATGTACACTGTACATTTATACATTTCTTTTTATAAATACATTTCTATTCCATATTGCATATATCCCTAAAACTTAAATTTATTTGTATATTTTTATACATATTTTTACATAGTAAGTATATATTTCTGTTACGATTTTTACTTCTGTAACACTTGCATTATTTAAAATAAAACCTTTGCCTCCATCCACATTAAAGCCAAAAAGAACCCCTTTCTTCTCAACTGTATTCAAATATTTTTTAAAATTCTAGTTTTCAGGTTCATATTCATATTTACGTTTAAAATGTACACTTATGTATACTGTTATTTGTATTCTTCATTACATCTCTTCCTATTATTGGTATTTCTTTATATTTTGTGTTTTTATATATATATTTATATCTCGATTGTATATCTCCATATTTAGAAATAAATAACAATAATATCTACATTCATATTATTTGAAATAAAAACCCTGCCTCTAACACAATAGGAATAAAAAAAACCCCAACCCTTTGTTGTAAACAATATTTAAATAGACTTTATCCTAAAGTTCAATTTTTATATTCATATTTGTATTTATAAGGTATATTAATGTCTATTGCTTACTTATACATTTATCTTTACCAATGTCAAGTTAAAAATAAATTTATATTCTATATGACATCTCATGCGAGTAGTTATTTATGAATTTTTATATATTTTTATTCATATTTTTTATATTGATTAAATATTTCTGCCTCAAGATTTTTACTTCTGGAACATTCAAAATAAAACCCCTGCCTCTACTTAAATAAAAGCCAAAACATTCCCTTTCTTTTAAGCTATATTTACATATTTTTATATTTATATTCCCATTTATAATTTATATTGCCGTATAATGTTATTTACATTCTACACTACAACTCTTCATATTACTTACATATATTTATATATAAATTTATATTCATATTTTAGCAATTTCTCCTTATATATGTATTACATATTTCTATCTTAAGATCCACATTTCTATATTACTTATATAATTTAAAATAAAACTCCTGCCTCTAACCAAATGAAAAGCAAGGACGCCCCTTTATTTGAACCAGATTTAAAAATGTAGGAAGTAAATTGATTTTTCAAAATTAAAATGATATTCATATGGATATTTTAATTTATTTTATTCATAGATATTATATATATTAGAGAGAATACCTTCTAAAATAATAATAGATATATATTTTCTGTATTATAGATTTCATTTATTTATATTTCTTTAAATAAATTGTTACAGAGATTTGCATTTGTATATATATTTGTATATCTGAATTGATATTTTATTTCTATCATTTATTTAAAAACCCCGGCCTATAACCTAATAAAACCCCCCAATTTATTTTAACTCTATTTAAATATTTTTATATTTACTATGTATATTTATATATCTTTGTGTATATATATATAAGAGACTATCATTTCTCTACATGAAAATGTTACAATTATATACCATATATTATAGTTTTATCTAAGTATCTGTTATCTATATTTATGTCTACCACTATAATTTCATATTTATTTTTAAATGTATATTTATTTCTATTTTCACCTCTATATTAAACCATAGAAGTTCATTAACCCGACACACCAGAACCTCTCCCAGTAATTCCCAAAACAGCACTCTGGTTCCATCCCCTCTGTGGGCCGTAGCCCTCCACTTATCTCTCAGACATCAGGGGATGCTGGTCTCAGGTGCAAAGAAAGGCCACCTCGGCACCTAGGAAAGCCCTGCTTGCACCGGGCTGGTGTCTCCCAGACAGCTGTATTAAAGAAAACCAAACATCAGTGTCTGGTCTTGGCACCACATCAGCCAAAACCCCACCACTCTGCTACTCACCGCGCTCCTAGGAAGGACCAGCACCTCCTAAACCTGACCCTCTGCCACACATGGAATGCATCTGCACCTGAAAGAAAGTTACAAAGTACATCAAACACCACCAGGATAACTCACAAGCTGCAAACACCTTATGTCAATCTAGGAATAGCATCTAGAGCCCATGTACACCCCACATTACAAATTTCAACTCCCCAGGCCTGTCCCATTGCAGCAGGCCTATTGCAGCAGGGCAAAACAGCTCTGGCACAAAAAAGTGCAGACACCCGTGACACAGAACGTGACAAACAGGGGGACACGAAACACGACACATCATGCTTGTGGTGAGGGCCTCGAGGGGAGAAGGCAAAAGGGACCCCAAAGACACACCAGGGAACACAGCACACCGGACAACAAGACACAGACCAGAGCTGTTCTGCACTGCCCGCCTGAAAGCTGCCATCAAAAGTAGAGCCTCTCCCTTTAGCCGTCCTAAAGAGGCCCTTGGAGAAGATTGCTTTTCCCTCTGCTAATCTTTAAATCTGCCCCAAGAACTCCCAATCCACTACTCTCCCATCATCCCATCTCCAGGCCGTGGCCCCTGACTTATCTTTTGCATGATCAGTGATGGGAATCCACGTTGCACCTGAAATGAGTCTGCCTCGGAGGGCCTCGTGATGGCCTGTTAGCCTCTCAGTCAGCTACAATGAAGAAAACCAAAACCAAAGTATGAGTCCGGAGTTATGTGGGACAAATCCCACCAAGGCAGCTACTTGCCCTTTCCTGAGCGGGCCGGGCTCCTTCAGCCTCCAGCTTCATCCTGATTCCAAGGCTGTGGCCTTTATTAGGAGTGGCACCTGGGTTAGGGAAAGGCAAAGTTAAATGGCATTCCTGTGAGTGCAGTGGATGACCTTGTGTGCTGTAAGACATGTGAAAACCTCTGCTAGGCTTCTGAGAAGCCTTGTGTAGGGGGGCCCTCAAATAAACAAATAAACACCCTCTTTCACCCTGCTGCCTGCAAACCTCCCCCTGCCCACAATAACTCCTAACTGGATACCTGCTCACCCTCCCTCTCCTAGTCACAATCCTCAACTCACCTGAAACCTCAATCTCAAACATCATCCTTCACACTGGGCACATGCCTCTTGTGACATGATGAATCTGCTGAACAATTTTTTTCTTGAGAGCTGAGTAATAAGAACTACTTCTCTCCACTGCTCACCTTGACTGCTGGTATCCAGATTTATTTCCTAAAAAGAAAGACAAAGAACAGAGCTGTAACAGAGTCACCATATACACTTCTGCTGCAGACACAAATGGGGCCTCACCTGCTCGGGGCAATCCCCTCACCAAGGATGGGGCCCTCAGGCACAGATTTAATCCATCTGAATCTGAAAAAAGTTAGGACAAGAGTCACACTGTTGCAGGATAAGCTAAGAGCTCCAGACATCCTGTGTCCATCTACAAATCCCATCTAGAGTCCAACTACGCCCCACATTACAAATTCCAAATCCCCGGGGCTTCTCCTATTGCATCAGGCTATGGCAGCAGGGCAGAGCAGCTCCAGCACAAATGTGTGCAGACACCCGTGACACAGGACAGACAGGACAGGACGTGACAGACAACGGGGACACAACAGGAACAGAAACCTCTTGTCAAGGAAAATGGCTGCAAGGACTGAGAGAAGGCAAAAGAAGATGACCGAGGTGAGACTGATGGTGAGCTGTGAGGCTCAGAGAATCCTGGAGGAAGGAGATGCTCAACTGGATGATTTATTCCAAGAACAGCAAAGATGGATGCCCAGGAATCCAATCATCAGAATCCTCTCCCTGCCCTCACATTCTTTCAAGTCCAGTCCACCATAATGGATCCAGGTGGGTCATAGCTGTCCATACAGCTCAGAACAAGACCTGACAAGACAGCTGACTGGATGCTTCCAAAGAGAGAAGAGAGTCTGATTCCTGTCTGCGCTCCTGAGTCAAAAGTTCTATGGCCTGGGTGCCAGGCCAAGGAATGCAGAGACCACTGATGCTAACAATGATGCCAAGGTTTCTGACAGGCCCCTCAAAGGGCTAAGCTAAGAGACATGAGATATCCAGACAACACACAATAGACAAGTGACACGAGACACACTGGGACTGCTCTGCCCTGAGCAACTCAGCACTGTGATCAAATGTGAGACTTTGCTTTTATGGGGCCTAAGGGGCCACTTCATGAACACCCCCCACCTCCAAATTGGATTCAAAAACCCCTCCCAGTAATTCCCAAACCAGCACCCCGCTTTCATCCCCTCTGTGGTTCGTAGCCCTCTACTTATCTCTCAGACATCTGGGGATGCTGCTCCCTGTCAGGTGCAAAGAAAGGCCACCTCGTCAGCTGGGAAGGTCCTGCTGGCACCACACTGGTGTCTCCCAGACAGCTGTATTAAAGAAAACCAAACATCAGTGTCTGGTCTTGGCACCACATCGGCCAAAACCCCACCACTCTGCTACTCACCGCGCTCCTAGGAAGGCCCAACACCTCCTAACCCTGACCCTCTGCCACACATGGAATGCATCTGCACCTGAAAGAAAGTTAGAACATTTTTCAAACACCACCAGGATAACTCAAAAGCTGCAAACACCTTATGTCAATCTAGGAATAGCATCTAGAGCCCATGTACACCCCACATTACAAATTTCAACTCCCCAGGCCTGTCCCATTGCAGCAGGCCATGCAGCAGGGCAAAACAGCTCTGGCATAAATAAGTGCAGACACCCGTGACACAGAACGTGACAAACAGGGGGACACGAAACACGACACATCATGCTTGTGGTGAGGGCCTCGAGGGGAGAAGGCAAAAGGGATCCCAAAGACACACCAGGGAACACAGCACACCGGACAACAAGACACAGACCAGAGCTGTTCTGCACTGCCCGCCTGAAAGCTGCCATCAAAAGTAGAGCCTCTCCCTTTAGCCGTCCTAAGAGGCCCTTGGAGAAGATCGCTTTTCCCTCTGCTAATTTTTTAATCTGCCCCAAAAACTCCCAACCTGCTCCTACCCCATCATCCCATCTCCAGGCCGTGGCCCCCGACTTATCTTTTGCATGATCAGTGATGGGAATCCACGTTGCACCTGAAATGAGTCTGCCTCGGAGGGCCTCGTGATGGCCTGTCAGCCTCTCAGTCAGCTACAATGAAGAAAACCAAAACCAAAGTATGAGTCCGGAGTTACGTGGGACAAATCCCACCAAGGCGGCTACTTGCCCTCTCCTGAGTGGGCCTGGCTCCTTCAGCCTCCAGCTTCATCCTGATTCCAAGGCTGTGGCCTTTATTAGGAGTGGCACCTGGGTTAGAGAAAGGCAAAGTTAAATGGCATTCCTGTGAGTGCAGTGGATGACCTTGTGTGCTGTAAGACATGTGAAAACCTCTGCTAGGCTTCTGAGAAGCCTTGTGGTGGGGGGGCCCTCAAATAAACAAATAAACACCCTCTCTCACCCTGCTGCCTGCAAACCTCCCCCTGCCCACAATAACTCCTAACTGGATACCTGCTCACCCTCCCTCTCCTAGTCACAATCCTCAACTCACCTGAAACCTCAATCTCAAACATCATCCTTCATACTGGGCACATGCCTCTTGTGACATGATCAATCTGCCGAACAATTTTTTTCTTGAGAGCTGAGTAATAAGAACTACTTCTCTCCACTGCTCACCTTGGCTGCTGGTATCCAGATTTATTTCCTAAAAAGAAAGACAAAGAACAGAGCTGTAACAGAGTCACCATATACACTTCTGCTGCAGACACAAATGGGGCCTCACCTGCCCGGGGCAATCCCCTCACCAAGGATGGGGCCCTCAGGCACAGATTTAATCCATCTGAATCAAGTTAGGACAAGAGTCACACTGTTGCAGGATAAGTTAAGAGCTCCAGATATCCTGGGTCCATCTACAAATCCCATCTAGAGTCCAACTACATCTCACATTACAAATTCCAAATCCCCGGGGCTTCTCCTATTGCACCAGGCTATGGCAGCAGGGCAGAGCAGCTCCAGCACAAATGTGTGCAGACACCCGTGACACAGGACAGGACGTGACAGACAATGAGGACACAACACAGACACAAACCTCTTGGCAAGGAAAATGGCTGCAAGGACTGAGAGAATGCAAAAGGAGATGAGCAAGCTGAGACCGATGGTGAGCTGATGAGGCTCAGAGAATCCTGGAGAAAGAAGATGCTAACTGAATGATTGATTCCAAGAACAGCAAAGATGGATGCCTAGGAATCCTACGGTCAGAATCCTCTCCCTGCCCTCACATTCTTTCAAGTCCTAATCCACCATAATGGATCCAGGTGGGTCAGAGCTGTTCATACAGCTCAGAACAAGACCTGACAAGATATATGACTGGATGCTTCCAAAGAGAGAACTTTTGACTGGGGAGCTCAGACAGGTATCAGGAACACATCTATGGCCTGGGTGCCAGGCCAAGGAATGCAGAGATCACAGGTGCTAAGAATGATGCCAGAGTTTCTGACAGGTCCCTCAAAGGGCTAAGGTAAAAGACATAAGATACACAAACAACACATAATGCACAACAGACAAGTGACACAATACACACCGGGACTGCTCTGCCCTGCTGCACACCTCAGCAAAGTGATCAAAAGCGAGACTTGGCTTTTATGGGGCGTAAGGTGCCACGTCTTGGCTACCCTCGTCTCCAGAGCCAACTCAAACCCCCCACCCACCCCAGGGAGTCCTGACCCAGCACCCTGCTTCCATCCCTCTGTGGGCCGTAGCCCTCCACTTATCTCTCAGACATCAGGGGATGCTGGTCTCAGGTGCAAAGAAAGGCCACATCGGCACCTAGGAAAGCCCTGCTTGCACCGGGCTGGTGTCGCCCAGACAGCTGTATTAAAGAAAACCAAACATCAGTGTCTGGTCTTGGCACCACATCAGCCAAAACCTCACCACTCTGCTACTCACCGCGCTCCTAGGAAGGCCCAGCACCTCCTAACCCTGACCCTCTGCCACACATGGAACGCATCTGCACCTGAAAGAAAGTTACAAAGTACATCAAACACCACCAGGATAACTCACAAGCTGCAAACACCTTATGTCAATCTAGGAATAGCATCTAGAGCCCATGTACACCCCACATTACAAATTTCAACTCCCCAGGCCTGTCCCATTGCAGCAGGCCTATTGCAGCAGGCCTATTGCAGCAGGGCAAAACAGCTCTGGCACAAATAAGTGCAGACACCCGTGACACAGAACGTGACAAACAGGGGGACACGAAACACGACACATCATGCTTGTGGTGAGGGCCTCGAGGGGAGAAGGCAAAAGGGACCCCAAAGACACACCAGGGAACACAGCACACCGGACAACAAGACACAGACCAGAGCTGTTCTGCACTGCCCGCCTGAAAGCTGCCATCAAAAGTAGAGCCTCTCCCTTTAGCCGTCCTAAGAGGCCCTTGGAGAAGATCGCTTTTCCCTCTGCTAATTTTTTAATCTGCCCCAAAAACTCCCAACCTGCTCCTACCCCATCATCCCATCTCCAGGCCGTGGCCCCCGACTTATCTTTTGCATGATCAGTGATGGGAATCCACGTTGCACCTGAAATGAGTCTGCCTCGGAGGGCCTCGTGATGGCCTGTCAGCCTCTCGGTCAGCTACAATGAAGAAAACCAAAACCAAAGTATGAGTCCGGAGTTATGTGGGACAAATCCCACCAAGGCGGCTACTTGCCCTCTCCTGAGTGTGCCGGGCTCCTTCAGCCTCCAGCTTCATCCTGATTCCAAGGCTGTGGCCTTTATTAGGAGTGGCACCTGGGTTAGAGAAAGGCAAAGTTAAATGGCATTCCTGTGAGTGCAGTGGATGACCTTGTGTGCTGCAAGACATGTGAAAACCTCTGCTAGGCTTCTGAGAAGCCTTGTGTAGGGGGGCCCTCAAATAAACAAATAAACACCCTCTCTCACCCTGCTGCCTGCAAACCTCCCCCTGCCCACAATAACTCCTAACTGGATACCTGCTCACCCTCCCTCTCCTAGTCACAATCCTCAACTCACCTGAAACCTCAATCTCAAACATCATCCTTCACACTGGGCACATGCCTTTTGTGACATGATGAATCTGCTGAACAATTTTTTTCTTGAGAGCTGAGTAATAAGAACTACTTCTCTCCACTGCTCACCTTGACTGCTGGTATCCAGATTTATTTCCTAAAAAGAAAGACAAAGAACAGAGCTGTAACAGAGTCACCATATACACTTCTGCTGCAGACACAAATGGGGCCTCACCTGCTCGGGGCAATCCCCTCACCAAGGATGGGGCCCTCAGGCACAGATTTAATCCATCTGAATCTGAAAAAAGTTAGGACAAGAGTCACACTGTTGCAGGATAAGCTAAGAGCTCCAGACATCCTGTGTCCATCTACAAATCCCATCTAGAGTCCAACTACGCCCCACATTACAAATTCCAAATCCCCGGGGCTTCTCCTATTGCACCAGGCAATGGCAGCAGGGCAGAGCAGCTCCAGCACAAATGTGTGCAGAAACCCGTGACACAGGACAGACAGGACAGGACGTGACAGACAACGGGGACACAACAGGAACAGAAACCTCTTGTCAAGGAAAATGGCTGCAAGGACTGAGAGAAGGCAAAAGAAGATGACCGAGGTGAGACTGATGGTGAGCTGTGAGGCTCAGAGAACCCTGGAGGAAGGAGATGCTCAACTGGATGATTTATTCCAAGAACAGCAAAGATGGATGCCCAGGAATCCAATCATCAGAATCCTCTCCCTGCCCTCACATTCTTTCAAGTCCAGTCCACCATAATGGATCCAGGTGGGTCATAGCTGTCCATACAGCTCAGAACAAGACCTGACAAGACAGCTGACTGGATGCTTCCAAAGAGAGAAGAGAGTCTGATTCCTGTCTGCGCTCCTGAGTCAAAAGTTCTATGGCCTGGGTGCCAGGCCAAGGAATGCAGAGACCACTGATGCTAACAATGATGCCAAGGTTTCTGACAGGCCCCTCAAAGGGCTAAGCTAAGAGACATGAGATATCCAGACAACACACAATAGACAAGTGACACGAGACACACTGGGACTGCTCTGCCCTGAGCAACTCAGCACTGTGATCAAATGTGAGACTTTGCTTTTATGGGGCCTAAGGGGCCACTTCATGAACACCCCCCACCTCCAAATTGGATTCAAAAACCCCTCCCAGTAATTCCCAAACCAGCACCCCGCTTTCATCCCCTCTGTGGTTCGTAGCCCTCTACTTATCTCTCAGACATCTGGGGATGCTGCTCCCTGTCAGGTGCAAAGAAAGGCCACCTCGTCAGCTGGGAAGGTCCTGCTGGCACCACACTGGTGTCTCCCAGACAGCTGTATTAAAGAAAACCAAACATCAGTGTCTGGTCTTGGCACCACATCGGCCAAAACCCCACCACTCTGCTACTCACCGCGCTCCTAGGAAGGCCCAACACCTCCTAACCCTGACCCTCTGCCACACATGGAATGCATCTGCACCTGAAAGAAAGTTAGAACATTTTTCAAACACCACCAGGGTAACTCACAAGCCGCAAACACCTTATGTCAATCTAGGAATAGCATCTAGAGCCCATGTACACCCCACATTACAAATTTCAACTCCCCAGGCCTGTCCCATTGCAGCAGGCCATGCAGCAGGGCAAAACAGCTCTGGCATAAATAAGTGCAGACACCCGTGACACAGAACGTGACAAACAGGGGGACACGAAACACGACACATCATGCTTGTGGTGAGGGCCTCGAGGGGAGAAGGCAAAAGGGATCCCAAAGACACACCAGGGAACACAGCACACCGGACAACAAGACACAGACCAGAGCTGTTCTGCACTGCCCGCCTGAAAGCTGCCATCAAAAGTAGAGCCTCTCCCTTTAGCCGTCCTAAGAGGCCCTTGGAGAAGATCGCTTTTCCCTCTGCTAATTTTTTAATCTGCCCCAAAAACTCCCAACCTGCTCCTACCCCATCATCCCATCTCCAGGCCGTGGCCCCCGACTTATCTTTTGCATGATCAGTGATGGGAATCCACGTTGCACCTGAAATGAGTCTGCCTCGGAGGGCCTCGTGATGGCCTGTCAGCCTCTCAGTCAGCTACAATGAAGAAAACCAAAACCAAAGTATGAGTCCGGAGTTATGTGGGACAAATCCCACCAAGGCGGCTACTTGCCCTCTCCTGAGTGGGCCTGGCTCCTTCAGCCTCCAGCTTCATCCTGATTCCAAGGCTGTGGCCTTTATTAGGAGTGGCACCTGGGTTAGAGAAAGGCAAAGTTAAATGGCACTCCTGTGAGTGCAGTGGATGACCTTGTGTGCTGCAAGACATGTGAAAACCTCTGCTAGGCTTCTGAGAAGCCTTGTGTAGGGGGGCCCTCAAATAAACAAATAAACACCCTCTCTCACCCTGCTGCCTGCAAACCTCCCCCTGCCCACAATAACTCCTAACTGGATACCTGCTCACCCTCCCTCTCCTAGTCACAATCCTCAACTCACCTGAAACCTCAATCTCAAACATCATCCTTCATACTGGGCACATGCCTTTTGTGACATGATCAATCTGCTGAACAATTTTTTTCTTGAGAGCTGAGTAATAAGAACTACTTCTCTCCACTGCTCACCTTGGCTGCTGGTATCCAGATTTATTTCCTAAAAAGAAAGACAAAGAACAGAGCTGTAACAGAGTCACCATATACACTTCTGCTGCAGACACAAATGGGGCCTCACCTGCTCGGGGCAATCCCCTCACCAAGGATGCGGCCCTCAGGCACAGATTTAATCCATCTGAATCTGAAAAAAGTTAGGACAAGAGTCACACTGTTGCAGGATAAGCTAAGAGCTCCAGACATCCTGTGTCCATCTACAAATCCCATCTAGAGTCCAACTACCGCCCCACATTACAAATTCCAAATCCCCGGGGCTTCTCCTATTGCACCAGGCTATGGCAGCAGGGCAGAGCAGCTCCAGCACAAATGTGTGCAGACACCTGTGACACAGGAAAGGACGTGACAGACAATGAGGACACAACACAGACACAAACCTCTTGGCAAGGAAAATGGCTGCAAGGACTGAGAGAAGGCAAAAGAAGATGACCGAGGTGAGACTGATGGTGAGCTGTGAGGCTCAGAGAACCCTGGAGGAAGGAGATGCTCAACTGGATGATTTATTCCAAGAACAGCAAAGATGGATGCCCAGGAATCCAATCGTCAGAATCCTCTCCCTGCCCTCACATTCTTTCAAGTCCTAATCCACCATAATGAATCCAGGTGGGTCATAGCTGTCCATACAGCTCAGAACAAGACCTGACAAGACAGCTGACTGGATGCTTCCAAAGAGAGAAGAGAGTCTGATTTCTGTCTGCGCTCCTGAGTCAAAAGTTCTATGGCCTGGGTGCCAGGCCAAGGAATGCAGAGACCACTGATGCTAACAATGATGCCAAGGTTTCTGACAGGCCCCTCAAAGGGCTAAGCTAAGAGACATGAGATATCCAGACAACACGCAATAGACAAGTGACACGAGACACACCAGGACTGCTCTGCCCTGAGCAACTCAGCACTGTGATCAAATGTGAGACTTTGCTTTTATGGGGCCTAAGGGGCCACTTCATGAACACCCCCCACCTCCAAATTGGATTCAAAAACCCCTCCCAGTAATTCCCAAACCAGCACCCCGCTTTCATCCCCTCTGTGGTTCGTAGCCCTCTACTTATCTCTCAGACATCTGGGGATGCTGCTCCCTGTCAGGTGAAAAGAAAGGCCACCTCGTCAGCTGGGAAGGTCCTGCTGGCACCACACTGGTGTCTCCCAGACAGCTGTATTAAAGAAAACCAAACATCAGTGTCTGGTCTTGGCACCACATCGGCCAAAACCCCACCACTCTGCTACTCACCGCGCTCCTAGGAAGGCCCAACACCTCCTAACCCTGACCCTCTGCCACACATGGAATGCATCTGCACCTGAAAGAAAGTTAGAACATTTTTCAAACACCACCAGGATAACTCAAAAGCTGCAAACACCTTATGTCAATCTAGGAATAGCATCTAGAGCCCATGTACACCCCACATTACAAATTTCAACTCCCCAGGCCTGTCCCATTGCAGCAGGCCATGCAGCAGGGCAAAACAGCTCTGGCATAAATAAGTGCAGACACCCGTGACACAGAACGTGACAAACAGGGGGACACGAAACACGACACATCATGCTTGTGGTGAGGGCCTCGAGGGGAGAAGGCAAAAGGGACCCCAAAGACACACTAGGGAACACAGTACACCGGACAACAAGACACAGACCAGAGCTGTTCTGCACTGCCCGCCTGAAAGCTGCCATCAAAAGTAGAGCCTCTCCCTTTAGCCGTCCTAAGAGGCCCTTGGAGAAGATCGCTTTTCCCTCTGCTAATTTTTTAATCCGCCCCAAGAACTCCCAACCTGCTCCTACCCCATCATCCCATCTCCAGGCCGTGGCCCCCGACTTATCTTTTGCATGATCAGTGATGGGAATCCACGTTGCACCTGAAATGAGTCTGCCTCGGAGGGCCTCGTGATGGCCTGTCAGCCTCTCAGTCAGCTACAATGATGAAAACCAAAACCAAAGTGTGAGTCCAGAGTTATGTGGGACAAATCCCACCAAGGCGGCTACTTGCCCTCTCCTGAGTGGGCCTGGCTCCCTCAGCCTCCAGCTTCATCCTGATTCCAAGGCTGAGGCCTTCATTAGGAGTGGCACCTGGGTTAGAGAAAGGCACAGTTAAATGGCATTCCTGTGAGTGCAGCGGATGACCTTGTGTGCTGTAAGACATGTGAAAACCTCTGCTAGGCTTCTGAGAAGCCTTGTGTAGGGGGGCCCTCAAATAAACAAATAAACACCCTCTCTCACCCTGCTGTCTGCAAACCTCCCCCTGCCCACAATAACTCCTAACTGGATACCTGCTCACCCTCCCTCTCCTAGTCACAATCCTCAACTCACCTGAAACCTCAATCTCAAACATCATCCTTCATACTGGGCACATGCCTCTTGTGACATGATGAATCTGCTGAACAATTTTTTTCTTGAGAGCTGAGTAATAAGAACTACTTCTCTCCACTGCTCACCTTGACTGCTGGTATCCAGATTTATTTCCTAAAAAGAAAGACAAAGAACAGAGCTGTAACAGAGTCACCATATACACTTCTGCTGCAGACACAAATGGGGCCTCACCTGCCCGGGGCAATCCCCTCACCAAGGATGGGGCCCTCAGGCACAGATTTAATCCATCTGAATCTGGAAAAAGTTAGGACAAGAGTCACACTGTTGCAGGATAAGCTAAGAGCTCCAGACATCCTGTGTCCATCTACAAATCCCATCTAGAGTCCAACTACATCTCACATGCCAAATTCCAAATCCCCGGGGCTTCTCCTATTTCACCAGGCTATGGCAGCAGGGCAGAGCAGCTCCAGCACAAATGTGTGCAGACACCCGTGACACAGGACAGGACGTGACAGACAATGAGGGCACAACACAGACACAAACCTCTTGGCAAGGAAAATGGCTGCAAGGACTGAGAGAATGCAAAAGGAGATGAGCAAGCTGAGACCGATGGTGAGCTGATGAGGCTCAGAGAATCCTGGAGAAAGAAGATGCTAACTGAATGATTGATTCCAAGAACAGCAAAGATGGATGCCTAGGAATCCTACAGTCAGAATCCTCTCCCTGCCCTCACATTCTTTCAAGTCCTAATCCACCATAATGGATCCAGGTGGGTCAGAGCTGTTCATACAGCTCAGAACAAGACCTGACAAGATATATGACTGGATGCTTCCAAAGAGAGAACTTTTGACTGGGGAGCTCAGACAGGTATCAGGAACACATCTATGGCCTGGGTGCCAGGCCAAGGAATGCAGAGATCACAGATGCTAAGAATGATGCCAGGGTTTCTGACAGGTCCCTCAAAGGGCTAAGGTAAAAGACATGAGATACACAAACAACACATAATGCACAACAGACAAGTGACACAATACACACCGGGACTGCTCTGCCCTGCTGCACACCTCAGCAAAGTGATCAAAAGCGAGACTTGGCTTTTATGGGGCCTAAGGTGCCACGTCTTGGCTACCCTCGTCTCCAGAGCCAACTCAAACCCCCCACCCACCCCAGGGAGTCCTGACCCAGCACCCTGCTTCCATCCCCTCTGTGGGCCGTAGCCCTCCACTTATCTCTCAGACATCAGGGGATGCTGGTCTCAGGTGCAAAGAAAGGCCACATCGGCACCTAGGAAAGCCCTGCTTGCACCGGGCTGGTGTCGCCCAGACAGCTGTATTAAAGAAAACCAAACATCAGTGTCTGGTCTTGGCACCACATCAGCCAAAACCCCACCACTCTGCTACTCACCGCGCTCCTAGGAAGGCCCAGCACCTCCTAACCCTGACCCTCTGCCACACATGGAACGCATCTGCACCTGAAAGAAAGTTACAAAGTACATCAAACACCACCAGGATAACTCACAAGCTGCAAACACCTTATGTCAATCTAGGAATAGCATCTAGAGCCCATGTACACCCCACATTACAAATTTCAACTCCCCAGGCCTGTCCCATTGCAGCAGGGCAAAACAGCTCTGGCACAAATATGTGCAGACACCCGTGACACAGAACGTGACAAACAGGGGGACATGAAACACGACACATCATGCTTGTGGTGAGGGCCTCGAGGGGAGAAGGCAAAAGGGACCCCAAAGACACACCAGGGAACACAGCACACCGGACAACAAGACACAGACCAGAGCTGTTCTGCACTGCCCGCCTGAAAGCTGCCATCAAAAGTAGAGCCTCTCCCTTTAGCCATCCTAAGAGGCCCTTGGAGAAGATTGCTTTTCCCTCTGCTAATCTTTAAATCTGCCCCAAAAACTCCCAACCCACTACTCTCCCATCATCCCATCTCCAGGCCGTGGCCCCTGACTTATCTTTTGCATGATCAGTGATGGGAATCCACGTTGCACCTGAAATGAGTCTGCCTCGGAGGGCCTCGTGATGGCCTGTCAGCCTCTCGGTCAGCTACAATGAAGAAAACCAAAACCAAAGTATGAGTCCGGAGTTATGTGGGACAAATCCCACCAAGGCGGCTACTTGCCCTTTCCTGAGCGGGCCGGGCTCCTTCAGCCTCCAGCTTCATCCTGATTCCAAGGCTGTGGCCTTTATTAGGAGTGGCACCTGGGTTAGGGAAAGGCAAAGTTAAATGGCATTCCTGTGAGTGCAGTGGATGACCTTGTGTGCTGTAAGACATGTGAAAACCTCTGCTAGGCTTCTGAGAAGCCTTGTGTAGGGGGGCCCTCAAATAAACACCCTCTCTCACCCTGCTGTCTGCAAACCTCCCCCTGCCCACAGTAACTCCTAACTGGATACCTGCTCACCCTCCCTCTCCTAGTCACAATCCTCAACTCACCTGAAGCCTCTATCTCAAACATCATCCTTCACACTGGGCACATGCCTCTTGTGACATGATGAATCTGCTGAAAAGAGTGTTGTAATTGACACAACCGGGAACCTCTGGAAGCTGCACTCCTCCTAAAATGAATGGACTAAAACAAGAACAAAACCAGAATTTACAAAGGTGCTTTACCACCCCTGAACACAAAAGGCAAATTCATCAACTTCAATACTCCCTGTATTCCATGCTGTTTTCTTCACGGTCTCTTCAAAGCCTCTGTTGCTTTAGATGCCCAGAAACACCTGCTGAAAACCAGCTGAAATAAGCTGAAAGAGCCTCTTCACTGAATTGAGAGGGGAGCTCTCACCCCAGCACATCCCAGAGAAGGAATGAAGCCCCTCAGCCCAGGCTGTGTTAATATACCCCTGATGGGTATGCATATATTTGCAACACATTCCTATTTTTATATTTCAGTTTTGCTTGTGTCTATATTTATATTCTCTATTTATATATCTATCAACATACACAATACTCTATTAAGAAACAGAATATCTTATTGTAACAGATAACGACTTATGTTACATGTTACATTTTGAAGAGATTGAATATATAAAAACAAAAGTGGTTTATTCCCACTTCCACACATCTGTTTTGTTTAAATATAGTTACAGTTATAACTGTATATTTAAAATGCGATTCCTAAATAAAATGACAAAACAAACAGCATTGAATTCCCACCAATACCTTCCAAAACCATCAAGATACCTCCAACAGCCAAAGAACTGCCAGCGAAAAAGCCACACAACACTCTTTTCGATAACAGTTCTCATCACGTCAGAAAAATGGAACCAAAATAAAAGGAAACCCTATAGAAACACATACAGCAAATTGCAAAAACTACTGAAAAAGATGAAACCAGCCTAATAAACTCCAAACAGTGCCACTGATCCTGAACGTTACTGAAAGAATAAACAAAATTCTACCTCTACACTAACTCAAAGAAGAACCAATCCTGTGTAAAAATAACTTTAAAAACCGAGCTAATTAACGAAATGGGAAAAAAAAAAATCTCAACCCCTAAAAACTAAGAAAATAACTACCCAAATAAATACTTAAAAAGATCCACCATGTAAATACCCATATTCCCAAAAATAAAACTGACAAACAACCAAATACATCAAAGGACAGAAAAAAAAAAAAAGCCCCAAAACCAAATAAACTTAAATTTACAACAAAAAAATTATTCCCAACTGAATAACCCCATAGTGCCTCAAGCTATCAAAATAAAAATACCGCCTCGAAACAAACACAAAGCCTAAAGACAAACGTAACCATAAAGAATGTCTCCCAAATTACCCGTAACCATAAAACATACACTCCAATCAAACAAACCAAATAAATAAAAGCCCTGGAAGACGATAAACACACATGCAATTATCGAAATTAAAAACCCGCCGCTATGAACGACACGACGCTACCTCAAGCCCCACAAAACAAACACTACACACTCACGCTAATAAAAGCCGCCGCAACAGAATTAAAATCCGAGCCGCTGCTTCACGCTACGACCCGTAAAAACCATTGCGCGCCTTTAAAAACACAATACCCCGGCAAAAAAAAAAAAAAAAAAAAAAAAAAAAAAAAAAAAAAAAAAATCCGACTACAAAACTGAATCCAAACCAAACCTTTATCATCCCTACCGGCACCGAGAACCGTACCACTCAGGAAGAACACCGTATCCCTTAGCGTACACCCGCTGCAAATCGAACACAACGATGCAATCAATGCCTCAAAGGGCCTCCGAACCACGGCACCGCCGAACTTTGAGCGGCCGAACGCCGCGCTCGCTGCGGGCCCCGGACGGAGCGCGGCTCCCGGCAGGAAAGCGGCTCCTCCGGCGGCGCCGGCGCCGTTCCGGGGAGCCCCGCCCGCTGCCCCTGCCCGCCGGGGCCGGCACCGGGCCCGGGGCTACCGGCGGCGCCTGAGCCCGCGCCCGGAGCGGACGGAGCGGCCGGCACCGCCCGGGCCGGCGCAGCAGCGCCCGCGCCGCCTCTGCCGCCCTCGCCCGGCCCGGCCCGGCTCCCCTCGGCTCCGCACGGCTCGCACCGGCGCGGCTCCGCCACTGCCGCCCTCGGCCGGCCCGGCCGCGCCAAATCCCCCGTGCGCCCCGGCAGCTGCCCGGGCCGTGCCAGCGGCGCTCCCGAGCGGGAACGTTCCGGGCCGGGCCGCGGGCATGAGCAGCGCCCTCCGATGCAGCGGCACAGCCCCATTGCAGCTCTGCAAACGCTGCCAGAGCTGCGGCTTCCCGCAGCCGAACCCCGAAACTGACGCCGCCGTCGGGGCTCACCTCACTTCAACAAGGGCAAAGAAATGCCTTCTCCCCTTCAGTTTCGTCCCCTACGAGAGCAGAAAAGAAGGGGCGCTCCTCAAATGAAAGCCTTCGACTGATGGGAAAGGGCGATTTCGACCTCCATTGAAACCCTTGAAAAGGAGGGACACCAGGGCTGCCCCCTCCATTTAAACCCGAGGGTGATGAAAATGGGGTGGCTGCCTTCAAATCAAACCCATAACACCACTTTTCCCATTCCCCTTAAAATAGAACGCAGGGATTCCCTGTCACCCCCGGGATACCCCTAACAGCCTGGAAAAGGCAGCTTTTCCTGCAATCATCACCCTTAAAACCCCAAGTGAAGAGGGATCCTCTCAGCTCAAACGCAGACAATAAAAGAAGAGTAGCTGCTTCCTTCTCCTTAATCCCTTTTGTGCTCATAAGCTCCATTTTTGTTCCTGGGGATCCGGGGAGGGACTGGCGAGATGAAATTGCAAAGGGGAAGGAGAAAATTCCCCGCTCCAAACCCACACGGGCTCACCTGTTCAGCCGCTGCTCCCCGGCACCAAGATTCGTCCCTCGGCGCCTCCTTTAAGCGATGCTCCACGTATCCAAGCACGGATCCAGGCGTTCCCCCCGACCCTGTGAGAAGCTCTCGCAGTCCTTCCATGAGACAGCGCCGGGAGCGCCCCACAAACCCCTCCACTCAGCAGCTCCACGCTAAAGGGAGCTGAGGCAAAGCCTCCCCCTAAAACAGCCTCGCCCCGGCAGGAGCGGGCCCCCATCATCCTCACAGCTCACACCTGGGCTGCTCCGAGCCCCCACCATCCTCACACTCACACCTGGGCTGCTCCGAGCCCCCACCATCCTCACACTCACACCTGGGCTGCTCCGAGCCCCCATCATCCTCACAGCTCACACCTGGGCTGCTCCGAGCCCCCACCATCCTCACACTCACACCTGGGCTGCTCCGAGCCCCCATCATCCTCACAGCTCATACCTGGGCTGCTCCGAGCCCCCATCATCCTCACAGCTCACACCTGGGCTGCTCTGAGCCCCCATCATATATTTTTCCTATTTATATTTGCATTTATATTTAGAATTTATATTACTGTATAATATTAATTATATTGTATATTACATCTCTTCATGTTACTTACATAGATTTCTATTCCTATTTCTTTTTAAATTTGTAGTTTAGTATTACATCCTTATATATTTGTTATATTTCCGTATGCCGATTTACATTTCTATAGTACTTATATTTTTTAAAATAAAATGCCTGCCTCTAACGAAAGAAAAACCAGACACCCCTTTATTTAAACCACATTTAAAATTTTAAAAATAATTTTGTTTGTCATAATTCTATTCACATTTACATTTGTAATTTTTCATGTATTATATTTATAGATGTTAGATTGGATAGAATACCTTTTTATATAATAATAGATATATTCTTTTGACACAATATATTTCTTTTACTTATATTTACATATATTAAATGTTTATGGATATCAACATATATAGGATAGAATTGGATTTCTATTTTTATACTTTTTATGAAATCTCCAGCCTATACCCCAATAAAACCCAAACAATCCCCAATTTACTTAAACTATATTTAAACATAAATCCTGTCACAGCTGCATTGCACAGCAGTGCCCCAAGCAAATCTGACACTTGTTCATCTCCTGGACCTGAAACTGAACCCGCTCACCTTGATCGCACCTGGCAGAACCGTTTTCGTACCTTTTTCTGGCATTTCTTGGGTTTTTTTCTTGCATTTTTTGTGGACTTTATTGCCTCTCTTTCTTGCCTTGTTTCTTGGGGCTTTTACTCCCCCTTTCCTTGATTTTTTTCTGGCATTTCTTGGGTTTTTTCTTTGTTTCTTCTTGCCCATCTTGGTTTTTTTTTTTTTTCTGTTTTTTTTCTTGCCCATCTTGGCGTTTTTTCCTTCCCCATTTTTTTTTCCTTTTCTTTTTTTCTTTTTTTTTTTTTTTCTTCTTCTTATTTTATTTCTACCCATCTAAGGGTTTTTGTCTGGTCTATTTTCAGGGATTTTTCTTGCCCATCTTGTGGGGTTTTTTTTGGTTGGTTTTTTTGGGTTTTTTTGCTTTTTTTTTTTTTTTCCTGGGCTTTTTCTTGTCCATCATGGTTTTTTTCTGGGTTTTTTTTTTTCCCTTGCCCTTCTTGGGCTTTTTTTTTCTGTTTTTTTTTTTTTTTTCCTGGGATTTTTCTCGCCCATCCTGGGTTTTGTTTCTGAATTTTTCTTGCCCAACTCCAGGTTTTTTTCTGTTGTTTTTAAATTGTTTTTCCGCTGGGTTTCTCCTTGCCCTCTTTGGTTGTTTTTTTTTTTGCCTGCCTGCCTTCCTTCCATCCTGCCTTCCTGTCCTTTCTTTCTTCCTTTCAGTTCCTTTCCTTATTTTCTTTTTTTTCTTTTCTTTCTTTCTTTCCCTGTATGTCTAATCTTGGTTTTCCTTTCTAGCTTAACAATAAAAAAGCAGCAGTAGTAGCTTTCAGGCTACCTGGGAGTAAAAAAAACTCCAAAACGAAAAGGATTTAAAGAAAACTATTTATTCCCTGGGAGCCTGAAATTTTCTATACTGCTGCACGTGACATAGAGCTTTTATTCCTTCTTATAGAGAGTTGATATTTTCTACTTACTTTATACAGCGCCCCCTGCCGTCTGCCCCGGCGCACTGCAGGCACAGCGATCCCTGCCGTCTGCAAGGGCGCACTGCAGGCACAGCGCCTCCTGCCGTCTGCGCCGGCGCACTGCAGGCACAGCGATCCCTGCCGTCTGCCCCGGCGCACTGCAGGCACAGCGATCCCTGCCGTCTGCACAGGCGCACTGCAGGCACAGCGATCCCTGCCGTCTGCACAGGCGCACTGCAGGCACAGCGATCCCTGCCGTCTGCACAGGCGCACTGCAGGCACAGCGCTGCGGCGTTGTTCGGTTCTGTTGAATGAAACTCGGCTGAATTCGGCTTGGTTCGGCTCTTGGTCTAAAGTCGTTTCAGTTCGGCTCTTCGGCCGAACTCGGCACGGTTCGGCTAAACTCGGTCATATTGGGCACATTGTCTAAATGCGGCCAGTGTCGGCTACACTCGGCTATCGGTTCCAGTCGGGTATCATGGTCTCTTGGTGTAAACTGGGCGATTTTGGGCCGCCCTGGGCTCTTCGGTTCAAGTCGGCTGTTTTCGGCCACCCTCGGCTCTTCGGGTAAACTCAGCTATTTCCGGCTTCCCTCGGCCCTTCGGGTCAACTCGGGTGTTTTCGGCCACCCTCGGCTCTTCGGCTCTTCGGAACAATTCGGCCCGGCTCGGCTCCCTCAGGGCGCGAAAGCGGCCGTCAGAGGACCCCGGCACAGCGAGGCGTTTAACCCACATGCCTGGCACAAACCCGCCAAAATACGCCCGCCCGCGGCGCCCCTGAGCCCGCAGCCCGTATCGGGTACACTTGAAATGCCACAGAAAATCCGTCGGAGCCGCCATGACGTCGGTATTCTGTGCAGGCAGTCCACTTACACCCACCCCGGTCCTCCACTTCCCCGCCCTTTTCGCCGCCATGCTGAGAAGGTCAATTAAAAGTCCGCGACATCCGCGACGCGCCACTCCCAAGGTGGCGGCCTCTCGGTGCAGGGCTGCAGTACCGCGCTCTGCCCACAAGGCGGCAGCACTGCCGCACGCCCCAGCCGGGGGCGCAGCGCGCCTCGGGGCTGCGGGCAGGGAAGGCGGCGAAAAAGAACAGGGGCGGCCCCCGCCGAAAACTGCTCTGAAATAAATGCCCCAAAACAACGGGGAAGAGGAAAAATAAACTTCTGCCTCTAATCTAATAGGATAAAAAAAAACAAAACAAAACCCCAACAATTTCTTAAAAAAAAAAAATTAAATATTTTAAAAAAGGTTTTTTTATATTAATATTCACATTTCTATCAATAATGTATATTGATGTATACTGTCCATTTATACATTTGTTTTTATGAATACATTTCTATTCCATATTGCATATATCCCTAAAACTTAAATTTATTTGTATATTGTTATACATATTTTTACATAGTAAGTATATATTTCTGTTAGTATTTTTACTTCTGTAACACTTACAGTACTCAAAACCCCTGCCTCTACCCCATAACATGGCAAATAAAACCCCCTTTCATTTCAACTGTATTTAAAATTTAAAAAAAATTATTTTCCGAATTTATATTAAAAATGTTTACTGATGTATGATCGATTTTGCATTTATATTTAGCGATTTAGCTATAAATTTATATTCTATGTTACATGTGTTCCTATTACTTATATTTTTTATATACTTTTATTCATATCTTTATATATTTATTATATCTTTCTGTGTTAGGATTTTTACATCTGCAACACTTACATTATTTAAAATAAAACCCCTGCCTCTACCCACATTAAAGCCAAAAAGAACCCCAGTCTTCTCAACTGTATTTAAATATTTTTTAAAACTCCATTTTTCAGGTTCATATTCACATTTACATTTAAAATGTATACTAATGTATACTCTTATTTGTATTCTCCATTACATCTCTTCCTATTATTTCTATTTACTTCTATTTTGTGTTTATATATATATTTAGATCTTGATTGTATATCTCAATATTTAGAAATATATAACAATAATATCTACATTCATATTATTTAAAATAAAAACCCTGCCTCTAACCCAATAATAAAAAAGACCCCAACCCTTTCTTTTAAACAATATTTAAATAGGTTTTATCCTTATGTCTGATTTTTATATTCATATTTGTATTTATAATGTATATTAATGTCTATTGCTTACTTATACATTTATCTTTATCAATGTCAAGTTATAAACAAATTTATATTCTATATTACATCTGATGCAAGTAGTTATTTATATATTTTTATACATTGATTAAATATTTCTGCGTCAAGATTTTTACTTCTGTAACACTTACAATATTCAAAAAAAACCCCCTGCCTCTACTTAAATAAAAGCCAAAACATTCCCTTTTTTTTAAGCTATATTTACATATTTTTATATTTATATTCCCATTTATAATTTATATTGCTGTATAACATTATTTATATTCTATACTACAACTCTTCATATTACTTCCATATAGTTATATATAAATTTGTATTAATACTTTAGCAATTTCTCTTTATATATTTATTATATGTTTCTATCTTAAGATCCACATTTCTATATTACTTACATTATTTCAAATAAAACTCCTGCCTCTAACCAAATGAAAACCAAGGACACCCCTTTATGTGAACCAGATTTAAAATGTAGGAGGTAAACTTATTTTTCAAAATTATAATCATATTTATATGGATATTTTTATTTATTATATTCATTGATATTATATATATTAGAGAGAATACCTTCTAATATAATAGATATGTATTTTCTGTATTATATTTTTTTACTTATATTTATTTAAATTAAATATTTATAGAGATTCGTATTTGTATATATATTTGCATATCTGAATTGATATTTTATTTCTATCATTTATTTAAAAACCCCAGCCTATAACCTAATAACACCCCCCCCATTTATTTAACTCTATTTAAATGTTTTTATATTTATAATCTATATTTATATATCTTTGTGTATATATATATAAAACAGACTATCATTAATCTATTTGATAATATATTACAATTATATACCATGTATTACAGTTTTATGTATGTATCTGTTATCTATATTCATGTCTACCACTCTAATGTTATATTTATTTTTAAATGTATATTTATTTCTATTTTCATCTCTATATTAAACCATACAAGTTCATTAACCCCACGCACCAGAACCACAACAATACCGTACCTTTGTCAGCACCGGCACGCAGCACACGCTCGTCCCATCGCAGCGCATCAAAACAAAACCCACTGCTATTACTAACGGAACAAACGTCCCACAACGTCATTGAACCCTAATAAAAACTCCAATAAACCTAACTGTCAATAAATTTTAAATCCCACTATAAAGTAGCCCAAAACCTCCGCACATTCTCATCATAAACTTCCTCCTAAACCACTATCTCAAAAACCCCAAAAAACTCAAATACACCTTGAAAATGACACAACTGCTAATAAAAACAAACACCCAGTAAAAATTAAATCAAACCAACTCACGAGACTCAAAACTGTACAACTGACCCTAAACATTACTAAAAAAAGTCCCCAAAGCTCTACCTTGATGCTAATGCACAAATAATAACCTATCATCTAGAAAAGTTATTTGAAAAAAATTAAAAAAATAATTAAAACCATGAAAATAAAAAACTTAAACTATTAAAATACTAAAAAACATCACTACCTAAATTAAAAAACGTATTGCCTATAAAAACCCACCATATAAATGCCCCTGTCCCAAAAAATAAAAATAAAAAAAACTATCGAACCAGAAAGAAATCAGAACTTAGGAACACTAAAACCATAGCATTCAAGACCTCACACCACATCCCTTATCATACACCAACTACAAACAACAGAAAACAATACAATGAATTCTTAAAAACCACCTTAAAACCACTACATTGAAAAACATCTCAAAAATTAAAAACTGCATTTAACAAAAGCCATCTCATAAATTAACACCCAAAACTCCAGCAGCCCAGCTGGCCCTACCAAAGCTCTATCTTTATACATACAGCAAACAAAACCAAAATCCCAGTAATACCCATCAGAAATCTATGAAACAATCCTATTGAAATTACTGCTGCCTCAAATACAAACCAACCCATCCAGAAAGTCAGCTTCACTCAAAAAACAATTTACACAGAGTTAATAACACACAGAGTTAATAATACACAGAGTTAAAAAAGAAATAAAACAACACAGCATATACCACCAATGAATATAATAGTCAAGTAAACAAAAAACACTACATTTTTTTCTTTTTATTTCTTAAACTAACTTCTTTTATTAGCTAGAACAAAAGATTTTGCCAGGACTGTAACAACAACAACAACCTCTTTTTCTTCTTCTCCTTCTGAAATGTCCCTTCTCACTCCCAAATTCCTTTCAACTCCTGAGTTTACATCCAAGCAAAAAGCAAAATTCCTGCACTCGTGCTCGTTCGCTGCTCCCGTCAGATTCTCTGTTCCCCTCCACATCTTCTCACACTTTCAGTCTGCACGCTGTCCTGCCGTGATGAGTCTGACAGAACAATTGGCACAAGTTAACAGAGCATTTCCCTCCCTCCCTCCCTCTGCTTTCCTCAGCGCATTTCAATCCATCCCAGGCCTGCAACGATGCACCCTCACCCCAAAGCTCACAGCAAGCGTGCAGCAGCTCAGGCTCACCTGGCTCCAGGGCTCTGTGCCTTGGATAGCCGAGGAAACTTCTGATGAGCCTCCGTTCCAATCAACTGGAATGCAAACTCACCTCCATCTCAGAGCCTCAGTGACCTCGGCCAGCCCCTTCCTCGCTTCCCTGGGTCACAATGACTTCCAGGCACAAGGGTGCCAAGCAGGTTTCTGTCTTTTCTCTTGAGTGCCAACAGGTCAAATATGTAGACTTTGACATAACTAGTTACCCTCTCTTTGAACTCTCCCAAGGACACTTTTAAAGAAAAGACACAAGATTGCTGCTACAGCCATGTGGGATCGGGAGGAAAGCAGCAAGGATCCCAGGCCAGCGGCGCGGCCGGGCAGTGTCACGTCCCTGCCGCCCTGTGACAGGGCGCACGGCTGCAGGGCCCCAGAGCCTGCAGGCCCTGGAGCTGCCGCACGGATGGACCCGGTTCCCTCCCCGGGTGCCCAGAGGGAAACCTGAGGGCAGGTGTCCACCCCGAGGGTGCACCCAGAGCCCCGGGCACGGATGGAGTCACTGGCCGCTCTCTGGGGACGAGACCCTCCCTGCAGGTGACGCTGCCTTGCCCTCTCCCTCCCTGTGGCACAGGCACCTCCAAGCTCCATGACCAGCCTCCTTCCGTCAGCATCCAGGTGCGGTGTCGGAGCCAGAGGGGTCGAGGCTTTCCAGAACCATAGCGTCCTTTAGGCTGCAAAAGCCTTCTAAGGCCATCGAGCCCAGCTGCTGCCCCAGCACTGCCAAGCCCCCACCCAAATCAGGTCCCTAAACACCACATCTTGCCATGCTTCAAATGTCTCCAGCAATGGGGACTGCCCTGGGCAGCCCGCTCCTACGCCTGACCACCCTTTCAGTGAACAAATTGGTCCTCAAAGCCAATCTGAGCCTTCCCTGCTGCAACTTGAGGCCATTTCCTTTTGTCACGGCACTTCCTACCGGGGAGATCTCGGCACTTCAACCTTACCTGCTCCTTCCCTAGGAGCTCTCTGGCTTGCCTGCATGAGAGGAGAAACACTCCCAGCACAGGAACGGCAGCTCAGCAGGTCCCACACCGAGGCAGGGGAGCAGCTGTCCTCACCACAGCTCCCGTGTCAGCTCTCACAGATCAGCTCTGCTCTGCCTCCCGGGGGCAGATCTCTGCTCAGCGCTTCAGAATTGCCTGTTTGGAGGAGGGGGAAAAAACAGCTTAGCCAAGATTTTTATCCAGACTTATCTGATGTCTTTGCCTGCTTTGCCTCTTCCTGACTTCCTCCTGCTAAGAAAACAGCTGCCTTTGGACTTCTAGGGGCAACTGCCACGTAATGCTTGAAAAGGACCTACAGAAAAGTGCCTCATTTTTCAAGACTCAACCAAGAAGACAGACAACTGCACCTTCTCCATCCCCACTGCCTGCAGAGCTGCCAGGCACCAGGCCAGCTCTGCTCCTGCTTCCAGTTGTTCCCAACCCTGCTGCAAGAACTGAAGGCTGCTTTGGCGTTCCATTGCTCCGCTCCTCCCAAAAAAGATCTTTCAGTGCCGTTCTCCCTCCACGGGAAGGGCCCTTCTGTCTCACACGCTCGGTGACACGAGGCTGCGCCAAGCTGCAGCAGCCTCTGCTCCAGCTGGGAAGGGCTTTCTTCCTCCTCTGGCACCTGGCTGGCACAGGTTGCTCACACATGCTGGGGCTGCCCCATCCCTGGAAGGAAAAAAAAAAGAAAGTACATTGCTGGAACAAATTTATCATATGTGCATTTTAGGTAGGTTTTACACCTTTTTTTAGGTCCTTTGTCTTTATTCCAGGGAAAAGAAATTCAATACACAATTTCAGTTTTATTACCTTTGTACTATTCCCATCAAATAAATCTAGCTGTAAGAAGGTCTTTCTCTGTTTTTAAGAAGATCATTCTTGAAATGAAACTTGCTTTTCATTTCACTGTAACATATCCTGTTTTAATAAAGAGTTTTGCTTCCTATTGAGAGCATTTTGACAAAATAATAAGGTTGCTTTTGTTTGCCATTTAATTTACCAGTGGATCGATAGAGTTAGACATAACTGCTTCTGGTATTAAAACTCACAAATTCCAGGGGAGCTGCAGGTTAAATTGTAAACAAAATATTTCATTGGCATTGATCTGAAAAGCAGACTGACAGCATTGCTAAAATTCATCAGCTTACAATTATAAATCTCCCCAAACTGACAAGAGACAGATTTGATTATTTTGCTTTGAAAGGGTCATGCCTTTAAAGCTGCAAGAGTTGATCAATTTATAAAAGATCCAATGAACTGCATTTTGCTTTAGTTCCTGTCACAAGTCCTCCTCGTGATTACCCAGGCTAGGTCAGCTTGACTTGAGATGAGTGACTGATCACTTTGCTCTCTATTTTAGGCAACGTCAAATTTACAGGATTTATGACCCATACTAGATCATTTGTGATATAAAGACTACAGGTAACCTGAATTTACTTTATCTACCGTGATACCCTGCCAGAAGTACAGCCACTCATTATGCCACAAGCATATGAAAAAGTGCCTGAATTTCATCCTCCTTTTGGGCACTACCCACCAAAGTTACAGTGACAGCTTATTCCCTTAAATAAACAAGAATTTTCATGTACACTGTAGGTGACAGAAGTACTGCCTTCTTTACCCAATTCCCCTCCCACACCTCTTTTCTCTTGCTCCAAGAAAAACCCGAGTAGGCCGGGTCTTGACACAACCTTGACTGCTCTATTTCCATCACTGATTGTGCACATTTTAATTGCCAGAGAACATGGAACATTAGCAAATCCCAAAACAAGCACCAGGCCTTATAAACCTCTGAATGGAAACTCTGGTAAAAGAGAACCCTTCCCTGAAAAGCACTTTGCAGACGTTGGTTACTGGATTCCCCCATTACCACACAACACAAGTGGGATTCCATTTTGACTGCTGATATCCCTGTCCCTGGATCACGCTGACCCCAACCCCAGGGTATCAGTCCCTCTGCTGTGCTGATGGCTGAGCTCCCAGCAATGACAGAATTCTCTGTCTGGTGCCAGGAACCCAGGAAGCCCCAACTTCCCTCTGGAACCAACGTTCCTCCTGCAGCTCTTACAGCCAGAACAAAGGCAAGGAGACAGCAAGATGGTGGGATAACAGCTAAACCCCAGTTCCCTGTGCAGGTGTGCACAGCCTCCAGAGAGCTGCTCATTCCATTGATGAATTCCTGCAGCGCTTTCCTGGGAGCTTACAGGGCTAGGGAATGTGAGGGGGAATTCTGGTGGTGGCGTGTGGGTAAGCATGAGTAGGAACCCAGCCTGAACACCAGTAAGTAACAGAACACTAATGAAGTAAAATACAACACTGCTTTTAAAATTATTTTTGTCTCTTCCTGCACAAGACAAGTTCAGACGCCTCCAACTCCTGTCTAACTACATCTTAAAAAAAAAACAAGCAGACAAAATTTTTTTCAATGGTAGCACTTTGAATAACAATGGTAAGGTCGTAAAGGTAACTTTTTTCTTAACCTTGTACCAATCTGCATTATCTACCAAAACCAGAACTGTGCTCTTTTCCCTCAGATTGTATGCACAGCGTTAATTAGATTATTTTTTTCAGCCAGGTTACTATATTATTTAGAATAAGGTACTGCACAACTTTCCTGTTACAGCCATAAATAAAGAAGCATGGCTATAGGGCCATATGTATAGTGATAAACAGGAATATAGAAATTATTAATATTGAAGTTATTACTAATGGAAAAATGAAAAAGCGCAATGGTAGGTGCAAAGTGTGAAAGTGAATACCTCTACACTTTGTTTAAAGTACTAGTGGTCTCTAAAAATATTTTCATGAAGTGAGATTATTGTTAGTGACATTTTTTCCTGATTTGGACAAGGTTTGTCAAAGAAATATTGTTAGAAAGACCAGGACAACTCATAGCCATTACTACCACGAACATCATCTTGCAAATGAAAGCTTGAAGTTATTTCTCTCATCCGCTTCCTGAAAAGAAAGCACTTTTGCTATGCAGACAGTGACCAACGTGTGCAGTTAAAATCTTGCTAGAGCACTTCAAAGGAACCTTAGTGACTTATTCTGGTTGTTTTCTTCTTTACAAGGAGAAACAAAAAACCATAAGAGATACCTTCAAAGACGTTCGCCTTTCTCAAACTGCCCACCACTGACATTCTAGTCCTGAAGCTTACATTAAAGCAAAACCCCTCCTCTAAAAACTCCACTTCTACTGTTCAAACTGTCCCTTACTTCTATTGAAATATAAGATGTTATGCTACAAAATGTACGTTCAGTTACAATTTTGCTTTACTTTTATGCACTAGATGGTTTACAGGAATTCAGTCCACTAAAAGTCAGCTCAGTCAAAATGATAACTTCACCAGCACTTTAATCTGTCTCTTATTTTAAGCTTTATATCTCTCCTTGTTTGAATCAAACGCCTTCCAGCCATTCTAAGCATTTTTGTGTCAGTATTTCAAAGTTCCCTGTGTTCTAAAAAGCTACAGATGAAGCTGGTGCTCTATAGCATTATGTAATCAACTCATCAATTTTTTATAATTATTTCCAGTAGTCTGCTCCCATCATTCTACATGGAACTATCTGCCTGAGGCCACCACTCAGAACGTTGTTATTTTAAAGCAGATGCGGGCAACACTTTGCTCTTTCTTGGCCAAATCTTTTTTTCAATTGTGTTTCCATTTTTTTGCTTAGTCATCCATAAACAGGACTCTATTAATAGTAGTTTTGAAAAACAAGTAAAAATGTACAGTATTGCAATATTTGCTAAAGTTTCAGCTTCACATTTACAAACATGGCTCAGCGCAATAGGTGCAAGTCAGAAACAAGGAAATAAGCAAAAAACTCCATACCTTTGTACTGCAAATTACCCCATACAGGTCTTGTTAAAAGGATCAAGCTTCAGTGGGAAAGCAGAAATCCTGAAAAACAGCAGTGAAGGCATACATACTTCAAACAGTGAAAGAGAAGGAGACTCATGCTTGGCATTAGTAAATAGCAAATAAAAAATCAGCATTGATCTGCAAGTTGTTACTCACCAGCTAAGCCCTTGGTCAGAGAGGAACAGGACAGCAGTTGTTCTTTGCTGACTTTTAAACACCTAAGATGTAATTTTTATTTCTTATGCACAGGTTTCTAGAGACCTGAACAAAAATATTGCTACTCTGCACAGTCTATTACAGAGACAAACTTTGACTTCTGATCTCCAGCCTACAAGTTAGTCATTTCTGCTTTTGAAAACGTGTGTGAACAGGCATCCACCCTCCTACACACACTTTACTGGGATGTATAACACCATACGCTAAAATCCAGGAGTTTTTGCACTTCTACACCTGATTCCTGGCATAGGAATTGCAGATATCACCTACATTTTATTCAACAGTTAAATTAGCCAATAGAACCAAAGTTTGATAGTCTATGTCTCTTGAACTCCCTAAAAGGGACTGTTGCTCTTGCTCATGTAAAGGCATCCCCAGCCACAGCAGTCAGTGAGCCAGCATAAAGGACACGTGGCTGTGCAGCCACCCCTCACGGTGCCAGCAGCACCAAGGGAATGCTGCCACTACCTCGTGGCTCTGTGCCACTGCGAGATTTCCCAAAGTCACTGCAGTTGGGATGGCCCCAGGAGTTGAAATTATTAGCTTCCATTCATTAATTTTGATGCTGGCTGAGAACACCTTAATGCATTTTTGTGCAAAATTACAGTAGTAACACGCTTGAGTTCCATCAATCTGGACACCATAGACATTTGCATTTATGTTTAATCACATGTTAATGACAACCAATAAAGGTAGGAATGTGAGATTGGTAAGCAGGGCATTTTACAGAGTCATCTTTCTGGAGATGTTCTGTTGTTACTATATTACAAAATTGCCATATTTCTAAAGTTTTGTACCTCCTTGATGTTTCCCGCAGGCAGCTCCTCCAGACACTGGCCCTTCTTTCTCTCACAGCAGCCAACCGACTCCAGCTCCCCCCAACCAACCAACCCACTCTTTTATAGCACTCTTCTTCTTATTGGCTACAGCTGTGGCCTGGTAAAGTCAGGCCTGTTCCCAAGCTCTAATAATTAACCCAGCTGCAACTCCTTAAGGGGTAAGATTACTTCCTATACTGCCTTTATTTTCTTATATTGGATCCTCCTACAATATTTTATATTTTCTGGTTAAATTATTTCATTTATATCAAGCCCTCTGAGCTTACTGTGACCTCACTTGCAGCCAGTCAGCAAAAGCAACAAACAAAGAAGATTTGCACAGCACATTTCTCTTTTTACTTAACTGCTAACAGAGCCCTCATCCAAAGATTGTTTTGGAAACAGTTGTCTGACTCACTGAAATAGAAAGGAAGTTTCATCAGGAACTGGAGGGAGAAGGAGCACCACAACATGCAGTTGCAGCTGGGAAGAGATGGAGTAGCTTCTGAAACACATCAATGCCTATGGTGGCGTCTGCAGACGGACAGACAATTGACCTTAATGAAAGAATTAAACCTCAATTTTAAAACTGCTGGTGCTGTGATTGGGATTTGGATTGATATAGGTAGGTTTGCAGACAGCAATACAAACTAATGATCTGACAGAAACCACAGATCTGAAAGCCTTTTACAAAGTAAGCAGCATCTGTATCAGTACTTCATAAATGGAGTAATACTGGCATAAGATAATGAAATACTTAGGTAATTCAACAGGCAAATTACAGACTTCAAAATAAAAGCTTAAGCCTGTACATCCTCTATCAGCAATGAATTTATGGACTTTCTCTGTTAAAGACATTAATATGATAAAATTTAGAAAGGTTCAATTAATCTCTCTATGGCTGGGGTTTCTTTATTCTTTTTTGAGGTACAGGTTCAAGCAGATATTTAGAAAGGAATCATGAGTTTTCTCCCTGCAACAGGCCAAAGTTTAGGAAGAAAAGGCAGCTGAAAGCAGAGTGTGTGTCTGGGACAGAATTAGAATGCCCTGGTCTCTTTTCAGGCACATTGCCAGAACAACCCTGGGTTTGTGTGGGAGGGAATGGGATCCAGGTAGGCTTTCTTTGAAGCAGGAGCTGGTGGGAATTTGTGTTTTGCAAACCTGCTGAGAGAAGAGCTCTATCTTTCTGCCCCATGTGGCCTGAGTCACACCTGCAAGCCAGAATTGGGTTTATGTGCACACAGCAGAACACTCTTATACACAGACTGTCGTTTAAATACTTCTTATCAATGTTCATTATTTTTTAAAAACTCCCAAACTCTTAACCTATATCTAATGTAACAGCACATCCTCTTCAGTTCTTGATAATTCTTTAAACCAGTTGTTCTTACAGAGAAGATTTTCTTTGACAATAACATCAAAGCAATTCACTTTTGTCACCCATTCCCCAAGCTAATTTGTCGCTGGGAGCTCTGCACATCAGGCTGTATCAATCACATTACACTACAATGCACCAGCCATGCCCCAAGGCATGAGTGATGTAGCTGAGAGGAGATGTCACAAACACTCACATTACTGAGATGCTTGAGAAGCCAGAGGATCAAATTCTTGTCTGATATGAAGTGGCTTAACTTGATTGGGAGAGTCTGGGAGATTTTCTCTTGGGGGAGAAACTCTAAGACAGGATTTGCTTTATCTGCCAGCATTACACCATTCCTTTTGATTCTGTGTCATTTGCTGTACCGCTATATGGGTCATGTAACAGGAGCACATTCAGCCTGTGTTCCTCCATGGATATTTGACTAGCATGGAAAATCACCTCCTGGAAGAGCAGCTGGTGGAAACTGACCTTAGCAAAAGTGAAATGGTGGTGTTTGGAAAAGAAAATGTTTCAGAAGTTTTCACAAATCTTACCATTTGTATTTGTTAATCCAGTGCACATGCCTGGGTCTTGTAGGGTCCCTCCCAAACTTTGACACTGATGAATCACGAGTCTCCAAAAGGAGCCTTTGCCCTTCCATTTTATGAGTTTAATTTTGCCTGAGGACCGTTTCCCACAGCAGGGTCTGGATTTACCATCACATCTTTGTGACCAAATCAAGAAGAGACAGCATGACCTCCCCACTCACTGCAAGCCCATGCCTATGCTACTTACATAAATCAGCTGAGGGCATTCCATACGGCATGGCAGTACAATCTAACAGCTCAATGAGAAGAAAAACATCCCAGAATTCAATATTCCTGTTAGACAGAGAAGTCTAGAAATGCATGAATAAACTGGTCATAACTTTATCCCTCCATGAGGAGTGAAATATATGTCATTTGTACTGTCAGGTAACCGAGAATACAAAAAACCCAAGAATATAAGACTATCAAAAATATAACAAAAGACAGTTAAGTATTACCAGTACAAAAATGTAAATAAATAGATAAGAACGGTCTAAACGTTTCCTTTTTTTAACTTTACAGCAAAGTTTATTCCCCACTGGAAAAATGCTCCTTACAATGGACTATAATACCATAAATACACATGCAAGTCACGCCCTTTGATGTCTTCTATAGATTCATATCTCAATAAACCCATCAAGATTAGGTGTGATGGCTTTATTTCTTTGTGTAAAAGAATCTCTCATGATAATGCCTTATCACAAACCCTGCAGAACTTCAGCCCAACACACCCAATAAATTCACACAAATTCAAGCTCCTGGATTCTCTCTCCAAATGATTCTGCATTTTTGTAATCTGATTCAAAGACCAATAGCTTCAGGTTAGTCAGAAGAGTCTAGGACATGAACAAATACTGCAATGGATAGAGATACCTTACCTGGGCTAGTTCTCACATCAAAATTCATGAAAACCTCGAGAGCTGTGAACTGCAGCTGCTGAGGCACCGTGCCTGTCTGGACATCCTGGAGTCACCCCTGCACTGGGACTGAGGCCCCTTCTCACCTGTGCCCTCCACACTCACAGCCAGACCAGGTCTCCTCAGCGGCTCCATCCCAGGATCCCCACAGTGCAGTCTCAGACATCACGATCCTTAACATACTCTATTCATGGTGCAATAAGAAAAAGAGCAGCTCCAGTTTGGTGCCTGGAATGAGGAGCCCCACACAAAGGAACCCCTGGGTTTTTATACCCCCATAGTGTGAGCGCTTGACAGTCTGGAGTCCTCATCTCCTGCTCTGTCTGCGCTGGTCACCTGCACTGATTGCATTTCTCAGCTCTGGGAAGTCACCACTGTGTGTCACATCCTCCAAGCAGCTCTAACAAAGGAGTTTGCCAAACAGATCTGCGAATTCTCTGCCTTAAAAGTGTCTCATTTTCCCTTGTGATGGGTTGGTTCTTACACACATTCCTAGTGACTCATAATGTTGCTGCTTAGGCTCCAGACCATCTGTGGAGGGTGAGCACTGTCCACCTCCACCAGGGCTTTTGATTGTGTAGAGAAGGCTCAGAAAGAAGAAAAGAATGGGCCCACCTTATACTTACCACAGAAGAAAGGAAAATATATATTTTACAAAAGATAAGGCCCAATAAAAATCAGATGTCAAATAAATAAAGACAGAACTTGGTGCAAAACAGGAAATAGGAAAGACAACACCACTATGACACCTGGACTATGTGTCAGAACACACATTGACATATGTGTTCACCTACCTTGTGCTGTGTCTCCTCTAATAGCACTGTGCACGAGTAAGACACATACAGAATGTGCCAAAACAGTGCCAAAAGAGGCAGCACCTCAAATTAACCTTCTGAAATGTAACCTTCTGAAATGCAGTCATTTGGTAAAATTCACCTACTAATTCTAGTGTTTCAATATGGAGTTAGAGTACGGATGCTCTTGTGTGATACTGTAAATTATGAGCATTTATAAATACCTTCTGTTTCATTACTCTGCGGCTCCAGTGAGGTGCAAAGGACAAGTCAAATAATGAAAGTAATTGCGGATGATAAAAAAAGAAATAATTAGCTTTGTAATAGAAAAAAATGTCTGTAGCCAGTGCAGGATGCTAAAGCCAATTTTAGCTTCATTAATTGAAGTAGTTATTCAGCATCCATTAATTCAGTACCCAGAATTTAGAAGTGGCACCTAATCAATAAAAAGAAATGAGTATTGATAGGGCAGGACCTGCGCAATGCTGTGTTTACAGTGCCCCTGAGGCAAGCTGGATCCTCCATGAAAAGATCCATAAACTGAGGCAGGGGCCGAGGCCCTGCGTGCAGAAAGCCTCAGTGGTGGGGATCAGGGAAGGAAGGTGAACACCCACCCCCGTGCTCCTGACGGCACTGCAGAGCTCTGCTGGGGCTGAGCCCAGCCAGGGATTACCTTTCCAGCAGAGCCCGGTGCTGCTCCGCAGCGCTCGGCCAAGGTCCGTCCGTCAGGAAAGGGCTTCCTCTTCCCGAGGCTCCGGCACTCCCCTCTTGGTCACTGGGAGAGAAAGAGAAAACCTCCCCTCTTTATCAGCAACAACACAGCTCTGCAAGCTTTGAGTGTGCCTGACTCATTGCTCTGATCCCAAAATAAAAGGAGAATTGGAATAAAATCAGATTTTTTTTTACTAAATATAAAAAACAAAAAGAACCCCCAAAATCTAATCAAAAACTGAATCAAAACTAATCAATGAAAATTCCAGGCCAAATCATGTCATGCAGAAATTTCAGTAACAGCTATCAAAAAAAAAAAAAAAAAAAAAAATCACAGTCAGCCCCTTGATCAAATGCTAGATTTTCTCTCTGATACATGTAACACAACGTAAGGGTAGAATCACACATTCCAAAAACCTGCATTACTGCAAAACTGCACATAACACTCACCTTCTCAGAATTTAAAGCAGCACTGTTTGTATTAACAGACTTGGGCTGATTTTATTGAAGGATGTATAAGAAACAATTAATGGGTTTTGTCATAAAATATGTGACCGGATAATAGAATGTCAAAATAAGCATTATTTGATGAAAACCACATAATTTAAAAAAAGACTGCTTCACTTTCTTACTACTTTTACCCCACATTTTTGATTAGATTAAATTTGGCTTGAAAACAGCCAAATGTGATCTTTTAGTACTGTAATACATGTATTTTACTGTTGTTCGTGAAAAGAGAAGGGAAAAAAAGCAGGAAAAAAAAAATCTGTTTTCTACAAGATGGATATACTTCATAAGTTGTTTTACAAAATGATTGCTTCAATGATTTTACCCTCAAGAAAACATTCTCTCTAGAGTTTAAATCAGATTATCTAAACAAAATAATTTTCAAGCTTTTCTAATAAAAAAATATTTCAGCCCTGCCTACTCTACAGTTTGTCTTCACCCGGGCTTTTGTTTTCTGTGTTCCTTGTTTTGGCTCAGAGCCTGGATTTCCAGGTTCATTGGTCAGCAGTGAGAGTGACTCAGTGAGGTGACATTCTTCAGTTTCCTGGGCTGCCTTCCAGTCCACACTATGAAGAGATTTCAAACTGTCTCACTTCCCTTAATTGCTGATTTAAAGGGATTCACAAAGTGGAACTTCTGATAAAAATGTATTCCTGCAGAGTCTTGTATTTCTCAGATTTTATAGTACCTAAAATAGACTACCTAAGCACACTGATTTGGCCTTGGTCAAAATGATTGAGCTGACACAAAAGCATTAATATCAGTGAAGCAAATCGAAATAAGGAAATCAAAGATTTCCTGACACCTCAAGCTATTTTTCCTTGGGATCCTATACCCTCTCTATTGCTGTTAAAATTGGCCCTTCCCTCAAATCACAATTTTGTTTTCATTTTCAAAGCAATTGGCCTGCCTGGAGATTTCACTGCACTCCTGATGTGCACACCTGATTTACACACCCAGCAGCTTTGATTTTCTGCACCCTTGTGCCGGTTTTTAGCCGGGATACAGCTTGCATGACCTCTTGTTCAGTCAGTATTTTACAGTCTAAGTTGTTTTTTGCAAGAACTATTCTTCAATGGCTGCTGTTAGGTAACTAACTGAGATAATGATAAAGATATTTTTGTACATATGAACTTCTCAGGCAGCCTGGTCAGTAAATCTTACTTATTAGTACCAGCTATGGATGGATTTGCCAGCACTGAAGAGTTTAATCAGGATTTTTAGGTAGCTGTGATTAGAGAGCAGTTCTTGTGGCTGGGTTCATTGGGGTTTTTTAAACAATAAAAATTGACACCTCTGACCTCACCCTCTTTATTTTGATGAGCATTTAATCTGTCTTTAAAAAGACCACGTTTGTTTAAATAATGACTTCCAATTTGTGCCTGGAAATAATGCAATCCAAGGAAAAAGAATACAGTCTTTGCTTGAAATTCCAATGTTTTGAGACGATATAAGAGTTGATTCTGTTCCTAAATGCTGGTGCTGAAATTAAGATTGATAAGTAAGTATTAGAAGAAAATAACTTTGAGTTACATGCAATAGCATTTAATTGCATCATTTAAATTCTTAAGCACTTCAATTTTATATTGATTCAGGGTTTTTCATAATTAATTTGCAGATTTCCAGAATGCATTAGGATGAAACTTTTAAATGGCTGGATGGTTATTAATGGATGATATAAATACATTATTCATTTTTTTTGTTGTCATGGTAAATGGCACTGAATACTTCTGAATGAATAGTAAATTAAACATCATCCCATGAATTCAAAAGCAAAATGCATCCCCCAGTAAAAATTTGTTGTAATATAGAATACTTGAGGTGCCATTTCATAATAAATACTCTGTAACAAAGTGTTAAATATGGTTAATGTCACACTTTCCTTTTCTCTAGAAAATGGCAGGATCACCCAGGCAAAACTGAATTTCAAGCAGCCAACCTTTTCAAAGATGCCAACGCCAGCAGATCTGCTCCAGTCCAGAAATAAATTCTCAAAGCTCAGATTGCCTAAGCAATACTAAAACCTGCAGCAGCACATTAATTTTAACCCAAGTTTTGGTTTGTGTGAAAAGCTGAGTACTAAACCCAGTTATCAGTATAAAGCTGATCTAAAGGTTTTTCAGAACCTGAGAGAGTATCACAGATTTCCTGAGATCTTTCCTCTACAGTTAGGTGAAACTCGTACTCTAGACCAGACAATCTCTTCTCTGGAAACTTTTCAAATCTAGCAAGAACCTTTGAAAACACACTGCAGTTATTTAGAATGATAGGTCAGCAACATGCAAGCAAATAAAGACAACAAACAAACAAACAAACACCCCTAACAACCCCAACCTTTTTTCCACACACACTCATAGACCACAGTAAACTTCTTTAAGAGTGAGGAATTACCACAGACTTTTAGAAATGGGCTTTTTGCTTTAAACCAGCAGCCTTCCCATCTGGTCTGCGCTCATTAGGAATGCAAGAAGAACACATCTCACAGTTCCATCAGCACAGAGCCAAACCAAACTGGTTAAATGGCTGGGTAGGAGCTTCCCATGTTCCTACAATGGTATTTCCAGCTGTGTTTCCCATGTTTGTGACACATACAAGGAAAAACGATGCCCTGAACGACAGGGAAGCTTTAGAGTGAATAAAAGCTTCTTTGTATCTGCTGTCAGACACAACGATCTGTCAGGGCAGCACTGCAGCTCATTCTCCTGACCTGGACCAGGAGCTCAGTGCAAAAGTGAAGAGACAGCACAAAAAAAACCCCAGTGTACATTCATTTGGAATTAGAGCAACACCTTGGGGTAAAAGAATCTACTCCATCTATCATTAATACCTCAGCTGCTAGAAATTAGTGTGAATTTTATATACCGAGATATCACTTTTATTAATATCTGGAAAATCTAACAAGTGCTGGGGAATGCTGAGGTCAGGAAATGACATCTGGCTGGCAAGAATAATGAATAAAAATACCCCTTTAAAAAGTTAAGTTAGTTGGGTCTGAATCGGGAAATATCACAAATGCAGAATATAACGGGTGAAACACTAACAGAAATATTTGAGGAGCAATCAAAAGCAAGAGCAGATTTTTAAATACGTGAAAAGCCGCCAGACTGAAGTAAAAAGGAGTTGCTTGCAACACTATCAGAGAAAAACGGGGCACACAAAACAATTCCTTTTCTTTAACTAGAGATGAGATACTGTGAGACTGCAGCAAAGCAGCTCCGCCATGAGACTTCCACAGACTGCTGGTGGTTCAGCCTGAAAATGGGAACAATTGTGGTTTGAGTAAGATGATTTCTATGCCATGTAGAAGAAATTTCCTAGAATCCTCCAGACTTCTAACAATGTAGCAGTCGTTAAACGTGCAGGAGATAGATAATAAATGGCACATGTAAAAATGTATTGGTTATATTACTTAAGAAAGCAAACATTGCATAAGATAGCACTTGGTGTTGGAGATGCTATGTTAGATTTAAAGCAGATTGTCAGTTTCTACTTTCCCCCATTTCTTCAAGTTTTTAAAATAAAATTCATGCTTTAAAAACATAACTTGCTTTATAAAAACACCCTCAGAATAAACACCTGCACACATTCTATAAATCAATCCATTTCTTTCTTAAGTTTCATGCCAATGCTGCACGGTATTTCTCTGTTCCATTTCAGCAATTATTTATAACAAAGAAATCCCTTCACAATTGTTCTAGTGGACTTTCCTCAAGTAATGCAAATCGTTGTTATCACTCTCCTCATATTTTCTCAGAACTTATTTAGACTAAGAATCTAATGATGCCAACCTGGTTTTAAAACACTTTTTGTGCTGATCGGCCTTCTACCGTTTGAGGAACAGTTCTGTTATTTGAGGAACATTGGAAAAGATTCTCCTTAAACATTCTAGGAACACTGAAAAGCCTATTCTGTTTGGTGTGTTAAATGGGGCTTTCTGAGGGTGTTTTATTTTGGTTTGGGGTCTGAGGAAGGCACCCCATGGAAGGCCGGATTCACCCTGACAGCCCAGTCAGGAGATGGACCCGGCTTCCCTCACATGGCTCTGAGGGGGCTTTGGGGGCCAAACTTAAAAACAAAACAAAACTCCAAACACGCAGAAAGAAAACGCGCAAAAAAGATGGCAAAAAATGAACTTACCAAGCGCAGACAAGACAACTGGAGAGCTCCGCCGGTCCGTGTCCACCCGTTCGGCGACCCTGAGGCGAAGCTGAGGGCGGGAACGCCGCCCCCTCACGGCTTTCCGCCATTTTCCAGGCGTCTGAGGGCAGGAAGAGCCGAGCCCGCCCCACACGGCTGCTCTCCCTCAGAAATCCTCAACAAGGTGGGAAGGTGTGGGGCGCAGCTGTTCCTCGTTCTTTTGAGGATTTCTGAGGGCGGGCAGCTGTGAGGGGGCGGCGTTCCCGCCCTTTCAGAGGCTTTTTAGCCCCTTTGCTCAGGCCCGCGGGGGTGCGGGGTAGCTTCCGCTCCTCTGGGCTGCCGTGAGGCGCTGGCGGTGTCCCGGTAGCTTGGGGCGGTCTTTGCAGGGTGGGAGTGCGGTGTGGCTGGGGGTGCTTCCTTCCTCCTCTTCCTCTGCCAAGTTAATTTTTGTGTTTTAGGAGGTGTGGAACTGTGAGGGGTTGTTTACGGCCCGTCCGTGCTGCCTCCTCTTGCGGCTCCTTTGTTTTTGGCTGTGTCGCTGTGTGGAGGTATGAGGTAATACCTTTCTTTGTGCTTGTGGTTTTATATGTGCGTGTATTATTTTTAAAGTACCTGTGTATATCTATACATGCTGTATGTGTGTACATACATATACCTTCGTCAGGCCCGGAGGCTGAAAAAAAGACTCTGCTGAGCACTTTCAGGGAGGTGAGGGTTAACCCTGCTTGCGGACCTGATCTGTGAGGGGTAATGGTTTCACTTATCTCATCTACTTAATAAACTAACCAGCAGGGTGTTCGTGAAAGAAAAAGTTGCTACTAAAGCTTTTTTCTCTCATCGAAGTAAACGAGTCCGTGACTTTGGTTTTATCAGACCCAAACATTGCCTTGAGGGAGTGGGGTGGGTTTAAAGTAGCTATTAAAATTATTGCTGGGAAATGAAATTTGATTAAAAAAGCAGCAGCGCCATTGTTTTACAGAGGTATTTTGTTAAAAGAGTGCCATTTCAGGTTGTTATTTGAGCTGTGGGTGCTGTTTTATTGAAGATATCTACTTAGAATATTACAGCTGTGAGATGAAGAACTGCCTCACATTTTATTATTTGATATTTGAGCAGCAAGTACAGGCCGTTAGAAGGAAAAACATTTGCTTGCCCCACTGGTAGATGTGTATTATTTCTGTAGCACGCATGGCTCTTACACAGCAGTATGGTGTTATTTTTATGACTTTGGGATTTTTTGTTACTATTCCTGCCAGTGATTAGAATTCGGCGGAGACAAGTGTGTGTGTGTCTGTGTTTTGTTTGAGTTTTTGTTGGTTTGCTCTGAAAGGGGGCCCGAACATGTCAATTGCTGCTACTTTCTCCTTGCAGCTGACTTACCAAAGCCTTCTTTGCCCGGGAATAAACACTTATAGTTGCTGGCAGCCTTCCAGGGGAAGGTCTGCTGTAGTTCTTGATCCTCCCAGGGTTCAAGTAGTAGCATCGGCCAAAGAGGTGTGAGAAAGGCCGTCTCCATTATGGCTTTCATTCCACAAAAGCAAATTGTAAGTAGTGGGTGTAAGTGTTTTATTTGCTGACGTTTATTCACCTGAATAAAAACAAGTTATGTTTGAAGAAGAGATCAGGAGAGTGGTGTGAAAGGAGACAATGTGGGGTGAGAAAAGCATCAAATGGTGTGTGAGTGACTTCCATGTACTAAGAAATAGTTATATCGTGTTAGGTGGTATTAATGATTTCAGGAAGGAAAGTTTCAGACATGAACGCTGTAAGTGCATGTGTGAATGGCTCTTATGGCATCAACCAGAAAGCATTCAGTGTTAATGCTTTTATTGCATTGATTTTATAGAGTTATGTTCCCTTAAGGGCTTAGGGAGGCTGCCAGTATTTGACATGACTTGTGCTTTGCTATGGTTAGATCAAGGTTTTAGTATAAAGCTCGGTGAATGTTGCCAGGATGTTTGGCTCATGTGATAGATCAGTATCCCTCAATTTTTCCATATGCCTTTGTCTGTTGTAGCTGCTTTTAACAAATGGGCTTAATTAGTGCTAATAAAAGTGAGACAAACAAGCATGCTCCATTCTTTGCTGGAGTTATTTGGGTTTTTTTAAGTGGGAATGTGAATCTGCGTGGAAGGTAATCATACCTATTTTCTCATTTCAGAGTGCCTGATTTCAAACAGCTCACTTGGCTTTTCAGGAGAATCCTGCTTTGTGCCTATTCAAGGCACCTGTGACAGCCTCTGCTGGCCTGGAGTTTTCAATAAAAGCACAGAAAGTAGTGAGTTTGTCCCACGGGATTCAGAACAGCTGGGGTGTGACCCTGGTGTCCTGTGTGTCCTTGCCGTACTCATGCTGTGGTTTTGTGTGTCTATAACAGCAGTAAATCCTCAGTGTTCCTGTCAAATGGATCAGGTAGGTGCCAACTTCACCATTTACAGGTAAGGGCTTGGAAGGAGAGCTTTGTTTTTGTGTCTTTGTTGCTGGGTTCCAAAGTTAATACAGAGTAACAGATAAAAATGTTGCTGTGTTCAGCCGCTGTTCCTGGTGTTACAGTGTTACTTCTCTGTCAAGGGGCATTTCCGTATGTACTGCATGCAGGTGTAATCCCAGAGATATGGGTACACAACCAGGATCCTTTGTGTTTTATGTTCCTACAGCTTTTCAAACACTTAAATAGCTCCCACAGCCTTGTTTTATTTATCTGTAAGCTGCTTGGAACTTGCTGGAAATGGCAGGCTCCGAGGCTGGAAGCGCAGCTGGGCCCCCAGGTCAGAGGCTTGTTGTCAGCTTACTCAGCAGTTACTGCATTGGTTATTCCCCTTGTGGAGGTGCCAGATTTGGGAGCCTGAACCCGAATTCCAAGCTGGGTGTTTAACTCCAGGCTGTGAGTGCAAAACCTTTGTCTGGAATACCAGATTTCCTTGTATTGGCTGTGTGGTGGGGTACAGTCAACCTGTGGTGCTTGGGAAGATTTGTCTCAGACTGATTGTGCCTCTCACAAAGAGGATATGCATTTATAAGTCTTGTTGGTCTTTCTAAATCCATGGCTTTAATGAATACTGGCTGTTGTGTTTATCCATTTGGCCTCACTGTAAATCCATGTAGAATTATTCAGACACATTAAAGCAAACCCAGAGCTCTCTGGTTTGTCTGCTACAGAAGTGGAGACTGGCAGGTCAGTAATGGCAATCAGCTCATTTTCTTCACGTAAAAGGTTTTGGGAGAAATACATTACATCCTCCTGGTTTGTGGTGAGGGATTTTTGATCTGAAGTGGACCATGAGGAGCATAAAATCCTTCATGTTTGCGCTGCTGTTCTGTACTGCCATTAAAGCTGTATATTCATTACAGCTCTTCCCTGAGCAAGATGCAAGTGTGTTTCCAGTTTAGCACCGTTTTTCAGCTGAAGTTTTAGGTAGAAGGATGATCACATCTGGCATGCAACATGAGCTTGATTTTGTGTTGTAGACCTTGTTTTGGCAACATCAAATAAGGGTCAATTTCTACCTGTTGGAATTCTCCTAAGTTCAAGGAGAGAAAACAGAAAAAGTTCAGTATTAAAGCAATGTTTATTTCATACTTATAAACCAGTAGATAATCCCTTTCAGGTTGATACTTGAAAAAAAATTTGCTTTAGTGGGTATGTTCTCTATTGAGTAATTACAAAAAAAATCTGATTGCTGAGAAAATAATTATAGAACTGAATCTAAATCAATTCCTTTTATTTTTCTTCTGGCAGATGGATGTCTGGCAGGGTCTATATTCTGTCTTTCCTATGACTAAAACACAGAATGAAATATTTTCTTGTCTTTGATGGTGAATATTTATTCTTGTGTTCTTGTTATTTTATTACCTAATCGTAGCTGTGCTGGCTTTGCTGCCTTTTCCCTGGAGCAGGCATCTTTGCACAGCTCAGCTGGGCTGTTTTGGCTGAGCCAGGCAGGAAGGAGAAGCAAGAAGAGACTCTTGACCTTTTTCTCATCCAACTGCAATGGGGAGCGTCCTTGCTGTTCCATCAGGTCATGTGTTGCACAGAAAGGATGGGGACAGGTCCTGAAACAACATGGACACACTTGGATCAAATTGCACATGGGCTCTCCTCAGAGACAGCGAGTATCCAAGGTCTGAATTCATGTAGGTGTGGCAGTCTGTGTTATCTCTTAGGTTCACCTAGGAAAAGGAAAGAGCTGTGTAAAATGAGAACATGAACAAAAAGGGTTCCTCTATTCCTGCCCACATTGTGGGGCTAGCTGGTAGCACTGTATTATCTCATGCATGAAAATCTTGCTTTCAATTAATTGCACACTCCTTCAGCACTGGTGTAATGCACGAGGCTATCACAAATTATGGGACTAGATTAAATATAAAATGCAAACTTTTAAAGGAATTGGCTAGCTCTATGCAGGAGCATTATTTAATTAATCTGAAAGCCTAACAAACTGTTAGTTTCTACAGTGCAAATGCCTCTGCATAATTGCTTACTGCTGTTGGGTGTTTTTCTTCACCAAAGCCAAAAATCCTAGGATGACTAAATAATAAGCTTTTTCATGGTCAAAAGCAAGGTTGGAATAAGGTTGGCATGGTTTTAGTCTTGTTTTGAACTCAGGGTCTGAGACTTACTGTTCCTTTTAGGAATGGTAGGCGAATTTTAAATGTACTTCCAGGACAGTACTATTCATACATCCTTTGCCTGATTCTTTCCCTAATTTTCTCATTTAAAAAAAAGCCAGAATTTTTTCTGTTTTGTACTTTATTTTTCTCTTAGAACTGCTGCTTTTTATTAACTCTAGGTATCTTTACATTAGGCTCACAGATGTGCTAGGGTTTAATAACACAAATGTGTGTGATTTCTTTACTTGATTGCCATTAATGATGTGACTATGTAGGAACTAGCTATAAGTGTAATAGGTCACAGGGCTTTTCTCATGGATTTTGCTATTAGGAAGGAATAATGCATGGAATAATGGGGGTACAAGCAACAGCTTTATCTTGGATGCTGTGATTTCTACTTCACTTGGGTTTGCCTGTTGTGTTTTGATGTTAATTGAGATAATTATTGTGGTGCTCAGTGTATTGCATGCTTTGAATGACAAGAGCCATGGTTTATAATTTAGTGCTTAGGAGCAGCTTTTGTGTTATGCAAGTGCTATGGGGGAAAACAAATGCACTGTAGGAATAAGGAACACAGAGGCTGACGGTGGGACAGGGTACATGGCTGCTGCCATTCTCAGCAAGCAGAGAAATTGCTGTTCCAATGACTCAATTTTCCAATTAGGGAGAGCTAAGTGTTCTGTTTGATAACTAAATGCACCACAGCTATGGCTGTAACACTGGAAAGAGAAAAGCAGCCAGTAGTAACCAAGATGTGGCTTGTGAATCTACTGGGTTAAGAATAGCTGAATGAATTTATTCTTGTTCTTGGAACAATCTGAAATGAACGGGGAGTTGCTTATTAACAAACCTTCATAGCACACTGCAGAAAAGACCCATTATTAATCTGTGTAATGAAACAAGTCAGATTCTGTTGAACAAGTTTGTATTTCTGCTGAAATTGAACATGCATCTACAGCTGTTTCTTGTTATTCTGCACATCAGAGAATGGCAAAATGCCAGTAAAAACTGAGTGATCTGCGATGAACAAGACACATTACAATATGGTGCCTTCATTTCCCTGGCTTTGCAGGGCTGTTTGTGCCATTATTTCCCTGGATACATTTCCCATGTTCTGTTCTCAGTCACAGAGGTCTGAAGTTGTTGTTTGCTGAGGAATTAACCCACCTTACTGTGCCCAGGCTGTAGTAAGGAGACACAGCTGCTGAGGTGGCTGTGAGGTTGCTGAAGTGCCTCAGAAGCCTTATTTTGTATCCAATAGAAGAGTGTGGTTTTTGCTGCAGGAGAGGTGTCCTCCTTTAAAAGGAGGAATATGCTCATTTACAGTCAAGAGGGGGCTCCAGGCCAGGGATGAAGGCTGGATGCTTTGAGGCTCTCATGAAAATCTCATATCTGAGAGTGAAATTTTTCTGATTTGATTTTTGTTTTAGTTGCAGCTCAGTGGCCCCATTCTTGGGCAACACAGCCCTTTGCTGATATACATATGATATTGCTTCTCTGGTGCTCTCTATGTTGTTGTGCCACTGAAAGGAGCTGATGGTCCCTGGATAGCACAGGTGGGGTAAAGGAGCTCCTGTGTTGTCTTCCAGTCCCTTTAGACCTTGTAGGAAGGAGGTGACAGGTTTAAATTATCCTGTTGCTCTGGTGATCTCTGGCTTGCAGGATCTGCTGCAGCAACTTGGAGCAGTTGAATGCTGCCCACCCCAGCCTAAATCACAGATGTGTGCCTACATATTGGCAATACTAATTGTGAGTGATTTCTTGCTATGGTGAAAAAAAATTAGGGACTGGATATGGCACTCTTTGAATGCAGTCTGTGCAAGAACAATTTAAAATAAATTGTTCTTTCTAAAACAGAAGAAAATTGTAACAAAAAACGGACACATTTCACAATATTTTCATCAGTTACTGGCTGCTGTGAATAATTTTAAATCCATTCTAAAAACTGAATGTTGGAAAACATGATCAAGTTCTACTAGGTTCCTGGTGGGTTTTACAAGAAAGAATTTTATAGTAAAAAAGATGAAGTGTGTAGTAAAATTAGCCTTTCCTGCAGCAATCTCCACTACAATTAGATGTCATTAGTAATGCAGTGTTGGAAGAGTTTGCATAGGAAATGCAGAGCATGAATATTTTATTGTCACTAATACACTTTGATTTCAGGTCACGTTTTCTGACTGGAGCAAGGGAGAAGTGGTTTCTAACAGTGTTTTTTCCATATGAGTAGGCAAGTATTAATCACTTGCTCAGGAAACCCCCAGGGGAACTTGCACGTGGGCCAAGCTTATTTTCAGGCTTCTTTCTCGTTCAGGTTTGCTCTGATTAACATCATGTGAGCTTTTTCCTTTAAATTCAGCGTGTAAAATCTTGTTCTGCCACAGCCCGAGGCACAAATTGCCTGCTTAGATTTGGAATGAAATTCTGACCCTACTAATAATCAAAGATTTGACAAATGCCCGTGTGCTGAATGTGATCCGAACACAGAAGTTCCTTGCAGGTAAGGAGTTCTTAACAGCTCATCACTGGAGTCCTTTCCAGCAGCTGGAGGCCTCCCAGCCTCAGGAATCCTTCACCTTTAGCACTTCATCAAAGCACTCACATGGACTTTGGTGATGACTCACAGTGGCTGCTGGAATTTGACACAGTGAAGCAATCTGCCAAATGAGAACCACAGCAGAAGGGAGTGGGTTTGTATTTCAGAGCAGAGCTAAGGCAGGAAGATTTGTGTGCTCTGCTGCTGGATGTGCATGAGCTGGAACCCTGCTATGGAATGCATCAGCAGAAACCAGAATCCTGGTGAAACTGTAGGAACAATAATGGGTGTGATCCCCACAAAACCCTGACTTGAAAACAGACACAAAACTTGTTTGAGGTCAGCAGGTGTGAGTCAGTGGCACAAATAGTCTGGTGGTGTTGTTGTTTTACATGACTAATTTATTCCTCACAGATACTTCCAGTCTTTCCTTTCTTGCTGTGTACTTTGTGTTCAGATGACTTGGAAATAGTGTTGGCTCTGTAATTACCTACTCTGATCACCAATAAAAACAATAGTCTTATATCCTAGAGTAATTTCAGTGAAGCTATGATTTCATAGCTATGTAACTGTAACAAGTTAGTGAGACATTGTTTATGGAATTCCGCTGTACTCGTAAAGAAGGCTATTTCTTTGGTAGATGAAAATATTCCTACTTTGACATTGAAATGAGGATCCCTTTTCACTGCAGTGGTAACTACAACTTATAGTCATTTGCTCTCAAAGTCCTTTGTTACCTCCCCTTTTTAGTTTTTTTAAGGTGACATTTTGTAGAAATAAGTAACAGTCAGATCTTTGTGCCAGTGTTCAGCTGTTCCAGCAAGTATTTGATTAAGTTAATGTGGTAATATGTCCATTTTGTTGCCTTAACAGTATTATCTGGTTAGCCTTTTACTGTTTCCTTGATTGAAAAAAAATCTTACTATTTTTACATTACTAAAAATATTTGTAGTAAAATATGCCACATTAACTGTCTAAAAATGGTATTGTAGAGGGCAATTACTTTAAAGATTTATTTACTCAAAAATGTTCTAAATTACCCAATTCATTATTTCCCCCCTTATTAGTGGCCTTGTCAGCATTTAAGGCCAGCGTGGCTAATCAGATGTCAACAAAATGCAATTACTACCAAGTGAAAAGTAATTTTCGTCCTTATGTTTGTAATGACCTGGTACAAAGCAAATTTAGCTGTAATTGCAGAGTTCCTCAACTGTGCACCATAAATTTATGGCTTGGGCTTTCCCTCTCTATGAGTGCCTTGGAGAAGGGATTTGAGGTACTGAATGGCTTTCTTTTTTCTTTGACTCAATTTCATGGGTTAGTCAGCTCCCTATGGAACACTTGTTGGTTTTATTGGTAATTACTGTATAGGTTTCTGAAGTACAAAATTGAAATATTAGTTTTTTATTAATCTGTGCCTGGTTAAATTTTGTAGAGTCCTGTATTAATGCATTAATAGCAATTCTATATTTTTTATTTCCAACTTTATTTTCCAATTCTAAAAATATTTTTTTGTTAAGAAAATCCTCGAGTCCAGCACTTTCTTGAGCTTTTATTGAACGGGAAAATCTGTTTCTCTTGGTGAAACTGTTTTTAGTTATTCTATAGTTTTGGGGACTGAAGGCAACGTTGATAGCTTAACAGCATGAGATGTTTTTGAACATCATCAATTACTGAATAATATCTTGAAATTACTGGATGGACACAATGGCACTGGAACTTAATACTTGAAATCCTTTGCACTGTGCCTGTGTCACAGCCTGTCCAAGAGCTGGGAGTGCTCCTGGTGACTGGGTGAGCTCACTGACATTTAGGAGGTTTTCAGTTGTTTCTTGTCCATCTCTGAACAAACCCAGTTGGTACCATAAGTCTGTAGCCATGGAAAAAGAGAAGCCAAGAGCTCCCAGATAACACCCTGCTGATGTGTCTGGTGCTTTTGGAGGCAGTGCCAGTGAGGGTTTCTAAGCAGACTGAGGCACTGAGGTCAACTGAGCACTTGAACACCCCACCTATACAAAAATAATCAACTATTACCTCAAGGCACATAATTACAAAGTGATACACTTGCTTGTAGCAGGATGTCTTAATGATGAAAATTGCTCTCATGGAGCATTCAGAATACATAAATTCTCTTTGTGTTTCCCCCCTCACTGTAACCATAGCAAGTCTTTTAATGCAAAGAGTATTGTGGCTTTCAGATCATACCTTAGAGCTGCTACAGACTATTTGCCAAGATCTTGAAAGTTACATAAATGAACTCGGAGATGACAGAAAGAGGAGTGTGGCAATTTGGGTGCTGGTTTGCAAGCACCACTGCTGTGTGTCAGGAGTTTAGCTCAGCAGAGGTGGGAGGGTCTGAGCCTGTGGAAGCCTCAACATCCAGCTCTTGCCAAAGTATGGCAAGGTAAGAAGATGGTTCTGTTTTGTTTTCTTTAATCTTCCTGATTTATGATGCTGGCAGTTTATTTACAGACACAAACAGGATGGGGCTGCTGGGAGAGCGTCTTGAGCTACTTATTGTTCAGCATCAGTCTCATGACATGAGGATGCTAATGGAAAGATGTGAACAGCTCACTGTCTAAGCAGCAGGCTGGAAAACTTCATGTTACAGCTTACTTTGTAACTTAGCCAGTTACATGAAGCAAAAGCATATTGACAGTAGTTCTATCTAATCACTATAAACACACACAGCTTCGGTTAAAACAATGCTTGCTTTTTTTTGAATACAATACCTGTTTGTGAGGCATAATGCATAGAGCCCTATTCATAAGCTTAACCCTCCTAATATCTAGCTAGATCAACTTCTTGCAACTTAGAAAGCCATTCAGACAAGCCCTCTTGTTCTATTCCCATGTCTTCTCTACAGCTTAAATCATTTTTCTGCTGCTTTAGCAGTGTTCACAATTCTGCTGTATCTGAGGCCTGTCTTCTGCAGTTTTCCTAAAGCCTTCTGATTTTATAGATTCCCACAATTTACAGTCACCTGCTGCTCTTTGTACTCATGTGTATTTTGCTTCTGAGTACCTTAAATACACAGCTCAAGTTTTGCTGAGTCTTTGAGCCACAAAAAGTACTGCTGTTTGCTTTTTAAATGCAATGAATCATCTCTCCAGAGGCTACTGCTAAATCTATAATTTTCTAGCTACTATGACTACTATTTTAAGGTGAGTGCCTTTGTGAATGTTAGCAAAGCTCTGTTTTCTGCTTGCCCCTGTGTTTAATTGCTGTAGCTGTGCCAGATGTGACTTCTGATGTGATTGTTTCACTGCAATGGCTTCTGTTATCCCCTGTTTCTAGTTTGGATGGCCAGGTTAGCCTCAGTATTTTATTCAGATTTTACAAGCTGAACTGTGTTGCCTCAGCTGAAGAATTGTCACATGAAATAACATTCTGCACCTCACTGGTTGTTACCAGTAAGGGGCTTGTGGAATTGGGAGCATGAGGAAGACCTGGAACTATTTAACAAAAGGCCTAACTCCCCTCACCTGTATACTAAGGGCCAAATTGAATTGGGTTCAGAAGTGCTGTGTTAGGGAATTGTGCTATCAGAGTCAGTTTGCAGGTCTTTGCTGAGTCTCCATACTGTTCTAGCCAAATTTTCTCTCTTTGTGCTGCTTGCATCAACATCTGTTTTACTAAGAGCTACACTACTTTTTCAAGTGATGAACAGAAATTAAAAGAAGACCGATTGTAGTATGCCTACATAACCAATTATGTTTTCCACCCATCTTGTGAAGTTAATATTTAAAAAAGCAGTGCATTTTCAGACTTGAAAGCCACCTAACATGTGAAATTACAACTTGCTGCCATCCTGATAGAAAGTCAGTCAGGCAGCAGAATGACAGCTGAGCAGGATCCAGCTGGACAATTTTCACTTGGAAAGTAACCTGAAATCCTACCAGCGTGTCACAAGGATTGTAGTATCATGTGCAGCAAGACAATTTTTTTGTTTTTCATTGTGGTAGATGTTTAAAAACTATCTTTTCTCACAGATTAGTAAGTCAGGCTTGCCAAGCAGTGCTGAGGTGCTGAATATCCAACTTAAAGGAATGCAGGAGCAGAGCTTGTGGTAATTGGGAGTGGGGCTGGAGCCTCATCCCCAGTGGGCTGCAGCTGTGCCAGGCAGGTGAGCAGCATTGAGGGTAAGGAGCCACGGAGTGCCCAGGGTCCTGACCAATCACCCAGGGCAGCAGAGGGCACACAGGGGCTGTGCATGAGCAGGAGGGGATAAAAGGCTGGGCTGGGGAACGAGAGGGGCTGATGCCTGCAGCCTTCTGAAGGGATTCCATGTTGTACTGCATGGGCTGATGCCTGCAGCCTTCTGAAGGGATCCCATGTTGTACTGCATGGGCTGATGCCTGCAGCCTTCTGAAGGGATTCCATGTTGTACTGCATGGGCTGATGGCTGCAGCCTTCTGAAGGGATCCCATGTTGTACTGTGTGGGCTGATGCCTGCAGCCTTCCTGTGAGGTTGGTGTTACTCTGGGTGGGTGAGGGCTTAAAGCTTTCTGAAATTGTGTGCTGGTTCTCTGGGTGTTGTGGCCGTGTGCTGCAACAAAGGACAAGTATCCAAAGGAGGACACCTGCTCTTCAAAGAACAAAAAATGCTGGTAGTATAGGTGGAAACAGAGTGCTGTTCTCTTTTCCAGTGTTCTGTCTTTGTTTCAACACCTTGGGGATCATGGTAACCAAAGATTAAAAAAAACTTAATTCCAAGTTTGTTAAAGGATTTTTCTTGGGTGCTACCCTTCAGTTAGGAAAAATGCAGGAACTGGAAGTTCACCGAACACCATGAGTTTCTTTGGAGAATGTGTAGGAATATTTTGATTTCAGCCTTAGGAGCTTGCCAGATCTTTCTCTTAAGGAATGTGATTTGTCACATTTTGTAGCTTATTAAAAAAAAAATTGCTTTGTTGGGTTGTAGGATAGAAGTGCTGTAGACTGGCAAAAAATGGGAGAAAGAAAAGAATTACAGCTTTCCAGATGAAAAACCAAATATGCTTGTCCTCCTTCCAGAGACTTGTACAGGAGGTAAATTATAACGAATTGGAACTGTAGTGCTAATTATTGTTCTGGAGTCTCAGTGAATAGGATAATCATAATCATCACATTCCTCTGGAAATAATTAAGCTAGAGGACAATCAATAACTTCAGATTCAGGATGGCATGTTGAGCCACTCAGATATACCTTTAACCTCTTATGTTTTTCATAAGGCATACCAGCAGTGTGTTACACATCCATGGATTTAGAATCATCTATGTAAGTGGGAGATCTGCTTTCATATTTTTTCGAAGCATTAACTGTGCAGCTATTAATCAGATAATGGAGAAGCACAGTACTGCTTAAAAACTGTTTGCTGTGGAGTTCATACCACTTTTCCAGTGTGGGTTTCTTCTGGTTTAAAACTGGGCAGTCAGACAAGTCCCCATCTTGCTGAACAGAACCTGGCACCTGTGCTCTCTCTCTCCCAGGACTACAAGTCTCAGCTGGGGAAGGCAGAGAGGGAGATCAAGCCCAGTGTTTATGCTCCCTAGCAAAGTGTAAGAACCTGGGAGAATGTGAATACATCTGTTTTGTATTGAACAGAAAGCGAGTCGGGCACTGTTTGTGTGCAAGAAAACAAGTGTCCCTTAGTCCATGCAGCAGAGTGACCTTATGAATTGCTGGGATTCCCAAATTCCCAGGAGGTACAAGCATTCAGTTTTTCCTCCCTGCTCAGTTTCTCAAGTTGCAGAACTGAAGCATGTCATCCATGGGTGCGTGCCACATACCCTTTGCTTTGGCGTTTTCAATGTGTGGAAGAGGAGGGATCTGTGTACTGACAGTGCCATGACCTGAGCTGCTGAGCATTGAGTCATAATGCTAAATGCTAATGGCTGAAAGTCATCCTGTAATCCCATTTTGGGACTCATTCACTCAGTGCTACTCTCCCCTGGTGTGCACAGACCTGCTCTTTATCCAAGTCTGTGTTTTTGCATATGAGCTGGTTTGGAGTTGCTGTCTAGGCACTAGTGGGCTGCTTTTTGGGAGAGGCACGGGGAAGGAAGGAAAAGCAGATCAGCTGTGTTTGCAGCCTGTCTCAGTGACAAAATGCACTGTGGTGGGTGTGAATTGCTGCTGGGCAGCTGTGTAAGGCAGCACCAAGGTGAGCCAGCTCAAGTGACTGTGATGTCCCTCAATGCAGTGCCCCTGAGCTTTGATGTGGGTGGCCTTCCCAAGTGTGACAGCGAGTCAGGAGCTGAAAGCTTTGGATCTGTTTGCCCAGTGTGATCCCGCTCCCAGGTATCTGGGAAATCAGACAGCAATATCAGGTGTACTGTCTCAGTGTGCTTGTTCAGATGCTCAGTTTGCTTGGGATGATGAGTCAGGCAAGCCAGGAATCTTCAACTGCCTGAAGGGTGGCTGTGGTGAGCTGGGGGTCAGTCTCTTTCTTTGAGCAACAACAGAGAGAACAAGAGGACACAGTCTCAAGCTGTGCCAAGGGAGGTACAGGCTAGAAGTAAGGAGGAAGTTTTTCACAGAAAGAGTGGTCAAATACTGGGATGATGTACCCAGGGAGGTGGTGGAGTCACCATCCCTTGATGTGTTTATGATAAGACTGGATGTGGCACTTGGTGCCATGATCTAGTTGAGGTGTTAGAACATGGGTTGGACTTGATGATCTTAAAGGTCTCTTCCAACCTAGAACTTGTGTGTTTCTGAGATATTCCTTATGATGCCTAGGTGTACATCAATGCTCCAGTGTAGCTTACATGATATCAGCAGTAATATTTGTCTGCTTTGCAGCTTCCAGGGCTTGCATCAACAGAGAAAGAGCGACATAAGGGGGTTGAGTTTTGCTGCTCATTACAAAAGCTAAGTGCTCTAAGAGATGCTTGGCTTTTACCAGGTCCTTGGATAGGTGAGAGGCTTCAGCTTTTCCTGCTCCAGGAAAGATTTCATTCTTAGTATGAGCAATGCTCCTTTAAATCAAGTCCATTTCTGGTTTTCTTTTCCTCAGTCTTACTCCGACATGGTTTTGTACCTTGTGTCTGGTCCATAGCATTAGCTCAGAGGTAAAGGTCTCCTTGTAGTGTCTGCCCGTAGAATGTGGAGGAAAGCTGACATCTTGTGAACAGCTTTTAGTTGCTATTACAGAGGAAACCCTGCTAAAGAGCAAGGTCAGAGTAGTGTGTGCTTCAATGTATGCTGTAAAGCAGTTGTTATCATTAGTACTAATTAGCCTCTCTGTTGACAGAGCTGTAAAGAAGAAAAGTAAGATGGTTTTTTTTCCTGTGTTAGTGGGGTCCTTTGCTATGATCAAGCCTTGTTGGTCCATTTGCACTTCCTAATTTTATTCTCCAGGACTTTTAGCCAGGAACCTTTCACCAATGCACAAGGCACGAAAATATTTTCTACAAGAACTATCAAACAAAGAATGAATAATTTAGCATATTAGACAATTATCCTGCCGAGGGCTCTGTGTCATCAGACACCTTGCTTGGCAGGAAGAGTGTCTCCACTTCATAAGAAATCCTGTTGGGTGTTCCTTCAGCACCAGGAACTCATTCATGGCAGAATAAGAGTAGTTGAATCTAACTGTACTCAATAGTAAACCTTATTTTGGATCATAATCCTATGAAAATAGGAAAAAAGACATCTGGGAACTTTTATGTCAGATATAATTCCAATTCACTAATATAAAGTGAGTAGTTTAGTTTTCATGACTCTAAAACTGCAGCTGTTTGCTCTCCAGTATCTTACATCAATGCTTGTGAAGTTGTCTTTGTTACTTGGTAATATTTGCACCCTTGAGTCCAGAAGGTTTAAGGTAACTGGAGGAGCCAAATGCAGGTTAAACTGCTGGTGTTGTTTGGCTTGACTCTAAAATTGCAGAACAGGAAACATTTGGGCAAATGGGACCTGGTTTTGTTTAGTCTTTGTGTCTTTGCTTGCACCAACTACCCTCCTTTTCAGGCAGTAGACTGCTGACCTTTCCAGTGTGTGTGCAATTTCAAGTTCTCTTTTTTCAGTGACAGATGATTGTCTCTAGCATTTGGTTCCTGCATGTGCCCATTTGCATTGCTATGGAATTTCATTGATGTGGTTTTCATTGTACTGCATGCAAGTCTCCCTCTTTCACTATAATAAAGGGCAGTACTTGAGGTGATTGGGGAGGGTTACAGGAGTGGGAACGATGTAAGTGGTGTTAGCCTGAAGGTACTTGAAGGCTGTCAACAAATCAGTACAATCAGTGGAGCAATCATGCTCGCTCTCAATCGCTCTCAATCAAGTGCCGTTTTTTAAGCATTCTTCTTGCCTGTATTGTTATGCTGAGTGAATTTCCTCCTAAAATTGCTTCACATTTGGTGGAGGACATGGTAAGATCTTGAAGCCAGTCTGAAAGGGAAAAACCAGGGTTTAAACAACGCTGATCTCTCACAGACTGGTGGAAATAAGTTTACAAAGGCTGTATCAAAATTAAGAATACCAGATGGATTTCAATGTTTTTGCAATTTCAATCCAGTTCAGACTGACTGTCTCCTTGGGTTGGTGTGTTTGTGTTTTGCCTCTTTCCAATCTCGTCTTAAATGGCAGAGAAAATTTCTGCTATTCATGACCGCAGTCAGTGTGGTTTTGGTTATTCATGAAGGTGCAATTACAGAGCTTGTGTGCAGTTTTAGATTTTAGGGAATGACATCTGTGTGTACAATTGCAGTCACACTGATGATGCAGTTACTAAATATTTAGGCAGTAGTCCCTGTGACTTTAAGCCATTGCCGTATTGAGACAATAAGTACTCTTTTGGTAGTTTACGGTTTTGGAGCAAAATTCCTTTTTTTCCCCCCCTCAAATTAGTTTTATTTGTTTTCTAGCTTCTCCCAGTTTAACTTGAGCTCATTTGGTGTCTTGGATGAAGATTAATTATTTCTTCCCTACTTGATTATATGCAAAAAAGAACAGGCCTAGCTGTATTGGGACTGTATATATAAAAAAGGATTTGATATTTAAGTATCCAAGTTTCCAGTGTTTACTGAATAGGCTTTTTTAATTAGCTGTCTCATGAGCTGGTTTTACCACCTGAGAAACAAGAGGTGTTTTTGTTTGCTTTTTCATGCAGTTGTTGAATATGATATATCCTGAATTTTTTCAGACGTTTTTGCTGGTTATTGGTTTCAAAAACACTGGGTATAGTAGCAGAGGGGCCTTCTTAAATAATGTCAAGGTAGTTCCTTTTATGATGAATGAGAGAAAAGGAACGTTTCCATTTTTTTCCGTTTTATTGCCGTGTTACCTGAAAGAAAAGAGCAAGGAGAGGGCTTTTGCACCTTGTCACTGAGTGTAAATTGAGTAATTTATTGGTATAAGCCCTTTTTATTTGATGGCTGATGTCTGCTGCTGTAGAGTCATTGACCACCTCTGGCTGACTGGAAGGGAAGAAGTGTGTTTGGGATCTTTTCCTTTCTGGTAGACAGGTGTAAGGAAAAGAAAGGTGGGGCTGGATTATTGTTTCTCAGCTTCTGAGCTCTGACCAACTGCTGCATGCCTTGAGTTAGGAGGAGGAAGGGATTTATTCCTTTTCCTTTGTTTGTCTTAGGCTTTGGGGATTTTGTATGCTCTGATGCTGCTTTGTGTAATGCCAGGAGTAAGAGAAGTGGGGGCTGAGTGTGGCAAGTTTGGATCTTGAACAAGGTCACCACAGTCACCAACAGATCCTGAATCCCCAAACTGTGAGGTTCATATTCAGCTGATTGTTTTTTACCCTCTTAGATAGTACCAGAGAATAATGAAGGAAGCTGGCATTGAATTTCACATTTCATGGCGTAAAAGTTGTCCTTTATGGGAAACATTGCAGAAATTGTATGGTGCAGTTCTCCACAAGCTCCTGTTTCCCCTTCATGATGGCTGTGGAAAACTCTGAGTTTTAGACTTGATTGTCACATTCATGACTGAGGTTTGTAAGAAATGACCGTGGTTGTGTGCATCCCTTTGCAGGCTGTAAACTTCAGAGCTTTACCTTTTCCCATGCTTAGCTGCTTATGGTAAAAGAAGGAGAAACGTGTTTTTGCCAGGCACAACTGCTGTGTAGCAGATTAGGCTGGTAAAAAACTCAGTCCATGGCATTGCATGTTTTAAATATTGAAGGTGCCATAATTAATCACTGAATTACCCATGAAAATTAGCAGTGTATTTTGGATGTTATATCTTTGTAGCTGTGAGAGTTGTCTTCCAACAAGGATAAAAATGGGGAAGAATTTTATTTGCCGGTTTTTAGCATGGCCTCTTAGCCTGTCAGTTGACCAGCACTAGAAGTCCTGGGATCTAATCCAGGTTCTTAGGACACAAATAAATCCCTTATAGGAGACCAATGCTTAAAAAACCCCCAAAGTCAGGAAGGGCAGGAGAAATTGACTTTTTTTTGGTCCAGTTATCCAGGAAGGTAAGTTAATGTGTTGTAGTCCCTGTTTCATAAACTACCTTTAATTACCATGGTAAATGAAGTTTTACATGAGTTTTAACCCCTTCCTTCTGCTGAAGCATGTCCCAGTACTTAGAGCTCTTGCCTTGGGAGCCAGCCGGTGTCTCAGGACCTGGGCACATCACCCACAGACCAGGAATGCTTCACCAGGAGGAGTTATCCTGCTTGCTGGGCCTTCTGAGCCTTGAGATCCTTACAGCAGCAGATTTCTGTGCTTGTCAGTCCCCTCTGATGTGGAGAATTCTGTGCAGAGGTATCAGTTTCTTTGGAGATGGCAAGCTGAAAATGTAGTGCCCTTTCCCCTACAGAGCAGAGTTAGATTTTCCTGCAGCTGTAGTTATGAGGCATTGCTCATTAATAAGGGTTTTGAAGTGCAAAACAGGGGTGAATATTCCAGCAGAGGTGACTTTTGAACTGTAGACTGCCAGTGTGGCAAGCCCTGTTCATCTTCTGATAGGCTGAGGTATTTGAAGGTAAATTCCCATCTCCTTTATGGAACAGAGATCTGAGTCTTTTCATTGGTCTCCTTCTACCATTTTACATTGTGGACATGTTGCAGTTCTGAATGTTTGCTGAAGTTTTAGCTATGGCTTATATTGTGTGAAAAAGCCAATTTTTGTGTTTCCCTTACATAAGGAAGTGCTTTGCATGATATTTTTCGGTGTATTTAAAAAAAGTCAAGTTGCTTTAAAAGGAACTTCATATATTCCTGTTAGTGCATCATTCAGAACTTGTGTTTTGGGGAACCTTGGTTTCTTTCAAGGAATTTTTTTTCATCTTCTGGTTCAAGTGTGCGAAATGCAGTGTAGAAACATCCCAGAAGGTTTTCAGTGATTTTCATCTCTAAAACTGGAGAGGTAAAAGCTGATACCATGCGCATTCCAAATGGTTCTAGGAGTACTGTACTTCATCTTGAGATGAATCAATTATTTTCACCTGAAGCCTGCCTTGTAACTGTGATGGGCAGTGGGTTGGCAGCACATTTGGTGCCTACCCTTGGCAAGACCCATCTAATTGCATCAGGTGACCTATTGAGATGAGCTCAACCTAGACTCAAGTTGTTGGTTATTTCTGAGTGGAGAAAATGTGCTTTTTGTTTTTCTCTGGAAGACTGGAGAAGAGCTGCTGTCATTGCCAGCACTATCAAGGACATGTCATTGTTCAATTTGTGGTTTTTCCAGCCTTGAACAGGGCTCTTTGAAAATGATTGACACCTGCAAATTAGGTCCTTTGGTCCTGAGCTTGTGCCATTGCTGATAATTTAATTACGAAGACAGGTAAGAACTTGCTTGGAGAAATATAAAGATAGACAGGAATGGAGCAATGTGATTTTAGTCACATGGCATTTTTTCTGTCTCTAATTCATCTCAAGTTGTTATCACCAGCTCTATCTTGACACAGACTACTTGTAGTAATTGCCAGAGTTTGACTGCTTCATAGCTCTGTTTTAATGCAGTTTGGGTTATTGTGGTTTTGGATGGCTTTCAAGATGGTGAGCTACTTTGCACAAGTGTCTTTCAAGGAAGTGTGTGCCAAAATAATTAGTACATTATTTCTGCTTCCAATCCAATGTTGTCTAGGTCTTGTGGATTTGAGGAACTAAACTTGAGCCTAATAAGCTTGTCTGTTCTTTCCAGGATGAGATCAAGTGCATGAAATGAGTTGAGCCAAGTGCATGCCCTAAACACATGTGAAATCCTGTCTGTCAGACATGGAATACCAGGTGAGCCTTTGGAGGGACCCATTCCTGGTGTGTCCCAAGGCTGCAGCCCATAGGGAGCACCCCTGCTGAGGCAGAGGGAAAATGAGAGGAAGGAGCAACAGAAAAGACACTTGACTGATGAATTACAGCCCCTCATTGCTCATGCCCTCTGTGCCACCTGGCTGTGGGAGGAGGAGGTGAAGGGATAGGGAATGAAGGATTGATGTTTGGCCTGGAAAGAAGGGATGGTGCCTAGGGAAGGTATTTTGGCTTTTTTTCGTTTTGTTTTCATGTCATCATCCATCTTTATTTTTAATTGCTGTTATATTAAACTAATTTATACTTAGGTCTGTTGTGCCTATGATAATAAGTGGAAAAGAATCACCCTGTGTTTACCTTGACCCATGAGATTTTCCATGTTGTTTTATCACCCTGTTCTGCTGTGGAGAGAGAGAGAGAGAGCAGCTGGCTGGGTGGGGGGGGGGGGCTCATATCTGGACAGGGTCAACCCACCACAGCCATTTGAGGGTGAGAGGAAGGAATATATATTTGTTTTTTAGGTATTAGTCCTTAGATTGAGTGTACTCCTGCTTGGCAGGCTCAGTGTCACAGTCATAACACAGTCACTTTTTTTATTGCTTCTCCTGAAGGAGTAGCCTTGAAGGGAGAGAGAAATCCCACCTTCCCTGAGCAGACAAGTGTAATTGGAAACCAGGTGAGATTTACTGTTCTCTGCAGCAGGACAACTTTGTCTCCCAACACATCTGCAGCCCCATGGCAATCAGTATATTTATCTGAAATTATGATTGCCATTTCTTCACTTACTCTGTAGCAGGAACTGCTATTTATGCAGCACAAGTGGCATGGGTGGTGAAATTGGTATCCAAGCAAATTTTGCATATTTATAGGGTTTTTGTAATCAGCTAATTGTCAGTAGTTTTTCTGAACAGTCAAATGTGTTCTGAAGTTGTGCTTATTTTTGGAGTAGTGCACCTTTTGCAAATTGTGTAGCACACAGCAAGTGCTGCATGGGAAATTGAACATTGGGAGCTGCAGAAACTGAGGAGAAGATGTGGGGTTCTTTTTGTGGTCAAGGCATCCACACTGAGGTTGCCTTTATTCAGTTTATGCAGACTGAGCATGGCTGTGAAACAGAATGGAATGAGGCAGTCACTGGATGGTGAGCTGTTGTGCTGACATGCCAATGCTAAAAAGATAACTCCTCTTATGTAATTCAGGGTAATCCTGGAGGTTTTTGGAGCAATTACTGGATTCCCACATTCATTGCTTACGTATGGCATTTGCCTCAGAATTCCATAGAGATCTAACGAAATGATGAGAAAATGATTTATTCATAGCACATAATATAAGTTATTATGCAGCACAACCATTCAGTTTTCAACAACAAAAAAACAGTTCCTATTTAAAATACACAGTTCTATGAAAACAGATGGTGCTTGTGAACATTTTCTCTCACTGAAAGCAGATTTTAATAATTAGCTCAAAAACTGAAGTTAATATTTTTGAGTGTTGTACAAAAAAAAAGAAATCACATTAGTGGTGTGCATTTCATTACAAAAATGCTCTCTAAGCAGTTCATGTTCCTAAAATGTAAAAGAGGAAGTGACCTATATTAGAAAGTTCTTCACAGCTCTAGATAGAGTAAAAGGATTAGTATTTATGCCAAGGCTTAATCCTGTGAAAAGTTCTATCTTGATTGATATCACCTTTTCACTTCAGTTGGAAGCAGATCCACAGTAGCTATTAATCTGTTTCACAGTGGTTTATATCATAAACTTGAAGGGGTAATTGTTACCAAAATTTCTGCTGTGCCTCTGCACAGGACTGTGCTGCAGCTGAATGTATGGTGACACTTAAATAATTACTTACTTGTGGATTCCGTCAACAGCACCAACAGAGCCCTTAAGTTATCTCTGAAAAAAAATTTAGGATGAAAACCTAAGAACCATGACAGGACAGGAGTGTTGGAACTAGATTGTCTCTAAGGTCCCTCCCAATGTAAAGCATTTTAAGGTTCTGTGACTAAAGTGTATGGATATGGAAATGTAGTTAGACCAGTTACACCAAGAGTTCCTTGATACATTTCTATAAATGGAGATTCCCAGCCTATAAACTCACCAGTTTTTCAGTAAGCCAGGCAGTCATCTTGTGTAACATTTTATGTTGTAGCAGCCAAAGGTGGTAAATCATCAATGAGGCTTGCTGTTGAGGTTAGGGCATGAAATGCAAGATTATGACTTGCATGTGAAGATGCAGTTTTTCAAATTTCAAGACAGTGTTCCCACAGGCAAACAAATATAAGCCAGTAACAATAGATTTTTCTTCTCCCCTTGAAATTGAAACACAGCCCTTGCCTTGAACAGGCAAAGGTAACTGGTTTGATCAATCCCGTAGCACCTATTGTGGTGGTGCTCTTTCAGAGCCAGCTCTGTGGCAGTTTAGAACTGGCATGTAGTTACAGAAGGAAAGTTTCCTGAGCCCAGTGCATTGTTTGATTGTGCACTTAGCATTGGTGGGTTAGTGCACGCTGGCTTTCAGAGAACAGCCAAGTCAGAATTGTTCTTTAATGTTCTTGCAGTGAGGAACTGAAATCCTATCACAATTCTGTGGGCATCCAGGCCCCTTTGAAATGTCAGTTGACAGACACATCCCTGGGGAGATGCCAGAAAAAGCTGTTGCTATCCTGAGTGGAATACAGAAAAATGTGTCAGAGCTGGCTGTAGATCTGTGAGGCACCAGTGAGTAGTGAACTGCTGTGTTGTGATCACAGCAATGAATGAGCTGACTGAAAGCCTGTGCAGGGAGATGAAGGGAATACAAATGGCATCATCAAGCAGCACGCCAGAGATGACAGAGCTGTTCCTGAGCCAAGCAGGGCATGGAAAGCAGGCACAGGGTTGTTCCAGGGCAGGTGTAATGCTCCTGCTAGCCCAGGGGGCAGCCTGGGTTCCCCTGCACTCAGGTGTGTGGCCAGGCCCTGTTTCGCATGGTGGAACAGGCAGGACTGCCCACCCTGCCCGAGTGGCTCTGTGCCCTCACAGAAATGGCAGCGCTCTGGTACCTGCCTCAGTGGCTCCCTGCTCTTGGCCCAGGTGTTAGCAGGGAGCTGGGGCCTCAGGGAGAAAAGGAATGGGGTGCACTGAGCCACTGCTTTGTCTGATGAGAGGGCATGGATGTGGCTGCTGATATGTAGGGACTTCTGAGTGCTCAAATTGTGAAAGGAGGCATAATGGAGTTTGTTTGTAAGCTGTGTCCTAAAGTGTTAATTCTAAAATGCACTGAACTGATTCCTGGCAAGTAAATGGTTTTGTGATCAAATGGAGCAATCTTTGGCCAATATACAGGAGTATACAAATATTCAGACAATATAAATTCTTTTCAGATTTTAAGACAATCTGAAGGAAGAGTAGGATGGATTCTTGTTTTCTGAGGTATTCATGCTGGATTTGTCTCTCTCTGCTTAGTGATGTGCATTAAAAACAGTCCTCATGTTTTTCTGCAAGTTCTGGCTTACAGTACCTTGTATTATACAATTTTATGGTGTTGCACGTGTTCCTCTACTTCCAGCTACATCAGGGAGTTGGAAGTGTTACACAATGCTGTCACCTGATGGTAAGAAATGATGGTATTGGAGGCTTAGACTTGAAAAAGAAGGGGTTTTCTGTTTTATTTTTAGCTGGTCTTAATGGCACATCTGACTTTGTTTGGATTTATTTTGTTATGTTTCAGTAAAATGGAACACGGAAAATCATTGCTTTCCCAATATTCAGCTAGCAGCTTTACTGTTAGAAGAAGACTGTTGTTGAGATCCCTCAGCTGCATAATTGAACTTGTGTCCTCTGCATGGCCTCAGCTGCAGTTTTGGGTGTAATTGCCTTATCCAGGACCAAGAGATATTTAAACAAAAGATTTGGTATACATTCTGCAATTTTATACTGAGCAATTCAGGTAAATCTGGTTCTGTTAGTTACGACAAGCATAGGAGATGTCACTTCACCCACATGATTTGAACACTGATGTTTTTTGAGGTGATTTACTAAACAGAGAACTTTATTTTTGTTGGCGAAGACCCCCAAACTATTAAATTAGTAAAACAGAGGGCACCTGTGCTGTGTGAGACACTTGTAATAAGAAGGAAAAAATCAATCTGGAACTTCACAAGAAGACACCAAAGCTGCACAGAGTGATCTGAAAGGTAGAAATGGTAAATTGTTTTCCAGAGAATGAAATAATTCCTTCCCTCTTTCCCTATAATGCCTTATTATTGGGAGCTGAGAAGTCAAGTTGCTCAGCTGTGTTAGGAAGAAAATATTGCATCTTTGAAAGTTTTGTTTTGTTTTTGCTTCTTTTTCTTGTTATTGGCCTGAACACCTCAGCTGCTTTGTAGTTTTACCTCTTGTGAACATCTGGAATAACTTATCCACTGCTCAGGACTTCAGATGAGGAAGGGAATGACATGTCCTGAATAATCCCCTTATAAACCAGTGAGGATCTAGGCAGGTAGCTTTTGTTTAATGGAATTAATGGGCTTCTCTATTGAGACATGTAAGGCAAATCTTTCACAGGTACAAGCTGAAGATCTGATTGACTTGGGTTAATGCTGCTGAATTTGATCCCAGTGATTACAAGAGCCTCCAATGTGGTGGCCAAACCAGAAGAGGCTTTAACGTTTTTCAAGCAACTTTTACTGATCTGCACTGAATAGTAACATCCTTTGAAGGCAAAACAATTAGAATTATCTAGTCTTCTTCCAGATGCAGAGTTCTTCTGGATTCCTTTAAAAGGTCCAGGTATTAAATCTGGGGATTTGAGAAGGTGTGTGAGGCAGATACTGAATTAAAGAACTGTTTCCATCATCTGATTAAGTGTACTTGATGTTATGGTTGATTTCCCCATGATATTTCAAGTTCCTATTTCTGGTATTTTTCAAGTTACTGGAATTGCTTGGTGGGAGAAGTGGGCAGCAATTTCGCAGTTGCGCTTTGCAGAAAGCACTGTCAACTTTTTTCAGTTCAGAATGAAGACAAATGGCAGAGGTGGCAGACCTACAGGTTTGCTGGAGCTCACATTTTTCCCTGCAGTTCACATTTAGCCTGGTAATGCTCAGAAAAAACCACAGGTTACTGAACAGAGCCCTGTGGACCAGTACAGGGTGAAAAGCCTTTAATAAGGGGTGTGTGTAAATACCTGCAACTTAATTCCCATATGGCAGCATTATAATAAATATTTTTTCCCTAAAGTAAATCCTTGTATGTGTAGATCCTAGTCTGCTGTATTTTTAAAATATAGGGTTTATACTTTTCAGTTTAATTATTAAATTAAGACATTTATTTTATCTTTGCCTAGAAAAGTGTGGAATATCGCCTGTACCTTTTGGGAGCAGAAGCAAGCTGGAGAGCTGCAGGGGCTACCACCTTAGATTTCAGCAAAGATGTGTGCTATGTCTTCATCAGAGATGTCAACAATTGAAAGGAGAGGAGTCTGTCACAGCAATTGGTGTTTGAGTTATTATCAGACAAAGGCTCCTCTGGAAGGGTTGGCAGAGTGTGAAGGGAATGATTTTCCTAGTGACAATTAATCAAGTATCAGGACAAACTGCATCAAGGTAGGAATAGCTAATCCAGAGGTAGTCCTCTGCTTTCCAATCAAAAGTAACCTTAAAGAAACCTCTGCATTCCAAGTGTTTGTGCATTAAATCACTGATGGAAGTGTACTGTCCCCTTTAAAAATAGAGAGTGTGTGCTGACCCTCAGAGTGCTGAGCTCCCAGTGAGGGTACAAGTGACAGAGGAGCTTGTCCAGGGCACCAGGAAGGCGATTGCAATGCTTATTTCCAGCCTGGAGTGGCCATGCTCTTTTCAGGAGAGCTTTGGTCTACAGGGAAGCTGATCTTTGCTTTCCCTCGCAGGGATGGGGTGATTTAATCTGTTTTCTTGTGTGGAAATAATTGCCAACAGCTTTAGTGTATCCAGGTAGAGTTTGTATCACACTTACTGGAGGAGTTTAGGCTTAGGAGTTGTGTGAATTACAGTAGTGATTGTTTGTTCTCTGCTGCTTATAATAGCAAAAACTTCTGAGCAGTTTCAGTGAATATTGTTATTGAGTTTATAGATTCTTTATACAAAAGGTGAGGGGTGATTAAAATCTAACCTGCTCACATGTGAGTAGAAATTTGTTGAATTTAGCCAATGGGGCATGCTGTGTAAAAAGCTGTATCTCTAATTGCCTCTTAGTTGCAAAATGGCTGCATAGGAGAAGGGAATTCTTCAAGCCTTGTGAGGAAAGCATTCCTTTAATTGTTGAATAATTAAAGTTAATAATGTGTAGTTCATATGGCGACTTTCTGCCCCATTTGTGCAACTCCCATGTGGGAAATACTTACCACAGTATTTAATTTCTGGTGTTCTCAGTCAGATTAATTTGTTACGTAATTGGGTGTTCTGCATTTTCATGTAAACCAGGTGAATTAGGCATAAGTAGGGAGGGGGAGAGGAGGGTCTGTGGTGCTGTTGTCAGACACTGTTTGTGGCAATGGTATGAGGACCAGCTTACCCTCCTGTTTCCTTATGGTCAGTTCTAGACTTTGTTGCTTTCTAAACCTCTAACTGGCAGCTGTGGTCATTCCAAGAAGTGGGTTATTCCTGGTTTTAATGTGGTGGGAGGGAAGAGATCATCAAAGTTTGTTAAGAGAGGTAAAGATCTTGTATAGATGAGAATCAGAGTAGTGGGATGGCTTCCATGTGAGGAACAGCTGCTTGCCATCTCTTCAGCCTGGAAATGCAAGAATTGGGTGGAAGGCAAAGAGGGCAGAAGGATTGAAGAAATGATGAACTCATTTCTTCTTCAGGGATGTGGTAGCTGGAGTGCCACAAATGAAGCAGCAGGTCCTGGGTTTGAAACAAAAGAGATCCCACACTGTAGTTGATCTGTGTAACTGCTTGGAATGGAATTTTGAGATGAATCCCCATGAAATCTGAGTTATGGAGCTTTCAAATGGAGCTTGACTTTGTTCTGAGTAAGGTAGCAGAGCCACACTGTGGAGGATGAGGCTTTGAGTGCAGAGAATGAGTACCAAAACCAGCTGTGGGGCAGCACAAGACATCAGTAAGTATAAACCAAGCACAGGAAGCAGCAGTTGAGTTGTGCTGTGGTTGCCTTGCCACTTGGAGGGGATGTTTGACTTTTCAAATGGTGAACAATAATACTCTGGGAAAAGTTTCATTGTTATTCAGCAAGAGGAGCCTGTTGGTGCTGCCTCATTGAGGAGCTCTTGGACACCCTGGATGTGGGAGAGGGGAACATCAAGGTCACTACATCACATCATGAGGTTCTGAGAACTCATTGTGCAGAAGATCAAGCTTATGCTTGAGGAGAGAGGAGACCTGAGCCCTTTGTCCTAAAAGTTCTATAGACATGAAAAGCTGTCATGACATATTATTACTGAATAGAAACCTTTTGGTTGCTAAAAGCCACATTAAATTTGAATGTTATGACAAGTATGTAAGAGTTAAAATATTTCAAGGTCTAAACTCCAGTTTATCCAAGTATTCAATTCCTCAAACTCTGATAGAAGGATTGGCAATACAATCCTTCCTAGGAGTCACTGTGTAAATGAGTCTTTTTACCCAGTTCAATTATTCTCTCATGACCTTGCAGCATTGGGTACTGAGGGTGTCATGGGCAGCTTCTGCTTCCTTCTCACCAGTCTCTGCTCTGGCTCAGTCTGTGCAATGGGGAGTCACTTCTGGCTGAGCCCCAGCTGTAGCTCTTGGCTCCAGTGGAATCCAGCCCAGCAGAGTGTGCTGAGCCAGACAAGGGGGTAATGTCACTAGCAGGAGTGAGCCAGAGATCCCTGGGATAGGAGGAGAATGGGAGTAAGGTTTTGTGTGACAAGGTAGAGGTGTCATGATGAAATTATGCTTATAGGCGATTTAACTTTTTAAAAAATTATCTCCAAGTTCATGAGACATGACATACTGGAGAGAGTGCTGGTAATTACAGTAAATAATCATTTTATGAGCACTTGTGTGATAGTAACCCTAATAAATTCTGTTTCTCCCACACTGAGGTCACCTTCTCCCTGTCTGTAACACATCTTATGGCAAAGTTTTCTTCAGCTGTGAAGTGCTAGAAAATACAGGAGTGATAGCACTGGAGAAGATGGAGTAGAAGTGCTTAGGAGGAAAAATAGATCAAGAATAGGTAGTGTTAAAGGGAAATAAATAGGATTATTACTGTACTCTATTGTTAAGGATTGCACGGAGAAAAGGGATGAGTAATATTTACAGAGCTGTTGAACTACAAAAGTTGGTTTGGTTTAATGTTCAACACAGTGAATAGTGGAGTCCATAGCTCCTTAACAAAGTTTCATGAGGAGCAGCTCACCAAAGGAAATGTGAATTAAGCTGAATTGTGCCTTGCCTGCTGAGTACACCTGAAAGGTAGAGAGGCTGGGGGTGTGGCAGGTCAGTAAAGTCAGGGACAGTTCAGACACTTGATTGCAAGTGGCATCTTTTTTCAGGTGTGTCCTGACAGAATCTAAGGCACTGCTGTTTTAAAGAAGAGTGTGAGATTGGCTGGAGCTGTGTAAAATAAAACCTTCCAAAGGACACAAACTGGAACTGCTCTGCTGTGCACTTGAATGCAAGCAGGAGTTTTTCCTCACTGGGGTTGTCACTGCACTGCTTAGGCTTTATTTCATAAGGTACAGTCCTAATTTAAACTTTGACTTGCTGTTACAAAGTATAAATCAGAAGATGAAAAACCTCCTGCTATAGGTTTTTTAATAGAAAGTGACAGTTTAATTTGGCAGAGTACAACTGAAAGGATGCTTAAACCTGGTAGAGAGTGCCAGCATCAGCAGCTCCAGAGTAGCTGGAAATGAAAACAGAAAGATGAATAATTAACAGATAAGCTGGAGTTCCTCAGATACTTTGAAATTACTTAAGAAAAGTTTACTTCTCCATTAAATCCTGGAGATCTATTTCTGTAGTAAACCTGGTTCTGCTTAATGAAAAATAGTGAATCTGTGTTACTGGTGCTCAACAGTGAAAGTTTGGGGTTTGTTGTTTCTATTTATTTAATGAGAAAGTACTTTTGGAGGGAAGCCCATTTTTTGACCAATAGGTAATTTCTTGCTGTCATATTGGTGTATCTTTCCCAAAATACAGCAGCCTTTGAAACTAAATTAATTTAGGTTTGTTGTGTTCCTTGAGGTCCAAGAACCTTCGGTGTTTAGGTGCAGTGAGGAATTAATGATCAATTGTGGCCCTCTTGGCAAGGCATTCCAAACCAGGGTGCAGCTTTATGTAACAAGGAGCTGTTAAACACCAGAGTTACTCCATGTGCTTATGGAAAATGGCATTGAGGGAATGATCATCATGCTAATGGCACAGGAAATACTCCTTTTTTAGTATTTCTACCATCTATTTTACTAGCTGTGAAACAGCTTCATGAGGTGGGATATGGTTCAGCCAGATGGTGGAATCAAAAGAGCCAGTTTGTCCTGCAGGGAAATGACTCTGCAGAGTCCTTGCTTTGCAAGTTTTTTTAATTTCAGCCTACAGGAGGCTTTGTGAACCCAGATGGGGATTTCAGTTGAGAAATTTGTTTAGAGCATTTTGTTGGTGAAATCTAGGCAGTTTTGCTTTGAGAAAAAAAATTAATGCCAGCAAGTTTGTCTTGTCTTCCCCCCACCCCTTGTGCCACCTTACCAAGTAGGATGACAGCCTGCTTTTGTTCCAGTTTCCTCTTCATAATATTCTAATTTGGGAAATGTTTCTTATTTGATGAAGATATGTACTTTTTATAGGAAACCAATTTAACTTGGGTTCTGCTGCTCTGATTTCCAGTGTTAAGTGTATTTGTAACAGCAGTGACCAAAGTGAAGAGAAAAAGTGATGCCAGTTTTTGTGTTTTATGCACAACTGGTTAATATTTTTTGCATTAAAATCCTGCCTTTGATGTTTACCATACTGCCTTCCGTCTCCCTTATGTATCAGCATGTTCAGATATTCCCATTTTATACCTGCTCTGAATCTTTCACAAAGGATTTGCTTCCCAACATCTTTAAAAAAGAGAGCACCCTGTCTCTTAGTGCATGTAGCTTTTTGGTATTGGTGATTTTTGTGTAAAAGCACAGTAGAGTCAAATTGCTCCATCACTTTTAAGGGTAAGGAATATTGCAGGAGCAGTTCCAGCAGGATTTTTCTCCCAAGGGAAGAACAGAAGTAACTGAGGTCTCAGCCATCCTGATGATGACATCTCTGGTTTCCCTCTGCCATGACTGGTGTCATCAGTGAGGCAGGGTCAGGAGGTGCTCTAGTGAAGTGTTGGGAGATCGGCAGTAGCAACAGGTGCTGTCACTCGGTGATTATCCTGAGGCATAAAGTCAAAGGACAAATGAAAACAAACAAAACCAAGCAAACAGCCTCCAGGTATATGTATCTATCAGCAAGTCAAAGCAGCGCAATTGTAAACTAAGGGAAGGCATTATTTGGCTTCTGACATAGTGTGAAGGGTATGTTTTAGAATGTGGAATTACTCAAGTGTGATACATTGTATTTTCCTGTTGTAATGCTGCTTAATACCATAATGAAAGGAAACTAGAGAACTGAAATGCTTTTGGGCTCAACATAATGAAGCAGACAAATGTTCTTTTTCTTTTCTTTAAATGTCAGATTTGGTTCTCATTATTTTAAGAACCTCTGTTAAGAAGCAATTGGTCAGGCACAATTTTCAGCAAGCATTTGGTCCACAAGCCTTAGCTTCTCAAATGCTAATCCCAACTGTGTTTTATTACCATTCCTATTAATGCAACAAGTATCATGGTGTCACTTTTCTTATTTCTGCTATCAGGGAAAAGGTTACTGACCAAGTACAGCTCTTGCTGCTTGCATTTTGTGACTGTTCTCAGCTTTAACCTTGAGACTACATTGGTAACATGGCTTAGAGATAAAGCTGACTTTATTACTGGAGTAAGAAATTCAAGTTTGGGGCTGGGGAATTTGATGTGTTTTTTTAGAAAGACTAAGAGCTTTGCATTACTGAAAAACTACTTATTGTGTTTGGCCAGTTAAAAAGGATCTGTTCTATTGCTTTAAGAAGTTCCTTTGTAGCATGTTTGCACTAGAGATGGTGATTTTGAAAGGAGGGGTGTACAACTCCAAAATCCTGTAGGAAATCCTGTTAAACTTTATCAAGTACTTGATCAAGTTGAGGCTAATCCCAAGTCACAATGTTTGCTTTTCCTATCCTGGAATTTGTAAGCAAATTGTGGTTTTCAAGGTAACATCTACAACTTGAGTAGATGGAGGAAAATCAAGAAGTTAAATTGATTGGAAGGAGTCTTGTGTGGAAATGCATAGATATTAAGATACAGATCAGAAAACATAGTAAAAAAATAGAATTGGTGTCACCGATTAAGTGAGTTTTGACGGAATATTCAGTGTCTTATAAAACAGATTCTAGCAGGGTTTTGGAGATGAGTTATTGCTTTTCACCTGTGCTTAGTATTGAAAAATAGAATATCCATGTTATGTGAAATTAAAGCAGCTTACTAGCAAATACCAGGAGTTTGTTTTTGATGATAGTTCATGGTACCTTCATCATTTCTTTCTGTGTAGTGTGGTGGATGTGCTGTATCTCCCTTGAGGAGTCAGTCTGTAGTGTGGTGTAGTGAACCCATCTGTTGGTCTGTCTGAAAGCTGGATAATGGGGTGAGTAACAGAATGGCATCTGCTGGGAGTTACTGAGGCGCTGTCCCTTCGAGAATGACCCAAATGTGACTCTCATTCCTTCTAAAAAAGTCTTTCACAGCCTTGTTATTGGTAGAGGTAGTGCTCTTTAGCTGTCCATTGTCACTAAGTGTCTTTTTTGTTAACTGAAGCCTCATGCCTGCATTTGAATCTTATCTAAACCCTTCACCCGAGAAACGAGGCAAGAGGGTTTGTTTTCTGAATGGAAGGATTCAAAAACAATCAGTGTGTTGTTTCTTGTAACTTGCTGAGTAGCTTGAGTTGTTTCTTGAGGGGATAAATATTTTTTTCATTTTCTTCGTGTGTAAGTTGTCCTTTAAGGGAAAAGCAGAATACAATCCATCTGCAAGAATTTGAAGCAATTTTGTGAGTTTGGTTAATTTGCTGTCCAACAAGAATTTCTTTGTCCAGCTTGTCAGTGGGGGAGCAGGATACAATCTGGGAAACCTTGATAACACACGGCAAAGAGCTTTTAGTGTGTCTGATCTGTCATGCAAATATAAACAAATGCTGCTGCATAAAGCAGAAATGTATGGCAGGGAGGTGGGAAACTCTCCCCCAAAACAAGAGAATGAGCAAAAGGGCTGTGTTTAGCTCCACTGTCCTTTTAAGCTGTCTGAGAATGTTGTGCAAAAGAGCAGCAGTCATTCCTCAACTGAAATAGTAAGTGTACCATGTGCCAAGTAAACATTGAATGGGTGCCAGGAGCTTCCAACAGCAGCCCCAGGTTTACACCTGGTGAGACTGAACTCAACAAGGATCTCATGAAGCTGCTCAGGGAAATGTTGAGGCAGGTATGATGCTCAGCAATTTGTGAGCGTGGATCTTACAAAGCCAAGGGTGTATCTCCTTATTCCAGATGACACTGAGGCAGCTGGGTAATGCTCACCAAACCAAATCAATTCACTTCAGAGGGCTTGGAGGGAAAGGCGTTTTGTCTGTTGGTTGTTTGGAAATGCAGCTGGAAAGCACTAGACTGGCAGTTTTTTCAGAATCAGACATTGCATTTGTGCTTGAGAGAAGATTAGTTTGGGGCTTCCTTTTTGCTTTAGGGAGAAAAATCCTTCAGTGTGTAGCAAGTTGCTGAACAAATACTGAAACATTGCAAAATGGAATTGACATGCAGGTGTTGTGGCACAAGGAAATGTAATGCAGCTGTACCTTTTGGTATGAGGAATAGAAAAAGAAGGTTATGTTGGTTGTAGGAGCAGAATTCCACCCTTTCTAGGAATGACCTGAAAAACGTGAAATTTCTGTAGCAGGCTTCATCAGTATGTAATCAAAATGCAGAATTTGCCTCAAGTTCAGGACTTGTGGTTTTGATACAGGAGCTTCCCTCAGCAGCTGACAGAGTAAATAGAGAAGTGCCTGCTGGTCTGTGTGCCACAGATGGGAGCCTTTTGTTCAAATTCAGGAAACCAATGCAGAAATTGCTTTCTGGATGTCACTGCACCACTGTGTTTATCAGCAGACAAACACACCAGTCAGTGTGTGTAAATAGCCACTAATAATATGTGCTCCCAAAGGAAATGTTTTCAGTGGCTTCAGCATATTTTTTCAGGTGTGAAAGAGAAGATGGGTGGAAACAAGCTTTAAATAGCAGCCAGTGTGTGCATTTCCTGTCTTTCTCTCTCTTTTAATACCGAGTTCTTCTGTTAGGAGATTAATATATGGATCATCTCTCCATATCTCTCCAAGCACCTATCCTGCCTCCCACTGAAATACACATTAAGCTCATCTATTGTGAAATAAATCCCCAGAAATCTCTCCAAGATAGACTTACAGGTGTAATGGATTGAATTAAAATTGAGTGACATAAGTTTAAAAAATACTTGGTAAAAACAGTTAATCCTGATGAAAGGTATAAATACCTTGCCTGAAGCAGAGATAATGTTGGACTGAAAATAATGTTACACATTTTAATCACTTTTACTGCAACCATTTTTATCTATGAAATAAGCGGTCTTGGAAGCTCTTTTCAAGTAAAAGAAGGCTTGAATGGTATTGTAGTTGTGAAATCTGCTCAGTTTGGAACCTGGGAAGTGTGTAATGGTCTGTTCTCTTTCCTTCTCTGTGTAAATGCAGTTGAAGAATTACTTTCAGTACCACTTTAGACAAGTTCTCAGAAATTCTAAGCTTAGCAGTGAGCTTCTTTGTTGTCACAGTAGCGCAGAGGAAATAATGTAATATTTACTGGAGAGCCATTCAACTTTGAGCAGGGGATCCCAGCATTAGGTACCATTGGGCCTGCTTGTTCCTGATTACAACAGGGAGGTGGTACCTAACCAAAATTGAAATCACTGCAGCAATTGTTGTCATAGGTTTTGCAGCCCATTCAGTGTCTTGTAGCTGCAGCTCACTCCCAGCTGTCCCAAGGCCATTGCACAGCATTCCAGCACCCTCTCTAATGAGGCTTCCTGTGTCCCAGTCTGGGGCTCTGGCCAGGGACCGGCCCCTGGTGTGGAGCACTGGGGTCACTGGGATGGGGGAGCAGCCTCTGTTACTGCTTGCTGTGCTGCTGTCACATCTGCACTGGCCTGTTCTTGTGAGGGAGCTGGCAGGGGAGTGATGCTCCTGAAAAGGAGCTAAGCCTCTTGGAAATGGAAAGCCTTTGGGAGTTATTTTCAGGTGACTGTAATGTTTTCTTTTCTCAGCCTTCCATGGAGTCCAATTAGCCTTGTCTGTGCCATTTCAAGTCATGTGCTGGAGGTATTAAATACCCAGGTGGAGAGGTAGATAAAATAATAGGGCACTGTTGGGGACAACTTGTATAAAAAATCCTTTCCTTAGTATTTTTTCCTCCTGGGAAGCTGGGAGGCCTTGGAAACAAAATGTGGGCAGTGATTATCTGTTGCTGTGGAAGGCAGCCAGGTGGATCTGTGATTGGTCTCATGTGGATGTTAGGAATTCATGGCCAATCTCAGCACAGCTGGCTCAGGCTCTGTCTGAGCCACAAACCTTTGTTATTCATTCCATGCTGTTCTTAGCTTAGCCAGCCTTCTGAGGTGAAACCTTTTCTTCTATTCTTCTAGTGTAGTTTTAATGTAATATATATCATAAAATAATAAATGAAGCCTTCTGAAATACGGAGTCAGATCCTCGTCTCTTCCTTCAACATGAGACCCCTGTGAACACGGTCACAGGGCACCAAGTACATTTTGACCCAACTTTATCTGTATCCTAGGTGCTTAATTCAAAACTCAGCCACAGGTATAATTGTAAAGAAGTTTAATCTGTAGCTGGAAACAGTGAGGTACTTGAATGGGCAACAGGAGTATGAAACGTTTTCCTTTATCAATGCAAACTTTGTGCAGCTACACTACTTCTATTTCTACTTCTTCCCCACCAAGTTTTAGAATATTGCTGAATTGATGGCAGAAAAAAAGCTACAGCCACATCCTTACAGAAAACCTGTTGTGTCCATGGGTAGGTTCAGACTTCCCACTTGGTTTAGCATGAAGCAGATTTCTAGATATAAAAAGCCCTATACCTGTGCCCTTGGCATACATCATGTTGTGGCCTGGCCTTCTTGGTCATGATTTTCTTCAGTAGTGTCTGTAAACAGTTTTGGGACCCAGATTAAGTAAATGGTGTTAAATCAGGATATGTCTCACCTCTGCAGTCTCTCAGAACAGACCTACTCTTCATGGGAAATTCATAGCTTGATCATATGTTAAGCACAAAATGTGGTGGTTTTTTTGTTTTATTTTTAACTCCTTCTAGCATAAGCGTGTTTTCAGGTAATACTGATTTTCTTTTCTTTTTCTTACATAGAGTGCACAGCTACCAAAGTGTCTTCTCATTTAATGCACTGCACAAATAAACACTTCAAGAGCTGAAGTGTAATATTTCAGGGGTTTTTACCTGCACACATTGCATTGTGAAGGTGCTGTCCCTTGTCAGCCTGCCAAGCAAAGAGGAAACTGCCTCTGAAGCAGAGTCCCTGGGAAGAAGCTTTGACATTGTGTCTGTCACCTGGTGTTAATTGTCTTGTGGCAAATGCTGTTTCTAGTAGTGTTAAACACTTTAGGTGAACTGGTTGTCAAGAAACAAGACAATTATCATCATTTGCCTTGTGCTTTACCTTTGGGGAAATATCTTATTGACAGGATTTATCTGTTTAAGGTCGGTGGTGAAGTGTGAGTTCAGCGTTGCTCTCCTTGGGCATTCTGAGCTGTGCTTACACTGACACTGAACTCCCATCTCCATCTTCCTGGTGCCACTAATGGTTTAGATATTATCTCTGAATGACATCTTCAGGAGGTCTCACAGGTAAGGAAATGGGACTGATGTCCTGGGATAACTTGTCCAATCTTTGGCAGTGTTTTAGTACCTCACTTCAGCCTAACTCATTGCCCTCCTCCCTGGGAGACCCTTACACACTACAGTCCATGGGATCTCTGTGTGCTGAGGGGGAAGGGATGGGAGATGCTTGCTAGTGGTGCTTCAGTCAGCGTTTTACTGCCGTTCCAAACTGCCTTTTCTCCAAGCTGTGCATTGCAGGCAGCACTAAATGACAGGTGTCAGTCGTTTTTTTTGTTTTAAAGCACCAAGCTACATAACACCTAGTGCCTCAGGAGGGAAGCCCTGTTATGGTTTTGCTGTAAGAGAAAATCATTCCCCTCTTGTTAGTCTGTCTTTGTTAATAGTTCAGTGAGACACTGCACCTCACTTGAGACAAGGAAAGCAGCAGTGGACATGGCAGAGCAAGCCAAGTCAGCACTTTGCTCATCTCATGTGCATTCATTATAAAATCAATACAAATGTAAGTGCTGTGGAACAAGGGTGAAGCAATCTGAGTGTAGTTCTTCTGCATTTCAGTTTTAATGACAACCTTTTTGCTGCAGCTGTAATATAGGTTCATCCCAAAATAGACACCTAGAATAGCCATTTTTATAGAAATAATTTCACCCAGAGGAAGGAGAGAGTTTAAATTACCTACTATGCAGAGCTCACAACAGAGTAAATGCTGACTCTACTATAAAATGCTAGGTAACTTTAGTGAGTATAATGAGCAGGATTTATTTAAGGACAATGAAAGGCAAATATTAACCTTAAAAAATGGGGTGTCAAAAAGATGGGATTTAACATGGAACTGAAATGGTAAAATGCTGATTTTCTTTTCTGCTATTCCAGTCCTGAAGGAAAAAGGGATTCATTACTAAGTTTTGAGCTTTTGTCAACTCAGTAGCCTTTGAACTAAAGAGAACTACAGTGCTTAGGTAAGTTCAACACACTAATGGAGTTTGTCCCTTCCACTTGAAAATGTCTAGCCTGTAGTCTACTTGGATGTTCTTTCTCTTCTTGTATTATCAGAGGTCCTGGGAGATTTCTCATTTATTTGATTTATGATAGCATAATGAGCAGTCTAATTGACACTGAATAAACTGAGTGATAATGAAATAGCTCTGCTGACTTGATGAAGGCAAAAAATTTACATAAAAAATTAAAAACATTAGTACTTTCTCCTGTTGTTGGCCTTATCTCTTAAATATCAGAAACCACACTTTCTTAGCTTTATCTGCTAGCAAAAGCATCATGCTCTCTGTTCTCCTGGAAATCCAGGGCAGTGAAATCCTGTGTCACATAACTTCCTAGAGAAAAGGCCTTTGTTTGTAACAAAATGCCAGCAACTGTTTGTGTTCATTTGCAGTCAGTTCAGGTGCCTGCAGAATTTTGATGGAGTCCATTCATTCAAAAAGCAAGGGCTTCTCACAGTTTGTGCCAAGGACTTCTGGATAATTAATTGTAATGGACACTGTAAAGCTGAAAGCACTTTATTTGTACTGCCATGAGCAGTTTGGGGTAGGATGAAAATAGTTTTTCTTCTCATGCATGATTTGGGGAGTGAGAGGACGGCTGGCTAGCACGTCAATGAGATGGGCTTCTGCCTTCAGTGGAGCAAGAGGCTTCCCCCATAAAGCCACTGGTATTTAATTGTGCAGAGGCATTACCAAAGTGCTTAATCCAAACACTTACTGGCATAATTGGTAAAATGAGGTCTGGAGTTTGGCTGCAGCCAGTACCAAGACAGGGTTCTTGAGTTGGAATTTAGGCTAGAATTTCCTAAACTGAAGTTGTGCGCTGCAGGAGTGGGGCACAGCCTTTTTTTTCAAGGTTGTGTTTTTAAGGCAGAAAACAGAGTATCTGTTGAAATTGGTCGAGGATGTTACATCGTGTCAAGACTTGGTTTATCCTTCTGCTCTTTTGGTGCTTGTAATAATGGGCAGGTTGCTTTTCTTCCCTCCTGTGTCATTACCATGGCATGTGTTGCCTGAGCTACTTTCAGCCAGAAATGTCAGAGAGCAACTGATCAGTCATTTCATCTTATTTACAGGCAGGCAGGATTTACAGTGGTTTTTACCTTCTGTAGAACTTTTGTGATTCTGATGCAGCAAGAGCTTTTTCAAACATGTGCTGCAGTAAGAGTTCTCTTGTAATGCAGCGCATTGGAAGACAACACAAATCCAGAAACATCCCATGTAAGCAAAGTTCCCTAAGTGGACTTTGTTTGCAAATGCAGGGCTGGAGATGAACAGCATGACTGCAGAAATGTTCTTTATACAGGCCATGGTAGCCAAATTTGTATGCTGCATTGACTGCAGAATATCTGAGGAGACTGTATCCCTCTGAAATAAGTAAAATATCAGTGAAGTAGTATAAAAGTAGAAATGAAAGTTCCATCTGTCTTAACTGTACTCATTGACAAATTAACTGATGTTTCTTTGTTCTCAGAAGATAGTTTTTTGTTTTTACTTTTTTTAAACCTTCCCTTAGACCTGTGAAGTGTTGTGGGAATGCAGATTTTTTTAAGCAAGTTGAGGGTAGGTGCACTGCCAAGGCCTGTGTAACCTGAGGCTGCGGTCACAGTAGCAGCCCCAGATGCAAGCAGTCAGCCTGAGCCCCAGGCTGAGGGGGAACAAGCAGTGTGAGACCCCAGTCACGGTGTTTTCCAGAAGCTGCTGTGCTGACAGCAGCATGGCCATGTGTCCTCAAAGCAAGGCAGATAGCAGCAAGGCAAAGCTGGTCCTGGGGAGGGACAGAGGCCCAGCTTCTACAGCTGCTGGTCACTGCAGAGGCCTTGGTGGTGCACACCATCTTTCTCCAAAGGCCATTTTGGCAGGGGATTCAAATGGTTCCAACACCAGGTACTCCAAAATTCTGTAGCCTTCATTTGCACGTCTTACTGTGTGTGCTCCTTCAAGATGGAAAAAAGCTAGAAAGGTATTGATAGTGCACTGCATGAGCCTTGCAGTGTCAGTTTAAAGAGGAAATTTGTTGCTGTTTGCACTGGTCAGGCTGGTGCTGAAGGAATGGGGCAGGGCTGATCTGTGTCAGGAGAGGAACAGTTAATCCATGTGGCTGCAGGGAGAGCTTCCTGTGGAGCAAATGGAGCAGCTGCACGTGGGGATGCTGCAGAGCTCTGCAGGATGAGCCCTGGTTCTAACAGAGATTGTTCTAGCAAGGCTTAGTGTCTCTGAGGGCGTCCTTTGACACAGAGGCCTCTCTGTAATAATGATGCTTGCTCATGGACAAGTGTGACATCATTAACACAATTGTTAATGGTTTTTTGTTGTATGTCTGAGTTTGTCAGCCTGAGGGAGCCTGTGTGACCAAAGAGCTGTCTGTGGAACAGCTGCAGGCTCCACACCTGCACCTCCACTGGAAGTAGTCTGGGAGCTTCTGCCTTAATGAAACTTGAAACCACACAGCTAGAAAAGGTTATCCTGTCACTTCTACTAAATTGGCTGCTGGGTTATTATTTTACTCTGCTTTTCTTTAGTGCCTGGACAATTCTGATCTGCCACCACCTCTTCAGCTCAGTTCTGCCCAATTTTGCCTTAATGGAAGATGAAGTTGAAATGGTACTTCTAATTTCTTTTAAGTTCATTCTTGTGGCAAACACTGTCTTCTGAGTAAGTTTTTTGGTGTGATGTTAAAATAATAATTACTAGTCCTTAAATAAAAACCAGTCTTTAAAACAACAATAGTAGAGTAATAACAAAGATGATTCCTGCAGTCAAGGACTCACTTGCCCTTGGGTGCTGTATGACAGTGCCAGGATGTAGTGCCTCAAGCTTTCCTTTCTGTGCAAGTGTGATTGTGGCATTCCATTCATATTGGTTTGTGATAGAATCAACACAGCACAGCTTGAAACAAACACTGAGGAAATGTGATTTGTGGATGCATTGAAGCAACTGAATAATTTGGTCTGCCCCAAAGCTAAAGTAAGACTAGAAATATTTTTCCAACCAGGGGAATGTTATAAAAAGCTGTCAGCCCAGTGTACGGTCTAGTTATCTTGTGTTATTGCATCTTGCAAGTGTAATCAAAACCCATCATCACAGATGATCACCTTTTGCTGATTTTACATGTAAGGAACAATTTGCCCCAGGTCAGTTATGGTCATTATTAAATGTAAGTAACTGGTGCTAATATTTACATTTTTATCAGCAATAAAGGCCTTTGACTGTAGGAGTAAGTGTTCTTTGGACTAGATATTGAAAATCAGAAATTATCTCTCAAGTAATTTATTAGCACACTGTAAATTTCTAACCATACAGTGCAGATCTTATTTCTGAGGAGTGCAATTTGTTGAGTGATTTCTAGGGCTGACAGCACTAAGTTCAGCAAGTGCATTAAGTGCTGCAACTTCCTTTTGAGAAAAAAAAAGTGCTTTATGTTATCAGAGAGTCATCAAACTTGTAATCATGAACCTATCTGTTGCTGTTAGCTAATCAGACTGGTTGTTCCATGGATAATATGTTCAGGTAGTGTTTTAGTACATTGCCTCTTTTATTGCTTTTCTAACTCAGTAACCATCTTTTCCTTGGTGACTCACCAACAGGGTACATAAAAAGTCCCTTAAGAATATGTCAATCTTTGAAGTGAGAGCATGTCCCCCTCTTTCACTGTGGAAATCCATTTAGAAATTCAATTTCATTGTTAATGAACAGAATAAAAAGGAAAACTCTTGAATGAGGAGAAGAATTATGGTCAAGGTCAAAATTAGTACTCAAAGCTGTCAGCAGCCCCAAAGACATGAGATTGGCATCAACACTTCTGCTATTGCCAGTTCCCATTGAGTTTCTTTGTAATTCCTGTCCCGTGGTATTGCCCTGGCTTTCAGTTGTTGAGCTACTCCTGGAAAGCTGAATGCATCCAGCAGACAGTCAAATGAAAGACTGGGCCAGGCAGAGTGTGCTGCAGCAATTGGCTCATTTCCTTTCTTACAGGAAAGTGTTGGGACAATCTAATGGAAAATGGAGACCTGGCTGGTGAGCAGTGAGATAAACTACAAACAAAAGGTGCTGTGCTATAAACTATTCCCTTCCCTCTGTTATCTCCCCCACCTTCTTGCTTGTCCCCTCTCCTGTGACAGGGACAAAGATGGAAATGAAAGTCAAGTGCCAGCCTTTGACTGCTTTACTGAATGAAAAGGATTCTGAGTGCTTGAGGTGAAGGAAGCCAGCAGGAGAATGAAGGGTGTCATGGAAAAATAACAGTGCTGCTGTGTTTGTTCTGAAAGCCTTTATTTAATAACTAAGTTATTAGTGCAATTGTGTCCATATTAAAAACAAGTCATTTTATTGACATTTGATTAGCAAATCAGCTTTATTAGGACTGGGAATAATTGTCCCAGGTTATTTATTTCAGTTTAATAGTACAACAGCACACGTATCTGCAGTGTGTGTTCTCATTGTTAAAGGCTCTTTGTACAAATATTTAAATACTTAATAATTGGGGGCTTGACATTTATTAGAGTGTAGGCTTGGGGAGGACTAAATAATGCTTTTTAATGTAACTTGACAGCATTAAAATGCAAGTTGTACTAATTCCATTATTGTAGTGCCATAATGCAAAATTATAGAGAGCTGCAACTTGGATTTATAATTTACTTCCACCTTCCGAGTCTTTAATGTATTATGGTTGCATTTGCTCAAATATATGGAAAAAAACAAGGGATCTTGAATCTTACTATGTTTTTTTCCCCTTCCCAATAAAGGGCAAACAGATCTGAGTTCATTTACCTAGCAACATCCAAGTGTCTGTGCTTAGAAATAGAGTTAGTGCTAGATGAGCCTGACAGGTGGATAGTCACAGAGATTGTTCATTCTGGAAAAACTCAGAGCAGAATGCCAGAAACTGAAATTCAGGATAAAATGCTTCTGCATGTTTTCTGCTTTTCTGTTCCCAGACAGGATAGTGGGCTGATGCAGAGTTCCTAAAGAATCTTCCATGCCCACATCAGGAGATGCAGATAAAAGCATGTCAGGGTATTTGTGCTATTTTTTTCCAGTTAAATTGAGAGATGAACTTCTCTTAGCCTGCTGCTCTGTGGAAGAGCACATATTGACAAATGACACACTTGTAATGCTTTCTGACAATAGCAGTGCTTCCTGCCAATTTCTGCTGCCAAGAATAATGACTGTCTGCTACAGCAAACAACTCATGGATGTCTCCAAATGACCTTTGAGCAACTGCTGTCAACATGAACTCCTCTGCAGCCTTTCCACCTTCCCTGGGAATTGCTGGTGTTGCATCTGGAGTGTGTGAAGGTAAGGGACAGAAGCACAGCTGGATCTGTGTGAGTCTGGATGGCATTGCCACTGGTCTGGTTCTGCATCTTGTGATGAACACTCGAGGTTACAGTGACAGATGATCTCTGGGAATGGGGAAAGGCGCTTGCCTGTGTGCAAGTTTGTCACATGAAGGGGATAAAAACCACACAGGAGTTGTTCTGATGTGTGCAAGGGGCAGGGAATGAGCTTTAGAAGCCACTGGATCACATGAAGGTCATGTTGTTCAGGTTCCTTAGAAAACAACTATAAGCATGCAGCTTCCTAGAAATCACAAGGCAAAAATAAGCTACAGGAGGTGAAGCTGGAACTGGGGAGTTGAAGTTCCTGATCAATGACAGATTTCCTGTGGGACCAATTAATCCTCAGTTAATTGTGTAAACCAGTTGAGTAAAACATGGCTTCTTGTAAGAGAATTATTGCTTCTTGGTCATGGCAGTTTTCTGTCATCTGTGCGGTGTGACCCCATCTGGTTCCCAGGCAGCTCTCTTTAGCTTCCAGCCCAAAATGCCAAGACAGTACAAATATTTGAGAAGAAGGAATAAGATCCCTTGGATTTGAAAGAACACAAACATCTCATCCTATTGCTTAGAGAGCTGCTCTCTTGAGGCTCATGTCAGAGGACTACTCTTTAAAGATATTTATATGTGTAACATATATTTAAGAATAAGTGTGAAGAAGAGGTTGCATAACGTAGCTTGGGCTGCTCTGAACATCGCTCTTGGAGGTTATTTTTCTTACAAAGCTGAGAAATTCTTCTTCTTTTTGGCAGAGAGAAGAAAACAGAGCTGGACCAGTGGACGGAGAAGATGGGGATTACAGTATCAGAACCAGAACTCGTGGAACACCAGTTTGCCAACTTGCCACCAGCGCCTCAGACTCAGGTTTGCATCCTGGCTTTTTATGCTCCAGCGTCAGAACCTCTCTGTTCTGGAACACACTTCCCACCCCCCAGCACAGGGCCTCAGTAATTCACAAATATGTTCTCCATCTCAACTGTGACCCTCTGTATGGAACTGTGTGATAGAACTGAATCCTTATAGCTCTGCTTGCTTCATGGGAGTTGTTCAAACACTTCTGCTCTTGTAATGTGAGGCAGCTGTTGGGAACAGAAATCTCATTCCTAAACACTGAAATTTAACAGCATTTTAGTAATTAAAAGGCAGCATTTTTGGTGCTTAATTTTAGCCTGGTGTTGCTATGGAAAATAAAGAGCTGTGCTTTCCCTTGCCCCCTGGTTCCCAAAGAGAAAATTGAAAGCATTTGATATTCTTCCTCTCTGCAACATAAAGCAAAAAAATTCCCAAATAAAATGGCTTTTAGTATTGTGGTACACAATATAAGAAAGCACACTGTAAATTAATTATTCTCTACAGACTACATTATTATGAGATTTAGATAAGCTTTGACCTTTGCTGCATCCATTTGCATAATGCAGCACACAGTACTGTGCCATTGTGGATTTTTCATCATTGCCTTGTGCTGCTACTGATACTGAAATGTGTTCACTTCAAATACTCCATTGTGTGAATTTTAATTGCCAATACTCTTCATGTTAATTGTTGGACTAAAGCAGTGCTGAGTACAATTTCTCTCTTAACACCCACTGGCTTCCAGTATCTGAAAGACAACCAGGACTGGAGTTGGATATTGAGAGCACAGGATATTGATCATTAGAAGTCCATACAAATATTATGCTTAACTGGGGAAATTCCTGTGGAATAAAACATTGGCCCTAATTTTCACTGATTTCACTAAAGCTTTTTTTTTTTTTTTCCAAATCCTAAAGAGGAGCACAGTTATGCTTTCAGGAATTAATCTCCTTGTTATGTACATGACTGACTTTGGAAGAGGTGGGTTAAATGATGAAGCTATTAATCAGCATGTGCAGGCAAAATGAAAACAGTTAAGAAATATTCTTTATTAGTAGGATATCTTAAATACAGGTAGCGAAATGGTGTGCTGGGCTGGCTGCTTGGCAAACAACCAGAATGGACAGATGGTTTTTCATGATCTGTTATATGGAAATATAAGGTTTGTAACAGTGTGCTTTATATTGATGCTTATTGATTTGTGAGAGAGCAATTTTCAGGCTGCTTGTTCAGCAAACACTCTACGTCTTCCTTTGCATCTGCAGAACAGCTGCTTAAGCTAGGATTGCCAGTGTTTTATTTCTGGGAAGCTGCAGGCTGTCCTAATGTCTTCCCAAAGCCAAAGAAATGAGTATAAAGTAGGATTTTGGGGCTGTGATCCAGGGTTTATTGTCTATGAGCTTTTTTTTTTGCTGTGTAAAATCTTGCTCCATACTCACTCTATTCCTGCTAATATACGATGTCAACAATTAGGACAGAAAAAAAAGTTTCTCTTTGTAACCATTTACAAATGGTGGGGGGTACATTGAGTTTAGGTAGTCATGCAACCAGTGTGTTTGCTGAAAAGGATCATTGTAAACAATAAGGCCATGGTATAAAATCCTAATAGCCAATAGTTGGTTACTCAGGTGGTTACTCTGGAGAAGGGAGGCGGAGGATTTCACATCTACAGGACATAAAAATTAGAAGTTGTTAATTACCATGTCTGTTTCAAAGCCTCAGCTTGGAAGTTGCACTAGGTAAGGTGCAGAGTTCAGATCTTTTAGGTAATCAATATTTCTTTAATTTCTCATGTGCCAATAATACTGGTGTTTTTGTCCAATCATGCCACCCCTTGCTGTTGACTTCACTCCTTTTGATAGCTATTGGAAGCACAAACCCACCTCACAAGCTGTGAGAGAACCTGTGGGACAGTCCCGTGGTTGCCTCACGTTCCTGGTATTTACAGGGGCCAGAGAGAACTCGGGATGAATCTCTCTGAAGCACACACAGGTATCCCGTGTGTAGGGCAATGCCCCTTCTTATACAATATTTTTCACTTTGGCAACTTCATCCTGGTGTTAATTCCGTGAGAGGTACTGAAGATGAAGAGGAATATTTTTGATCCTTACCCCTGCCTGCATCACCTCACCTGCCTTCTGCTGCTCCCCTTTGCTTTCTAATCAGATGGAATCACTGAGATAGAAAAGATGGCTTGATTTCATTTCCTTCATTAAAATGTCTTGGGGATCTTTAAAATCCACTTTGCACTTTTATCTTTGGCTGAATGCTGGTGCTGGCTCATACCTAAGGCAGCAAATGTAGATGGAAATGCTGTACTGAACATAACATAATTATGTTAGGAGGAACAGTGATTGCTGCACTGCTAGGATAAAGATTAAATTGAGCCTGTGGGACAATATGCCTGATTCTCGGTACACGCGGCGCGGGGGGGGGGGGCGTTCTCGGTACACGCGGCGCGGGGGACCGGGGTTTCGGCTTGCCACGTGGCGTGGGGGAAGCTGCTCTCTCAGCTCCACGGGGGGGCTGCATTCCACCGCGGGGGAGGCTTTGTTTCCACCTCGGTTCGGCAGGGCGTGCCGTGCTGTTGCTGCCCGGGAATTTTCAAAGCACTACATACAGCTGCATTGTGAAGCTTTTGTCTGTTCGTTATCGCTTTCTATCTGTGGTTTTTTTTTTAAATCGGTAGCTGATTTTAGCTTTGTTTTTGGTCAGGCAGGATTAAGTACTTTGCTTTTTACATCTAACATGGGTTCCAAACTCAGCATTGTACAAAAAGGAGTGTATTATAATATTGTTAGCATTTTAGACAGTGGTAATGTGAAGTTCTCTAAAGGAAAATTAAAACAGTTTATAAGATGGCTTTTCCTCCACTTCCCAAAAATTTCCCCTGAAGAAATCCACAATATTCAATTCTGGGATAAAGTTGGGAATGCATTGATAACCTTAGGACAATCTGGCAATGTACCCTCAGCTAAATTTGTGTTCTGGAGTTTACAAATTCGAACTGCATTGCTCAAACAAAGCGAAATGGAGATAAAGCCAAATGCCAAGCCATGTACCTCTGCTCTCCCTGTTCCTCCCTCTCCTAGCTCTAAAACCCCTAAACCTCTTACCCCAAAACTTGGTATTTTAAAGAGAGCACACTCATTGAGAAGTCGACTTTCAAAGTCTGCTGAAATACCTGAGTTGCCCTGTCCACAAGGCCCTGGCCAGGCTGCGTGGAACCTTTCCCAATCCCCTGTGTCCCCCACTCTGAAACCCAGAGTCAGCTTTCCAGAGAGCAGTGATGCCCAAAATGGCCCCCAATCCCTAGGGGGTCCGCAAAATGGAGGATGCCACGTGGCACCTTCCCAAACCTGGTCTTCTTCTTCCCAAAATCCTCTTAAACATCCCAAAATTCCAGCCCCATCCCCCTCTCCTCCTGTTCCTCGTGACCCCTTCCCCCCCCTTTCCTGCAGTACCCTCAGCTCCGCCCCTCTACTCCTCCCAGGGGGCGTCTGCTGACGTGATGTCACCAGGTGTCCCCGCCCCCTGCCTGCCCCCTGACCCCGCCCCCTGTTCCCACGGTTTCCCCGCCCCTTGCCTGCCCCCTGTCCCCGCCCCCTCCCCGAGTTCCCACGGTGGGGACACACCCACTGCCGGTCCCCAAACCTGTAGCTGTGATCCCAATGCTTCTGTTTCAAGGGATACAGAGCAGGGAACAGCAGATTCAATGCATAGTCCCATGTTGTCACTGGCTCCTGTTACCTTTCAGCCTGCAGCACAAGGGGGGGCAGCCCCGACTGCTATTTGGAATTCTTTTGGACGACAATTGATTAAAGAGATCTGTAAATCTCATAAAGAATATGGTCCACACAGTCCATATTTCCGTGGCCTTTTAAATTCTGAATTGAGTAGGACTGTAGTGATTCCACATGATTTAAAACAGCTTTTTTCTTGTCTCATGACTTCCACGGAATTCAAATTATGGGAAACTGCATGGAAACAGCTGCTAAAAGATGCTCTCCCAGGCTTGCATGCTGATCCAAACACAGCCAAAGACAACAGTGGTAACCCTATTACCATTGAGCACCTCTGTGGTGAGGGCCAATGGTCTTCCCCCTCAGTCCAAGCTACTGCAATTCCTGCAGAAACACTCGAGAAAGTAAAAGAAGCAGCTGAAAAAGCATTCTTTTCCCTCCAACTTGAAGGGCCTTTTGAGCCCTATAGTAAAATTAAACAGCTACCATCAGAGCCTTTTGTGAAATTTGTAGAAAGGTTAACTAGAGCTATTGAAATACAAGTTAAAAAAGAAAATGCTAGAGAACCAATTTTAGAGGAAATGGCATTTACAAATGCAAATGCACAGTGTCAAGCGGCAATCCTGAGCCTTCCTACGGAACTTACTCCTACATTAAAAGACACGCTTCTAGTCTGTAACAGGAAAGTGCCTCTGAGTGTGGCTGAAGACTCCAGACCAAGGCTGCTGCCAAGACCACATCAGCTTGTCGCCATTGCCAGCCCTGCACCTTTCCCCTCAGCACAGCAGTACCCTGGGCAGCAGCGGAGACCAGCAATGGTTGAGCCCACAAAACCATGGCTGCTTTGTAATAACCTAGGGCACTGGAGTAACCAGTGCCCCCTGAAAAGGGAATTTGATGAATTTAGAAATGGCAGGGGAGGAGAACTACAAGCCCTCCCTGCGGGTCAACAACAAAAAAACTGAAAAGGGAGCGCCCGCCTGCCAGGCGTGCAGACATAAAAAGAGCAGGCCAAGGGAATATGGGTAGCAAATCAAATCAAGCGCGCGATAATATTAATGTTTGTGTAAGTGAAGCAGGTGCTTCAAAGACCAAGTCTGCTAGTACGCTGTTGAAAGTGAAACGAAATAACCTTTGTTATGATTTAGGTAATCCTGTGTTAACCACGTCTTCTGTCAATGAGCCTTACAGGTTGCAGCTTACAGAGTCACTTCTCCTGAAGGACAGCAACTGGCATTTTGTCTCTGTCAATCCTGAACAGAAGGGTACTTGGAACCGAATTCGTTGTAAGTACGTCGTCATTGGGGACACCAAACACACACCACAAGAGATCAGAATTGCTCCAGGAATGACAACATCAGATCCTGAGCAATTTGTTCTCGGCCTGCACTGTTTCCACCCACCCCTGTTTCTTCCCAAGGGACAAATTGTTGCACAAGCTATCCCTGTGCCATCTTTACCTGAAAACATCGAAAAACAAGGGCCCACAGTTGCCCGGGTCCAAGTTATTGGGAAAGATAAACCCAAATTATGGTGCAATGTCAGTGGGGGTGGGGAGTCAAAACGCATTGAGATGCTTGTAGACACAGGTGCAGACTGCACAGTGATTCCAGCAGAATAACGAGCACATGGCCTGATCACCTTTTTAAGCTCCCGGGACAGGGGGAGGGGGGGGGACAGGTGACCACCAACCAGGTGAAGGGGGCGGGGTCTCAAGGGACGAGGGACACCTAGACATAGGCCAATGACCCCTGGGCATAGGGGCATCTTTTGAACTTGACCAATCACACGATGCCTTGGTGGAGTGATAAGCCTGATTGACAGGACTCGCTAAGCAAGGGGGCGAGGGGGAAGGGAGAGGCATATAGGCACACCTGGGAAAGGGACCCGGAAGCTCAAGACACACCGCAACACCTGATAATCCTAATTGGTACCTGTGCTTGTAATGCTCAGTTACTTTTTTCCCTCAGAACTGTGGAAGAACACTCGGCCATCTGACGTGGCCGTGCCATTGCTGCAGCTCCACGTGTCCGTGCTGGGCCGTGTGTGAGAGGCAGGTCAGCACTGAGCTCCCATTTATGGCTCTTACAGCCCCTTGTCAGGGAGATGTCCATTTGGGATGAGAGCACACCCACCTCAGAAAAGGCATTAGCAGAGTTGGTAAGGTTTCCAGAACACTTGCTTTTCCTGGGTGCTTTCATGGAATCTAATGATGAGCTCCCTTTTCTGGGAAAGAATTTAATTTCCTACACTGGGAAGGGAAATGTTCAGTGTCTCTCACACCCAAGGACATCGGCAGCTTTGGCACAATTTGATGTTATCTGAATGAGTCCTTTAACACAGCAGCATTCTTTCAGATCAGTTCATTGTTTCTAAATTCCTCAGGTAGATCACTAACCCTAACAAATTACTGGTTGTTTTGATTCTCCTGCAGCCAGCAGCACAGCTTGCCCCTCTCAAAGAGGTTCCAGCAGGACAGAAGCCCAACTCATTCTTTTCCCCCCAACACATGGACAGGAGAATCTTTCACAGCTCTCATCCCAGCTTCTCATGTGGACCAAAACAACTTTGTCTCATCACAACAGATCAGAGTTCTCTTCATCAAAGTCCCACGGACAGCAGGACAGAGCCTGTTCCTTGAGTGCTTGCTAAGTACCAAGGTCAGCATCTGCTTTTTCACCTCTGCTGTACCACAGCATCGCCTCTGACTGTGGGGTAGCTCAATCTTGCTCCAGTTACAGTTCATCTGTCTCACTTGCTCCTCCAAAATTGATCTGTGCATGAAAATTAACAGAGTCCATTCTTGCAACTGGTGCCTAGCTTCTGCAACAGATGAAGAGATCTATTTTAGGAAGTTTATCCACAAAAGAGTATGGTTTGTTATTATACTAATAATGAAGTTTTCATTGTGTTCATTTTGTATTTTTACCTCTGATTCAGCCTCCAATTAGCCAAAATTACTAGAAACCCCTAACAAATAACTGACTATGTCAGTTACTTATATGATTCAACACTGAACCAACTGGCTGTCAAAATCCCAGTACCTTGGTTCTCCACCCCTTGGTGTGAGTCTTTAATTTCTCTGATGAACTTTTCCCAGGCAAACACAGCCAGCTTATTGGGACTGACACCTTCTGTCCCTTGACATTTGTTACCTTTTGAGGTAATGCAAAGAGACCCTGTGGGAGTTCCAGTCTGCTTTAGGCCTCTCTTAATTGATTTTCAGGGAATTTTAATGATGAAGCTTCTCAGATTGCTGATCGGAGCTGTGAAGGGAACTGGGATGATCTGCTTCAATTAATGCAGCATCTTCAATTTCCCATTAGTTGCTGACAGCTTCATGCTGAAAATACTCTTCATTTGGGACCAGAGGTATCAGACACAAAGCAAAAAGCATCATTGTCATTCCTAACTCCAGGGAAAGGACATGTGGCATAGAGGGCCAGCGATCTTCTCTTAGAATGAGCCAGAGAAGTGATGATAATCTAATGAGGCCAGTTATTCATCTTCTCCCTGTAGCCCTTATGCCTTAGCAGGCTGCAAAACTTCACTTTTCCCCTACCTGACTTTGAAGACAATTTCCCAGCTGCTTGCCTGTAAACTGCCTGTCATCCTGGGCATCTGGCTTTGTGTGTATTTCTGTCTGGATGCTCTGAATCATTGGGAGGCATTCCAACTCCAAGGTGGCTACAAAGCAAGGCCAGAAGAGATTTACAAGTCTTATGCAGCAGGATGCCAAGTCCTATTTCTAACACTGCATGTGTTATGGAAGTCAAAGAGTCCATCAGAAAAGCTTGCCTTTAAAAAACAAACACTCCTCCCTCAAAAGAGCCATGCAAACAAAGAAACAAAGCCCCAAACCCAAAGCAAGATATTCTGGGAAAGTGTTGTAATTGTTTCTTTGTTGAAATGGTACCTTTCCACTTCAAATGTACGGAAAGAATTTGAACCCTCCTCAAAAACAGAGAGCTTGCAGACTTCACTGTATCTTCAACTGGAAATAAATAGAGGGTAAATGGATGAAGAAAGGATATTCAAAAAGGTTAAATGAAGTTAAAAGGAAGCAGTCAGAAAGATCTGGATTTTTATGCCATTTTACTAAAATGTTTACTGTGTCATTAACAGGTAAGTCTGTTAATCTGTAAGACTTAATTCCTCAGATAAAACTGCATATTTAACTGCTGTTTCATCATAACTCATTGCTGAAGGATCGCATAAAGGATGGGAAACTGGATATATAAAGAGCCACATCCTTCTGTGAGACTTGTAATACATTTACTGGGTCTTTTTCCTGTTTGTTCATAATGCAGGACTCACAATACGGGGCCATGGTACGTGCCTTAAATTATAACTCCAGTAGAGAAATGAGAGAGAAAAGCTGCTGTAGATGACTTGTTGCAGTATTTCAGGCTGGGCTAACTGCAGGCAAATCTGGATCTTCGCTGCACAGACTGAGCAGTGCAGTTTGGAAGGCTTGCACCAAGCACTTGAGATGTATGTGTGCACTTGCCTGTTTTCTAAGGGCAGCCCTTCAGCTGAATATTCCTCAGCCTTTTCTCTCTCCACCATGCACTGGCAAAACCTTCTGGCTGTTTCAAACAGTTTGAGAGATTTTTTTGCCATTGCTTGGGGTTTCTGTTCTGTTTAGCTGAAATAATTTTAAGCGGCCTATGGTGGTTTTTTTGAGGAAGAGAAATTAAATGGATGGAAAATTGCATTATTTGATAGTGTTTGCAGTCTATGGCCATAGCAGTGTGCAATATTTGGGTCAGATTGTTTTTAAGCAGTTAATTGTCTGCCCAACTGAATGCTCAAGCATAATCAGGCTGATTATGTTCAAGCAGTTGAAAGTTCAATGTACAGTGAGAAATAGGATAGCAATTATCTTCTAAATTCCTTTATATGAGCCACAGGAGGTACTTTTGCTCAGGACAGGAATCCTGGATAATCTGTATCATCAACACAGTTTTGGTTTTAGTTCCTAACATGTTTTTGAGAAAAAAATCAGCATGCAAATGATTGAAGTCAATTTTTATGTTAATCCTCAGGCAGCTGTGAGTGGGAGACACCTGTGATTTCAGACTTCTAAAACAAAGACAAGTTCAGCAGTTAAAATTCTGAGCCCTGAAAGTACAAGAGAACTGCTTATTCCAGGTATTCATTAAAACCACATTCCAGCTCAGCTCAAAGGAAGTGCCTGTGCATTAAAAGTTTGGGGTTACATGAGGCTTTTTAAACACTTTGTTTTATTGGCTTTGAATGTATGTGATTTTTCAGTGTGATGTTCATATTTCAATAGATGTGATATTTCAATATCTGGTGTACGTACCATTGAAATCCCTAGTCTTTTATCTTTTACAATATGTTCTTAAGGAGGCTCTTTTCCAAGATGTATTTGGTGCAAGGAATATGCTCTGAATCAGGAATTTGATATTAGAAGTTATTCTCTTGGTTTTCTAGAAATGGTGTGCAGGCAGGTAAGTGAGGAAGCTTTTATGTCAAATGCCCCCAGTCTGAAGGGAAATATTTCTTCCTCTGGGTTTTGGGCAGAGGTGCCTCACTGAACACCTGGGGCTGTTGTGTTTGGCCCTTCTGGCTGATGTCACACGGATTCTCTGAGCACAGCTGAGAATTACACACGGACAGTAGAGAATTTTTATGGTCTTGAGATTGTATCTGAAATACAGAATCAACTTCTGCTTAATCAGCTTCATGATGGGTGAATATATTCAAATAACAAATATGTGTAAACATTATTTTTCTGAATCGGTTTAATTTCTTTTTCAAGCCAATCTACATCTGTTGATTTAACCTAGAAATGTAATATTTTTCCAATCAGAACTTTAAAAAACTATAATTTTTCCTGTTTTCTTGTAAAGCAATATTCTCTTCAAAAAGATGACACAAATGCTCTGTAGCACTGAGGTCCCTGTGCATTTGAATGAGTCCAATGGCACTCTCATTGTTTTGTTGGGTTAAATCACAGTCATGTGTTAATTCTATTTGGTTTGAACCACTCTGACCTGGTTCACTTGGAGTAGTCTGATAGAATTCAGTTTTGACACAAAACGGAGGTAAATTTAAAAGAAAAAGGAAATCCAAACCCTGCTTTTTGTCAGTACATCTTTATGATCTATCCTGCACAAGAGGCTCACGCTCCTCTGATAATGTGGGATGATAGCTAATGGGGGAATTGTTCTGCTGCTGAGCTGATCATAAAAACAGGAGGAGATGAATGAAGTCATCAAACAGGTTTCAAACAGCAGCTTTTATTTCACAGCACCTTTAGGGCAGTGCTTCAGAAAAACTCTGAAATCTTGCTGCAAAGCCTCCAGATGCTGAAGAAGTAAATTGCTTGAGAGGTCTAAACCCAGCACTTGTTCTGTATTTTCTAGACTGTTCTTCACTGTTTTCTGAATTCTCCATGCTGATGGCACGTGCCTTGGTAACAGTAGGTGATGGCTGGTTGTGTGGAATTTTTCCCTGAAATGTGTAATTTAACCATTATCTGTGATAGACACAGACTCCTGTTGGTAGATATTAGTTCAAGGGAGACATCCATCCTCAACACCAAGATTTTTTGTTTAAATGGGGCATTCCTCTGCAATTTCACATTATCTTATGTTCTCCTTCCTCACCTACTTGTATTTCAGATGGGTGATCTTTCTTCCTAGAAATTAATTTCCCGGAGTCCTCTTATTATTTCTTCAATTTGGGGATCTGCTAAGCCTAAATGACCGCTCTGACATGGGGGTTCCCATCTGTTCCAAAGCTTTGTTGGTTTTGGTTGAGTACAGGTTTTATTCAGTGAGGAGGAAATGCCTCCTGAGAATCATTCAGGGGCTACCCCAGCACCTACAGCAAGAGCCCTCCCCTTCTGAGCTGGAAGGATCTCCCTTCCTTCCAAGAGAGCCCCATCTGAAATTGTTTCCCCACACAAACCCTGCCCTGCATTCTCCATCTCGCTGGACAGGCTCCAGCACCTGCTGTGGGTGGCACAGCTGTGCTGAGAACACCAAGTGCCCCCTGTTCTCAGTCACAAAGGCACTGGCAGAGACTAAATGGTCAAAAGGAAATTCGTTAAAACATCTTGATAAGTAAAATAGCAACAATCGTGACAGCCAGATGGTGTTCACAGAAAGCTTGAAAGAGTTAATCCCTGTTCTGTAGGCTGCTAGCAAAAATATGCTTGCTATATTTAAATGAAGGCAGTTTACTGAAGAGTTTCAGAGTAAATAGAATTTTCTTAAAACTCACTGCCATAATTACATTGAAAGAACTGTGGGCCAGGTAATTCTGACCCAAATAACTTGGTTCAAGCATTAGGTGCTTAGCCCAAATGTTCTTCCCTTCCTTGTCTTTCCTGATGACTATTTTAGCCCTTGTGGCTTCATTTGGTGAAGTATTTGATAGAAGATTTTAATTCAAGTATCAAAGAAAAGAATAAAGCTGCACTGGGCAGTAAGCCGCAAACGAATATATTTTAGTGTTTTATAAATTGCTGCTCTGAGCCCTGATCTCAGTGACATCCCCAATGGTTTCAGCTGAGCCATGGCTGCTTTCACTACCAGATTTCAGTTTTAAGTGGCTGTGAACAACTTCTTCATGCTTTAAGACAGCTTTCTGTGTTTTCACCTTTAAAATATATTTAAAGACTCATTAAACAATTCTTTGAGAGTTCTGCTACAATAATTCAGATGCTTTTGGTGCATTTTTTCTCCTGCCACATTTCCTCTTGTTTTAAAAAAAGTGGTGTCGTTATTCCATTTTCACATTTCCCACTGAAATCAGTGAACTCTGCAATGAACTCTGCATTTCTTGCAATTAAAAAAAAACCCTAAACCATCAGCAGGGAACTCCAACCATGCCACATCTTCCTTTCCATAAATGAATGTGAGTTTCTCTAATTTACTCTTGAACAACTTGCAAGGAGAAGGAACTAAAAGAAAAAGGCAATGGCTGATCCTTCTTCCTTTTCTTCAAAGGAGAGGACAACGGGATTTCTGATAGATTTTCCCTTGGAAGACAAATGAGAACATTCCAAGCTTTGTGGATTGGAAATCAATGTGCATAAAGCAAGAAAAATGGGCAATGTTGTCAAGCCCAGAGTTTGCACAGGCAGTGAATCCAGACAAAATGGGCCATTTTCCCATCTCTGTCTGAGCTGGCAAGCTCCAACAGAACTGGCTCCATCTGTGACTGCCCCTCCTGCCCCAGCACACGGGGTCTGTGCTGCCTTAGACTGGCCCACCTGTATCTGAGAAAGTTCTGTGCAGTTTTTGGTATTATCCTGTGTTCTGTGGGGTTTTTAACGTGTGGTCATCACTAGCACTTTTCTTCTGTATATGAAATGGTTGCCCACACTTTGTCATATTTTAAATCTTTCTTTTCTAGAACTTACCCATAACTTCCCTCTCCTTGCTACAGTGAAGTTCCATAATGGCAGCAGTATTAGGGAAAATATTTGTAGCCAAGTGCATCTACCTAACTCCAATAGACTTCTGTGGTGATGCACAAGTCCCACAGGTAATTTTAGGACAGAGCATTAATTGTTCTTTTCCATCAGGTACGTGACATCAGCAAGATTTTGTACCAATCCATTGTGCTTTTTAAGTATGAAAGTGGCTCTTGGAATCCTTACCCATTCTGTCCTGGCATATTCCATGTGTGGAATGTAATTAGGTTTATTTGGAGGATTCTACAGAATGTCTGTGAAGGGAAAGTGTGTGGGTGGGATCCTGGCCCTGTTAGAAGAGATGAGAAGTTTCCATTGCCTGGAATGAAGTTCCGGATTTTAACTGGGGTTTTGTACACATGAGGTAGGCAGCAGGCAAAGCTCCTCAGTGATGGCTATTTCTTATCTCAGAGAGAAGTTGTCATAAGAAATAAAGTATTTGGAATCTTCTGATGTGTACATGGTTGTCAATTCTCAGAGTGGCAAAAGAGCTACCACTTGAGTCAGTGAAAAATCTGGATGGTTGTAGCAAGGATAAAGGGTACATCTTTAGGAAATACTCCTTCTAGTCAAACTGAGCAGGATTTCTGGGCACTGAAGCTCTCATTCTGTATTGGAAAATGTGTTTCTTCATTTATATGAGATAAGAATTTAATGGAAATCTCTTTATCTCTTTCCCTGGAGAGGAAGTTCTTTCATTAGTGCAGGAGTAACTGTAGTTTAATTTTAAAGGTTTTTGCAGTCAAATTATTCTAATCTGCCAGAAGATTTACCTGGATATATAGGAAGACATTTCCTATTCACATTCATTTGAATAACACCAAGTCACACTATTTTCTTACCTAATCTATGAAGCACTATTCAGTCTAAATCCCTAAAATTGCACTGCTGCCTTAAAATGTTCACATTATACAGGAAATCAGAGCTGGGCAAAGTTCTGGACTCTTCTCCATGGAAACAGCATCACTCATTATTCCTGGGATAGTGAAGATTTTAAACCAAAGGAGCTCTGCCCTTTTTCAGTATCCCAGTTAGGCTGGAAAATTTATGGGATGATGTATAGATAATCAGTCACTTTTATTTCTTTGCTTGTAAATAATGCTACAATGAGCTCCACAAATTGAGTTCTATTCTCAGCTTCTCTTCTGTTGTCAAAAGAATTTAAAATCTGCCAAGCAAGTAAAGCACACCTGGCTTCTTTTGCCTTGAGTCTGTAATAACTTTGCTCAGTCTGCTGGCTGTGCCACTCTGAAATGAATGACACTTGTTTTTGCAATAGAGGAGAGTATCTGTTGATAGTATACCATCTTGTCATCCATTGCAAAAACATTTGTGGCTGCTGATAGCTCTGGAGTCTTGAATTTTGATTAAGGAGTTCAATTTTGAAATGACTGCTTCCCACTTCTCTTAAATTTCCTGTTACAAAAGCCTTCCATGCAATTTGATTTTAGTTTCCTTTGATCACCTTCATCAGTTAAAGGTAAAAATGCAAATCTGTCACTAAAAGTCATTTGGAAAGGAATAGAGATTATGAAATTACATGTCCACATCTAGAACCACGTGTGCAGTTCCAGTTTCTTTATCTCAGGAAGTGTATCAGAAGTAGGGAACAGTTTCTCCTTTGTATGTAGGACATGGATATGTGTCCATGTGAAGAGATTTTTACTGACATTGAGGGAACAGGAGATGGGAAATGAGCAAAGAACAAAACTGGAGGCAGACTGGAGTGCAGAGTGGGGCTGGTGATATGCCAAGTCCAGAAATGGGGAGGCTGTGTTGTTAAATAAAGTCACATCTCTCCCAAAGGACCTTTGAAACAGAAGTGACCACATTTTTGTAGCTTTCTATAAGTCACGGAAAACAGATTTCCATCAAATCCTGCATGTTCTTTCATGAGTCTGAGGTTCTAGCATGTGTCTCATTCCTGTTTGCTGCTTTGGCCAGTTTTGTATGTTTTGTTGCATATTTTGCTGCAATAATCTCAAGATGGAAATGGCAGAGATGGATACTGCAAAGATGATCATCACAGCAGGCAGCTGGTAAGAGACAGCACACGGGAATGAATAAAGAGCCCAGTAATGATAAGGAGAGAACTTAAAAAGTACCAGAGAAAAATACCAGCACACACAGTTCAAACCATGGGGACATCAAAGAGGAAAGCAAATCCATTGATGTTTTCCAGCTGTTGCTGTTCTAATTTAATTTAATTTAATTCTCTACTCCCAGTGTGTATATGAAAATAGAGTATCTGGCACTGGCAGAAATTTCCTTTGCCTGTGTTAAACATTTGTGTAAAAAAAAAAAAAGTCAATATTTTTCTGGACTGTGTTGTACTAATTTTTAAAAAATATATTTGTTTCCTTTAAAGGGGAAAAGTTAGGTTTTACTGAGTGATCAGACCAGACTCGATTATCAACATTGCTAAGAAAGAATCAGTCCAAGCTGAATTTAGTGGTAAGGGAACCTAACAGTGCTGTTTCTCTGGTAACAGAAAAACTGTGCAGCGATTAATGTGTTCACAGGCTAGGCCATTAACAATCTCTTAGTGCAGTGTAGTTTTGCTTTGTTGCTGATATCTTTTTCTCTGATCTTCTCACTGGCTTTCTAAATTCTAGTGAAAAAGAATCTTTTTTCTTTCACAGATAAAATTGTTCTTCAGCTGTAAACAAAAAGAGGAATTTTTTCTGGATGAAATAGCCTGAAGTTTGTTGGTTTATTTCTAAATGCCACTTTGAGCTGTGACTTTGGCCTGATCAATGCATTGCTGAGCCTCCAGCTCTGTGCTCCTGCCTGGCCCCAGGTCCCTGTTTGTGTGACTGGATGTCAGCTTTGGGAAAAACCCCGGCCTGGCACAGGGCTGAGGGGTGTGTGCTCTGTTTGGAGATAAAGGCTGGCAATGGGGAAAAGCTGTTACTGATTTTTGTGCTTGTTTCTGACAATAGGAAATATTTCTGCATGGCAACATGGAAGAAGAATAACCTGTTAATGGTGAGAAGGGTACTTGGATAAATAGGCCCAGCAGTGTCACCAGGAAAATGAAGCTGCTTTTTAATGCAAGGAGCAAAGTTTTGGAGATCAAGAAACACAGGGCTAAAACCAGATTTGACAAAAGTGAAACAAAGTCTGATTTTACAAAGATTATTAAAACGTGTTTTAAAGTTGTTTTGGAGCGATTCTGATGGCAGCCTGCTCCAGGATCCTCAGCTTTCTGCCCCCAGCGGCTGTTGATCCTTAAGGCCCGGGCCGTGTGTGAGGGGCCGGGCCCGGGGCCTTTGGGCTCTCTCGGTGGAGCTTTGGGCGCCTCAGGGCCCAGCGGGGACTGCGGTTTGGCTCGGCCAGCTCGGTTTTATTGAGCCCAGCAAAAAGCTTCTCCCTTCCCGGCTCGCAGGAGCTGCAGGAGCGATCTTCCAGCAGCCTCCGGGCCGAGCCGGGGAGGGAAAGCACAGGGAGGGAGAGAGGGACAGGAGAGACACAAGGAGAGGCTCCAGCCCCGCTGCTCCGCCCGCCCTGGCTGCCGGGAGAGGAGCTGAGAGCCCCGGTAGGTGCTGGGCTCGATCTGGAGCTGCCCTTCCCTCAGAGGGAAAAGGGAAGCTCAGTGCAAGCGCCATTTCCCTCAGAGGGAAAAGGGAAGCTCCCTGGAAGCTCCATTTCCCTCAGGGTGGAAAGGGAAGCTCCATGGAAGCTCCATTTCCCTCAGAGGGAAAAGGGAAGCTCAGTGCAAGCTCCATTTCCCTCAGAGGGAAAAGGGAAGCTCCCTGGAAGCTCCATTTCCCTCAGGGTGGAAAGGGAAGTTCCGTGGAAGCTCCATTTCCCTCAGAGGGAAAAGGGAAGCTCAGTGCAAGCTCCATTTCCCTCAGAGGGAAAAGGGAAGCTCCCTGGAAGCTCCATTTCCCTCAGATGGAAAAGGGAAGCTCCCTGGAAGCTCCATTTCCCTCAGAGGGAAAAGGGAAGCTCAGTGCAAGCTCCATTTCCCTCAGAGGGAAAAGGGAAGCTCCCTGGAAGCTCCATTTCCCTCAGAGGGAAAAGGGAAGCTCCCTGGAAGCTCCATTTCCCTCAGATGGAAAAGGGAAGCTCCCTGGAAGCTCCATTTCCCTCAGAGGGAAAAGGGAAGCTCCCTGGAAGCTCCATTTCCCTCAGAGGGAAAAGGGAAGCTCCCTGGAAGCTCCATTTCCCTCAGATGGAAAAGGGAAGCTCCCTGGAAGCTCCATTTCCCTCAGAGGGAAAAGGGAAGCTCAGTGCAAGCTCCATTTCCCTCAGAGGGAAAAGGGAAGCTCCCTGGAAGCTCCATTTCCCTCAGAGGGAAAAGGGAAGCTCAGTGCAAGCTCCATTTCCCTCAGAGGGAAAAGGGAAGCTCCCTGGAAGCTCCATTTCCCTCATATGGAAAAGGGAAGATCCCTGGAAGCTCCATTTCCCTCAGAGGGAAAAGGGAAGCTCAGTGCAAGCTCCATTTCCCTCAGAGGGAAAAGGGAAGCTCCCTGGAAGCGCCGCTTCCCTCAGAGGGAAAGCTGGTGCATCACAAGTGCGGAAGGGAGATTTCTTCAACATCTGCTGTGTTCTCTGGCATTCTGTTTTAATCAACTGTTGGGTTTGGGTTTGGTTTTTTTCCCCTCACTTTATTAGCATTTTCTGTCAGTGGAAGGGAATTGTTGAAACTCTTCAGAGAAGAGTACTCATTGCAGAGTGTCCTCTCTTTTGTCTCAAAACTGAGACACAAGTGTATTCTAATCTAGATAAAATAAAAAGAGAATAAAATGTGGGACATTATCAAAGAAAAAATTAGCAAATCATTCAGAGAAAACAGAATTATCTTCAAAACTAAAATACTGGGATTTATGAAATGAGGCAATATTTTCTTGATGACAGGTAACAAGAATTTACATCAAGAACTGAAGACATGAACTGGAGGAAATGATAGAGATTGAGAAGGACCAGCTATAAATGCCAGAAGGTACACACCAAAACAGTGAGGAAAAGGCAGATGTGGTTGTCGAGCACATCCAGCAAGGTAATTCCTACAGAAAAATATTGATACTATTGGAAAAGAATGATGGGATCTGACTTGGGAAGCCATGTACAGTCTGAGTCCCCCCCACAGGAAGGTTGGGGCTGGAGGGATGCAGAGGGAGGGAATGGAAAATGAGCAGAACAGTGTTTGATAGGCTGGCACACAGGGGAGACAGACAGACAATATTATACGCGTGTTAAAACTGCATCAGAAGTGTGGGTACTAGAGGCAGAAGAACTAACACCCTGTTTTTCAACAACTAGAACAAACACCAGTTTTTCAACTAATTGTGCGTAAATCAACTCTGAAAATTATAAGTGGGTTTCTGATCATTAAGTGTGGCAAAGTTGGCAGCAGTCCTCAAAAAAGAGCAATTGAAATAATTGTAGAAATTGACCAAGTCTGAAGTTTGCAGTAACTGAAAGGTTTTATATTTTGCTAAGTAATTGTCAATTTCTTGGTTTAGCTGCTCTCACTAGATAAATTTAACCTTTTATGAGTAGTGACTCAAAAGTTAAGCTTTTCATCTTGTGAGACTCATTTTCAGGCCCTGCAGTCAGACATGTATTCATTAAACTCTGTGATGCCTCAGAGCTACTCGTCTGCTCTGGATACCATGAATACAAACATTCACCGTCAGGTTGTTTGCAGTGTCAGCCCTGAACAAACATGCAGGAATTACCAGGTGGTTACAGTGTTTTAGGTATGACAGATCTATGGCCTGGTGTTGCTGGTTTATTATCTGCTTATTTTAAAACACTTAATTTAGTGCTGAGGGAGCAGACTCCTCCGAAGCGATAAACATCTGTTGCTGCTGTCAGCCTGAGCATTTGCAGCCCATAATGTTCTTGTCCCCTCTGGCAGCCGAAGGTAAATAAGGGAACATCGCTCAAGTGTCAGTATGGGGGGACCTGGGTGAGGAGGGGGACAATGTGTGACTACAAAATTAGGTCTGAATTCTCTTCCTGAAAACATTTTTTCTGTGGCAGTTCACATATAAATAACATGAAAATTGGAATAAAAAAAATTTCAAAATGCATTTATTAGTTTTGCATAAGTATATTTCTGATAAAACCTCAAGCAACCCTCCCAATAAACCAGGAATGAATATTGCTGCCTTGGGTCAATGCTTCCTAAACTGCAGTCAGATTTCCACTCAGTTTAGGCTGTTTCCTTTCAGCCTTTGAGTGTAAGAAGATGGTGAGGGTTATGTATTTACATCAGGTAACTGGTATTCCATAGATAGGGAAGGTGGGCTTGTTAGTGCCCCTTACTGTCACCATCCCCCAGCACATGTTACTGTAAGACCTTATTTTCAGGTAGGTTTGCAGCTTCCAAGTGCCTGTGACCTTCCCTCCTTCCCCTGCCACTGTCTCCTTTCAGGTAACTTCTCCCTGCTATTGCAGCTGAAATCCCATTTTCTGAAACTGAATTGAGCAAAAATTCTTACTAGCCATGCTAATAAAACCACATAAGCATTTAATCCAAATTATCTCATATCCTCTGCACGGTGGAGCGAAAGGCTTGAGATCAGAGGAACAATCTTTGCCTGGGATGAGTTCTTTCTGTCTCTGTGAAATTTGCCTATCAAGTCACCAGCCTCTGAAAAATCCCATTTTACAGACATTTACTAGAAACATGTGGATTTTGGTGGGTGAAGTCTCTGAAAATGCCCTGGGCACTGAACCTTCTCCAGAAATGCAGCCTCTGAGTGAGCTGCTGCTGTTTTGCCTCCTTCCCTCTGCAGCTGTTCCCCTGCAGGGAGTGGGACCCCAGGGGCTGTGACCCACCTTGGCTGCTCCTGCTGTCACCAGTTCTGCACTGCAAGGTGAAACATTCAGGGTCTGGTTTGGATAGCTTTGGATGCCTTTCCTTTTTTGTTTTTCTTTGGCAAAATGTTTCTAGGGAAAGGAAGGAGGAGAACAAAATGGTGTTCTGGCTTTGTTATTTGTTTTATTTTTAAGGAAATTTATTTTCTCTACCATTTCAATTGTAGTGTTGAACATGATGGAAGAACTTGAATGGCTAGGACAGAAATGGTGTCCTTTCAGGAAATACAAGGCCTTTTGTTCAGGCCTGTGTTTGGGCACAGAGCGAGGGCAGGTCATGAAACAGTGAAGAAGGGCTCACCTAGCACCCCAGGACACAGACATGGAAATACTCCTGCAGCCAGAGCACCTTCAGCCTGCACCTCCTCACACTGCACAGCTGGGACACCCCCATGTGGTGTTGTGCCACAGCAAATGGGAAAATCACCTCACTTGTCTGCCCATTCATTTTTCTTGCCTTCACCCAAATTATTAAACACAAAGTGATAAACACAGCAATTTCAGCATTCAGTTAAACTGCAGTTTTTTCTTACTCCATCTTTCTCTGAGGGATATTTCTCAAGTCCCAGTTGCTTTATACATGTGGAAGGAATGCAAAGCATAAACCCTTCTGAATCCTATTTTCTAAGCCTTTTTGTCATCTCTGTTGTTCTCATCTGCTTGGATTTCAATTTGTCTTTTTGACATGTCCTGTCCCAAACTGAATCCCATCAGTGCTGCTGCTGAAGCCTGAGCATTGCTGAGCAGAGCAGGAGGATTATTGTGCTGCTTGAGACAAACTGTTATTGTTAATATAATCATGGGCAGCATTTGTCCTTTTTGTGTAAGCATCTTAGATGTGAATTGCAAGCAGTTTATGATTTAACTTCTAATAACTGTGTCTTGCTAGGAGTGTTCCTTGGCCCACACTGCTCATAAATACTTGCTTTGGGTTCAGCAGTCACTAGCATTGCTGCAATCTTCTGGACTGTGAAAAAAAGACCTGTTTTAAAGAGTACATATAAAATGTATTAGGCAATGGAAGGCTAAAACAAAATGGCTCTCTGTGGCAGGGAATATCACAGGGAGTATCACAGAATCATAGGGAATTTTTGTGGCAGCCCAGCAATCCAAAGGTAGTTTTTCATGGTTGTTTAATGAATCTGAAGTAACTGGATTGTCACTGGGAATACAGCCAGCCCTGAGTGCTGCATTTTCATCGCCCTGGCAGACTGCACAGGGCTCAGGGCCTTGGCTGTTAATTCAGGGAGAGGAACACGCTGATGGTGACATTTGGAACAGGAGAGACAGAGGCACTGAAGGGTAGAGTTCAGAAATGTGCTACCAGGCTGTCACAGCTGCAGACAGCACCTCCTGAGTGTTGAAATGGATGTGGAAATCAGCAGCTGAAATAAACTGAAACTGCTACTCTAGGTCACTTTAGTTTCTCAGTGCCTAAATATTCAGCCTTGGTAATTCTACAGATTCCAAACATTGTCCGTTTTTTCTCCTGCGACAACACTGACCACATCTTCTCAGAGGGAAAAAAATACTGGAGCTTTCCAAGTCCCTGGCACCTCTCAGAGCAGATTATTCACCATTTTAGTACTTTCTCCACAGATCAGAGAAAAAAAAATCTTTTCTGAGACCCTCAGAGTTCAAAGTGGTAGATCAAGAGCTTGTGCTTGGCAGGGGAAGGTAATAAGACACTCAGATGTTAAAAATATGAGATCATAAATATGAGATAACCACTCATTGACTGCTGCTGATGAAAAAAAGCCCAATATTTACTTAGAGGTTAAAGAAACCTGTTATCTAGAATAAAATGGAATTAGTGCATGGGTCCAGCTATAAAATATGTGGAGCAGCCCCAGTTCCCATCGTGTGGCAATTCTGCAGTAGCTCCACTGTGGGCACAGTAATTCCCACACCAGGAATATTTTTGTATGGACTAAATGTGGCCACACAGGGGGGTAGTGGAGAACAACTACAAGACTTGAAATTCGCTCCCTGATTTATCCCCCCGTGGCTTCCATCTGCAGACAGTCTGGTCCTGTTCCTTGTGCCTCATTTGTGCAAACTCCTGCAAGGGAAGTCAAGAGAAGAATGAGAGCAGGTTAAAATCTCAGGATGTGGATGATCTCTCTGAGAGCTGGGGGCACTCAGCACCTGCAGGAAATCTCCAGTTCTTGAGAAATGGATGCTCAGGGTCCCTGTTGCTGAAATTCTGTTAGGGAAAATGGCTGGAATATGAGGGAAGCCAATGTTACAGGAACACATAAAGCAGTCCTAGCACTATCCAGCTTCCCTTGCTGTTCATTGCAAAAGCAGTGAAGTCAGCTTGGCATGGCAGTTTCAGCATTGTGGAATGAAGGGTAAGGCATCCACTCAATTCTCCCCTGGACCATTTTCTCTGGGTGAAATTCAGGATAATGATTTCTGCAGAGGAAGGAAATCCTTGAGAGCAAAAGCTCTGCCTGGCAGTGTACTCAGCTTGATTCCAGGGGGGAAGAAAGTCCATGTGGGCTGGGAAAATGGGTGAGGATGGGTGATTTGAGAGCTGGTTTTGGTTCTGGTGTACACAGACCAGCAGTGGAGTTTTGACCTCTGCAACCACAAGAGAAGCCATGGCAAGTCTTGGAAAGTCAGATGAACTATTCTGAAATACACACAGAAAAATTCTCATTATTTATTGCAAATGCCCAGCCCCTGAATTACTTGTGCCAGAGCCTGTGGTCAGTGGGGAGAGGGTGAACGCTGCTGTGGGAGAAGGGCTAATGCATTTCCATCTGAACTGATTGCACAGGTGCTGGACACAAAAGCCCAAATTGAGGTTTTACGATTTTAGGTGTGGTGTGCCCAGTCAAAATTCTGCCATGTGATTACAGTGACAAGTAACATTTTATGATAAAGAGAAAAAAAAGAAAGCCTTGTAAATCGATCTGTTTTGATAAGAAGGTGAATATCCTGATTTTGGTGATGTTAACCATTTAAACCTCCCATTTTTGGTGGCAATCCATGTAAAGCCAATACCCACTCAATGGCCCTTAGGAGGTTCTGAACCTGGACATATGTTCAAATGCAGAGAGAGGAGAGGACTACAAAATACAAATACTTTTTCTGTCACTAGAACTGAAGTTGCACATAGTGACAATCTCAGTTAGAAATGATGAGTTTTTTTTTTTTTTTAGATTATGATTTATTTAAATCTTTTGCTATTACATTCTGTGTACTTTGAGAAGGGATTATAAAGAAATAGGAGAAAGTTATAAAATAGAAATCGATAAAAGGCTTATTTGGTGTTTGGGGGTCCTGTGCAAGCAGCTGAAAAAGTCTTTGGAACAGAACCAGTCTCTGTAAACGCTTTATTGATTACACAGAGAAAAGCCCATTTTAAACACTTTCACAGCTCTGTGTTGCCTGAGGAAGCAAAATCTATTACAGTCAGATGATGAACTCTTTGTTTATGAGCTCAGCTGCCTTAGCGGGCAGCTGGAAGAAAGCAGCAGCGTTATTTCTGCTGCCTCTGGAGCAGGGTTATCAGCAATCCCCCATTTCATGTCCCCACGCGGCTGCCCCCGCCGTTCCCGGCCATCCGCAGCGTGAGGCGCTCCGGCACTCGCTGCAGCTGCAGCCGGCGCTGCAATGGCGGCCCTGGAGCGGCCCCGGGCCAGCGAGCCTCGGGTGCCCCTCAGCTCCCGGGGCAGATCGGGCTGTGCTCCCGGATCGGGGTGTGTGCCCTTGCTCCGCTCCCTCCGGGCTTTTTCCAGCGCCGGGCTGTTGAGCTGTGTCAGGAGAATGACTCGGATCTATCCGCGGTTAAATAAGCTGTGCAATCAGCTGCCCGAACAACTCTCACTCATCGGGGTGATCATGCTGCTCTAACGAGGATCTCCGCCTCTCTTTGGTCTAAGGAAAGGTCTGAGCCAGAAAGATGGGGGAGGAAAAGCGATTCCTTTTCTTTGCCTTTCCTTAAAGGGGCGAGTGTCAGACCGGGGCGGAGGGGATCTGGGTTTGGAAGGTGCCAGAACTCTCCAGCTCCCGGGGCACAGAGCAGGAGCTGTGGGAGGGCCGGGCAAAGCAGAGCAGGCGGGGCGGGCTCTGTCTCTCGGCCGAGCCCAGCAGCGCTCCGGAGCTCGGGGCTGTGCGGGGCGGCTCCGCCTGCGGGGTCTGGGACTGAGCCCGGGCGGCTGCACCGACTCCTGGAGAGCAGGAAAGGGCCATTCCGTGTGTGCTCGGTGCTCAGTGCTCCTCCTGGCCTCCAGGGATGGGGCTGAGAGCAGGAAAGGGCAATTCCGTGTGTGCTCGGTGCTCAGTGCTCCTCCTGGCCTCCAGGGATGGGGCTGAGAGCAGGAAAGGGCAATTCCGTGTGTGCTCGGTGCTCAGTGTTCCTCCTGGCCTCCAGGGATGGGGCTGAGAGCAGGAAAGGGCCATTCCGTGTGTGCTCGGTGCTCAGTGCTCCTCCTGGCCTCCAGGGATGGGGCTGAGAGCAGGAAAGGGCAATTCCGTGTGTGCTCGGTGCTCAGTGTTCCTCCTGGCCTCCAGGGATGGGGCTGAGAGCAGGAAAGGGCAATTCCGTGTGTGCTCGGTGCTCAGTGTTCCTCCTGGCCTCCAGGGATGGGGCTGAGAGCAGGAAAGGGCAATTCCGTGTGTGCTCGGTGCTCAGTGCTCCTCCTGGCCTCCAGGGATGGGGCTGGCGTTTGGCATCTTTGGCATCTCGCCGAGGGTGACGTGATGTGACCTGCTTGTTCTAGCACCGGGTCTTTTATCAGTCTGGGCTCACAGCATCCATCCAGCTGAAACTGGTACCTGTGAGTGCTTTAAGTCTCAGGAACTGTGGAGTTGATTAAATTGACTCTGAACCAGCATCTTCAAACACTTCTGCCTGTCCCCTCCATTCCCCCAAAGCTCAAAGCATGCAGAGAAAAGGGTAAAATGATAAAATGCCTGACTTAGTTCCATCTAGATCTTTCCTGGAGCTCACAGTTCTTTTCCCTCCAACTGACCCTCATTCCCGACTGTGAGAAATAGACTGTGCTGCTCACAGCATGTTTTCTCTCCTCCTGTGATACCTTGCCAGCCTGACAAGTTTTAATGACTCCTTGACATTTGTTTTTTCTTTTTTTTCAGCAACAAAATAGAAAAGGATGTGAGAAAGATTTCTCACTGGTAATAGCAAAGGTTAGAGCCTGTTCATTTGGCCAAGAGCACCAGGTAGCTGCACTTTTACCACTGATTTATGTCTTGTGGAAGATGTGGATAAACACAGAAATACTGGGGAAATGCCTCAAAGCACTCCCAGTTCTGTTCTCTTTTACTCAGCTTCTCTTTTCAATATAGTTCTGAATGAAAGCTTTAGCAGAAGAGTTCTGGAAGATTGTCAGGCATTTAACAGATTAAACTTCTTTGTGAGACTGAACATTGCAGAAAAGCTTTACTGGAGAATTAGAAAATAATGCAATGAAATGATAAAATTCTTGCAAATTTAACAAACTCCCTACATATCAGATCTAGGCATACCAGCTGTAATTTCTGTTAGCTGTGATCTTGCAGGGTTTTTGTGACAGTTTTACAGTGGTAAATTTAAAATAGAAAACATTTAAAACTTTCCAAAACCAGCACGTGAGGATTCTGGAGCACTTTGCTCTGTACAAGGCCCAGCCAAATTAATCCAAATGTTCACTCTTGGTGTGAGCAATAAGGGTTTGCAAAAATTAATGCAAGTGTAGCAAAAGGTGTGACTGGATGAGTAGGAACTGTTTTTTCTTTAAAATGGCTTCATTTTGGTAAGTTTTTTACCAGCAGAGACTCAGTGAATGTGCACTGGTACCTGAAAGTAGTTCAGAAGAAATTCCAGATCCTCTCTAGTGGGCAGTATGGGAGTCACTGATTTTTAGGGGAAGTTCAGTCCTAATTTCAGTGAATTTGACTTTTCAACTATTAAAAAATCATAATTAAAAATACATTTATATAATTCTGTCCCACCAAATGGGTGTTTTTATTTCATTTCTGCTGTGAGAGTGTTTGGTGAAACTGTTAATTTCATTAAGCCGTATTTCTTCAAAGGTGCTTTACTCCAGTTTAGAACTTAGCAAGTGCTTTATAGCTGCTGAAACTGCTCTGTGATTAAACAAGGGCCTCTAAATAAATGGTTGTGATCTTTAAACAAATTACCTTGATTGGAGATTTCTGTCTGACGACACCTGATGGATCTGTGTTGTCTAAAACTGTGCTGCCTGAAAGGAGGGACAGTATTGACAAGCTTTAAATGGGTCTGTTTGGTTTTACTGAATTTGAATTAAAAAAGAATTGGAGTTCTTTAAAGTAGACATTGGAAAGGAAGATTATATTGGTGAAAATTTGCGTGGGTAATTTACAAATATGTCTTCTAATGGCAGCCAGACGTTTTCAGTGCAAACCAGACTTAGCAGGCTAGGTTAGTCAAATTTAATTAATTTGCTTTCACGTATCTTTTGGCATATTGTTCATCTTCTTCTGAGGTTGACACAGCTTTAACAAGCCGAGCAGAAGCACAGCTCTGTGAGCAGGTGCTGTGGCTGGAGACAGCTTTGAACACCAGGTGTGTGCTGACAGGAGTTAGAATGGCTCCAGTTCCTTCTCTGAGCCTCTCCTCAGGAAGGGAGATACTGGCCTGGAATGCCAGAAATGGGCAGAAGGGGTTTTACCCAGACTTTGTGCTCCCTGTTCTTCAGTCTGCTCACCCATGTGAGCACGTGCACCAATCCCAAGGGTTTGCCCCAGAAATGAGGGAGCAGCACAGAACAGGGCACGGCCAGAGCCCCTCTGGTTCAGCTGTTCTGAGCAGGTGTCAGTGTGAGACCCGAACCAGTGCCCTGAAGGTCTGCTGTCCTTTTTTCTTCCAGGAAATGCTCTGAGTTCATTACTTTCAACTGGTATTTTTTGTTCTGTTTGTAATATCAAGAGTCCAGGTTAGAGTTTGGTTTAGTTAGTGAGCAATGGGATGTGTGCTGTGATTAAAAAAATCCCACCAGATGGAAGGGATGAAGAGCAGCAATGTAAGGTGAAAGGAAAAATTTGGTTTCCATTTCTCTCTGCAAGTTGAATTAGCTTTTTGTCTGCACAGACTTTTGCTGGATGGTAGCCCTGGAACTCCTTTCCTGTTTTATCAGCAGGGTGTGGTAAAGGCTTGCTTGCCCCCCTCACCTACCACACCTCCTCTAACTCATTAGCAACACAGAGCAGTCTAGATCTTCCAGGGAAGTGTTAAGTTTCTGTAGCCATGCCAATTGATGCAAATTCTTAAAAATAACTTCAAAAATTAAGTACTTGCCTCATTAGTCTGATCTCCTGGAAATAGACCATTATAAATTATAAATAAAATACTTTAAATGCAGCTTCATTTGTTCCGCTTGTGGAGCATTAGCTAAATGTGGTTCTGCTATTATAAAAATAATGCTAAGATAGCCATAATATGTTTAGCTAGATAAGCTAAATGTTTCAGCTTCCCTTTTAAATGGGCACCTTTATGCCTCATCTCTGATCCCTTTGAGGCTGGACTTCACTCAGCATCTTTATTCCTAGTATCATTTCCTCACTCTGTTATTGTTTACTGCAGGAATTCATGGGCACACTGGTGTCTTCAGGACACCTTAATCCCATACAGTTTATTAACATTTCAAAGGATCTTCCTCAGAGTGACAGGTAACATCATCTCTTGGAGAAAAATCTGATTTTTTGTATTAAGTTCTTTGTTTGCTCTGCTCAGAAGCAGTAACAGCTTTCCTCTGAACCAGCAGCTTGGTTTCCAGATTTCATCTGTAGTGATTCATTTAGAGCATCAGAAATGAACTGCCTGGATTGGAGTTGTCAGAACTGACATCCTTGTGCTAAACTCTGCACCAAGGGACTCCAAGTGCCATCGGTGTGAAGAGGGAGAAGGTCTCATTCCCAAATGGAGCCTGATGAGGCACCTCGGTGCAAACTGGAGGGGAATGAGACAGGCTCTGCAAGGAGGAGTTAAAGAACAGCCAGGCCACTGTAGCATGAGAAGCAAAGGTGAGCAGAGAGAGGTCAGGCCGGCAGCAGAATGAAAAGAAGTAGAAATAAGGCAGAGAAATGTTAAGAGTGACTGCCGGCTCAGAGGGTGTGGAAACCCCCTAGCGATGGATCAGAGGCTGCAGAGGAGGAGTCCCTGCAGGCTGCCAAGAGGAATTTCTGTTCACAGCTGGGTTTGGGCTGCTGCGCAGGGGACGGGGCCTGGGGCAGTTCCTGTGAACAGTGAGCTCCCAGGGGAGAGGGAGAACAGAGATATTTGGGATCATCAGTCCTGGGGAGGGTGCAGCCCGGGGCACCAGTCCCTGCATCCAGACAGGCCCGGAAATCCCCCGGGGCAGCAGGGGCGCGGCCTGGAGGAGAAAAGCTGATTGTGCTGTGCCAGCCCAGCTGCACACCCAGTGCCAGCCCAGAGAGAGCAAGGGCTGCGCAGCCAGGGCACAGAACGTGACTGGGGAGTGCAGGGCTGGCTGCATTCACAGCTGCCTGTGGTGTCAGGGAGGCACTGCCAGTGTCAGCTGCACTTCCACACTTGGGGGAAGGCGATGCATGCAGTTTGATTATTTTAGAGCAAAAGTTTGAAGCTTTAAAATTGTTGGGTCCTGTAATCCACGGACACACATTTTATGTGTTATGAATATGTTAATGCATTTAATGATGCAAATTGAAGCAATGGCTAGGATGACATGCTAATATTTCTGTATGAAGCAGGTTTTTATCTTTGAAATTATTATCTGAAATACTGTGAAAATAATAGGTTTTTTTTGTTGCTTCTTAGTGATAGATGCTTTTTTTTTTGCCATGGAGGTTTCAGATATCAAACTGGATTTATGGAGAACTGTCATTCTCCTTTGTTATGTGGATTTTTAATGAAGGTTCTAGGTGGTAAGAACTCTATCATATATGTGCAACCAGACCACATTAATCTCTAAAGAGCTTTTTTATGTATTTCAGTAACATGATTAGAGAAGGGAAATGCCAGAGCTGTATTTGTCCTTGCAGAAGACACCAGATACTAAAAGAAAGCCCTTTTAGCAAATGAATTTCTGTGATGTAAGCTGGGCATGAATTCAAAGCACTATTACACTTGGGACATAAATGTGTTAAACTGAAATAACAAAATTCGAGCAGACAATAAATAAAACTGGGGAGGGGTGCTTTTACTGCCTCAGAGACCAGACTGTCTCATTCCAGGACATTCACACATTATCCATAGGGTCCAGTCAGTGAAAGCCATTCCTGTATCTGTTGCCAAGTGTCCCATACAGTTGGTGATATTTATACAGGGCTTGTGATGGAAGCAGCAGCAGCAGCAGCAAAGCCCCAAAAGTCACCTCCAGAGCAAATCCTTCTCAGTCCATTCTTGCCTCTGGAGAATGGCACCACCCTCCTGAACAGATGGGGAGCATTTAACATTACAGTACAATTTAAAAATCCTTCATCAAAGAAGAGTGCCTGAAAAGAATTGGAGAAGGTTAATAGTGGTGCCTTAATGCAGGGGAACAGCTTTTTTATTGAATTCCCTTGGAGCACAGTTTGCCCTTGTGCACACTGCAGCGTGCAGCATCAGCTGAGGGACACTGCGGCTGAGAGCAGGACAAGGACAGGAGAGGCAGAAGGTGAGGAAAGAGCTGATGTCAGGAGAGACCCAAGCATCACTTCCTGGTCAGGCTGAGACTGGGATGTGCTGTTTGATATTTAATTGTAGAGCTCTTAATTAAAAGCATCCTCCCGTTCCTTTGGATGCTGTTCGCAGAGGGGATGTTTGAACTCGTTCCAGGTGGAACCAGCAGAGCCTCCTGATGCTGCTGTGTGTGGCTGCCAGATCAGAGTCTCTGTGGATCCCAATTCTGAGGAAGTCTGTTTGAGAAGTGACCAGGACACTGGGATGTGTATTGAAGGGTTTTCCCCGTGAACCATTGGTGTGTGAAAGCAAGAGGGCAGACGTGAGTGCGGATTTAAGAGGTGCATTTCCACTGAGCTCCTGACACCTGTTCTGAATTTCTGTAGTGTTCCTGGCACATCACATCAAGTAAAAATATTCCTTAAGTTGTTTCTCTTGTTTCAGCACTAATCTGTACCTTTTCAGCCTCCTATTGCAGTAAAATGCTGTTCTGTTTTTAGACCCTGCTTCCAAGCATCTGCTATTTCTTATTTTCAGAATTTGGATGCTAATGGCAAAACAGTCCTTAAAGTGCATCTCAAATATCAGTAAATCTGGTTTTTTAGGTTTTAGTACAACAGCCTATATTATTTCTGTTAGAAAAAGAAAATTAAATTCGTATTGTTTACCTTCTGCAGTTATCCATCTAGTAAGAGTGAAAGTAGAAAACAGTTTTGTAACATTGCTTTGAATAAGTAGTGGAGCTCTGATGCAATGAGAAATGACAGAGGTGTTACATCAGGTTTGGAGATGCCTGGATGGACAGATCTGTGTACATGTAAAAGTTCCTGATGCAGCAGAGAAACTGCAAATGCTTCTCTGGCTTATTGAAGCAGCATCTCATGTTAGACATAAAACCAGAAGCATTTTAAGTGGAAGAATAACAATATTGAAACCTTTCCACTATTGAAACCTGGTTTGTGATACAAATGACTCCTCTTGGAGTGACTGAATTCTCAGATGCTCTGTGCTTTGCACCACTGCACAGAGGGATGGTGGGAAAATACTGAAACGAGTCCATGAAGTTTTGGAATTGCAGAATTGTGTGGGGTTCAGAACCCACAGGGCTGTTGGCAAGTATTACACCATCGCTCAAATCCCTCACACCAGAGTTACCAATGAAGCCAGAAATGAGCAGGGTTAAAAAAGTCCTTCTACACAAAAGATGGGTAACATTTTAAAATAGGAGAAAATGTCTTGAGGCAACTCAATTCTCAGGGAAGCTTCCCATGTTAAAATCCTGCTCTAAAATGATGGGGGGCACTTGTGAGAGTTTTTTCCCCAGATGTCAATGTGCACCTCCTTGTTTGTTTGAGTGGCTGAGTGGCCCTGAATCCTTCTGGGTTCTGCGTTCAGGGCAGGGAACAGGGGGAGTGAAGGAAGCCTGGGGGCACCCATTGGACACAGGGAAGGACACTGAGCTCTGCCTGCCTGGAAAAATTCATCTGAGCATTGACCTCTCCCTGTGCTGAGCTGAGCACAAACCACTCAGAGAGTGCTGCCCCAGGCAGTTCAATTTGTGTTTAGGTACCACAGGCTCCCCACATTGTGCATTTTCCTGTGTCTCAGCTTGTGTTTGCAGCATGTTTCATTCCTTGATAGGGTGTGTTGGAGGGAAAAGGGATGGGAACTGGGCTGTGGTATTGCTGGCAGTCTGTTATTGATTCTGTCCCTGAGAGATTTGGGCTCGGAGAGACTTGGACCTTCTGCAAGGCACAGAGGGGCACGGGGCAGCTGGTGCTGCAGGAAACCCCTCTGCAAGGAGAGGCTGAGCTGAAGGACAGATTCACTGGCAAACCAGAGCACTGTGACCTTCCTCCTGAAACTGCTCAGTACCTGAAGGAAAAGTCACCTCAGGAGATCTCACCAGGCTCTGTGACTGGCACGGTGAGTTTGCTGACCCTTTGTACAACAGAATCCATGGAATGCTGCCTTTCTGATGGATTTGGAGTCAGGCTCAGAATGGGGATGCAGAGTTACTGGAGTGCATCATTCTGCTGTTAAACAGAGCACCTGATGCTCTTGCACAGCCAGTGAAATACACCTGCATGTCACAGTGCTGGCACATTGGCAGGCATCTACCAGTGACTCTGACATTGGGAGCACACCAATGGTATTTTCCTTTTCTCCTGAGTCATTCCCCTTTCTTATGCCTGGTGCAGTGTGATTTATAAGAATTGGGATGTCTTCTAGTGATTTGTGGTAACACACCATTCAGCAAGGAAAGAGAAGTTTCATTTTGTTATTATTCCATATTTCACTTGGTTGGCTCAGTGAACCCTTACAAAATGTGTTCAGAGATTGTGCCTGTAGATGAATGTGGGGATAGAATTTAGCAATGGAACCAAATGCAGAATGTTAAAAGTGATCTGGGAAAGGTTTCAAACTCTTCATTTCTGTGACAAGAATTACAACCAACTGGGAAAATGGCACCAGGTGAGTGAATTGTAGTGACACTGAACTGTAACAATGGAGAGGAAAGATAAAAATTTTAGTCATTATTTTTAGAACTTCAAGGTCATCGTATCTGAGTTGCTGTCAGATGTTGCAGCATGGAGAATTAAATAATTGCACCAAAACTAGATATACATTAGTTCATTTTACATGATTTTTCCCTTAAGGTTACAGTTCTCATTACTAGAATTGAAATTTAGGAATATATTTTTTCTATTAATTTCCTTTTTAAGACCATCAGCAAATAGTTTACATTGAATCATAATAATTTACTTTCATTCTTTCTTGCTCTGCCTTTGTTTGAATGACAAAAATCATAACCTAAGTAGAAAACAGTAAGGTAATCCATTCTTGTGTCACAAGTCATAAAAAGAAAAAAGTAAGGCAACAATTTATAGTTTTGACATGCCTAAATTACTCACAGGAGTTAATACCTATTTTTCCCTGTCAAATTCATGTTTGAATCTCACAGTGGTTTATAAGTAATTTATGTGCAAAACATTGTAGCAGGCATACAGGGCAGTAGCTAATTATTCCAGTCAGAAAAATTTTAAAGCTGCAGGCCTTCAAATGTGCCACATGTTATGGTCTGGCTGCAGGGTACAGCAAAAATTTTAGAGACGCTGATTTTATAAGTTGAGGTTTTCCAGCACAGAAATGTTGCAGGATACACAGTGTAAAAAAAAAATGCTGTTAAATTTACAGGACTCAACACACAGGGATGTGGGAGATGTTTTGCTGTGTGCCAGTCAGAAATAGGGGATTTATCAAACCACTGCTGTAGCTTGAATGAAGTGTCACAGAATGTGCATTTTAAACAGCCTTACATGGCAGTGTTTGAGTGCTTCACTTGAAAGAGCAGAAAGCACCATTAGATTGCTCTTGAGCTCTGTCACTGCAGTCAGCTTGACATCACTCACATTTACATGGCTCAAGTGCTGCCTGCTCTTTAATCCTCATTTCCCCCTAAGTGCTGTTTTTAGTGGAACCTTTTTTTGCATTTTCAGGAACAGGCAGAAGCCATTTTTAGGTCAGTGAAATGCTAAAAATGCTGTCAGACACAGCAGAGGGAGAGCAGTGGGAAAGCAGGCTGTGGCCGTGGATGCCACGTCAGAGATGCCGTCAGTGGGGTGGAGAGAGCTCTCTAAAACACTTCTCTGAAATGCACAGGCTGTGAGAAGGGACTCTGGGTCTCAGTGCTCCATCTCCAAGTGGGATTCTGCCTGTGTGCAGCATAAAGATGGTTTGTGCTTGCAGATGTGCTGCTTACAGTGACTCTGCTTTAATCTGTTTTTAATTGTCAGGCAAAAGAAAGAGAAGAAACCTTTGGAAGCTTCATCTGTGGTCTGAAAGCCAAAGCTCTGCCTTTGCTGCTCTCTGCCTTGTCAGCCATGAAGGTTTTGCAGGGAGAGCTGAGCTGATGCAGTGCTGGTAAGCCAGAACTGAAAGCAGCTCCCTTTTCTAGGACTCCTTTGGCTGTGCAGCCCTGGCAGGGCAGGAAAGGAGCAGCCATTTATTTCAGTTCCTGGGGAATCAGCCATGCCCATGGATTTACAGCCACAGCAGCTCAGCTGGGAACAAGGCAGGGAATGCAGAGTGGGATTGTGCTTGGATGTTGGATGAATGCAGCTCTGGGGCTGTTGGCTCTCCCCTCTGTGCCCCTGTGTGTGCCTGCATCCATCGCCAGGGCAGGATGGAGCAGGGGCTCCTTCACCTGGGCTGGTGCCAGGGCTTGGCAGGGCCTGAGTGTGCAGAGCTCAGCAGTGTGTGTGTGTGTGTGTGTGTGTGCCCAGGGCTGCCCAGCAGCTCACTGACCCTTTGGGCAGGGCTCCCATTGCCAAAATGGATCCTCTCACCCTTCCTTAAGGTGACTTCCTTAAAACATCTGCTTGGCAGCCGTGGGGAATGCCAGATGTGCTTCTAATGGAAAGGATCTTGCACTGATTCAGCTCCTCCAATGGGCACAGTCTGTTCTCCATATTACAGGCAAATGTTTGGGGATGTCCACCTTGCAGTCTGTAATGTTTAGTCAAGGTTACTGAGAAAGTAATATCAAATTAGAAATGTGTTGCTCCAGTATGAAAATATTCTTATTTCATTGAGGTTTCCCAATGATCACTGTAGGTTTCATCCATTATCTTCATTCTGAAAGACATACCTGATGCATTATTTTTGATATGCACGCCTTAATTTTGCTATCTTCTCAGAAGTTCATCTTGTGATCACAATGTTCTTGGTCTACAAAGGCTTGATTTCAGCAACAGTACAAATCAGATCAGGATCTGTGAAGAGATCCTAATTTGAGAAAGAATTTTTCCCCTCCCATTTACATTGAGTGGTCACCTCCTTTCCTTCAGTCTAAAAGCTCAGTCAAAGTAGAATGAACTGTATTCAGTTTATACAAATCTGTTAATCTACTGAAAGAATGAAAAGAGAAGAAGAAATTTAAATTGATTAAGGCATTGTTTGCTATACCAGTAAATTAAATACTACAGTAATTTGACATTGTTGTAAGTGAAAACCAGTCAGATAACTAATTCGCAGTTTGAAAACCATGTAGTTTAAATCCTTATTACTCATCTTCTTGACTAAAAGTTAAATCAGCTGAACTACAGTGCCCAAAGAGATATTAAATCAAAGCCACATCTGAAGAGCACAAGTTTCTCCCAATAAAATATGTATTGCTGTTTTCTGGCATCACATTTGCTGTCTGCATTTGGGTTATCTATTACACCGTTGTACGTATCACAACAGGGCTCAAAGTATTTTTATGTCTGAATAAGTCATTTATTCTATAATAAACATTAAGGATATGCTGCTGTAATGTATTTAATTTCTGGAGAAAATGAAAGGCAAGCAAGTAGAGAAGTTGCAGTAGATTGTTTAAAACTGTTTGTGCTAGACAGAATTAGACAGGAAACAAATGAAGTTTTATGGAGAATCAGTTAATACCCAGTGGTACAAAAGTTGGCTGGCCAAGGGCTCTTCATCCCTCAGAAATATTCCACGCCCCTGTTGGATATGCAGAGCCTGGCCCCAGGGCAGCTCTGACTCCAGAGCAGCTCTGTGGTGTGGGTGGGACATTTGGGCTGGTGGCAGAGGGCAGGAGGGCTCAGAGCATTTCCTGCAGACAGCAGGGACTGCCCCACTCCTGTCTGGGGGGAAATGGGGGAGCTGCTGTCAGCCTGGGACAGCAGGCACAGGAGTCAGGGTGTAAGCCTTTTGTGCTTTATTTATTTACTCATGGACATTTCCCACAGCTGCCTGAGATGCAGGGCGCCCCTGAGGCTGCTCCTGGGTCAGGTCACTGTGCCCAGCCCCAAGGTCACTGCTGTGTACAAAGGCCCAGGTGCTCTTTGCTCTCTGCTCCAGGGAGATCCTCTCACAGCAGGAAGCCTGCCCAGGTGGGTGAGGGATCAGCCTGCCCTTTGCTCAGGGAGCAGCAGGCAGCTTTAGGGATCAGCTGCCACTCTCAGAGGCTGAGAACTACATGCTCTGGGGGGAATTTAAAAAAAAAAGTCTTTGTTAATAGATTATTAGATTAGATTAGATGGGGGAAGTCTAGCAGGGCTGGAAGAAGGAACAGAGAGATGAAAAGAGACAGGAGTTCCCTTGCAGGCTTTTGTCACACAAATTCTCTAAAACTGTGCTTGCTTTTGGAAGGGACAGATGGGCTGTAAAGGCTGGAGGCTGAGTGCCCACAGAGACAGGAGCTGATTTCTGTCACAGTTTCTGCCTTGCTGAGTGCACCTCCAAGGGAGGCTCTCCAGCCAGCAGCTCTTCTTGAGTGAATTCTCTTCTCCGGTTTTCCTACATGGAAATCTAGCCTCAGAGCAAGGAAACCTCCCAGGGGCCTCCTGCTCAGGCCCCAGACACTTCCCTATCTCTGAGAATCTGTCTCTGGTGCAGCTGCTGCATTCATCTCCCCTTGTAAAGGCAGCAGCTCAATCCATCCTTCCTTAAGATCCATGGGATGGAGACCAAACCAGACCTTGGAAAGAAGGGTGATAAAGCACAGGTCTGCCTTCAGCTGATGGCAGGGTGCTGCCTCTCCTGTTGGGATTTTTCTAGGATAGGGAAAGCTCCTCCTTAATGTCTGTTTTCCTTCTGCCTCTTTTTTTGGCACCCTGTAGAGCTGGCCATGGCAACCTGTCCCTAGGCCTTCAGGCAGGTCAGATTTGTTATCAGTGCTTTTGCTGAATGATAATTTGTTTATGATTTCTTGGAAGATTTCACAGTATGAAAAAAAATAGTACAGGCATATTTTAAAGCAAGTGCTAAAGGTTCAATTGATACAAGATCAGATCTACAAATTGTGCGAAGCTTGAATTTGACAAAGCTTTTATTCTAAAATGTTTTAATGAAAACCTACCTGCACCAATATTGTATCATTTCTTTATTTTGAGACCCAGGAGATCATCAGCTGATTTAACATGGGTTTAGTTCAGATCACCACTTACCTGTCAATTCAATCAACAGGGTCATCCTGTGGGACTTTGCTCTTCAGTGAAACCACAAACCCAGAGGAGTGGGGGAGTCCAGTTCAGGGAACAACATCTGCTGGGACCACTGAACAAAGGGTAAGGAACATGTCTGCTGTTCTGGAGAATAATTATTCCTCTCTCTGCTCTTCAGTTAATCATTTGCCATGGTGTTTTTGGGTTTGGGATGTCAGACAGAGATATTTCAGAGGAGGACTCTCTCATGGTGTTTCTGATGGAAAAATCAACACTTTCCCCCTGCTGTTTCTAATGTGCCATCCCTGGCCAAGCATTGTCTGTTCTGCCAAGGGGCTGCCATGGGCTGCTTTCCCAGGTAAGGGGAAGCTGCTTGGAGCCTTCCAAAGGCACTGGTGAGGCAGGAGGGGAGGTCTGATGTCAGTAAGAGCCAGACTGCTGTGATTAGGCTGGATCAGTGTTTACAGCTGGATCAGTGCTTACAGCTGGACTTTTCCAAGGTGCCGGCACAGGCTGACTTTGAGTGAACATTCCACAGCTCTCTGTCCAACAGCGACCCCTGAAAATGCAGAGCAGGAGTTACAGGGGTAGTTTAAGGCCCCTGAGTAAATGGGTACTAACCTGATGAATTAATATTCCCAATCATACATAGCAATCCAGTTCTAATTTTTATTTTTGTTTTTTAAAGTTTCTGACATGGGTTGTATTTACTGCAAAAAGCTTCATTAAAATATATGACCACTCATGGCATGTGAATGAAATCTGAATTAGTACAAGCCATGGAGGTGAGTCAGCAATGTAGATTTATGTCTGTTTTAATGTGGTAAGAAGTACCTTCTGTGAAGACAAAAAAAATTACATATATAGCCATAATTTAAGAAGTGAAGCCCCTTTCAGCAGCACTTGAATATCTTGAAGGATATACACGAGGACTTGTCATAAATGACCTGGTGGATGTAAAACAAAGGTTATTCAGAGTAATTATGAAGGGCAGTCTAATACAGTAGGGCTGTATTGAGTCCATTAATCTCATTTGTGTCATGTCAGAGAAGGATCAGTCAGAGGTGTACATGAGGGGATTGCCCTTTGTTCTGAAAGGGTGGGGCATGCACCAAAACCCCCTGGATGTGTGGGCAGCTCCCCCAGGTCACTGTGTTTTAGTGGATTCCTGTGAACTGAGCTGACTGGCCATGGTCATTTGGTGCTGAGTATCTAAATGTCAGCTACAAATCATTGATGTGTGTAGCACCTACTGTGGGTTTCATCCTAAAAGGACTAATAGCAACAATTCCCCAGGAGCCTGTGGGAATCAGGGATTATACTTAATAAGAGATAGGCAATTTTTTAAGGGAATGAGGAAAATATGTCACTCTCTTCATTCCATCCATTCCATCCATCCTTGTTTATTTCCTGCAATGTACAGTGTATTTTCTGTGTTCAGATAAGTTAGTATCAGTATAACAGACAAGCTAAATGAAATGATGCTGTTCTCTGGTCTGCCACTGGAAAACACCATTAAGACTATAATTGATTTCATAATATTTATTTGCTCATCTTAATTCCATTTTTGAAGAGCCTGTAATAGAAAAGTAACTTTTCCAAATGAGGAAATAAGCTTGAGATAATGATATGATAAGATACTTGTACCCCAATGGAAAATTCCTTCTGTTCTACTTCTGAAACTGCAGAGAAAAACTCTGTAAAATGTAATTGTCTTTGTCACTCTGAGAATCTGTATCACCTGCAGAAATGAGTGTCTCTTTTCTCCCTAACCTGTGAAGTTCTTTCCCTTGTTTATCTACAGAAATGTTCTATATTTTATGTCCCACTAGACAATCCAAATATTTCATATTAATGGAGGGATAGGGTATTTTTGGGGGAGGGCAGCCTGCAGGAATCCTACCCCCCTGGCAAACAGGAGCAGTTTATTCCAAGTTCTTGGAAGATAATGAAGAAATGTGCTTCTTATCCTAGATCTTTATTGAAGGATACAAAGCCTGCAAAGAGCTTTTTTAATCTAGTGTTATTCCCATAAAACTCTCCATAAGTCCTGTTTTATAAGCAGAGTTACTGGACAGTGATTTAGCTGAGTTCTTATCAGAATATTAAATGAGTGATGAAATCAGCAGATGTTTTTTACTCAGCTTTCTTCCTCTGTCTGATGAGTGGCAGCTGCCATGCTAATAAATGCATGGTGACACAGCAAATACCACCACACCTTCCAGCTGCACTTTCATTTCCTTACGAGAGTGTCTCTCATTTTAGCAGCAGAATTTTTATCTTCATTACAAAGAAAAAATTATTAAGTGTATTTTTGAAGTCTCATTTACACATTCTTGAGGAAAGCAGAATCGCAGGAAAAATGTTTAGGCGTTCCTGAAGCATCTGATTAATGGCAGGCCTTTTTCTCCTTTAGTTGCACGTGAATCCTGAATTGCTGCCTCAGTCTTTCTGGGGCTGAAAGCTCCCCATTATCCAGGGGACTCTTCCAGCTCTCCGTGCTGGTTGCACAAACGGCACTCGTAGGTCTGTGCTGAGAAGCTGCCTGGATCTGAAGCAAACAGCACAACAGCCTCAGGACAGAGCCAGAACATCCCTTGGGGCTGCCCAATCCAGCACTGCCTGTGAGAGGAGTACAGTGTTTCCCACATTTTCTGCAGAAACAGGAATTTGTGTGTCAGGTCTCAGTGGGAGGAGCGTTGCTGTGACTCCCAGCACTGGCAGGACTGGAGTGTGCAGTCAGAGCTGAGGGACCCTGCTGCAGCCGGGATGGGAATGTGGCTTTGGGTCCTGCTGGGGCACAGTGAGGCGCTGGCAGCGTCACCTTCAGCCCCCTGAAGGTGCCATTTGTGTCATGGAGAAGGCTCACCTGCCTTTGCGTGGGCCCGTGCCAGGTGGTGTCTGTGCTGGGCACAGGGCCAGGAGTGCACTGCAGGGGTGTGCAGGGAAAAGGGCACTTGTGGCAATGAGTGCAATTATCATTAGCAGGCTTTCCCAGGGGATTACTTTGTACTGCTGTCACTGTGGTCCCCAGCAGCCACACACCCTGATCCTGTGCTTGGGGGCTCCTGCTGTACCTGCAGACAGTCTGCACTGGAATAAAGGGACACATCAAGGCTTCAAATGAAGAGATGTGTCTTACACTGGCTAAGGCCTGAGCTACATTTACCCAGTTAAATTAAATTAACACCAGTGTGTTTGTGATCTTTTTGTTCCATACATAGTAAATTACTGAAAACCAGAGTTAAATGTAATTTCTGATCCTTATTCCTGGCTGCATAAATTCATTATTTAGACCTGCTTCCAGTGAAATCATCTGAAGTTTAGTTTCTGCTTTCACTGAGAGCAGGATTGAAAGACTCCATATTGATGTGGGGAGTGAAGGCAGCCACACAAACATGTGTAATAAAGCACGTTGCTCTCATTCATCCTAATAGGCATGATAAAAAAAATTTTCATACAAGCCTACAAGTAATACAAATGAATTAAAGTCATTTAATGGCAAAATATTTTAAAAGTCACAATAATAACTTAAAAATAACTGCTGTGACAAATTTTAATGAGATAATGACAGATTCATTAGCTTTTAAAATGTGCATAATTTAGAGGAATGTTGTGTTAGCATTGAGGTGACATTTCCTATTTTATTCAGATTAAAATTGTGTAAATAGGCCATTTGAAATGCTCCCGTTGTACATTAGAATGAACTATCAAGGAATAAATTCTTCAGCTTCTCAGGAGAGTTATCCTTATTCACACAAGAAGTGCCATTGATTAATGATATTTTTCAAGCATAATCAGATGACATTGGGACAGGTATAAGAATTACTCATGTGAAAAATACCAACTCCATCCTTCTTTGTTGAAGTATTTGCTGATGATGGTTCTTTTCATGCAATTTGCTGTTCCAGTGTTCAGTGCTGCACAGCAGACTTTGGGAAATTCCAGCCATCTCCTACTGGTTTGCTTGAGGAGTCGTGTGGTTTCGTTTTAGTCTCTGGACAAATAATGCTTGTTTTTATGGGCAAAGCCTTTCTGGGACTCCACAGGCAATCCATGGACATCCAAGGGTCTCTGGAGCACAGGCTGGAAAAGAGTGGTTTAACTGCTGCACTGCAGCTGGTTTCAGACCACTTGTGTTCCTTTATCAGCACTGCATAAACCTATTGATGACCTAAATGTGGATGCAGAGCCCTGGCCTTTATTGCTTGTTTTATTCCATATTTCAAATTTTTTCTAGCCATGCTTTCATGCAGCTGTTGCTCTCTGAGCTGCTCTTGCTCACACACAGCATCCTGCTTGCATCATTGTTTGTGTGGCTCATTAAAACACACACATGTTTGAAATGAAAACTCTCCTGAGCATTTCAAACTCATCACCTGGCAGTGTGTTGGACAGGATTCCTGGGACTGATGAGAAGCACTCGGTGAAATATGTCAGCTCCTCATCCTGGAATTTGTAAACAGATAACCCTCATCAACAGGAGAGAGGGAAATGCTTCCTAAAGCAATTTTGTTGCTTTTGTAATAGATCAGATTTGTGCCATGTGGTACATAATTCAAGAGAATATTGGAAGAGTAAAGCTATAGATCCTCTTAAGTGACTTTGTTCTCCATAAGTCTGGGCTGAAGGCTGTCTCATATCCTTCTCTAATGATATCTGCAATACATTCAAATACTTTTGAAAGTTTTTTTGCTCAAGACCAGCTTGCTGCTCTAATCCTATTTGCTCAGCCTTCATAGTTGATCATGAGAAAGAAGGTTCTGCTTTTATTGTTTGCTTTTTTGTCAGATAGACTTATTTCTTAAAAAAAGTAAAGTATTATCAAGAGGAAAGAAGGGATTGTAATAGAATGAAAGTGGCACTGGGGCTCTGTGTGTGAAGCAATATCAAAGTCAAAACACAGAGCCTTGTGTAAGCAGGCCAAAACTTACCTTTCAAGGTGAATTTTTAAAAAACAGGATGGAAAATTTCTGATGAGAGTTGAAATCACTTTTGTCAGCTAAATTAATCTGCCCCTGTGTCCTGTCAATCATTTCATGCTGCAAATAATTGATCAGCGAGAGAAATTTGGGCTGTGATTTAAAGGGAATTAATTCATAATTAAGTTGGCTTACTTTGGATTTTCATCTTTAGGGAGAATAGGCTGCTAAGCATTCCTAATATCTGCCACTTATTGAATATTAGGAAAACCCTTCACAAGAGATTAAGGAACTCCTCAGGTGAGGGAGATGGGAATGAAGTACCTGAATTTAGGACTAATTTAGGGGTCTGGTGTAATCTACAAGGTGAGCTCCCAGTCACCCCAGGAAGTGAACTCCCAGTTATCCCATGAAGTGAGGCAGAGCAGCAAGGGCAGGATCCTGTGTTTGCAAGGGAAGCAGGCAGTTAATCCAGAAACCTTTCCATGGTGACCTTCCCTCCGCTCTGTTTCTCTGATGCAGCTCCTGTCAGCAATGTCCAGGAAGAACAGTGCAGTCCTGTCTTTGTCACTAATTGTAGGGTCTTGGGGGAGCTTCTTCCTGAGCATTCCTGGAACTGTCTGCATTGTTTCAAAGGGCTGCTTCCTTCTCTCCTGTGCTAATTGTTGTTTATTCTGTCCTGCTCCTGGGTTATTCCCTTGCAGATGGATGTGTTCAGAGTGCTTTAATACAGCGTGGAACATTAGTTCTGAATGTCATTTTCCATTTTATTTTTTATGTTGCCTTAAGAGGTCTTTTTAAACACCCCGAGTGTCTGTTTCTGCCATGGGAACACTGCACAATCAATTGCCTCTGGTGTGTTTTAGGATCAGCGGGATGCTCTTCCTTCCCCGGTGCATTTCAAACCCTGTTTGCTCCTGGTGACTCGCTGTGTTTGACAATGCTCCGTGATGAATTGCATGAGGGGCCCTCAGCAGTCAGGAAAGGAGGCACTGTGGTCAGTGCTCAGATTTATTGCAGAGCTTGTGAAGTCATGGAGTGGGATGAGTTTCTGCGGCTGTGTTTTCAGCCCTTGCAGCTACAGGAAAAAGCCAGGAAATGTGACACAGAAGACTGATGGCAATAGCAAGCATCAGGAAGATTCAAAATACACACCCCTCGTGGTTTTAAGGCAGTCTTGCTGTTCCTTAGGGTCTGGCTTGCAGTTTGTCTGTTTGAGGGTAAGCAGCCTTGCTGAGGGTACAAAAGGAGAAAAGTAAGGAGAAAAAAAGGGGAGGAAGTAGAGAAGAGCCTGCCCTTGAAAATGAGACAGTGAGCTGTGTTATCTTTTTGTGTTGCTCTTCTGGCAAGGTGTTTGTCCTCTTGCCTGGCAACGTTCTTGCCTCTCCCTTGGAGTGGATCTGTTCATTAGTGTCTCCAGACAGAGGTAGTTTAGCTTTTAATTAAAATACAATTTGCAGGTTTTTTCGTGTGTTAATGAGACAGCAAAAATGAATTCGTTGAAAGAGGAACAGCTATCTAGGCCTTACAGCAGTGAAAGTTAGAGCCTCATTAGTAGCTAATTATGCAGCACAGTATATAAATAGAGCTGTTGTGGCATTAAAAACAGCTTCAGTGCCTTACCTAATGACATAAAATGTTTACAGTCTGTTCTGAGTATGGGCTAATGCCTTCCTGAGGTAATTAATGGCATATTTAACAGTGACACAGCTGGAATCACAATTGCTTTGCAGGTACAAGTCGAGGGCAAGGGAATGCATTAAAGTCTTTAAGGAACGGATAATTTGTCTGCTAATAAATATATGAAAACCTTTCAGAAGATGCTGGAGGAGCACAGGATTTATGCAGGAAGTGGGAAAATGTCTGTGTCTGACAAGGACAGGGTGCACTGGCCTTTATTTTCATGTTCTCCAAAAGGGAGCAGTGAGATGCCAGAGCTCCAAACTGGCACTTCCAAAAGGGGAATAAGAAGAAGGTGCTCGGTATTTTGAAAATCCTTATTTTTTGATATAAAAGGGCAATCAAGGCTGATAATACACCCAAGACGGAACAGAAGGGATTTGTTTCCCTGTGTGGGCCCTTGTAATTAGACACACCCACTCAGAACAGTACCTTAGTAGCAAGTCCAGTTCTGCTTTTAATAAACTGAAGCATCCATAGAATTGTTTTGCTCTGCCTAATAAGATCTCCATATGCAGCTTAACAGCCGATTCTCCCAAGAATGGGGGCAACATCCTGGCCCAGCACACCAGAGGTGAGCTGAGGAATGTTCATGCTAATAAGAGAGGCCTGTAAAATGGTCTGGGCATTAGTCACCGTGATTCCAATTACTGTGGTATTGACCAGCAGCCACAGAGCTGAATCAATTATTCCTTTAAAAATACAAAAGGCTCTTTCCTGCTTCAATTTGTTCAGCAGTTAACAAGTTTAGCATTTTTTTCCTGGGAGATGATGTTGATGTGATGACCAAGTTAGAGACTGATTAATGTTTAGCTGGGGGTGGGTGAGTTGAAATGACTTTGCTGTCAATCCAGCGCTTTATCTTGTAGTCGTGATGCTCAGTGAAATAACACAGAGCAATGGAAAACATCATTATTGCATGTGTTAATGACTTTATCTAGTGGGAGAGGAGTTACTGACCTGCAGGTTTGTGTTACCTGCAGATAGGAAAACGAGCCACGTGCTAATTGTGGTGGGATTAGTTCAGTTCATTCAGGAAAATAACTCTTTGTTCATAAAGAGGTCTGGGTAGGCCAGTGCTGAAAGCCTGAGCAATCTGTTGCACATGGAATGGGTGCAGTTAAAAAACCTCAGTGCCACCATTGCTGAGAGCCCACCGAATTGCCCGAGCCCTGATTTACAGGGCCAGCTCTGTGTGTGCGTGAATTATGGCTGCTGATGTCTCAGTCTGAGTTGTTTAATTACCCTGGTCAGTGTGGATTGATCAGATTTGCTGTGTTAAAAGCCTTACATTTCTGCACGAGTATTCTCTGATAGAAATCCATCGGCCTTGTCCACAAAGAGCGCCACCAGGAACATTTGTCTGGATTTAAAATAGTTTATGTTTCATTTTTATAATCAGGAGGGCAAGCAGGGGACTTAGAAACTTTCCAGATTAAAAGATATTTCTTACAGTGCTGCAGATGGTTCCTTTATTGTTAGAACCCTGGGATCTTATTTGGACCTGTATGAACATGATTGGAAAGACACTTATTAGAAAACAGCTATTAAATTAGGGGAATAGCAAGTGCAGAAGAATTAAAGAAATGGGTAAGGGCTTTGTCTGAGTTCTAGGTAACTAGCTGGCTGTATAGCAAAATATCCAGGACAGGAGAATTAAAATGCCCCGTTTTGTGGGAAAGCAGATGAGGGATGGAAATCTCATGTTGTTAAAATAGAACATAAGCTGTAAATGTGCCCAGTGGAGAATTTTTCAACCAGGAGTAGAGAATGCTGTATGGATACAAGTCAAGTGGAAATCAAGGAAGTGAGAGTAGTTAGAAGGGGCCCAGGGGTCCCTCTGTTACTAAGATATCCATAATCCCTCTCAAAAGCTGTACTCAAAACCTCTTCTTGGATAATAACATACAGCTTCAAAGCCAACCCACACAAGCCCTCACGGTGGATCTCAGCAGAGGGACATGTGGAAACAGATGTTCTGTGGCTAAATTAATCCTTGGAATGTTAATTAGCTCATTCTCTTTTTACTGTTTTTTTAAATCTTGTGGTTTAGCTGTTCTCTTTGCCTTGCAAGGTTTCACTGCTGGATCCACTGTTTCCATGGAGTACTTGTACTTCTTTTACTTGCACACAGGAATTAAACTTTAATAGAGCCCAGCAATATGGTCTATGAAACTGTACATAAGTTGTGACATAAAAATTAAGCAGAAGAAAGTGATGGCATATGTTGTCTTTTTATATTTTGTGCCTACCAGCTCAGAGGAGTATCCTCACAATTCCTAATGATGCAGGGGTGAAAATGCTTTATGGTTAGATTTCCTAAAGCCTGGCTTAATTTACACGATCTGAGAATTCCTCTGAAACCATTAGATTTGCTTTACCAAATATGTACAGTTAAACTATTTTACACTATTTAAATATGAGGCTTTAGAAACCCTTTAATATCAGTTTCTGGCAAGGTTTTGATATTTTTCTGCTTTGATTATAAAAGAAATAATTGATGTAATATTGTGGTTATTAATGTAAATTGCTTCATGTATCAAATCAATGATGGAATCATCCAGTGGAAATAAGGTCTGGTAGATGAATCTTGATTAAAGCATTTATGGATCAGAACAGTTTCAGAGACTATAGTGCAGCGGGACAAACTTTGTCTTTATTTTGATAGGTGTTTTTTAATTGAAAATCCTACCTAAATTGTAATTCAGAAACTTGCTTTTTAAATGTACTACATCTTATATTTATTAAGAAAAATATGCTTCTTTTACATGGCTGTGCCAGTACTGAATTAATTCCAGATGAGTCTTTAGTGGAGATGGGGAAATGAGGGTTCTGGGAGCTGCTCTGCAGTTCAGCTTTGCTGTTGCTTGGGAGTTGCTGATGGAGGAACCAAGCTGGGCATTGCTGCGGGAACAGGGCCAGGAATGATCTTTGTTCAGCAGGGCAGGGGCACAGAGCCCTGGCCCAGAGCAGGCCAGTGTCCATTCCCCTGTGTGAGGAGCACCAGAGGTGCAGATAACCCAGCTGAGGGCAGGGCTCCGTGCCTCCATTGCAGGGGAGAGGGAATAAAAACATCTCTGGTCCCCGGCCTGTTGAACAAAAAGATGCAGAATTCAGCAGAAAGAGGCTGGAATTTCCTTCCCAGCCCAGCCCATAGTCAGTACCTTGTCACTCAGGGACTGGCATTGCCTGCAGCTGCCTGGAGCCCACTGGAGCACTGGCTGCTGTTTTCCTGCCTTAAATGTCTGCCTCTTCTGGAAGTGCTGCTGAGTGTTGCTAGTGATTGCCTGAAGACACAAAGCACTGTGGAAAGCGAACATTCATTTAAATTTGCATTCTTTCTTGGAGTTCAGCTCTTGAAATATCGCAGTCCTCTCCCAGTTGGTTCTTCCTGTGCCAATCTCTTGCAGGTCTGCCCTGATCAATTTATTCTCCATCTCTGTTATCTCTTCTGTTTTGACATCTGTGTGCCCACAGCCTGATGCAGCATAAGTGAAGTAGAAAACAGCTCAGGCAGACATGGAAAATCAGATTCTGTTCCTGACATATGGCCAGGAGTGAGCTCAGGTATCACCACGAGCAGCCACAATGAATAGTTCCTGCTCTGTTACTGATACAAACCAACGTGCCCTTGGCTCACACCCAGAGCTCTGAGCAAGGGCTCCTCCCCTTTGGTGATTCAATGGTTTGAATGTCTTTGTACGTGTGTGAAGGGTTTATGCTGCTGTTCCCTTGGGTTATGAATTCATTTCCTGCAGCTGCCATCATATGAAATCTATTGGTGCCTTTTCTAGGTGGGCTTTTAGAGCTTCCATTGGTGTCTTCCCCTCACCCCCTTTTCCCCTTGTTCTGTTGTTCAGTCTGTGGAAATGTTTCTCTCTCTGTGGTGCCTTACAGCACTGGGATCATCCGTGCCAGGAGCCCCAGAGGAGAGCAAGGTTTGTCACATGCCACAGACTGAACCTTCTGGCCCCTGGAAAATGCTTTTGCTCCAAAGCAGCACCTTCCATCTCCAGTACAGGGAGCTGTGGCAACACAGGGCTTGGTGACACGCACAGAAAAGACTTCATCTGCTTTGTGAGCTGTATGAAAATATGATGAAATGTGCTGTCCACTAAATGGGAGAGCACTGGGATTCCAGCCAAAGAGTCATAGGATTAATCTCAGGAACATCAAATGTGCTCTTTTAGTGAAATGAATCCTCCCTCTCAAACAATTGCAGCAGGTGGGCAGCTTTGGCTTGTTTCCATCATATCTGCTTAGGCTCCTCTGGCAAACATTTGATTTATTCCTATATACCTAAAATAAATTAGTATATTTACTTCAGCAAATCAATTGGCATGGCATGCTTTCCAGGGAACTGCTTTAACAGGCATATCAGTGACTTCAGCATTTTATCAGGATTCTTGACTTCCATAAGCAAAAAGAGCAAGGGGGAAACTAAGAAATCCAAAAACTGCATCAGGGAGGTAGAAAACTCTGAGATAAAATGGAAGTTAATTTCCTATTAAATGTGACCGGGTATTTAAATTATTAATTGCCATCTATTGTTATTTCAGTCTTGGATGCCCATGGAACATGAGGAATGAGAGCTAGAATGATAAAAGGGTTTGTGAGAGAAATTAGATGGAGGAGATTTCTTGCTTCATTTTTCCACAAAATATGTCTGGGGAAAGTCCATTAATTCAGACAAGACTTTGACCCACTGAGGGAATGGGAATCAGCTTGGAGAATTCAGAAAAATCCAAAGACTTGGCATAAAAAGCTACTTCATAGCTGGTATGACAAAGCTAAAAAGCCAATACCTTGCTGAATCCCATTTCTCAGATTCCAGTTTTAATAAATAGATTTTTAATAGATTTTTTAAATATAAAGCAACAGTACTGCTAATCTAGTCATTACTGGAGTTAGATGAATTAAGATACAATTAATAGTGTTATTTCCTGTAGTGATAAATTACCAGAAGTAGCTTGGTTTTGTCTTTATTACAAGTCTGTCCCTTTTTAGTGAAAAATTGTTCTCCTTGTTTGTTTTCCCTGAAATTGTGGGTTGATGATAGGTAGTATTGATAGTATTTAATGATACTGTCAAGTGCTGCTGCTTCACTTAGAAAGAAGACCTGAAGTAATTCATTCTAATGTGCACTCTGAAGTTTTATTTGTATTTAGCTGTATCCAGGTTATTCCTAAATATGTCAAAATTTCATTTAAACAAGGAATTATAAATGAGGGGGTGTGTTTACTTCTTCTATTCAGTAAATTTCTTGCAAAGACACAAACATGTGTGTGCCAAGTTGGGCAGCAAAAGCATTACCAGGAAGTAGTTCTAGGCCAGCTTTTCCTGCTTCATTTAAATCAGATTCATTTGGTCTGTCTTGCTGGGATGCCTTCCCCAAATAGTGCTTACACTTCCTAAGCTGGGGACAGAAATTCTCTTGTTCTCTGTAAGATTTACTGAAATGTTCTACGTTCAAACAGGATCTCAGCCTAACCCAGAACAGCAAACTAGAGAAGCAAAGCTGATGGGTTGCATTCACAGGTGACTTACTCTGGGTGTGCAGACACTCCTCTTCTCCATGTACAGAGGGAAAAACAGATGTTCCTGCTCAGCTCAGACCCACGGGAGACCTTTCAACCCATGGCCACCATCCAGCAGCAGGGTAATGCCACCAGCCTCGGGAGGATGGCTGTTTCCTTGTGATTGATTTACCAAAAAGGTCAGCCCCAGACATGACACCTGTTTGCACTGTGGTCCAGCGTTCACCCCACAGTTCTGTAAACTGCTGAAATGTTCAGGGAAAAAAAAATATGAGATGAATTGGCTGTTTCAGTGGGCTTCCAAAAATATTCTGAAATACTGTTGCCATTATGGGCACATAGCATTGCTCTGGGTGAGATTCAGGGAGGAGCTCGGGAAGAGATACCAGGAAGGGAGGAAAGAGCTGTCTGAAAGGAGAGCCATGATGGGACAGGATGTACACGGTCACTGTGCTGGAGAATAAATCCTTCAGGAAGAGAGGGATCCAAAGCGAGTTTATAGCCTGAAATGTGTTAGTTAATATTTATAATGTGCATCCACCTTTCTCTGTGTCTTGGCTGTGCACTGGCTCCTGGCTGGTCTTGTGTCAGGTACAAATAATGATATTAAAGCAGGTGATTAATGTCTGTTTGAGACAATTGGGAGGTTATTTCCAGCTTTGACAGCGCTGCTCTTTGTGCAGCACACGAGCACAGCACATGAGGTACTTTGCTCACAACACAGAGAGGTGTTTTATTGATCTCCTCCCGTTCCACTTCGCTAATTCTGCCAATTTTCAGGCAGGCACAGCACCAGGATAATGGAGTCAGCATCCACTGCAGCTGCCTGGGCAAGCCAGGCCTGGGGAAATCAAAGAAATTGTACAAGTTATGATGAGGGGAAGAAGAAGGGGGGAAATCCCCTCTTCTGAGGTAGTGGGGTTAAAGGGATTTAAAGCTAATTGGAGGCCTGAAAACAGGAGCTGCCATTTAAAAGGGCAAATGTGAATTGTACTCTGAAATGAAAACCCAGATTTTGATGAGAGCTGTATGTTCTAAGCCATATAGATATAGCTATATATCCTTGGAAGTGCTCATTAAACCAACAGATTTTATGCAGTGCAAAAATGAAGAGAGCATTACTGAGTAGAATGGTGAGAAATAAAGGGATTTTGTCTGTATATATTTTCAACACTTCCATCTACTGGAAAAATTATTTCTATATAAAAATGTCACTTATTGGTAAATAATGAAAAAACATTAATGCCTGAGCTGGCTGGAAACACAAAAAACTGTGATTAATATCTGATTAATTATTAAGTAACAACTTTAGTAATACATTTTCCCTGTAGACACAGTCATAGTTGGTATAACCCATATTAAGATAATTCAGAAAAGCATGTCTGTGTACAAGAAATATATGTATTATCCAAATGGATTCAATTAAACCCATATCAGCAGTCAGTGCCTCAAAAATTAGGAAATAGCTGATATTAGCTGTTCAAGGGCATACTTAATTTATTCCCACTTGGATTCTGGCAATATTAATTTATTCTGTAGCAAATACCCTAAGTGTACAGTAATTTTACACAATGCACAAAAGGGAATGAAACCAATTAAGTGAGCAACAGAATGAAACAAAAGCAACAAGGAACACTTTTCTCAGGAAGTGGCCTCATTCTGGTACCTCATGATCAACTCCTAGATCTTGTATTTCTATTTTTCTTAACAATCCTGTGAAAAGGCAAAAGGAATATTAATTACATTATTAATTAAATCCAGAGTTTGTACTGTATTGTGAAGCACTAAGATAACACTGCCAAGAGAAATAAATCCATTAAATGGGACTCAATAAAATGAACAATAGTGAAATGAAATGCATTCTAATCCGTGATTTCCCTTATTATCATCGCATCATGGAAACCACTTCTGTAAATGTGCCTCACGTGCCTGATGAGCTGACAGCAGAACAGTCTGGGAAGCATTTGTACCTTAGAATAATGTAGGATGTTCAACACCCAATTCAATACTTCCAAGATGAAAATATTCCTCTCCTGTAAATGAGATAAAAATATCAATTAGAAATTTAAGATCTTATTCACGTTAATGAGGAGTAGAACTTGGACATGGATGGTGTGTGCAGATCACAGATTTACTTTCATGACTGTCAGAACACTTGGCTTTAAGGCAAAACAGGACAAACTTGTCCCTGTTTGCTGAGGCTGACTTGTTGTGCCTTGGTTTTGTTTTCCAAAGGTGCTGCTGCTCTGTGCTGGTTCCCTGTGACCCATTCCTCATGGCTGCTGATATCGATGGGTACCAGATGTGGTTTGTGGCTGGGTGGCTGTGCTGTCCCCAGCTTCTGTGCTTTTGGGTTGGAGGGTTACAATTGACAGCAGCCTCTGTCAGGAGCACTGCAAATCCCTTTGGTTTCATGTAACTTTTGTCCATTTTGAGAGAGAACATTGGTCAGGTACTTCCCCCACCAGGCTGCCTTAACTGCATTTTTTTATCAATTGCACAGTTCATGGGTTGTAATGGTTTCCAGACAGGCGCAGAGTTTTTTGGTAGGTGTAATCTGCATTTTTTAATATGTTGTGTAAATACTCAATTTACTATTTAGTTAGTAGTGCTAAAGAAGGAGCTTAAATAAAGGTGCTGTTCTAGTATAATTAGCACAGCTGTTTGTGGCTCTGCTTCAGATACCAATGGTGTTTATTTCATGACAAAGATAAGACAAAATGGAGCTGGGATTAGCTTGAGAATTCCAACCCAAGGAACTGCCTCAACAGCAGTTTCTTGGCAGAAGTCAAGCAGGAAGGAGGAATTCTTAAATAAACAAAGCAGCCCATTGCAGCATCCAAAGGTACTTCTTACTTCTTAGGAACAACAGGCCTTCATGCACCTGTATTTATTTTTTTCCCCTTTCTTTTGGTCTGGGAAAAGAAGATTTAGTTTGTGATTGGAACCCCTGGATTGAGTTTTGAAGCTTAACAGATGAGACTCGTCTGTCCGCAACACTGTGCAGATAAAGGCACCTTTCAGCAGCCCAGTTTCAATAATCAGTGCCTGAGCTTCAGAAACAGCTCATTGTATTTATCAGTGCTTCTGTCCCCATCCACATGTGAGTCAGGAGCTGCTCTGGGTGTAGGCCATAAATGAACTGTTGACATGAACTGGATGTGATGTAAATCAGGGCCCTACAAAGCTCGTCAGTGAGCAGGAATCAATAGGAAGGAAACAGTAAAATTTCAGCAATTTTTTGCTCTGATAAATAAATGGATTACTCTGTGCTCTTCTGGGAGGAAGCACAGCATGGGAGTGGAAACCTGGATCTCTGCTTTTCACCTTACTCTGCTGCAACACAGTCACAACACCAGTGACTTACATTTGCCTGACCTTCATCTATAAACACAGCCCTCGTGGTTTTATATCCTTACATCTAATTTCAGTTATGTTCATTGTTTACAGGCATATAAATATATTCTGGAGATACATCCTGTGTATAATGAATAAACAGAAATATTTACAGTTAATAGTTTGGGGATTAGAATAGCTCTGCTTTTTAATCCATATTTCTCTTTCACACTTGTCCAGGTACCTGAATTTTTCACCATTCCAGTCGATGCAACAAGGCCTTGTGTCTTGGAGAAAAGAGCCAATTGTTTCTGTTTGGGAAAGCTGCCAAAGGAGCACAGCTCCTTGCCCCCAAGGCCAGGATGATCACCCCTGTCAGTGACCCAGGGCTCAGACACACTCTGGCCCAGGTACGAGGATGTCACCTCCTGTTGCCACCATCCCTGTGGTTTTCCCCTCTGTGACCCCATCCCAGAGTGCAGGGTGCACCTCTGCTGCAGCTGAACAGCCACACTTGGTGAACACATTTAGCAAGGCTGTGGGCCTGCTGTGACCCTCCAGCCACAGACTGGGATTTAGAAACAATTCTCCAGCAGCACCAGGCTGTGCCTGAGGATCCAGCAGTGCTGAAACCTTTCCTGGCACTGGGAAAAGAGAAAACTTGTTTGCCATGTTCAAGTAACAGCTGAAAGAACCTGCATTTTGTCAAGGCTTATTTTCTTCCTCTGTCGGCCCTTCCCTTTTCTATCTACCTGTTTTGGGGTTTTTTCATTTTGAATTAAAGTTCTGATTGTTATGGAGTGTTCTGAAAGGCTCTGGAGAAAATACGTGTGTTGATTAAAGTTAAGGAAACTTTTGAAAATAAATGTTTTGCAAGTAGAAGTGGCGTTTTGGTCAGTGTTTAAAGACATGCAGAAAGAAAAAAAAAAGACAATAAAACAATCCCAAAATACAAAGACATTGTTTTAAGGGCAAGTTTGATCTCTGTAAGAAAATTCTCCAGAATTAGTAATTTCATTTGAAAACAAGGAAAACCAGACCTTCTGTTTAGAATAATTATAAAAAAGGTGGTTGAATATACATTTAAAGAACTGTTCCATAATACTTTGAAGATATTAAGACTTTTAAAAGTCATTTATTGACATTTTTTTTTCAGGACCTGACCTAAAGTTAATTACAGTCAAAGGTGGAACTGCAGCAGTTGATAAAATATACTAATCTACCAACTTCAGTTAACATGAGTATTGGAAGGAAAGAAGATTTCGGACAGAAAAAAAAGGACTAAAGTGCAGCTAAGAAGAAATTTTGGAACTTTGAGGTTCAGAAATGCCTGCATACCAGTACTTTATTATTGCCAGCAACACTGGCACAGCTTAGGGGTGTGAGCCCCTTTTTAAATGCATATTCCCTTCACAGTGGATCTGAAAGCCTGTCAGGAAAATCAACCCTTTTAGCAGCATTTACATCTGTACTCAGCCTGCAGTGTTGCTGGATCTCTGTGGGACTTAAACGTATCCTGAAATGCTGCCCTTAGAGACATTTTCCTGAGAAACTCATTTTCTGAAACACGGCCTCTTAGTGCATGGAAAACCAGCAAAGCGTCTTTGTCTTCCCATTTCCTGAACTTCAGCTCAATTATAAAAACACTAATTTTTAAAAGTTCTTCCAAAGGAGCTCTTTTCTTGTCACCATGTGTCACTCTGTCAGTCATACGTCAAGCCATGGATTTGAAAACCGACCTGCAGAAGCAGCTACCTTTGTCAGAAATTTAACTTGACAGCTTCTCTGGGGGACTTTCAATTAGGATTTTTTTTTTTTAAGAAAAAAAAAAGAACACTAAAAGTGTCAGTCCAAATGCAGTGAGCAAATGCTGGTATATGGGAGGCCTACACATACTGCCTTCTACTTCAGGATGATCAGGAACATAAATGCCAAGTTTTGGAGAAAAACAAATTTTAAAAACTTGTTTCAGGGACACAGAAAGAGCAGTTTCTGCTGTTTGAGGGGCTGGGTGGCTCTGAGGCCTGATGGGCTGGGCTGAGGGCTCAGCCCAGCCGGCAGAGAGGTGGCTCTGTGACACTGCTCAGAATCTCGTGTTTTCCACTTCAAACTTGGGAGTCTTGATGAAGGAAGTTGAAAAACCCCAGCAAATTTCAGTGCTGCTTGCTGAAAGCTTGGATTCTAAGGCGGTGGGAGCTGCTGTGGCTGGAAAGAGCCGAGCCCTGGGCCCGGCTCGGAGCCGCCTCAGCCTCGAGGGCAAAAGCCCCTCCCGGTGTCCGTGTGAAAACGGGAGCGAGGTGTGGGAGCTGCCGTCCCTGGCCGCTCTGCTCCCGGGCTGCCTCCCTGGAAACCTCATTGCTGTGGATGTGGGGGATCCCAGGATCCTGTGGAAGCCCTGGCTGCCCTTCAGACCGCCCCGAGCCCGTCCGGCCCTGCCTCGGGATCGCCGCCATCACCGCAGCCCCGTCAGCTGCGGTCAGTGTTACAGCCCCGCTCCAGAGCGGGAATTTCCTCGTCAAGCGTGGAGAAAAAATATACGTAATTGAGTTTATAGCTCGAAAAGTGGTAAAACAGCCCTTGAAGAAGTCATTAAATGTGGATGGACTCAATGATTTCTGCCTGAATCATCAGCAAGCTTTAAAGACACGCAGTGTGTGCGTGAGGGGAAGGCAGGAGCCCCGGCCGAGGACTGTTCCTGAAATCCCACTGAGTTTGTAGATTTTGTGACTTTATTTGTATCTGTCACCGAAACGTGACTGGAAAACTGATAGAAATGCTTTGGATAGACCGAAGGGGTGAAGGTGCTAAGGACAATGATATCCCGCAGCAGCGTTCCTCATCCTCTGCCTTCTGCTGGAGCCGGGACTGTGGTACCGTGACCGGGTGTGTGCTGCGTTTTTTAAAGGTACTTTGTTTTTATAGTGTTAATTATAGATGGACAACAGCTGAGAAAGGAAGCAATTGTAAATACGCTCAAACTTCAAAAGTTTATTGGAATTTTTCTGGTCTGTAATAGTTCTGATGGGTTTGTGTGATCTACATGATAACTATTTTTCAGTAAGAGAAAAGCTTTTATGAAAGTGTTTCAATATTATGTCTCCATTTGGTGTGGGAGGGTTTGAGGGAGGCTGAGGGCGATGGTAACTTGCAGCCTTCAGGTGCTCTCAGCAGCTTATCCTTTAAGCGCAAGGTTTTTGTCTAATTCATGGAATGCGAACTTCAGGTAGCTAGAAAATGTCTTAGGCTTTAATTGCTACATTGTCTCCCATCCCTAAATCTCCAGCAAACAGCCAGTGTAAACTACAATTTAAACAAGGCTGACTGAGAAACAGCGTTCCCCTTTCAAAAATATCACGAGATCTTTTTTCTTCCCCCTAGAATTGATGTTAATGTTTAAACCAAGTGTTTCCAGATAACACTTATACTTTGAGAAGGGAAGATTTTAAATTGAGCTTTATTGTGTAAATGCTTGCTCTGCCCTTAGTATGTCGCTGTTGTGCACACAGTGGTCCCTGCTGAGAGCCAGTGGTTGGGATCCACCATCTCTCCTGGCAAGGCTGAGAGTCACAGGCTGGAACAACATGGAATCATTATGGAAATGATTGGCATTTAGGGGCTGTTCTGAGAACATGATTAGAAGGTAGAAGAAAGGAGAGGTCATTTTTCCCTAAAGAACTTATACTTGCAGAGTGAAATCTTACCCTTTGGGATTGAAGGTTGTATGCAGTGGGTGTGTATGGTGTGTTAGCACTAGTGCCAGCTAATAGTTGGCAAAAAGAGGTGAGCACGGGTAAGAAGTTGTATTTAAAATTAACTGGAAACCTGCCAAAGAATCCAACCATGAGGGAGGGCTTCGGCAAGGAGGAAAGCACCTGATTCGTGACTCTGCACATCTCTCAGGTAAGAAATTCAATGTTTTTGTGTCCTCAGGAGCACCTTTGTGGGCTTTTTAATACAGTTGAAAGGAAAATAACTAGCAAAAATATTTGGTTTTATTTTCTTTTGCGGCTGCATTTCTTGACTTTGTGTTACATATCTTTGTAAAAGAGATATTTAGAGGTATTCAGCTAAGTGATGCTTTTCTGTTTGTCTGTGAAACTGTGAAAAATGTGGAGCAGCAGAGCTGGGATTCCTGAGTTACAGAATGCCAGTTTCACTTGTTGGTACAGAGAACTTTGTGGCATTTCCTTGGAATGAGGGCAGAGGAGAAGCTGGGCCGCAGCTGTGGGCGTGGGCACAGAGCCCCCAGTGGGGCTGGGGCTGTGCAGGCACCCCCGAGGGATGCTCACAGAGCCCCCAGTGGGTCCGGGCTCCCCACGGGGCTCCCCCACACCCCAGGGATGCTCACAGAGCCCCCAGTGGGTCCGGGCTCCCCACGGGGCTCCCCCACACCCCAGGGATGCTCACAGAGCCCCCAGTGGGTCCGGGCTCCCCACGGGGCTCCCCCACACCCCAGGGATGCTCACAGAGCCCCCAGTGGGTCCGGGCTCCCCACGGGGCTCCCCCACACCCCAGGGATGCTCACAGAGCCCCCAGTGGGTCCGGGCTCCCCACGGGGCTCCCCCACACCCCAGGGATGCTCACAGAGCCCCCAGTGGGTCCGGGCTCCCCACGGGGCTCCCCCACACCCCATGGATGCTCACAGAGTGGTGCAGGCACTTGGAAGCATTTCAGCATTTCCATGTTTACTTAGACTCATGCCTAATCAGTTGAGTTGCTGTAAATTTCTCTTGAGGGAATAAATTACTGAAAAACATCCCTTCTCAAATATTGTGTTTAGTGAGGGAAAGCAGCACATCTTAGAAGAACTGCAGTAAGCCAGGAAAAAATGGCACGTTCCCATGTAAAGGATCACAGCCTTTGGTTTCCAACAGCAAAGTGGTTTTATGAGGGGAGAAAGGGAGCAGAGCTCTCGAGTAAGTTTCTGTGCTTTGGTGGTACAGGAGCTGTTCCTTGGCTGGCAGCAGCGGTGGGACACAGGAGAAGGGAACTGTTTGTGGGAGAGCTGAGTTTCTCTCTCACTTCTGTGTGTTGCACTTGGTGGCTGTGTCTGAGTTACATGAACAGATTTTTTTAAAGCTAAACAAACAAACCAACCTGAGAGTTCTCCATCACCTGGGCTGGGCAGCAGATGGGCAGTCGTTGTTGGAGCCTTCGGTTGCATTTTCCCTGTAATGAGCTTCTAATTGCTTGTCCAGAGCTGGTGCTAATCTATTTACACATATAATTCATTCTAGTTTTAAAATAATCACACAACCTTTTTAGGTTGTTTGTTCTTTTTTTTTAATTTGTGGAACATCAGACTGTCATGCTGGTGAACAGCTGCTGTGTTTATTCATGGACTACATTATGACTCCATTCTGGATGTGTCCATGGAAGGACATGTGATAGCTAATTGTTTCTCAGGTTAAAGGAAATAATGAATATCAATTGCAGCTACTTCAGCATGGCAGGAGAATGTCAGGAGTACCTCCCAGGCTTATGCTGGCTACCCATCATTTTGATTCTGTTTTCTGAGTTAGGAAATGGGACCCCACTGATGTGGCACATGATGTTCAACTTCCTGAAATTGAATTTGGAGAGGGAAACAGGGCTCACCGGTTTTGTAGGACACCTGGCAGACCGGTGGGAGTGGGTGAAATGTTGGTATTTGCCATGAGAGAGCCCTGCTGTGCTGAGGGCCCAAAGAAGAGCTGTGCAGGCCTGAGAGTGGTGCCTGGTGCTGGCACAGCCTCAGTGACACCGAGCCATGGGACAGGGCAGCTGCGTGTCCCTGATCCCAGGAGCACAGCCTGGTGTGTGTGTCCCTGATCCCAGGAGCACAGCCTGGTGTGTGTGTCCCTGATCCCAGGAGCACAACCTGGTGTGTGTGTCCCTGATCCCAGGAGCACAGCCTGGTGTGTGTGTCCCTGATCCCAGGAGCACAGCCTGGTGTGTGTGTCCCTGATCCCAGGAGCACAGCCTGGTGTGTGTGTCCCTGATCCCAGGAGCACAGCCTGGTGTGTGTGTCCCTGATCCCAGGAGCACAGCCTGGTGTCCCTGATCCCAGGAGCACAGCCTGGTGTGCGTGTCCCTGATCCCAGGAGCACAGCCTGGTGTGTGTGTCCCTGATCCCAGGAGCACAGCCTGGGGGGCTGCTCGGGGCTGGCTCTGAGCTGCCCTTACAGAGCAGCGCTTGTGAGGGACAGAGGGGCAGAGCAGACTCAGTGTGCTGCTGACAGTCCATCTGCACACACACACACAGCCCTACAAGGGTGTCATCTAGGTTTAAAATAGCCCAGTCTGTCTCTCTGCATGTTTCCTGTGCTGTTAAATAAGTTTAAAGTGTGATTGATGATCTCCAGATCCAAACCTGGGTTTCTAAACCCTCCAGCTGCATCTGCAGCCCTGTGGTGAGAGCCCCTGTCATCACATGCCAGATCTTTCCAAGGCAGCTCACACATTTCCAGAGCTCTCCTTAGCAGTTAAATGGCTTTGTCACTGTTCTAAGGAATGTCACTCCTTTGGTTAATGACAGCATTGGGGCAGTGTTTCAGCTGGGCTTAGCAGGCAGTGCTAGTATGGTTTTGGATTCTCAGTTTTAAATTTTCTTCCTCTCTTTCTTTTTAATTGAAAGCCTGAGTTGAAGATAGAACATAGAATGTGCAGGTTTTCCATCACTGCTGAGCATTTGAACATTTCTTTGCCTTCCCTGCAGTGGCCTTTTCACATTAAAGGAACACATTAAAGAGGTGTAGAACATTAATGTGAGGTGCCGGTGGAAGCTTGACAACTGTCAGCTTTGCCTGTGTGCATTTACCTCATCCTCTGTGTTATTTATTCATCTGAAACTCTTTTGCAAATGAGGCAGATGAGAGGGAACCTGAGGTAAATGAAGCCTGTTTAGGGCAGTGGAGATGAGAAGGAGCTGGAACAGCAGCAGGAGCAGAGCACCTGGGTGTTGGTGGCTGCTGCCTTACCTGAGGTGTTCCCCTGAAAAACAGGGCTTGAATTATTCAGGAGTTACCAGCATCTCCAGCCCCAAAGCATCTTTATTCTTCTGAATGTCTACTTAATAACTATTTTATAGTTTAAACTCTGAGTCTTCAAATGATGAAAGGTGGCAAAAGGAGCAGACAGTTAAGAAAGTGAGCAAAGAAGCCTCTGTCTAAAGAGAAGGAAAGGTGAATCCAGTCTGTGCATTCAGGCACCAGCCCCACACAGAGAGAACAGAAAATGCAGCCCAGTCCTTGTGCTGTGTCCTGGTACCACGTACCTGGGGACGGATGGTGACAAGGCATTCCTGCAGATCTTTGCAGGCTCAGTTAAACCCCAGAGTGAAACTGTGGGAGTTTCAGATCTGCTCATCCCCTGGCTGTTTGAATTGGGTTTCACCTGGCCCAGCTCAAGGCAGGGGAATTGTTTGGGGAGTCTGTGTTCTCCAGCTGCTGCTGGGAGTGGAGCTGGTGCGCTGCCACTGCTGATGGATGTTGCATGAAGGATGGGAGCTGACCTCTGGCTGCAAAGCTTTGTGCTGTACAGGGCTCTCACCTCTGTAATTTGCATTCCCCTTGCTCAGTTTTATCCCTGCTAGGGGTAATAAATGGCCTGGGGAGCCTGGGCAGAGTTGTGTTAATCACAACAATCATAACAGAAACAAAAGGGTTCTGGCTGGAGAAATCAACATTAAGTCCATCAAGCTGGATTTCTTTTTAAATGGTTGGTTAGCTAAGCCAATTAAGAGCTCCTCCACTTATTATTTTGCTGGTTCATTTATTTGGGCAGCAGGATTTCAGGCACTGTGTCATACAAGCAATGTCAGTTTGATTTGGTCCCATCTTTTCTGTCCCCTCCTACCACATCAGGACCCCGCTGCTCTTCACAGCTCTGCGTTGTCTCAGGAATTCATTTGCAAGCTGGAGATAATCAGCATCTCCTGACTCTCTAGGGCTGGTTTGATTATTGATTGCTGAAATCAGCCTGAATATTGCACAGTCACAAACCCCCCAACATAAATCAGCTCTTTTAATGCTTGGGGGTTTAATGCTGCAGTCAGAGATCTGTGAGACAAGGGAAAGGTGTGGATTCCCGTTGTCACTTCAGTTAATACTTGACTTTGTTGTACAGCAGGAAATGCTGGCGCATCTCTTTGAGCTGGGTTATCAGAGACCGCGTTCCTGCCGTGCTGTGCCCTCTCCCAGCGCTGAGGGTGAGGAGGGAGGGTTTGTGTGCAGGGGCTGCTCACAGGGGCAGCCCTGGCTGTCTGCACACGTGAGCAGGAGAGTGCAGGAGCCGAGTCTGGCTGGCAAAGGCTGTTTCTGGGAGCTGGCACTCGTGGGACAGGGCAGCTTTTGAGGGTCTGATCGAGGGAATTATGTGCTGACATTCACTGTGTCCTCCTTGGAGCTCAGCAGCTCACTGGACTGGATGAATTTTGAGTATCTTGTTCAGAAGGGAATTGTTACTGCATTTCAGTTCTAGAGATGCCAGAATTCTTCAGGCAGTTCAATATGGGGAAAATGTATTTTGTCATAAGCTTTATTTGTTTTGCTGTTATCACCAGCTCACATCTCTTTAACTGCTTTTTGCAGTATGGACAGAAATTCAGATATTCAAAGCGTGCATCACCATTGCTGCTGTCTTGGGATGCATGAAGACTCCTGCTGTCCTTGTAGCGCATTTCTGTAACTCACACGTTTTTATGAAATTTCAGATGAGACCTTTTTTCAAAAAGACTTCTGTCTCTGTTATTGTGTAATAAATATATGTGGAGAGCTAAATCTGCTTTTGTTCAGTTGAAGGGTTACTGCATTCAGTGGCCATAATTTAGTTTCTGAATGGCCTGAAGATTTTCTGGCACGGCTCTGAAGAAGCCACTTCAGAGAGCAAAAAGGCTTTTCCTGTCCTCTTGTGCTGTGATGGCACTGATGTGGCTTTGGGTTTGGCATTAGTCCTGTGGTTCTCTTTCTGGTTGGAACTGCCACAGAGGGCTTGAGACTTTCAGAATACCTCAGGTATTGGTTAGTCATTGCAGAGTCTTAGTTTTGTGGGCCTTTTGCTTTCAACACTAAATGTCAATTTTTGTTTTTCTTTTTTTAAAATCTGATGGTATTTTGGTTAGATAGATAGCTGAAAGGATGGAGGTTTAGAGATTTATGTGTCAGAATGTAAAGAAATGGGTCAGGCGATGCTCAAGTGGGGCTTGCAGCAGCAGAGCTGGAAGTGGCAGCAGCACGAGCTGAGCAGCCACCATGCCCTGACTGGAGGACTCATTTTTCAGGCCTCCTGATCAGGCTGGTGGAAATGCACCCCCAGAACTGTTTGCTCTGTGGTTCCAGGAGTTATTGGAGTTTGAGATAAGAGCAGTGCAAATCTGTGTAATGTTATCCTGAAGTGCAGATCAGTGCCTGCCGGGAAATTGGCAGACTCCCCTGGTGCTGCAGAACAAATCAAGGCACCACTGTTCGTGTTCTTGCCTTTCCAAGAGTGTCACTCATCCTTCATCAGCAATTCCAGGATGCGAGGGAGATGCCATTGCAGTGATTGCATTGCCTTTGTCATTTGTGTGTGCATTAACCACGTTCATCAGTCAGTTTGCTCACAGGAGCAGCCTGGGGACTTCCCTTTGCAAGGTGCATTCACAGTGAAACCCGAGAGGTTCTGTTTCCTTTTGTTTATTAACTCCTCCCTGCACCGTGTCCTTCTTGTGGCAGTGTGCATTCCCTCCCAAGCCCTGCAGAGCACAGAGGTAAATACTTGAGGACATCACCTGTTTTTCAGCTGCCCACACAGCGTTCATGTATCTTAGCTAAAGCTAGACCCGATTCTGAAACCTCTTCCATGGGGTTTCATGAACATGAAACATGAGCCTAACAATTGCTAATGGCTCCCCTCACTGTGCAGTTTCTGCGCCCTGAAGGTGAGGGGTAGGAAATGCCCTCCCCTGCCCTCTGCCCAAGGTGCTGTGCCCAGGGCAGCTGGGAGATGAAATGCACTGAGGACGCGCTGGGCGCTGTCGGTTCGGGTCAGTGCAGGGCTGAAACTGCAGGAGAGAAAGGAGAGGTGTCCCAGATATTTGATATGTGCCCTCTGTGTACAGTTTCATGTCCTTTGAGCGCTCCAGAAATCAGAACTCAGCAGTTCAGGAAGTTCCAGCTCTCTGCTTGATTTTTATCCCCATTCTCTCGCAAGTGACAACGAACTGAAGTATTATTCCAATAATCTTCTTGTTTATTGTTGTTCAGAAAAGGGCTTCTGGCTAAATGTTCGTTACCATTTTTTTCACATCCCAGCCAATACAGATCATGGCTTTATGGGTGCACTTTAAAAATGTCCCATTTAAAACTTTCTGAAGGCTATTCAAAAAGTTACTGTATACACTCTGTATGCAAAAATGCGAATCTCCTCTTGTTTTTTTTCATTTGAAGGAGAATGGCAAAATGATGAGTTGTGAGGAGTGGCATTTCCCCGTGCTGCCATCTCTTTGCAGTGCCCTGAAAGGCTGCCCTGCCCACATCCATTCCTCTTTTCTCTGGGGCCAGTTCTGCCGTTTGCATCCAGGTCAGTCCCGTGCCGAGCCCGTGGATGATGGCAGCGGCGCAGGGCAGATATCGATCACACCAGTGTGACGAGGGCTCTTTGTTCAGCGCGGCCCAGGCTGGCACTGCCCTGCCCTGGGGACCATTAATGCTCACGGGGAGTTCGTGTCCCTCAGCAGCGCTTCAGGCACGGCGTGCTCGGCTCTCGGCGATGGGCTTGGACGGGCAGCACGGCAGCCTGAGGCGTGGGATGTTTATTTCTGTGTGTGCCACCTTTTAAAAAGCATTTTTAATAGCCACCACTTGTTCGATATGCTGTGAAATTCCGACTGAAAGGCGCTTAGAGCTGGGCTTGCCCAAACAAAACCAGACCAGAAGCCCCCCGTGGCTGTGGCCGAGCCGATGATCGGCCCCTGCAGCCGGGGCTCGGGGCTGGGGCGGGGCAGCCGCAGCGCCCTCACGGCTGTGCCGGCCGTGCCGCCCGCAGTGCCCGTGGCACGGAGCGCCGTGTGGGGCTGGCACGGAGGGCTGGGGCCGGGCTCGGCGCTGTGCGCAGCGAGGAGGAGGAGGAAGGTGCCTTCCTCCCGGTCCCGTTTGCTGGGAGCAGTGACTGTCACCTCCGGGCTGTGCACACGGCTGGTGCTGAAGGAGCTTCACATTTGTGATGTTCGCCTTTCCCCTCTCCTCTGCTGTGCCAGGGCTGCTCAAACAGGACTTTGGCTTAGTTGGAGCCTCTAACAGTTACCGAGGTGCGAGTACCATTAGCCAGTAAATTTTGGTTTATTTTAAAGGAATTCAGCAATGCCCCTCAGTATTTCAGCTAATGGCATTATGTGCCTGGATTCCTCGGTGTCCTCTCAGAATTCTTCCCCTGCAGCTGAGCACTGCACACAAAGCTGTCCCTAATGAAACCCCATCATTGTGGGTAGCTGCTGCTCTGGGAGAGGAAAGCTTTCCCTGTGGAAAAGCAAGCAGCCCAGTTCTGCACAGAGAGCACAGTTCCTCCAAACTTGTCCTGTGCAATGTCAGAGCACAAGCTTTAATGAATGTGGTGGAACCGTGGTGCAGGTGTTCATTCTAAAGAAATGAACATGGAAACAATTTATTTTTGATTATTCAGTTTATTAGCACACAGTTCCCTGTGCAGCCAAGCCTAAAATAAAGCGGGTTTGGGGCTTTTATCCATGGCTTAGTGAGGGCTCTTTGAGTTGCCATTCAGCTCAGCAATGTTCCCGAAATGCCTCAGTTCCAATTTCACTCTGTATTCCCATTCACAGGGCTTCCCCTCCCTCCCCCTGCCCTGTACTCTCTGGAGATCCTAAACAACCTACACAAATTCCATTTTATTGCCCAGGGAATGGTGTTATTTGAGGATTCAGATTGTTTAGGTGCATCCCAAGTAGGATATTTGGCAAGTGCTGGAACTCTGAAATTGTAGGGAGAGGAAAGGCAGGGCCCTTGCTGCTTCTGTTCCAGACTGAAGCTGAAATTCTGATGGCTTCTGACTTTGCTGACACTTCTCTGGGATTAGATTGGTACGAGCAGCCCAAACTGAAACCCAGTTCCAGGTTAGAGAGACGTGTAGGATCTCTGCTGCTCCGTCTCAAATAAAGGATGTGGTTAAACACTGTGGCACGTGCCTTCATGGCAAATGCAGCAAAACCGCTTTCTGTGGCACCAAGTATAAAACCTGGAGATTGATGTGACAGCTGGGCTGGGCTTTTTAATCAGCTGGGACAACTCAGAACTGTCTTAGTGACAGGGTTATTTTTTTCCTATTTGTGTGTGTGTTTCAAACCAAGTCATGAGTAATGTTACCAAGTCTGTTAGCAACACTTAACTCCCACTTGTTTGCTTTTAAGAGTTTTTGGATTTCAGATTTCTGGGCAGAAAAACTCACTGGGAATCCCAAGTTGCTTCTGATGGTCAGGATTTTGTAATGCCAATTTGCGATGTGTGTGTGGATATCACGTGTAAGGAACTGCTCCTTTGAGATTCCTGCAGGCAGCCCTGCCTGGGCCAGGGCTGGTGTGGAGCAGCCAGCCCTGCTGAAATCAGTGATCCTCACACTGCACAGCTGGTTTTCCATAGGGAAAGGCCCTTTGTGTTTGCCTGAGGTCCTGGCTCCCTTTCCCCACGGCTGGCAGGGTATTCCAGTGCTGTTCAGTAAATGTTAACTGTCACAAATAATTCATATCAGCACGCTGGAGAGCACCTGGGGGAAAGGGAGCTCTGAAATAGAAGGGAATGATTCTGTAACGTGGTAGGGAAAGGCGTCCCCTGGATAATGAGCAATTTCTGTGCAGCATCCGTGGGTCATTGTTCCCTTTAGAAAAGAGAAGGTTCCCGTGTCTTTGAGGTGACTCAGGTGGCCTTTGTGGTTTTTAATACAGCAGGTAAACCTTGTAGGAGAGCTCACTGTTTACTGGGCCCTGTGTCCGGGGGCATTTGGGCAGGCGGTGCTGTTGGATTTCTCTTTAGAGGCGTGGGCACGTGTGGAGTTTGGGAAAGGGAGGAAAAGCAGCGAGAGCTCCTGTGGGTGCATCCCCACTGGAGTCAGTCCCCGCTGCCCGTCCCAGCTCATGCCCAGGAAAATCCCCCGGCTGCTGAATTTCTCTGGAGCAACAGGGACACCGCGCGGTCACTTTTACTCGAGTTCCACGTGGAAATGTTTGTGCCGCCCCTCCGCCTCTGCCTGTGCGGAGAGCAGCAGTTGGAATGCGGGCGGCATCCTTGGCCGTGTGCTCAGCACATCCCAGACCTGGCAGCACGAGAACTGATGGATGGCAGAGCTGCTCACGAGCCAGGGTGCCAAGGGCTGCGTGGAAATCCAGTTAGCAGGATGATATTATTGGGAAATAGGGTTTTAATTGGCAGCTGATTGGTAATTGGGTATTGCACACATTTCATTAGGAAGGCACAGAGGAAGCTTGGTTGTGCACGGACGACAGAAGGCTGAGGCGCTTGGTTCCATGCAGGAGTTTAGGGATGGCAGTGTCCTTGTTTTAATTTGGGAGAATGCAATTAATTAATGTGCTTCAGGTCTCCGTTCCCACCATGGCAACCTCCCCCTTTACATTTTGGTTTCCATCTCTGAGCACAGCTTTTGCTGCCGTGTTTGCCAGTTTGCTTGCAAGACTTTATTGCATTCAGACCTATTTTTTTTTTTCTTGGCATATTGAATTTGTTGCTCCAGAGGATTTTTCATTCCAGCTGGGCTCCAGTTATTCTCACATTCCCTCAGGCTCCACTCTGAGTCCTGCTGTGATTTGCATTTGTAGCTTTTCAATGAGTAAACATCAGAGCTCCTCTGGCTCTGTGCTGGCACATCCTCTCCATGGCACTCAGCTCCTGCTGGACCTTGGAAAAAGCTGGATGCTTTGCATTATGTTTTGTATGACATTCAATTATGGAGATCCTCACATTTAAAAAAACATGGAACTGGGAGAAGAGTGATCTGCTATTAATTAGCTGTCTGATGCCCTGGACTCATGTGGATAATAATGGTTCCCTTTGGCTATGGTTTTAGTAATGTATAGGAAAACATGCCATTAGAGATATTAAAAATTCATTTCTGAATTTATACTGGCAGCTTGAAAAGTGCCACTCTTTTAACAGAGCACTTTTAAATAAAAGCTCCAGATTTGAAGTACTTAGTTCCAGCAAACCTGAAGTGAACATCTTTGTGTGAGCACAGACTTTGCACACGAGCCCTGCAATGTCTGCTTAAAGGAGCTTTGAGATCTCTGTTCCTGAACATCTGTGGGGATGGATGAGGTGTCTCAAGATGAAGCTCCCAGGCTGATGGGTCAGGTCCTTTCCCCCTGTTTCTTCCTGGCCCACAAAGCCGTGCCCAGACATTTCTGCACATCCAGGCAAACTTCTTCAGTGGCTTTTTGGAAATGAATGTCAGTGGCACACTGACATCTGCTCCTCCTCTCTCCTTCCTTGTCTCCCTGCACCATCCTCGTGTTCAATCCAGCCCCTGCCTTGCCATAAATGCAGTGCATTGGTGGATTTAGGGCTGTCCTGCATCTTCTGCCTGGCATTGCTTCTCCCAGGGTTTCCCCGCTGGCTGCCAAAATACTCCTGGGAAAGAGAGAGCTGTGATTTTCTGTGTCCCCACACATCACCTTTCTTGTAAAAGCAGCAACATCTACAAGTGTTTTCTTCTTGGAATCACAGTTTAAAGTGAAGAAGTAGAAAAGAGAGCCCACAACCTAATAATGCCTTGGCTTGGCAAGAAATTTGATGGTGTTGCAGGGGACTCTTTCTGAAGAAACAACTGAAGTTCTCTTTATGCTGCAGCAATTTGTATGTACCCCCAGCACCGTGTTTATTTGGTGTCAATATAGGGTCAGCAGGAACCAGCACAGGCAGCTGGAACTAAAGGTCCTCTTGTCCCATTTTACAATATTAGTGTTCAAAATGTAAACTAAAGGCCAGATTCCACCCCAGTAATTTGGCTAAGAGGATAAGGGCTTATTGAATAGTAAAATGCTATCCTCAAAATATTTCTTTGCGTTAGGATTTTCCCAAGTATCTCATTTAGCTTTTGTTAATGGATTAAAGAAAGGGTGTTATAGTTTGGTAACCCTTTGTTAAGTGTACATATTTTCTATGTTAAATGGGTGAACAGGAGTGCAAACCCCTATGGACGAGGGCTGCTGGAGAAATCCTCCAAAACCGATTGTGTCCTAGAGACCCGAGTCATCATTTTGTCCTATTGCAACATCTCTTATTCTTTCGGTTCAGATAAACCTGCAAACAATTTAACCTTTAGAGCTTTAATATTTTTAAAGAGACATTCGTGTCCAGAAGGTGTCTCAAGGTGTTTGTGCCGTCAGGCTGGGTTTGATATCCCTATTAAAAATATATATGGCTCACTTGATGGGAAAATCTTCTTCAGAGAGAGGGGTTTTTCTTCAGCTTGAAATCTGAAATATAAAATAGAGTATAATAAAGTGAAGAGGCAAGTCATGATGCAAGGGATAGAAAAGAAAAATGGCTGGGAACACATTCTACTGAAACTGTTTGGATTTAATAGGAAAAGTACAGCTAAATCCTCAGTCAGTGAACCAATTAAAATTAATTATTGCATTGAGGGAGTTGGTGCCAAATCTGAAGAAATAATTCGAAGAAGGAAACTTATTTGAAAACTGCAATCATGGATGTTCTTTTTTTGACCGAGTAAGGAAGAGATGAACAGAGAGGGCTGCGATGGCTTTGGGCCCCGCGTTGTACCCAGGGGCAGAACGGGCTCCGGCACAGGGGAGAGGAACCCGAGCACTCAGGCTTTGCTTTGTGCCTGGCACGGTCAGTGATGGGCTTTGGTTTGTGCCTGGCACGGTCAGTGATGGGCTTTGGTTTGTGCCTGGCACGGTCAGTGATGGGCTTTGGTTTGTGCCTGGCACGGTCAGTGATGGGCTTTGGTTTGTGCCAGGCACGGTCAGTGATGGGCTTTGGTTTGTGCCTGGCACGGTCAGTGATGGGCTTTGCTTTGTGCCCGGGCACGGTCAGTGATGGGCTTTGCTTTGTGCCTGGCACGGTCAGTGATGGGCTTTGGTTTGTGCCTGGCACGGTCAGTGATGGGCTTTGCTTTGTGCCCGGCACAGTCAGTGATGGGCTTTGGTTTGTGCCCGGGCACGGTCAGTGATGGGCTTTGGTTTGTGCCTGGCACGGTCAGTGATGGGCTTTGGTTTGTGCCAGGCACGGTCAGTGATGGGCTTTGGTTTGTGCCTGGCACGGTCAGTGATGGGCTTTGCTCTGGGCAGGCGCCGGTGGTTTTCCATGCTTCTTGTGGCTGTTCCTTACTGCTCTGGTTTAGGATGGTAGAAGATGTCAGGTAAATTACAGCTTTTGGGTAGGAACACACATGCCTTTTATATTGAGCAGAAAATAGTCCATCTGTTGGGGGAAAAATAATTGTAATTTACATCAACACCCCTGAAAGGTACTTTCTCTACATGACATCTGTTTGTGTGGACTCCTCTGAGTTTGGGAATGTGGAATCATAGCATCATTTAGGTTGGAAAAACCCCTTATGATCACTGGGTCCAGTGGTGAAATTCTGAATGGGCTTGGATCGTCCCAAAGGAACGATTGCCTTGGGTCTGGGCAGCGCCGTGCGCTTGGGACTGTTCAAAGGTGAGCCCAGCCCAGGAGTGATGTGACACATCATCCCGTACAAAGCACGAATCTAACCCTGCAAAGGTTCAATCTGAAACTGGCACACAGAAAATCCTAACTGGCCACTCGATAGGTGATGCTGCAGCAAACCAGGCATCCATCGGAATTCCCTCCTGTAGCAGAGCGTTCAGGGGCAGTTCGGTCAGAGCCGTGCTCCGGTGCCCAGAGCCCTCAGGCAGAGCTCCGAAAGCGCTGGGTGGGCTCCGTGGAGTCCCTCTGCTGGCGAGGTGACACCACGGTGCTGTGGCAGCGAATGCCCGCGGTGTCAGAGCCCCCGGGGACCGGGCTGCTGTGCCCTGGCCGCAGAGCTGTGCCGGAGCTGCGGGGACACCGGGCAGGGCATTGTCATTGCCCGGTGCCACTGCCCGGCCAGGCCTGGGATGGGACATGGGCAGGGCACGGGAGCTGCGGGGAGCGGGGGAGGGAGGGAGGGAGGGAGGGAGTGAGGGAGAGAGTGAGGGAGGGAGGGAGTGAGGGAGGGAGTGAGGGAGAGAGTGAGGGAGGGAGGGAGGGAGTGAGGGAGGGAGTGAGGGAGGGAGTGAGGGATGGAGGGAGTGAGGGAGGGAGTGAGGGAGAGAGTGAGGGAGGGAGGGAGGGAGTGAGGGAGGGAGTGAGGGAGGGAGGGAGGGAGTGAGGGAGAGAGTGAGGGAGGGAGTGAGGGAGGGAGTGAGGGAGGGCGTGAGGGAGGGAGGGAGTGAGTCAGTCAGTCTGTCAGTCAGTCAGTCAGTCTGTCAGTCAGTCTGTCAGTCAGTCAGTCAGTCAGTCAGTCAATGAGGGCTCTGCTCTGCTGCTCACAGCCCCGGCAGGGCCCTGTGGAGCAGCAGGGGCTGCTCTGGGACACGGGCACAGGGAAATAGGGCAGGGCACCATCTCAGCAGTGCCGCAGAGTTTCCCTTCAGAGCAGCGAGCTCAGAGAGGCCCCGCAGCCCCGCGGCCGTGCCCGCCGAGCGCAGAGGTGCCGAGGGTGGCAGTGCCAGTCACCCTGCCGGTACCTGGGCAGCACTGACGCTCCAGAGGGAATTCCTGTCCGAGTCAATTCGGTTGATTTGGATGAGGGAATGAATTCCTCCTCCGAGTCCTCCTCTGTGCGGTCTGGCACAGTTGCCCACGGTCTGTCGTGTTGCTTACAGAAGTGCCAAAAGCCAAAACCTTGAGGAACAGACCTTAATCTGACTCTATAAATAGTTTTAATTAGCCACTCCTTCTTTTTTTTTTTTTTCTTTTTGGGGAAATCCTAATTGACTTTGGTTTTATACAGCCAGAGTTAATCCAAAATCTGTCTCTTCAGGCCACTTTCTGGCCTTGCATAGACCACAGCACACTTTTTTCCCCCTTTAATGTTTCTCCTTGCTGGTAAGGAAATGAAAGGAGTGGGAGATGATGTGAGAGGAGCTCAGTGAGGGGCAATTGCCAAGTTCCTCGCTCTCCCCTTTGAAATAAGGAGGGGAGCATTGCCCGGCAGGCAGACGATGGAATAGCGGGGATGCCTTGTGAGGGAGGCCTGAGGAATTAATGTCTGTAGGAGCCAAGTGAGTGCTGAGGCTGTGACTGCAGAGGCACAACAGACATTGTCCCCACGAAGGGCAGGGGCAGTTTCTCCTGTTTCTGGGGAGTGCCAGCGTGGCTGTCGCTGCTGCTGCCGCTGTAACTCTCAGCCCAGGGCTCAGGCCGTCAGCAGCAATAACTTCTGCCAGGTCACGGGGATTGCTGAAAGTCTCCTTGGCTGCTCACTGATGCTCAGCAGTCTCAGTTCTGGTCAAAATCATTTCAGTGGGAACCAGGAGGCATAAAAATGCTGAGACCGATTTTCACAGAGACGCCTCTCCCTGGTGAGTGCAGGGTGCGATCCCAGCAGAGCAGGGGCAGCTCTCCCTGGCTGCGATTTCTCTCAGCACCTGAATGAGCCTCAGTGTTCGGCAGGAAAGGGCCTCCAGTAAACTGCCTCCTTTCTCCTCTTATTGGAGTCCCGGCTGTAGAAAGAACCGAGCAGCGGGGTGAAATCATTGTTTGAAATTACTGACAATGAATGTCGATCGCAGCCTCAGGACTGAGCCACGATCGCTGCGTGTGCCTTCTCCTGAACGCGCTGCAGTCGCTGCTGTGCCCAGAGCGGGGATTTGTGTGCCAGCCTCAGCGGGCTGCAGTGCCGGAGCTCTCTGTGGGCAGGAACGGGCTGCAGTGCCGGAGCTCTCTGCGGGCAGGAACGGGCTGGGCTGCCTCGGCCGGATCCGATCTCCATGGGGACTCTGCGCTCCCCGCGTGCGGCACTCCCGGCCCTTGGGACAGGCTCCCGGCTCTGCCCTGGGACTGAGCCGGAGCTCTGGGACACCCAAGGTTGGAGCGGCCCCCTGAGCCTCGGCAATGTGTGCGGGGGTGAGGCTTCCCTGGGCCAGGGGAGGGAATCCCTGCTCGTTCCCAGGCGGGAATTCCGGGCTGGAGCAGCTGGGAGGCGCGGCCGATGGACGGGGACGCGAGCTGAAGGCAAAGAGCTCCGGGGAAAGCGGCGGCTGCCGAGGGAGCCGAGCCAGAGGCAGCCCGGGCAGGGCACAGGATGGGAATCCTGAAAGGTGAGCGTGCCCAGACTGGCAAAGGGCAGAGAGCAAAAGTCCAAGCAAGCAAAAGACAACAGAAACCGTGGAGATTAAAAGACTCTCGAATTTGCCTTTTATTCGTGAAATAAATACAGCTGGAACAGCATAAATAAAAGCAGCTGGAAGGATCGTGTCAACAGGCGGGGTTTTGCTCACCTCTGCTTTGCTTTGAGTCCACTACAAAAAATCAAGAGTCATCAGGAAGATGGAAATGAGCACACAGGTTGATCCAGGAGCAGTGGAAAGTGGGAATGAGGCACTTTTAGCCCCGCGAATGGCTCTTCCCTTGTGCGCTGAGAGAGCTTCAGCAGCAATTCCTGCTTTGGTGACATTTTACAGCAAGGTGTGTTTTCTACAGGGGAAGACTTGAAAAAGAGCAGCTCCACGTTCGGATCATGTGAGAGCTGCTCGTGAGTGTCACAGCTGCAGCTCCCCAGAAGCTGAACTGTTTATTGCAGGAAGAGGGAGAGGCAATTGGTTTTGCCATTGTCAGCGTGGGAGCAATGTGTGCCCTGCGAACGTCACGAGCAGAGGTGGCAGCAGGCTGTGGTCTGAGAAGCAGAACTGGTTGGAGTTAGGGCACCCTAATGAGATTAGAGTGAGACAAAATCCGAGAGAATAGGAGCAGAGGAGCACGTGGATCCATCCTGGGATTTCTGTAATGGAAAGCTAAATATGCAAAGATCTGGCATCAGGTTTAATTTATGGCTGTCATCTTTCTGCTTCTGAAACCTAGTCAGTGGCACGGTATTGGCCAGAGTTTTAAAAAGAAAATGGCATCAGGTGTTATTAATCTTAGCTATGTGCAATCGCATAAAGAAGGAAAGGAGAACAGCGTTGTTTGTCTTTGTTTTGAAGCCCGCAGACATCGTGGCTGTTTTGCATCACGCACGTTGCTGTCGGTCGGTGTGCGATAGTCTGTAAAATGAATATTAAAGCTTCTGGCCGTCCCTTAGTCCCGCTCAAGGAGCACAGACAGAGCAAGTTCTCCCCTCGGGCCCAGCGCTGTCGGCCGGCAGTGCCGGCTCCTCCCGGGCACTCCCGTCCGCCTCCTCCTCCTGGCGGAGCCCGAGCAGAGACCGCGGGGGGCTCAGTGCCGGCGCTGCCCAGCCCCGCCCGCCGGGGCTCCGGTTCCTCTCCCGGAGCTGCCGCTGTCCCCGAGAGAGGCGGGGCGGCTGCCGTGGCACGGGAGCGCGGCCGTCCTTGGGGAGCCGCAGCTGGGAGCTCCCTCGGCCCGAGCTCAGGGCCCGGGCGGGAGCGCCCGGATCGTCACCCGCTGCTGCCGCTCCGGCCCGGGCACCGGGCACCGCTCCGGTTTCCGCGGGCCGAGCGGATCCGGGGCTGCTCCTGCGCCGCGGGAGCGCCGGGAGCCGCGAGCGGCATCGCTCCGTGAGCCGGAGGCGGCACAGCAAATTCGGCTGGGATAACGGGATATGGCACTGCTGGGATAACGCGGTATTGCAGATGGGCTGCGTTCTGTGGCGTCCTGTCAGGGGAGGCTCCCGGCCTTCTGATCCCACCCGTGGTTTTCTGCCAGCCTGAAGCAGTTCCCACAACAGAATCAAACGTGTGAGAGCTCCATTCCCCGCCACCGTCTGTGGCGATGTCCGCAGTCAATTCCACGACCCTGTGAACTGAGACTAATAAATCGGGCATTTTTCTGGTCTCAGAATCGGAGTCTTAAGTCCTGTGGGTTGTTGTTTTTTTTGTGGTGGTGAAGGTGAGGAGGGCTCAGGGACACAGTCTCCGCTGCCGGCACTTGGGCCCAGCCCCATCTGGCCGGGCCCAGGGCTGTGAAGCGGGGACTCGAGCCCTGTGTTTGGGGAGTGCAGAGCGAGGCTGGCCCAGGCCTGAGCACAGAGGCCAAGCGCTGCATTTTGGGCCCGGGGACAGAGCCCGAATCCTGCGTGCGAGCGCTCGGAACGGGAGCCCCGGCCCGGGGCTCTTCCCGGAGCCGGGACACCGGCGGGGCCTCTCCCCGGCGCCGATGGGCGGCGGGTGACGAGCCGGGAGCGCGGCGTTCGGGGGCTCGGGCCGGGCCCCCGCCGCGCTCTCGGGCTCCGGAGGCCCCGGGGCCGTTCCCGGGGAGGTGCCGGGGGCAGGAGGCGGGGCGGGAGCCGCGGTGTCCCCGGGCCTGGGCGGTCCCGGCCGCTGCTCGGGGACCCTGGTGCGGGCAGGCGGGCCGGGGCCCGACGGAGCGGGACGGGAACGCGGGGCCGGCGGTTCTCGCTCCCTGTCCGCCTCTCCCGCCCGCGGCGCCGGGACGCGGAAGGTGACACCGGGACGCGGGGGAGACACCGGGACGGGGCTCTGCGGGCTCAGGAAAGCCAGGCTCCTCCCGTCCCGGTCCCGATACCGACGGGCGACAGGCGGCACCGCCCGGGACCCCCGGCAGACCCAGGCGGCGCTCGGCCCCCGGGCCACGGTCACGGCCCCGCCGCAGCGCCCCGGGCTCCGAGCGGTCCCCGCGGGAGCGGCCGTCGGGCGGGGCTCGCACGGCGCCGAGCGAGGCTCCCGAGCGAAGGCCCCGGGACCGGCGGGGACAGGGGGGCGGGGCCGGCACAGGTGCGAGGGGCGGAGCCACGGAGCGCGGGCAGGGGGCGCCGCGGCGGGGCCACCGCCACCGTGCCCGGGCCGGGGGGCAGAGCGCCGCTGGGGTGTGCCGGGCCGTGCCGCCTCTGCCCCGCCGGGCGGATCGAAGCGGCACCGGGCCGGGGATCGGATTGGGGCCCGGGATGGCCGCGGGCACGGGGCGCTGCCGGCTGCGGGATCGCGGCCGTTCCCCGGTGCGGGCGCGGAGCCCCCGTGTAGGGCCGGGACCCCGCAGGGCGCCCTCTGGCGGACACGGAGCGCGGTGCGAGCGCGGCGCCCCCGCGTGGCCGGGGACAGCGGTGCGGGGGCGGGGCCAGCACAGGTGTGAGGGGCGGGGCCACAGAGCAGGAGGCCGTGCCAGAGAGCGCGTGCGCAGTTTGGGACAGCGGAGCGCGTGCGCAGTTCGGGACAGCAGAGCGCGTGCGCAGTTTGGGACAGCGGAGCGCGTGCGCAGTTCGGGACAGCAGAGCGCGTGCGCAGTTTGGGACAGTGGAGCGCGTGCGCAGTTCGGGACAGCAGAGCGCGTGCGCAGTTTGGGACAGTGGAGCGCGTGCGCAGTTCGGGACAGCAGAGCGCGTGCGCGGCCGTCACAGGTGTGCAGGGCGGGCCCAGCTCAGGTGTGCGGGGCCCCAGTGCGGCTGCGCGGGGCGGGGCCGAGGTTATTTAGACCCCGGAAATCGCCGCAGCCGCCATTTGCTCACCCAGAGCTCGGTGCGTACGGAGCTCCCTGTGTGGGCTCCGCAGGTAAGGCGCGGAGGTTTAGGCCTCCCCTTCTGCTCCTCTCTCTAGCCCTCCTTCCTTCTCCGCGTATTCCCCTTTCTTTCTGCCCCTTTCCTCTCGCCCTGAAACTCTCCTTTCCTCTCCTCCCAAACCCGACCGCCCCCCACTTCTTCCTGTCCTGTCCCTTCTCCGCTTCTCCCTTCTGTTCCTCCTCTCTCCACCGTCCCTCTTCTCCCCTCTCGGCCTTTCCCTTCCTCTCCCGCTTCCCTCCTCACTCCGACCCCTCTCCATTCCCGTCCTCAGCACCCCCATCTCTCCTGTCTCCCCGTCCTCCTCTCTTCTCCTTCCCTCGCACCGCGGGGCTGGGGCTGCCGGGCAATAATAAAGGCCAGAGGCCCGGAGTCCGGCGCCCCCGGCCCCGCTGGAGCCCCGCTGGTGTCCCCATGCAGTTCCGTGGTTGAACGCAGGGGGCGCCGCCGGGGCTCCGCTTCCCCCATCCCACGGGGGCCCCTCGTTTGGAGGGGGTCCCGGGATGGGGGGTCGGGTTTGAGGACCCCCTTGTTTGGAGGGGGTCCCGGGGTGGGGGGCCCCCTCATTAGGAGGGGGTCCTGAGGGGGGGGTTAGGAAGGGGCCCCCTCATTAGGAGGGGGCCCTTGGGGGAGGGGGGGGGGATTAGGAAGGGCCCCCTCATTAGGAGGGGGTCCTTGGGGGGGGGGGGGGGGTAGGTAGGGCCCCCTCCGGAGGAGGGGGTCCCGGGGGGGGCGGGGCGGGCCCCCTCCGGGGGAGGGGGCCCCGGGGGAGGGGGGCGGGGCGGAGGGGGGGCATTCCCCCCTCCTGGCCCCGCCCCCCTCCCCCGGGGCCCCCTCCCCCGGACGGGGTCCCGGCCCTGCCCCCTCCCGGGGACCCCCTCCTCCGGACGGGGCCCGGGGGGGGAGGGGGGGGCGGGTGGGGTGGGAGGGAGGGGGGGGGCGGGTGGGGTGGGGGGGGAAGCAGAGGGGGGCACGTCACTCCGCGCCGTGAAACACAAACACATGTACACGTGTAAAAAAAACAAAAAAAACCACACACACACACGAATTGCCCTCCCCCTCCGGACCCCCCCTCCCCACCCGCCCCCCCTCCCCCTCCCACCCACCCACCCCACCCGCCCCCCCTCCCTCCCCCCCAGGGCCCCGTCCGGAGAAGGGAGCCCGGGGGAGGGGGGCGGGGCCAGGAGGGGGGAATGCCCCCCCTCCGCCCCCCCCCCGGGACCCCCTCCTCCGGAGGGGGCCCTACCTACCTACCCACCCCCCCCACAGGACCCCCTCCTAATGAGGGGGCCCTTCCTAACCCCCCCGCCACCCCCCCGACCCCCTCCTAACGAGGGGGCCGCTGTAACCCGCACCCCCCGCCCCAGGACCCCCCCAGTGTGATGTAGGGACAGCCGGAACCCCGGCGGTGTGGGGCGGTGCTTGAACTGCAATGGGGGGACCCGCGGAGCGGCTCCGGCCCCGTGTGGGGACCCCAGCGAGGGCGGGGGCGCCGGGCTCCGGCCCTCGGGGCTTTATTACTGCCCGGCACCCCGCGCCCCGCGGTGCGAGGGAAGGAGGAGAGCGGGGAATACAGAACGAGAATAGGGGAGCGGGGGAGAGGTCGGGGTGTGCAGGGCGGCAGGGGACGGGGCGGAGGGGAAGGCAGGGTGGGGAGGGAAGGGAGAGGATGGAGGAATAGGGTAGGGTTAGGTAGGGATGAGTAGGGTAGGGATGGGTGAGGGAATAGGGAGGTGGGATGGGAGGGAGGGGCGGGGGGCGGCCGTAGGGGGGGAGGGAGGGGAGGGCTAGGGGGGAGAGGGAGGGGGGGGGGTTTGGGGGGGGGGTGGGTGTGGGGGGTGGGGGAGGGGAGGAAGGGAGGGTGGGAAGGAGAGGTGTAGAGAAACAGGAATACTAAAGAAAAGAAACGCAGAAGAAAAGAAAGAGAAACAGAGATATAGAGCCCCGACCGACAGCAACCTACCCCACCGAACGCCGAGGAGCAAATGGCTCCGCCGGCCGCCCCCCCGCGCCTTAAATACCCCAAGGCCCCGCCCCGCGCAGGCGCACTGGGATCGCTCACACCTGCGCACGCCCTGCCCCTCGCACCTGTGCCGGCCCCGCCCCCGGGCCCCGCCTCCCCCCCGCCCCCCTCCCGCCCATAAAAGCCGCCGGGGCCGCGCCGGTCCCGCTTTCTGCGGGGCATCTCGGCTCGGGATGCGGCGGGAGCGGCGGTCGGAGCGCGGTGCGGAGATCCGGATCCGGGGCTGCTGCTGCTGCTGCGGCGGCTGCTGCGCGGGGACCGAGGCGCTCAGGTAGGACCGGGATCGGGATCTGGGCCCGGGGATTCGGGTCCCGGTCCCGCCGGTATTCCCTGTGGGAGCCGGGCCGAGCCGCTTTTTCCCCGGCGGGCAGGGCACTGGGGTAGTTACCCGGGGTGCCGGGGCCGGAGGATCGAGGGGGGATCGGGGCTGGATCGGGACCGGCATCACCGCGGGCGGGAAGAGCCGCTCCGGGACAGGCGGCGCCGCTCTGGCTGCGGCCGGCGCGGGGCTGGGTCCCGCCGGGCCTCCGGGCACGCTCCGGCTGCGGCGGCAGGGAGCCGGTGCTGTGCCGCTGCCGCGCCCGCCAGGAGAACGACGCTGCCCGGGAGCGGCCGCTGGATCGCAGCGGGAAGGACACGGAGACCGCCCGTACCGGCCCCGAGACCCCATCGGCATCGCCGCTCGCTCAGCGCCGCTGCCCGTCCCGGCCCGGTAACCCCGGGGGGACACCGAGCCCCCTCCCCCGGCCCGGTAACCCCGGGGGGACACCGAGCCCCTCTCCCGGCCCGGTAACCCCGGGGGGACACCGAGCCCTTCTCCCGGCCCGGTAACCCCGGGGGGACACCGAGCCCCCTCCCCCGGCCCGGTAACCCCGGGGGGACACCGAGCCCCCTCCCCCGGCCCGGTAACCCCGGGGGGACACCGAGCCCCCTCCCCCGGCCCGGTAATCCCGGGGGACACCGAGCCCCTCCCCCGGCCCGGTAACCCCGGGGGGACACCGAGCCCCTCCCCCGGCCCGGTATCCCCACGAGCCCCGCGCTCCCCCGCAGCCCCCTCTCCGTGCCCGCGCCCCGGGGGCTGCAGCCCCGGCCGGGAGCAGCCGCTCTGGGACGGCCGCTGGGGCCGAGGCGTTGCTGCTGCCGCTCCCGCTGTGCCTGGGCTGGGACCGGAGCCCAGGGAAACGCTGGGGAAAAACAGTGAAAACTCTTTGCTCTTTATTTGCAGAGCTGCGAGGATCATCGAGGCAAACGCTGAGCAGCGACCGGCCCGGCCGCCCATCGATCACAGACTTTTGGCCTTGCCAGCGCCCTGCTCCAAACACCTGGGCCGATGCCAGGGCTGTTCCAAAGCCCTGCTGGGATGGCAATGACCGCTGCCAGTAAGAGAGCTCCCCTACAAACGCAGCTCCTTCCCTTCTGTGAGTGCTGCTTTGCACACCGGCCCCTGCAATGGCTGCAGGGCAGAACCGGCTGGCACTCAACCTGGCAGCACCGAGCTCTTCCCCATGACCCTGATTGTTCTGCCCTTTCCAGGATTTCCCCAGCAGCTGTGAATGTGCTCCCACCATGTCCCTTTGTTTCCCCAGGAAGAAGCGAACCAGACGAGTGCTGAGGGCTCCTCTGGAGAGCGGCAGGGGGCGTTTCCTGCAGGTGAGTGCTGCCAGCTCAGAGCCACGGTGGCTGCCGAGGCCGGGGCTGTTCCCCTGGCCCAGAGGCGTCGGTGCCTCCTGCTCGCTGCCAGCCGCGCTCCCTGCTGTTCCCTCGGGGTGTCCCGGCTGGCCGGGAGCGCGGGGCAGGAGGAGCCAGAGGCTCCTGAAGGCAGCGGCCCCTCGTGTCTGTGGGATCTGCAGCAGGAGCTGTGCCTGCACCGCGGCTCCCGGGCCAGGGGCTGCTCTGAGCAGGCCCGTGGAAATGCTCCGGCCCACACGGAGCACCCGGAGCCCGGGAGGAGCCCAAGGAGCAGCTGGCATCACCTGGCACCGGAGGCACGGCCCGTCTGCACGGGGGCTGGCACAGCAATGCCCGGTTCAGAGCTCCCACACGGCTGCAGGTACGTCCCAGCCACCCCACATCCCTTCCCTCCTCCCCAGCCTGAGGCCATCGTCCCTCAGCAGCGTTAAAGCCAAGGCAATCTTCCCCCACAGATACTGAACCCCAGGCAGGAGCCCTCAGAGACACCCGAAAATCAGCGGGATGGAGTCTGGAGTGTTCAGGATCCAGCTGCAAGTGCACAAGTGATGGAAAGCTCTCACAGGTGGGTCCCACTGGAGGTGTGCTGAAGACAGGGATGTGCATCCCTTTCCTGAGGGAAAAGAATTTGTAGAGGCCACTGCTGAGGCTCTGAGAGGAGCTGAGCTCCTGCAGGGAGAGATGTCCCCCCTGGGCACAGGGGCTGCCCCAGCACGGGCTGGGAGCACATCTGGCCACTGCCTTCTCCTGCTTTAAACACCACCGGGATGTTCTCCATCCTGGAGCTCAGGGGGTGACACCAGCTCAGTTCCAGGCAGCTCTGTCCAGTGCCCCCAGGGACATCACCGGGGTGAGGGGTATAAATGCCAGTTCTGTGCCACAGAACCCTGTCCTTGTCCCCGTGCTGCTGCTGGGCTCCCTTGGAAGCTCTGCTGCTCCTGGCACAGCCGCTGTCCAAGGCAGCAGCCCTGCATGGCAATGCCCAGCTCCATGGGGCACTGGGAGGTCACTGCAGCGGGAATGGAGCAGGGAATTTGGGGCTCTGGGTGTGATTCAGCACAGCCAGCACAGCTGACAGGGAACCCCAAATCTGGGCACCGCACAGAGAACAATCCTTGTCCTGCCCCGTCAGCTCAAACCCCTGGGCTGGGAAGCTTTGGGAATTAAATATACGGAATTACACAAAGCACAGCAAGCGGCATCACCCAGAGGGACAATCCAGGTCCCAGACAATTCCTCCTCCATCCTCTATGGGGGAAAACACCCTGGGCCTGCCAGGAGCTCTGGCTCTGCTTTTCCTCCAGCTCCTGAGCAGTGTCAGGGCCACCACGAGGGCTTTAAAACCCAAATAAACCCCACATCCCACACAGTGAATAACCCAAATAAAGAAATGCATTCTTGTCATCAAAGCTCAGAGCTGTGTTAGGAGTTGTGACAACAAGCTAATGGGATTCCCAGGAATCTCATTCATGCTCCTGGTTTCATTTTCATGTGGTTTTAATCCCTCAGTGGGCAGCCTGTACAACTTCTCCTGGCATTCAGAGGTTGAGCAGGGCTGGCTTTGGATTGACCTTCACCTCTGGCCCCAGGCTGTGCAAACACACCTTGTGCCAGGGTGGGTGAGCTCCTCGCCTCAGCTTTTCCCTCCTAAACGTGCCCTTACTCATCTCTGTGCAGATGAACTCACACTTTGCCCCAAACCATCCGCTCCTCACCTCCATGTGGCCTCCGAGTGTCCCTTCTGCTCCTCACAGGTGCCCTGGTGACCCCGCGTTGGTCCCTTTGCCCTTCCCCAGCCCGAGGCCGCTCCTCTGCTCGCTCTCTCCAGCCCCATCCCACAGGGATCCTCTTGTCCCCTCCCTGCTGGCTGCTGCCGAGGAAGGAGCGCACAGTGAGTCCCAGTGCTGTCCCCTCAGCCCTGGAGAGGCCTGGCTGCGGCCCTCGGATTTCCCAGGGGAATTGTCTGCTGCTCTCCCCTCAATGACCTCAGCAATTCCCTCACAAATGCCACCTCACTGCCCCTGACATCCCCTCCCATTCCATTTTCCCACACAAACAGTTCTTGTATCCCCTCTAGATTGCACCAGGATTTCAGCTGCATGCATGGCATCATCTGTGCCCACTGCTCCTTACTCACCCAACCAAAATCAAGAGCAAATGCTGGTTGGGCTTTAATAAGAACTTGAAATAACTTTAAAGCAAAACAAATCACCTTTTTCTCCTGTGGTTTTTTTTTCCTTCAGATGCTGGGCTTACCTCTGAGGATGTGTGCTGAGCTCTCAGTGGAGGCACTGTCAGGCTGAAGGGCTGTGAGTCTGTGTTCTTTCCCTGGCACCAGCAGTGCCCCAGTCCCTGTTCCCAGGCTGTGCCCAGGCTGTGGCAGCACGGGCAGACTCAGCTCTCAGCACTCCCTGCTCCAAACACAGCTCTGGCCTCCACTGCCATCTGTCTCTGCTGGGAGCCTTTCTCCTGGAGAAACCAAAGAATGGCTCGTGGTGGCACTTTGGAGACTCGGTCTGCACAAAGGGAGGTGAGGGATGGAATGCTGCTCCAGGAGCCCCTGGGATCTGCAGGGCTGCTCAGGGAAGGGACAGTCACTCCCTGCAGTGCCCCAGCCCCCCTGCAGCACCAGCACAGGCTGCCAGCTGGGCTCTGCCAGCCCCTCTCTGCCACCCTCCCTGTGCAATCCAGCCCCGGGCCTGAGCCCAGAGCCCTGGCTGGCAGCCCAGGGACACAGGGACACTGCCAGGGATGAGGTACATTGCCAGCACACGCTGCCAGCAGGGCACACGGGCCCCCCTGGAGCTCCTGTGGGGCTGGCAGGAGGGCACAGCCCCGGGGCTGGCGGTGCCAGTGACGGCAGCACAGTGCCACGGTCTGGTGGCACGGCAGGGACACCAAGGGCAGCAGTGCCCAGGGAGGGGCACGATGGATTCTGCTCCCTGTGCTGCCCCGTGCCAGCAGGAAAGCTCCAGGGGATGGAAACTCCTCCCCTTGCCCCAGCCCCAGATCAGCCCTGCTCGGTCTCACCCCCGGCTCTCACCTCCGGCTGCTCTGGGGCTGCTGCCACATCCCTGCCAAGGTGCCAAAGCCACCTGGGACAGGGCTCCCTCCCCCTGTGCCTCAGGGCATGGCAGGGACCAGGGTGCTCCGGCAAGGACAGCCTGGAACAAAGGTGGGAGGAGTCTGGTGATTTGCCTGCCCTGAAAGAGAGGAGGAAAAGAAAATTAAGTCCACTGAGGAAGTCAAAGGATCCCAGCTCTCACAGGGTCACAGACATCTTTCCATTAAAATCCTTTCTTTAGCATTTTCCCTTCTGGGAAGCTGAGGCCCCAGAAAAAGAATGCAAACAATGGTTCTCTGCTGCTGAGGAAGGCAACAGGTGCAGCTGTGATTGGCTGTAGGATGTGTATAATTAATGTATAATTAATGGCCAATCACGGACTGAGCTCCTCTGTTATTCATTCTTTTCTATTCTCAGCTTAGCCAGCCTTCTGAGAACTTTCCTTCTATTTCTTTTCAGTACAGTTACAATGTAGTATATGTATCATAAACTAATAAATCAAGCCTTCTGAACACGGATCAACATTCTCGCCTCTCTTCACCTGCAAACCCCTGTGCCCACTGTCACACTCCCACTGCTGCCCTGATTGCTCCCTGTGGGGTTTACCCATGGCAGGTGACACCAATGCAAACACAAACCTGTCCTTTCCCAGCATTTTCATTCCTGACTATTGCAGACATTAAAAGGAAGCTCATTTTCCATACCGCATTCTTTGCCCAATTTCACAGAACCATTTCTATCCCAGCCCCCACGTGTCAGCCATTCCCTCCTTTACCACTGGACTTGGCACAAAGGCAGGGACACCTGGGATGCTGCATCACAAAAATCCCACAGAGAATCCCCTCAAAACCTCACAGAGAAAGGGTTTTTGCTTCTGGGACACAAGAAAGGCCTTTGACCATTTGCATCCACGTGGAAAGCCCCCATGAGCACTTGGTTTTAGAGATGTTGCACTTGGAGTTACAGACATGGAACTGCTCTGGGATTTGGCATTTCCTGCACCCACACGAACACATAAAGGAATGAAGGGCAGAGTCCCAAAGTTTGGTTATTCCAGTGCTGCTCTGGTAGTGCCACTTGGCACACCAAAATCCACAGCAACACTTAAAAAATGAAAAGCAACTTTCACCCCACATCCCCCTTCCTTTTGATTTTGCAGTTCTGGGCTCCCCTTAGGAACAGGTTACAGAGGAGAAGAGCCCAGGAGCTGCTGCCAGCCAGGGCACCAAGCAGCTGTTTCCCACAGACGGCCCTCACAGCTGATGCTGTTCCAGGACAGCTCCAGCCCAGCCCTGCCACGGCCACCTGCAGCGCTCGGTGCCAGCCCCAGGGCAGAGCCCGTCCCTGTGCTGTGCCAGAGCTCGGTCCCTCTCCCTGGGACGGCCCTGCCCTGGCCAGAGCTGGCTGCAGTCCCTGCCAGCTGCGCTGCCCGGGCTGCGGGGCACAGCGTGTGCCCTCTGGGAGAGCTCCACGGGCACCCCCGGTGCCCACAGCGCTGCCGGCAGCCCCTGGCACGGGACACGGGGCCTGCCCGCGGCTCCCGCCCTGGCACCGAGGGTGGCACGGCGCAGAGGCCACGGCAGCCGCGCCAACGCCCCGCGATGGCACCGACGGCACCGAGAGCCCGGCCCGGAGCCGCTCCTGCCGGCACAGAGCCCCAGGTGCTGCCAGGGAGCCCCGCAGCCGTGACAGGGACACGGCCACAGCAGTGCCCGGCACACACAGAGCCGTCCCCGGCCGCTCCACCGGCCCAGCTCTGTGCTCAGCTCGGGTGTCCCTGCTCCGGGCAGGAGCGGCCACACAGCCCCGGGGCTGGGCACACCCTGCCCTGCAGCAGGGAACACGGGCTCAGGGAGCTCGGGGACACTGCTGTCCCCAGAGGGGTGTGACACACACCCAGAGTGTGCATCTCTAACAAGCACAGCCCGTACCTGTCCCTGCAACAGACTCGCCTGCGTTATTTCCTCAAAGTCTCTGCTTTGGAATGTTTTGCCATTCCCAGTGTTTGAACAAGACTGACCGTGAGCTCTGCACCCTGGCCATGCCCCAGCCCTGAGGAAGAGCCGGACACGCTCACACCCGCCCAGTGTGAGGGAGCTGCTGCAGCATTTCAGCATTTCCAACCCGCCCTGCCCCGAGGGTGCCGGCCCAGCAGCGGGTACGGGGCAGCAGCAGAGCAGCAGCAGCAGCCGCTGCAGCCCCGGCACTGCCAGCACTCGGCTGCCCCATCCCCGCTGCCCAGCACTCCCAGCTCTGTGCCCAGGGCTCCCAGCAGGAACCCGGGGCCCTTCCCAGGTGCCATCCCCACAGAGCCACCGCTCTCCCCTCTGCCCGCCCTCCTGCCCAGCCCTCACCCCTTGGATCGCCACCGCCCCCCCAGGACACAGAGGAGCCTCTCGGTGCCAGCCGGGACCCGAACCGTTCCGGTGCCTCGGGAAATAAACACAAACAAACTCGTCCCCATAGGGTAACAAAATGTCTCGGTGCCCGGCTCCTGTTTCCTAAGGCAAAACACACGGAGCGGGGGAAATGGCAAATCCCAAACCCAACAAAGCCTGGTTTGCCATGGGCTTCCATCAGGACTGCTCAGGGTTCCCAGTGCCCCTCGGCTGCAGCCACAGGAGCAGCTTCTCTCTGGGACCCCGGGGGGCACAGGGACCCCCATCCCGGAGCTTCCCGGGACACAGAGCCCAGCCCGGCCTGAATGAAACACAACCAATGCAGTCATTGCCTCTGCCACTCGTGTGTGAGCTGTGGCACAGCATCACTGACCACAACCACCCTGAGAGAGCACAATCTGTGACTACTGCTCTCGATAAAGTACAATCTGTCAGCTCATGTATGCACTGCAGAGCTTTTATAAACAGCAGGGTAACAGATGCTATCTTAGACTGTAGCATAACAGAGACCGTGAAATGGTAAAATGCTTTTACATGTAAGGAACTCAGACAATGGTGTAAGATAATTAGGTGATTTGCCACATCTGGGGACAATCTTATCTGAAACACAAGATAACAGAAACAGAAACAAGAGCACCGAAAAAAAAGAAAAAATGATTGACTCTCGTTATCAAATAACGAGGGAGTGAAAATAAAACAGGATGGCACCACAGGAAGAAATAAAGTATATTGGCTAAATCCACAAGATGGCACGGAGGTTAAAACCAAGCAAAAGAACATCTCAACTCCAAGGACTGTTTGAACACGTATAAACTCCAATGAACACGCACACACCGCTGCAATGGAACAGAATACCGAGAACACGGTTTAAGGTGACCGGCTGCTCCTGGCAAACAGCCCAGCACCCCAGCGCTGCCCTTCATCCCTTAACAAACGTGTCAAAGTTCTCAGGAGTGAACTTTGTTTCCCACACAACAAAGCGCTGTCCCCGCAGCCGGGACGAGCCCCAGCTTCATTCCACGGAACGCGACCCCAGAGAGCCGCAGGGCCCGGGACAGCCCCGTCCCACCCACAGCGGGTCCCCCGCAGCAGCAGCAGCAGCGCCCGAAGCAGCCCCGGCCCGCTGTGGGCGCCCCGGCCCCCTGTGGGTGCCCCCGGCCCCGCTCCCCCCGCTCCGGCCGCTCACCTGAGGGCACCGCCCGCCGCCTCCCGCCGCCGCTGCCGAGCCGAGGGCATCGGCCCCGCTCCTGCCTCCGAGGCCGCGTTCTGCGCTGCAGGGCGCGCTCCGGGGAACGCGGGCCCGGGCAGGGACACGGTGGCCCGGGCTGAGGCGGCTGTGCCGGCGCTCTGTCCCCTCACGGGGCTCAGGCCGGGCAGCGGCGCCCCGCCACCGGCCGCCATTGCACCGCGGAGCAGAGTCAGGGACGGCCGAAGAGCCGAGCGCGGCCGAGTGGAGCCGACAACAGCCGAGTGCGGCCGAGTGGAGCCGACAACAGCCGAGTGCGGCCGACGACAGCCGAGTGCGGCCGACGACAGCCGAGTGCGGCCGACAACAGCCGAGCGTACCCGAAGGGCCGACGCTGGCCGGGATTTGCCGAAGCGATCCGAGTTTACTGAGGTGAAAGGAACGGAACGGGACAGAACCGCGTTCAGCCGAACCGAACTAGATAAGCAAAACCGAACTAGATAAGCCGAACCAACCTGAACATTACGGGGTCGTTGACTCAGCCATCTCTCAGTGCGGGCAGGCACCCTCAGCTCCGAGGAGCTGCGCAGAGCGAGCGCTTGGTCCCTTGGGAAGCACGGAGTGATCAGCCCCAGTGACAGCAAAGTACAGACAAATGCCACGCTCAGCCCTGAGGATTCAGGAGGATTCAGAGCCAGTGGCCTAGAACCTGCCACAATTACATCTACAATTGCAATGTAATTATAGTGTGACAGTGCAAGGCTGCAGTTCAGAGAGCCCAGCCATTCCACTGGGGCTGGGGACATTACTGAGGGGGTTTTGTGTCGGTCTGATGGGTCTGAGCAGCATCAAGAACTAAAAGGAAATTTTACAGAAATGTTTTGAGACTGATTGCCCCAAAAACTTGGGCTGCTTCTAGGGGGACAAAAGAGTGAAAAAGATTTCTGTTGAATTCCTGTCAGAAAGTTCAGACCCACTGGTTCAGCTATGGAAGGGATGGGTACGATGCACCACAGAAAGAGACAAAACCAGAAAGGTAAAAAGATCTATCTCCCATCCTTCCCCAAACACGCTGCAAGGAAAAAGTTTCCCACAATGAAATAACCAAGAACTGGCTCCTACCTCTGGGGTTCAGTCCTACATTCTGTCCCAGTGCTGAGCGGGATGAGCGGCAGGGCTGTGCAGCCCTCATCAGGGGAGACGCGCCCTTAAAAGCTGCCACACATCAGGGGGCACCAGGCACGTCTGCAGGAGCAAGGAGTGGCACAGAGCTGCTCTGGAAAAGGAATCCCCCTGAGCACAGCAGACAGGAGCTGCCTGAGCAGCCCTGCCGTGCCCGGGCTCCCGCCTCTGCGGGCACATCCACGGCCTCGTGCTGCGGAGCACTTGGATGGGTGCCACTGCACACACGGCCTGAATGGAGTCATGGGCTTATCCAGGTGTGGGACTGCACCTACGTCCCTGGAATAAAAGCACTGGCACATAAACTCTGTTTTGTAGGAGGGTAACTACATACTGAAGTCATACAAACACGTAAAACTTACACTGTTCACAGAAAAAAAAGGAAGCACTGCCATTACTGTCAATAATACAGAACATGAGAATATGCACCTCACCTGTCAACATCTAAAGGTCAGAGCATTTCCATCCTGGAAATGCTTCCCAGATGGATCCTCTGAAAATTTATAGAAGCATGCTGAAGCAAAACACAAGCTGAACATATTTGGGGTGAGAGGACCAAAGAAGGAACTAAGACAATTATTGCGGCTGAGCCTCATCCAGCGTCAGTTCTGGGTCTCAGGCGGATCTGGAGGAGCCCCATTTCTGCTGCAATCCTCTTTCTGCACGGCCTGGCGTGGTGTTCTGTGGCTGCCTGCAAACTCTGCTCCCTCTGGGCTCTGACTGAAACACTGCACAGCGTGCAGGGCAGCAGAGACTCATCCCGAGGCTCCTCAGTTATCCCTGCTCTGCTGGAAGCTGCCACTCCTCTGACAGCCAGCTCCTACCTGCTCTGTGCTCACAGCTTTTCAGTTTCCCATCCTAGGGACACAGAGCACAGCAATACTCTTTTCTTTCTCCTGGCTTGTGCTCTTTGTTGATTTGTGAAAACATCTCTCGGGATAGGTGATAACTTCTGGCTTTGTACTGCAGGCACGGTTTTTCTCCTGGTATCAGCTCCTTCAAAGCCTGAAAGGTTACCTTGTTTTCCCTCACTTGCTAACTTCATGGAGGTCGCCTTCCTGCTGCTCAATTAGATTGCATTTTTGCCACGTTGGATAGACAGGAATAGAAAGGAAAGAAAGCAGAAAGAGCCCCCAAACCTGCCACTATTTCCCATTTTTGGAACTTCATGTTGCAACAAAATCAATTCCCGTAACTCCATCGTGGCAACCCCAAAACCCTGAGGTTCATCTTAGCTCCACTGAATGAGAATTAGAAACAGGGAGTTTAATTTTAATGCAATTTTAGGATTGAGACACAGGCTGAATTTCCATGAATCTGACTGTTTTCATGTTTGCTGCTGCCCAGAGCCCAGCCCACATCCCTGGCGCTGCAGTGACGCCCTGGAGCTGGATCTGCTGGGGCAGCTCTTCTGGAACTGTGCCAAAGGGGGGGCTTGCAGAGCTCTGGGTTGTACTTCCATGAGTGCAGAAAGAAAGGAGGGTTTTACAGACCAGGGCACTGGGGAACAGTGCTGGGAGCAAACAGCCATTAATGCGATCCATCCTTTATCACCCAGGAAGAATTTGTACAGCAGACACTAACCTAACTCATGTTTCACTGCTGTTTTCCTTTTCCACAAGGAGTGAGGCAAATCTAAATCTGGCTTGGCTGCCAGGTGTGAAGAGAAGCTCTGAAGTGCTGGGTTTGTGCACGGGTTTGCTCACAGACTGCAGGCTGTGCACTGGCTCTGAGCTCACCTCAGGTTCTGCTCACTGGCTCCTTACAAACAGCCCAGCTTCCCCAAGTGCCGCTGCAGCAGCCAGAATGCCTCAGTCCGTCAGTGAACCCAAGCTGAGAAATAAATATCCGTACTCACGATTGCAGAAGGGGCTTGGGGCGTTTTCTGATTGTCTGAGGAACTCAGAAACTCTTGGTAACTCTCCCATTCCTGGCAGGGATCTCAGAAATGAGGAATGGCTCTTCACAAGTCACTGACAGGTGCAAGGCTTTCCTTTGGCAGGTCTCTGAAATAAAGCACAAGTCAGGTTTGGTGGGAAGCAGTTACTGTGATTTACAAAGCAATATTTAACATTAAAGCAGAACATGAAACTCCTTGTGTTTGTTGAGCTGTCAGATGGAAAAATTCTGACTCTACTGAGCTGAGCTCTACTGAAACAGAAGATTTTGACCATTTTGTAACACTTTCGATGCTTCTAAAGGAGAACAGATCTTGAAACGACAACTTAGATGTTCTACATCTAATATTCAGGAACATTTTTATATAAAAGCATGTAACAATCAAAGATCCCTCAGTAACTACTGAAAGGATCTGGCATTTTTTGTTAATTCTCCAGTTAAAAAAAAAAAATCTCAACTCAAGCAGTCGCGAATTCTCTGCAGAAGGAATGTTTTCTGGTGTCTGTCAATAGCACTTCAGTGCACAACAGTGCTTAAGAGTTTCCAGTAGTCTGGGAACACGGCAATCTTTTTCCTCAGATATTAGGATAAATACATACTGAAGTATTTATAGGTGTGTATATATGTGTGTGTGTGTGTGTGTGTGCTGCTGTGCCAGATTTCACAGGCATTCAGCAGCCAGCCACAGCACATTTTGTGACCCCACACCTCCACTCAAAGCGGGAAATCTCATTTGACCTCACGCCTGTCTAACACAGTTATATCCCAACGGTGTCAAAATGGGAGGGAAAACCTGGATAAGCAGGAAAGGAAAACAAACAAAGACATTCTTTGCAATAGCCCTGTAGGATAAGGGCAGCAGTTCAGCTGCCTGATAATTGCCTTGCCATGGAAGGCGTTGTGAGTGAGGGATTGGTTTGGGCTGTGTCTCACCTGGAGCTCCGTGGATGATCTGTAATTCAGAACAAAACCTCCCAGACTGGAAAGGTGATTCCAGTGACCTGTGCTGGTGAGAGGACGGTTTAACATCAGCATCCAATTCCCTGCCACAGACCAGGAGGACACATCACCCCAGGCCCAAAACTGAAAATCTCCACTGGCAGCAAAAGGGTTCTGTGCTATAAAAAAATTCCCTTGTCAAATGGCTCCTGCTGAAAGGAAGCCAGGAAAATTCAATGCAGTGTAAACAGAACACGGACTGGGAGTCCCCCACTGCGAGTTCGGTTTACCTGGATGGGTTCCAGGGAAAAATAACAGCACACAAGCCAGTGTATGGATACACCAGCCTGCTGCACTTGGCACATCTTGTGTGGAGTAATTAAAAACCAGCCCCTGGTACATTATGCAGCAGGAGTTTTGTACCGCAGGAATTAAAGTGCAGTTTCACACACTTTTATAATCCTTGCTTTCCCAGTAGCTACAATCTGACAGCACTAAGTCCCAGGAAGATGAGGAGAATTTGAGTCCTTGTTTTGTTTCCAAGATGGGCCTCCTGTGCACAGAGTTGTTGGGAACCGGGCTGCTACTCCTTGGTACTGAGCTGATGTTAGCAGAGCAAACAAAAATATCCAGCAGAAATAACTTTCCACGTCTGTTTTCAGCACCTGCCACCCGGGGATGCCCAACCTCGGTGGCTCCTTGTGCACCAAGCGTCTCCTCCCCTCCTCCCTCCCTGTGACAGCAATGCAGCTGCACTGACTCTGTGACCTCTGAGCTGCACAGAGAGCAGTGAGGGAGGAGCCATTCCCTGGGAGTGCAGTTCCAGCTGAAGCACGGGCTCCTGTCCAGCCACTCACCCCCTGAGCTCCATCAGAGTCACAGAGACTCCAGGGGGGAATCCAGGTGGGATCCCACCCATCTGGGACTGTGCTGCACTCCTGAGAGGAGACAGAGCAAACCTGAAGCCCTGCCAGCCTGGGAAAAGCATTCCCATCGTGGCATCATCTTCTAGATATGATAAATCATAGCCTATCTTTTTGCAAATTGACCTGTGAGTTCCTGGCAGCAAATCAATAGGACACACATGAACAATAACAAGGCAATGACAACACTGTGCATTATCCCAGGCCCCAGATGGAAGCCTGGGGAACGATCAATATGATAAAGATTCAGCACTGCTGCTCTCTTACAAAGGAATGCCAAAGTCACAGACTCGTTTCAGAAGGCAGCTGTGCAACACACCAAACCCACCTGCCACGAGATGCAAAGAAAACCCCAAATATAAAACACTTCCTCGTTGGTTTGTCTGTTTCCTCTCCCCCAGACTTCCATTCATTTGAACTGGAATTCAGGGGAGCAATTTTTTGTCCTTGTTTGGAGGAAAAGCAAGGAAGGGAGGCAATTATCCATTTATCCTTAGCCCAAAAGCTCAAAGACACAAACTCACTTGCCCACCACGGCAATGTGAAAGGGGGAGTTTTTCCCCCAGCCCCTCCGTGCACTTTGTTTGTCTCTGATTTTAATGCCAGTTTGAACTGCCAGGGGGCACAGCCCAGAGACAGCCATGCTCAGGGGCACGGCCCAGGCGTGGCACCTCCCTGCAGGCTGGCAGGGAATCATTTCCAGTGCCAGCTGCGGGGCTGGCTGGGGCACAGGGCAACAGAGCCAGCCCTGAGGCCAAGGACTGACTGAGCACTGATCCCCAGGGGTGTTTGCTTCTCCCTGTCAGTCTGCAACCTGCTCTGTGCACAGGCAGCACAGCACAGACTGCCCAAGGGCAGACAGTTCAAGGAGAGGGGATGAAGGCAGAACTGAGGGAGAAGAGGCAAACCCATGAGGGCAGCAGCTCTGCAAACAGCCCTGCCCATCCAGCCTGTGCTCCTGCCACAACAAGCTCCCTCGGGCACTGCTCTCAGGATCTACCCAATGCCACCTTACTGGGCAAGGTTTCACAAATGAGAGCCTGAAAAGATGATGCCAACTTGTGCCAGAATTCCCAGAACTATGTAAAATAACGTCCTCAACCAATGCAAGGTGGCACATGGCAGCTACCCTTCCATCTCACTTAGATTTTCATTCTGGATTACCAAGGGCAGGGTGAAAATAAAATGCCTTTCCTGAAAGGCAGCCAAAAGCTAAGGTTTCCAAATTCCAGTTTATGTTCAGAGCTTTATCACAATTTCACATGAGTAACAATTTCATACAAATAAGTTCTTTGCACATAAATTTCCACAACTGCCTCAGGGTGCATTTAAAGTCATTTATCTCCACATGGGTGCACTGTTTTAAGAACTTTAAGACTCAACTCAAGATGAATCCACAGTCTGTGGTTACAAGCACAGAGCAGAGAGACTCACGCAGCTTCAGCCCCAAGACAGGCAGCACCCATGGGGAGCCAGGGGACAGTCCCCTCCTGATCCCATGACACCACGAGCACTGAAGTGACTGTGCCCTTCCAAGTGAAGGGTGCCAGTCCCCAGCTCTGTGGCACATCGGCCAAGGGAGGTGTTGGAAAGTGCTGCTGCAAGGCTCTCTCTGTCAGGGTGCGGTCCCACCTTAATTCTGGGCACTTTTCAGCAAACTCTGCTTGCAGGGAGTTTTTTATCCTTTACAGTGTCCATACCTCTGACTTTTAAACAGCGTTTGTTGCAAATCAGAACCGCCTCAAAGCTGAAAAATCTCACTTTGGGAATTATCTAAAAAAACAATCAAAATTCTTTAGGGAAACCAGATGAAGTTTGTCAGACAGCTGCAGTTCCCAGCTGTTTGCAGCATTTAGGGAAAGAAACTCGGAGGTGTTTTTCCCAGGTGTGCCCAAGTGATTTCTGCATTATTCAGTCCTTCTGCTCTCCCTTGGCAGCTGTCACTGCCCAGCCTGAAGGGATGAGTCTGAGGGGATGCTCCTTCTGAGCCCACAGTCCCTTTTCCACGCCCATGGCACTGCAGGAATGCACTGAGACACGCAGGGAGCAGCAGCAGCAGCAGCTGTTCCCACACCCTGCTGGGCAGCAATGCCCCCAGCAGTGCCAGCAGCAGCCCCTGCTGCCCCTCAGTGTCCCCTCCCGCAGGGAAATCTGCCCCAGGGCCTCTGGGAGAAGGCCTGGCTGGGAGCAATCTGCTGGCACCTCCCCAGTGGTACTGACCTGGCTTCCATTTCAAACACCCAGGAAAAGATATCCTACAAACACCCTTTCCTACAGCCAGGGCTGCTCATTACCTTGAATGCTCAATCAGAGCCATATATATTGTCAAAGACCAAAACCCAACTCTCTTCCTCTGCCATAAAGCTAAACAGAATCCTGCTCTCTGTTTCCATGTAGGCTGGTAAATCACACAAAGTATTTTTTTACTGTTTCTTTGCTGCTGTCCCTTGTTTTGAATGGCTCATGGGCCCTAGGAGCAGCCTCAGCTCAATGACATAGGCAGGCAACACTACACAGCCCTCACTGAGAAGAAACAATTAATTTTGAAATTTCCTATAGGATTTGTAATTATCAGAACCTGATTCCTACAGCTGAGGTATCCCAGACCTCAGGTATCCCATTTCAGGAGCCATAATGCTTTCAATTCAAGTGGAACAGGTTCTTAATCTTGATTTTTTGTGCTCAGGTGTTTATATTAAAAGCCTACTTAGTCACAACGTGGAGCAAAACAGGGATAATTCCAATCAAACATCTAAACCCAAGGAAAGTCAGAGGGGAGGGAAAAAAAAGACATGTCCAAGCCAACAGGGAGTGAAATAGTTGTGATCAGTCCTCAGCCTTGCTGATTTTGGGAGAGGACACAAAACCAAAGGGTAAAAATATACCTCATGTAAGCAAACAGCTGCCTGCTCTGGTTAAACAGTGTGGGAGGAGACATTTCCTTGCTTCACAGTGTGCCCTCCTTTCCTGATGCAGTCTGGAGCTCTGCAAGACCACATGGAGATCTGCGGGTCCAAAGCGCTTTACAAGTAGAACCCACACTACTGCCCAAAAATTAAATACAGCTTCTTCTTGCCAGTATCCATTCAACCCTTTGTGTAAGAAAAATGGGAATATGCTGGTAGATCTTCAGAGCCCCACCCTTAGAAAGGAACATTCATACCTTGAGCGCAGAGCTGACAATTAGGCTGTGGATACTCTCCCGAGGCAGGAGGGACCATCCTGGCTGCAGCCCCAACCAGGATCTCACCACAGCACAGGGGATGGATCTGTGCACAGCTGGGAGCCCCAGGGAGAGCCACAAAGCAGCAGCTCCATGTGGAATACCACTGCCCAGCCTCACCCTTCTGAGGGAGCTGGAAAATAAAAGGTTCATGTTTAGATTAAGAAAATGGAAAAGGGAAGAGCAAGGAAAGATATTTTCTGAAACCATTTTGTATTTTGTCCTCAAACATAAGTGGAACAAAAGTGCTGTGTAAAAATCAGTGTGAAACAAAGCCCCAGAAGAAGAGCTAAAGGCTATGCCTCCCTTCCTCTAATTTATTGCCAGAGTTATTCAGAGTGCAGACACTTAATCCCTAATGTAAACCCGCAGGCAACATTATTTATCTTTAGGAAGACCTGGGATTTTTGTCTTTTCATTGTGTGGGCTGCGAAGGAAAGATGGATTCAATTGCTTTCTGCAGATATCAATATGGAATTTAAGGAGGTGGAAGGGCCGGCATTCCTTGGAATGACTCAAGTGCACATTTGCTGTCTCCAACGAAAGGAGTTTACAATGGACAATGACAGAAACACGATCCCACCGTGTTGGTCTGTGGCATTTGGACTTGTTTAGTGAGGCACCTGAAGGAGGCGTTTCCTTACAGCACCAGCTGAAAGAACCAAGTGTGTGTGTGCAAGAGTAGAGGGCTTTCCTGCCTAAGGGTGATTTTATGCCACAAACAAATGTTCATGGTCATAATGAAAGTGACTCTGCATTCCTTCACAGTTATCACATTAGATAGTTTTCATCCTTCTTAATGAAAAAAACTATTAATGAGAATGAAACTGGCCTCTAAAGCATTTCATCCCTGCTTTCAGGAAAATGGATCAAGGGCTGCTTCTCATTATTTTTCCAAACTGAGCAGAATACATTTTAATGAGGCTTCTTTAACCTTTACTCCCTGTCCCTCTTCTGTCTGGCTTCTGCCATTCCATCTCACGGCATTTCTGTGCTCAGGTCACAGCTGCCTTAGCAACATTAAAATATGGGGTGCATGCAGGCCTGAAACACACGTGATCCTCTCTTAGAACAAGTTTAAATTTTAAACTTATTGGAACGCGTGATCCGAGTACCTGGAACAGCTTTCTCAATAACCTTTCCACAGGAAAATGGAATCAAAAACAGCCAGTGGGAACAATTCCAGCTCCAAGCAATTGGCTCCTGATCACCAAGTCTGACGGTGTGTGGCTGGGGCTGGCACCCTGTGCTGCCCAGGGCGAGCAGCCTCCACAGCCACGAGTGCCCCGGCTGTGCCAGGGCTCCATCCCCACCCCAGAGGGACACGGGGCCGGTCCCAGCAAACGGGGCCCTGGGGTGGCAGCTGGCCCTGGGAGCACAGGGACACTGCAGCCCACAGCACCTTCAGCCCCAGGCACCCGCTCCTGGGGCTAAATGTGAGTTCTCCTTTCCATGGTCCTACAATGCAGCCTTTCCCAGAGGTACAGAGAGGAAAGGGTCAGGCTTAGGGACACACCCTCCACTTGCAGCGCCTGCTGCACCCAGGCCTCGATACCAATGATCTTTCCCTCTGCTCGTGGTGCAGTGTCCTGCCAGCACCATTTTCCACGCCATTCACTTCTTCTCTTTTCCCTTTGCTAGCTCCAGCTTCTCCACTGCAGTAGGTGAAATTCACTCATCCTCACCTTAAAGGTTCTCTGTCCTTCACTCCCCGCTCATTACCTCTCACATGGGACCCAGGGAAGGACCTGGGCACCCCTGCACACCCTGGGACAGCAGCTGGCCATCCATCCCCTGTGCTCGGGCTGTCCTCCGTGCCTTTGGCACAGGGGCACGCACAGATGGCCCTGGAGCCAGGGCTGAGCCACTAAACCCCTTGGAGGGGACACAATCTCCTGTCCCAGGCCTGAGAAGCGATGTGCACAAAGTACCCACGGCCCTACCAAGCTAAATAACAGAAGGAGATAAAGAACAGGGAAATGAAGGAGAAGAGAGGATAAACAATAAGCAAATATCCCCTGATTTCTGCAGAAAATGTTACCCCAGTGCCACTGCACACTGATGGATGAGAGGAGTAGGGCAAAGCAGGAGGAGTTTTCCAAACCTTTGGCAGCCATCCGTCGTCCAGAGCTGGGAATGACCCCCTTGGTGCAGCTCCTCAGGCCGGGGCTCCCTGAGCCACCCACACAGAGGATGGATCCTCAAACAGCAGGCACAGGTGACAAGGTAAGGAGCCCAGCACACCATGCCTAGGAGATAAATGGATCCATCTGTCAGCAGTTACTTCACAGGGGAATTGCTCCCAGTTATGCTAGGAACAGCTTTTCACGAAACACGGATCTAAAGTACCACAGAGAGGAGGAAAATGTACCAAGGAAATTCCTGATATAATGGAAATTGAAAAGAGCACTGGACTCTGCTGTTATAACTGCAAAGAGAATGGAGAGTTTGACAGAGGCGACAGTGGAACAGCTTCTGGGGTATTATTTGGCTGGGACAGCAATCTTCTCATCACGTGTCCAGCCTGTCCCCAGAGGTCATTCTCAAGGTGCACGCTGAGGTGAGAAAGAGCAGAGGCGTGTGACAATCTCTGATGGCTGCAGAGAAATGTTCACTGTGCTGCCTTCCTGCCACAGAAGGGACAGCCACGTGTCAGATGGTGGGAGGGTGTCAGTGAAACACTGCAGTTTGGCTACCCTGAACTGAAATCCTTCACACAGCCCACCCCCAGCCCTTTCTCTTATGACACCAAGTCAATGAACCCATATCAGGGGGCAGGCAAATATTTTCCCTCCCCAGTTTCTTCTGGGTTTTGGTGTGAGAGACGTGGATTGCACAGGTGGCCCCAGAGCTGCTGCCCACAGCCCTGAGGGAGTGTGACACATTCCTTTGGGCTCCAAATCCCTTGGAGCTCTCCCCAGAGCCCGGCTGCTGGAACACACCACGCTTGTTTGGCAGGCACCAAACCGAGCCTCAGTTTGTGCTGTAGCCCCAGAGGGGATTCAATAATGCTGAATTTAAAGTGAGTAGAAACAGCACTGCTGTCACAAGGACACAAATACTGAATTACTGCATCTCTTTGAGATGGGCTGAATTATGATAGTGCTTCGCTGACTGATTCATGCTGGAATCCACATCTACAAATTACATTCACCAATAAACTCGGCTTTGGTGTGGCACAGAAGTTATTGCTGTTACCTGGGAAATGTTTTCTGCTTTGGCTTTTGTTCCTGGGCATGCTGCACACCAAACAATGAACTTCCCACATCAAACAGCTTCCCTGAAACATCTGCTACCAGGAAGCTTGTCTGCAACTTGCAATGGTGGATGACTTTCTGACAGGTAATAGCAATTCAGATCAGATGCAGACAGATTTAGTACCTAGAAGCTCCCAGTTTATTAAGATCAGCACTGATTTATTCAAGCACCCCCCTCTCTTTTCAGCACCATTGAGAAATGAATCACTTGGCTGTGGTGCTCAGGGCTCAAGGTTCTGGTTCCTTGTAGCTGACAGGAAATACAGCTTTGCCAGCTGTGAGAACTCCTCACTCTCCTGCCCTGAGTGGGAGAGGACAGGAAGGATATGATGTTTTTACCAATGTTCATCCTCTCTTTAATTACATGGGCTGCTGCAAAGGAGTCATTCTTCTGCCAGAATTTCCCACCCACGAATGTCTGTCTATCCTTTAGTGATTTTAGATAGAAGATGTGGATTCCCTCTCTTGCTTATAAGTAGTGGTTGAAATCTTTAGTAAGCCAATATTTTAAGGAAAGAGGGCCCACAGTGTCTCTGACAAAGCTAAATACAACATCAGAATGAGGATACACCGCTATTCAAAAAGTTCTATAGGGAGTGAAGATTTATAGAGGTGTTCTGCTGATTCATGAGGAGGAGATATGGAAATGCATCTCTGGCAGCCACTCAGTGATGAAATATGTAGCACGTAATGCATTTGTCTGTAAGACAAATACGTGTGTTGGCCGATTAAAAAAGATACACAGACTTCTGCAAATAAAGCAGCAATTCTTCTCAGGAACAAACCAGCTAATTGTAAAACCAACAGGAAACAAAATGTGCCTGTTGAGTAACTACAATTTTCGCTAAACAGGAAACTTTCAGTATTAATTCCTAATGTGCTTCATACACAACCTCAGTATGTGATGACCAGTGTAAACTCTGAATACTTGCAATGCACCACCCTGCTGCTTCTAGGCCACTGCCAGGGTCTGTGGGGCACAGCAGGCACACACAGGTGGCTCAGGGTTTTTTCATTACTGGTTTTTAAAGTCACCCTCAGAATCTGTCAATGTAAGAAACAATTTCTTCAGCAAGAGCAGCTCAGCTTCAAGCATTCAACAAGTGATAAATGAAGCTTTTCCAAACCAGAAGTGCCTACAGTGTTGATAAGGCAGTGTGTGAATGCTGATGGATAAATGTCATCTGCCTGAGTAAGCCAGATTCCAGCTTGTGCTCACATGGAAACGATTTGCATTTGTCCAGATGTGCTGATGTTACATGCCTTTTGGAGAAGAAAACAGAAATGCTAAAAAACACTTTCTCCCTATTTATGTTTAAAAATAAATTACTCAGTTGCTCTGTCCGGTTCAGAAACTTGAAGCAATTGATGCTGTTGGAGAAAAAAAATATCAGGATATAAATCATCAAGCTTGTAATCTAAAATTTCTCAAGTCCTTTGGCAAAAATAAGACCAAACTGTGTGATGGGTTCAGGCACAAACTCCTGAGAGATGAGGGCTTTGAAATCTGTAGATTTCCCTGAGACCTCGTGGTTCAATACATTTTCTCCCAAGTTTTAGCTCTGCTAAAAGGAGAGATAGTAGATCTGGATAAGTCTTTTAATTTAAAAAGGAAGATGGGCTGATACCTCAGGACTGACAATATTTTGGATTTTTTTCTGGTTCTGTCGGGTTTAATGGAACGCACAATGTTCAAAGGATGTTCTGCTTTTCATGAATCTTTTTTGCATTTTCTCTTCCATCCCTTAAGAAAAAGGAAGGAGAAGATAAATGGCAAGAGGAAAGGAGCGTTTGTTGCTTTGCGGTGTACAAAAGAGAGGGGGAAAAAGAAGTGTAACGTGGAACACACAGAAAATGGTTGTTACCAATTTCTGTGAAGTAGGAGCACTAACTTTAACAACTGCTACATAAACCCCTCTAGGTTGTTCTCTTTGCTCATCCATAACCTCTTTTATCTTGTTAGGATGGGATATCAAAACACGTGGTGCTAACCAAAACTACAGAGCAGCAGAGCTGCTGCATTACCCTGCAGTCCCTTTCCAGCGAGGAATTCTGAGGCAGCTGCAGCCTTTGAGGGAAACTCCCAGCGGCAGAGCTGGCAGCAGAGCCTGAGCTCCTGTGCTGGGGATCAGGGGTGCTGCCCACAGGGGGCACAGAGGGGACTCTCTGCTGTTCCTCACCTCTCAGCCTGAGGGGACAGTGCTCAGCTTGGAGCCTGAGCTCCTGTGCTGGGGATCAGGGGTGCTGCCCACAGGGGGCACAGAGGGGACTCTCTGCTGTTCCTCACCTCTCAGCCTGAGGGGACAGTGCTCAGCTTGGAGCCTGAGCTCCTGTGCTGGGGATCAGGGGTGCTGCCCACAGGGGGCACAGAGGGGACTCTCTGCTGTTCCTCACCTCTCAGCCTGAGGGGACAGTGCTCAGCTTGGAGCCTGTGCTCCTGTGCTGGGGATCAGGGGTGCTGCCCACAGGGGGCACAGAGGGGACTCTCTGCTGTTCCTCACCTCTCAGCCTGAGGGGACAGTGCTCAGCTTGCAGCCAGCCTGGGAGGCCGTGTGAGGACCATTCCTGCAGCGAGGCAGAGCAATCCCAGGGCAGTGCCAGCTTCTCCCAGGAGCTGCACCAAATCCCTGCTCTGAATATCTATGGGCACGGGACCAGGCACTGTTCTTTCAGCACAGGCAGCCATGGACTCAAGTTTTGCATTATTTTGACCTTTCTCATCCTCTGCCATCACATCTCCCCCTTCACTTGCTCAGGGAGCTCTTGCCTGACCCTCCCTCCCTCAGCCATGGGCCAGGGTCACCCTTTGAGCTGCACTGCCCTTGGCAGCTCCCCCTGAATTCCATCCCAGTGTCCATTTTGTCAAGGTCACCTCCAACAATCCTGCTCTCTTCTAAAGCCATGGCAGAGTCCCCCTGCACAGTTGCTCCCCCGTGACTTCATTCAAGGCTGGAACTCTCCTCTCCCTGCTCTTGGGCATGAGGGATCCTTAGGATCAAATCCCCCTGGGCAGCGTTTAAGGGGCAGCTCCTGCCCTAAGGAGGGCAGGACAGGACAGGGGAGAGGAAGGGGCAGGGCAGGGCAGGACAGAGCAGGACCAAACCCCTTTGGTGCATGGGGGTTTCTGCATCTCATCAGAGAGGTCACAGGAGTGGGTGCACATACACAAACCCCAGAACTCTCTCACACTGAGAACTGGCTGTTCACATGGTAATTCTTCCTCAGCCTCTCAGTAGTGGGGATTAGAGGGACTTCCTAACTGCACAAAACCAGCTTTGTTATACAAAATATTTTAGGTCTTTCATTGAATAAAGCTTTACTCTCTTGGTTCATCTACTCTGAGAACACTGCATCTGTTCCATATCCCTTGTTGGCACCCTCTGGATAACATGAAAATTCAGCAGCAGCAATTCCCTGTGTCACACTTAGGGTCTCCTTTCAATTAAAACATTAAAGCTGTGCCAAAACCCTACAGAAACCTGGACTAAGATTTCAGTGGCATGCTTCATTTTTTGCTGCCGTGGGCCCTTGAATCCTGCCATGCTCCTGGAGCCATCCACAAGCACTGCCCAGGATGGAGCCTTGCTCAGTAACTGCATCCTCTCTTCTTTTCTTCTTTAGCCCTGCAGTGGCTGGATGGAACTACCCAGCCTAATTATTATCCTGCAGGATATCCTACAGGAATCCCATCAGATAAAGAAATTGTTTTAACACCATAAAACATTAACACAGCCCAAAATATCTGAGCCCAGGGCAGAGGTACCAAGCCAGCTGTGCCTGCACAGATCAGAGGGCTTTGGTCACTCTGCTCTGCTGGGGAATGAACATTTTCAGTTGGATGAGCTGAAATGGGGAACTGAGGGAAGGAGATGTTGATGCCACAGCCAATATGGATCGAAGCTGAACTCACCATTTGCACGATTCCCCTTACACATACAATAGGAACAACAGAAAGAATGAAATCCCAAGCTCTGAGGCATTGAGAGAAGGTGGTGTATGAAGGTTTCTGTATAACTCCAAATACTCCTTGTAATCAGGGTATAGGAAATAGTTGATTGAAAACAACAGCTAAAACCTTTTGTTTTTCATTAACCAAACCTTTTGTTATTCATACCAGAACTAAGCCCAAGGGATCTGGTGTGCAGGTGAAAGATCAGCTCTAAACCTGTTCTACTTCTCTGCCAGAGCTGACAATGTACAGAACACAGCTCTACAAACTAATGGGGCTGATCCTATTGCAGGCTCTCTCCTTAAACTGCACATTAATCTCATAACAAGATGCTGCACCTTTGGGAAAACACAACTTTTTATGTGACCACTTTTGTGTGTAATGCCAGAATTATTTGGAGAACAGCAAAAAGGGTTTTTTTAGGGTAGAGAGAGGCTGAGAACAAATCCCTCTGATGTCACTCTTTTAGAAGTTGTCCTTCTGTCAGGTATGGCTAATGCTGGAATTTTGAGCAGAACAGTTCACAGTGCTCTGATGGCTACCCAGAAAGGACCAGAAAACAGAGGTTTAGTGAAGTATTTGACCAGGCAGAACAAAAACAGCCAAAAGTATTCAAGGTAACACCTCCACCCACAATGAGAAATCCAGTGGATTTCTTATATATTTCTCATAAAATCATAGGAAGACACAAAGGAATGCAGAGACAATCACAGGCAGCTAAAACCCAGCAGCCTCAGAGACAGAATCAAACCCAGTCCTGTCTCTTCACCACCTCACCAGTGCACTTTGCCATCCAGTCCTAAATGGGGAAGATTAGAGAATAGGTTTAAGTTGAACAATTTGTACCACAAGGAAGAAAACCTAACCAAGGTTTGCAAAGAACATTTTTATATCCATAATTCTGTTTTAAATATCACTTCCCTTACAACTCTTACTTCACTGCAAAGTACATTTTTCTCAAGTGGAAATAAGAAATTAAACAGGTATTCTTACTGAGAGGATGATTTGCCATCTGTTGAGAAATCTGAGCTATAATTTACAGAAATAGGTTACCTAATAAAAACTCCTTACAAAAGCAACAGGATTGGAAAGGACCAGGACAGGTCATTTCTCACAAGGAAGTGACCCATTACTGATTCCAATGATGTTAAAAAATCAATAGTTCTCTGATTTTTGCCTTTCCTAGGCTGACAGATTGGTAACACTTTGTTCTCCCACCTGTGCTTCCAGGCCCCGGCTGATGCTGAGGGAGTTTCCCTGTTTCCCTTGCAAGTGGCTCCCACTTTGGTGGCAGAGACTGGAAGCCTCTCTTTGCATGGAGAGGTCAGAGTTCCAGTACCTTGAATTCAAATTACCATTGTAAACCCAAACTTTTCTTATTTTGGTCATTCCAGTCTTTTCAGAGTGGATGGAGACCCTGGGTGCTAAAGATTGCCTTTGTTAGCAGAAGCAGGCTCTATAAGCCATGGTGCTGTTAATATTTCCAGTTATCTTGGCTTCCTTAATATCATTCAGCTATTTCTGTTCTCTATGGGTGCCTTACTCTGCTTGACTCTGTTTCACTTTGAACCTGCACTGATGCTGAGGGTTTCACACATTTTTTATCACACTGTGCAAAATGCTGCTGGAATCTTTGTGCAGACTCTCTGGTGACAGAAAAAGGTTATTATTGCCATCTCCCTTGTATTGTGTCTCCAGAAATCCGTGCACGTGCTGTGCAGCCGCCCATTCTGCACTGGAACCTGAAGAAATCATTTTGTTGTACTGACCACAAGAGCACTTTCTCAAAGAGGTGTCTTTCTAATTGTCCATTTCTAGAGCTGGTGCATGCACAATGCAGAGCTTCCAGGAGGGCTGCAGTGATTGGCTCCAGTTAGCTGTGCCTCAGCACTGGGGCTGCTGCCTGGCACAGAGGTGAAACCATCCAGGCTGAAAGGAAAAGGCTCTGGCAGGTTGGAATGCAGAGAGCAGAGAATTGCATTCACTGAGGGCAGGGATGGAAGAGCTGCATCCACACTCTCTTCCAGTCACTCCATTTCTCTGTTCCTGACATTCTCAAGGATCCTAACCCACATGGAGCTTTTGTGACCCCAATCCTCCATCTACAGAGGCAGAGAACAAAGAGTGAGCAGGCTTTCCTCCCCTCTGAACAGTTTCCATGCTTCCATTAATTCCATCTGCTTTCTCTCTGCTGTCCCACCCTCCCAACAGTCTGTGCCAAGGATCAGCAACTGCCCAAACTAAATGGCCACTGAGTGCCATTACTCAGAAATATTTCTGTGTGAGCAGCAGGTTCACCCAGGGCACCCCAGCCAGCCCTGCAGCCATTCCCCACTGGCACACAAAGAGCAGCTGGATATTGAGACACAGCTGTGATATCCATTACTGCCCACAGGCTCACCTTGGAGAACCTGGGGAGACCTGTGCCTTGCAAACAGCATCAAATGGAAATGATGAAATAAACCAGAAAGAGAAAAAGCCATCTAGTGAGTCTGCTGGCTTACTGTGCTCCATATTCCTAAAAACTCGCTTTGCAGTCAGGAAGGACACAGGGGGTTTGAATCATTTTCTGCCTTTACACCTTCCCTACCACCAGAAGTAACATGGGGATGCTCTTCAATAAACAAATCTGCTCTTTTCTCTCAAGGTTTGTGTACACTCTGAGTGCACTGGTGACATCAGATTTTTCACCAGGGAAATGAAAGAAACCAACAAAACCAACAGCCCACATTGCTGAAAACCCAAGAAGCTAAGCTGGTCACGTCTCTGAAATATGGTATGAGCAGAAAGAGAAATACAATAAAAATCCCCATCCAGCACAAACTGGGAAGTGATGGAACGAGGGCTTTCCTACTGAGGCTGTCTCCAGTTACCACCCTTCTGAGCATTGTCCATTATCCATTCTGCACTGAGGAGGCTCTCAGGCCAAAATTTAAAAGGTGACTGACAAACACAGGAGGCCAAAATGAAGCAAAAGAATCACAAGCAGAGCCTATGGAAGAAGCCTTCTGTAAAACATGAGGGAGCCCTGAGCCACACTGGATTAGTTTCCTCTTTTTTTCCTCTTTAATTCTCTTCTAGCAGACAATATTTCCTATCCCCCCTCTCCTGAGTCCCTACAGCGTGCAAGCTCTGTGCTGGGATGCAGGCAGGCTGAGAAGTGCAGCTGTGCTCTAGAGCTGCTGGAGCTGGGAGACACATTCTCAGTGAGTAAAAAGCACACTTCCATCAATGACACACAAAAACTGCCCTCCCAAACCTCACCACACGTGAAACAGATCCCTGGATCAGTCCCATCTCCAGCCCTGCCCACTGCTGTGCGGCCTGTTGGCAGTACAGCTGGGACACAGCTGGGACACAAGGGACACTGTTCCCATGGTCTCACAAAGGCCCCAGGGATGCAGGCTCAGTGTTTGTCACATTCTGCACAAGCCTGGGGAAAAACCCCGAGCCCATCACCTTCACTCCTCCAGGGGCTGTCAGGCGGCTGGAGAAGGGCAAAGCTCCCTTCCACCTGCAGCAGCAGCCAAATCTCTTTGGGAGAGCAATCCCATCTCCACAGGCACCTCCTGCCTCTGGACTCTGTGTATCCTTCCTTCCAGCAGTGACACACCTGCAAGGGACACAAGCAGCAATTACCTCTTCTGCAGGAAAAGCCCATCCTGCCCCTCCACACCAACCTGTCCCTTGCTCGTGGTTTAGCTGCTGTTCCTATTGCCCTTAGAGATTATCGATGTTTCCAATGGAGACGGGCTGGAGACACACCAGGATCTAATCATTAATAATATTTTGACCTGTAGGCCCAGATGGGCAGGAAAAAATGCTCACTCAAGAGGAGTTTTTCCTTAACTCCAGCAGACCCTGGATTTTCCATTGAATGTTTTCATTTTCAGCTGCAATCACCAGAAATAACATTAATGACTTTCAGTGCAGGGCAGAAATAATTAGAGGCAGAGCAGGTGTCCAGCTTACATGCTTATGCTAAGAAAAGACTGAGAAAAATCATGGCAAAACTTGATAACCTGAGGGGAGAAAAAAGCAAACAAGCTCAGGGGTGAGATCTAAATCAAATATAAAGCAATCTATATCTTCCATTAAAGCCATTGTGGAACTGGGCATTTTGCAAAGGTCTTGATTGAAAACCATGGCAGAGTTAATGGGTTTGACTCAAATGATCCTCAGCACTTCAGTAAGGAGCAAGGAGAAAGGAGGCCCACGAAAGCAGAACTTGAAACGTTAGTGCAAAACCACACAACAGAAAGGAAACCATTTCAATTGCTCTAGGAAGGACTATACATTGCCTTGTTCTCAAAACTAGAGGGAGACTCAAGAGTGCAGAATCTCATTAGAATTTCAGCACTGGATTTCTTTTATAAACAGCATATCAGTAAGATTTACCAATATTGTCTCAATATACTGAAAGCTTTATTATTTGTTCTTGGACAAGTAGCATTTTTCTAATTCTTTACTTCTAATAAAAAACAGTAGAGATGTTTTTGTGCTGAATTGAAAGCTAATTAGCACATTCATATCTGCCAAAAATTCAATAACTTGTACTCATTTTGGGTTCTTTTCTGGTCAGTTTAATTTAATTTTTCAGTTTAATTAAATTTTTAATTTTTCAGTTTGATTAAATTTTTTTCAGTTTAATTAAATTTTTAAATTAAATTATCAATTTTTTTGATAAAATAAAGGAGGATATGAAAAAATTAATAGCTTAGGCTAGGTTTTTCACAGGCAATTAGTAGTTAGAGCCCATTAAACTAAGGAGGGAAGCAGATCAATAATTTCTAGGGCTTTTTTAATGTTTCCCTTGAAATTTTAGGATCATCAGGAAAGGACAAAGAGCAGTCACGATCCAAGAGAATTTCCTGGGATCCAGGGACAAAACACATTGTTGAGGGGCTGAGAAACAGGAGTTCAGAGCTGCTGAGGCTGCTGACAGCCTCTTACAGTGGGTGCTCTGTTTCAGAAGCTGGGATTTCAAGAGGAGGCAAAGTGGGTCATAAATGCTACTGAGAGCTGAAAATCAGGAGATGAAAACCACTCCAGAGCACTGAAGTGTGGTGGGTCTGATTACAGCAATCAAAATGCTGTCCCATTTTGCTACAGTTTGTCTTGAACAGCAAGGCTAAGGAAAAAAAGGCCAAAAAAGAAAAGCCGTGTGATCCTAAACTGTGAGTGTGCACCAATGTTCCAGCCCTGCCAGGGGCTGCACAGGCACCTGGTCCCAAAGGTACCGTGGGATTCATCTGGGTTTGTGCTGGCAGCCAAAGCCACTCCTGCTGCTTCAGCAGGCCTTGCCCTCCCGCCCACGCTCTGAATCCCTGCGGGTTTGGCACTGAGCCCCGACTGCTTCCCACCAAACACCCGCACACCCAGCTCCATCCCTGACATCACCCTGAGGTGCCTCTGAGCGTGCACCGGCCTGGCTGCCTTGGCACGTGGCCAGGGGGACAGCAAAGGGACATTTGTCCCCTCACGACCCTGGGCAAGCAGAGCGTGCTCAGAGCACCCGGGCACGGCCCCCTGTGGGAAACCTCCTGGCTGAAGGCAGCTCCAAGGATCACTGCACAAACTTCTGCAGCTGCCCCACACACACAGTGACAGTGACAGCTCCATCCAACCAGCCCCCACTGGCTCTCCTGGAGCAGCAGGGGACAGCAGAACAAACAGCAGGTGACAAAGGCTGGGTCCTGCCCACCTTGAGCCCCAGTGACTCCAAAGTGCTGCTGCCACACACCAGTCCTCTCCTCCTGCTGCCAGCTGACTCTGCAAGCTCATCCCAGTTCATCTGGGAGCTGCTGTGCTCGTGAACTGGGGAGGGCTTCAACAATCAATCACGTGGGAGATATTAAAGGCACTAGAGAGCAAACAAACAAACCCACAAAGAAAAGAAAGAAACCTGAGTACCAACAGCAGTACCCAGTGCAGATTAAAAACACAAACAAAATAACTTCATGTGGGTTAAATCCTAATCCTCAGGGATGAGTTGAGCACCAAGGTGCACAGGCCTTGTTTATTACCAGTGAGCTGAGAACTGAGAACACCCTTCCATTTCTTTAGGCAGCATCATATAAAGCCTATTTTCAAGAGTGAAATGAATAACGGGATTGAGATAAACTCTGTGCAAGGGGAGGTACTGGGCAGTGCTTCTGAGTGCCACAGGCTGGGAGAATCCATGGAGGCATTTCCATTCACATCCCAGAAAGCACCCAGGGCATCAGCAGTTGCTGTGATCCCCTCTCCCACAATGACCATCACTGCTGTCCTCTGTGCTCTCCCCTGCTCACACTGCCTCCCTTCCCTTCCCTGATGGCAATGCTCCATCACACAGCTCCCTCAGGGGCACAGCAAGCAGGGATGTTTCCATTTTGTACTTCAGGAATCTCTGCAGGTTTAACAGTTTTAAAACAGACATGAGGCTGCTCTTGGTGTTTTTCCTTCAGCTGTGAAAAGTCTTTAAATGCCCCAATGTGCACCATGTGACCCCCTGAGCTCAGTCCTTTAGTGGCACAGGCCCTTAAATGTGAACTCAACAGATACTTCAGGTGAGGTGTCAGCAGTGCATAAGCAACAAGCTGACATAAATCCTGAGGAATTTAACTTATAAAAAACTTGAATTCCTTCTTTACTCCAGAAGGATCTCTTCAACCTTTGCACTAGCTTTACATGGCTCCTTAAGCTACATCAGCAGGACGGTGCAGCAGCTTACAGCAACTAAGTCACAAGCAAATGTATGTAAAAACAGTGTAAGGACACTTCAAAAAATGGACTTTGCAGAAAATCAATACATTTTCACTGGGGTGCATCACCCAGCATCACCATCTAATGTATTGCACTAAACCAGCTGGAGCAAAAGGAATCAAACCCAATCACCACCGGGGAAAGCAATTCTATTTATCATGAACCCAGAGGGCCATTTCAAATAGTTTTTCCCAAACAGCTTCCACACTCCTTAGAGTCCCATTTGGATCTCAGCTCTGTCACTCTGCACTTCCATCTCTGTATACTCAAAATAATAAGAAGAAAATTCTAATTCCTGGGGGGAAAAGGGGATTTTTGTTTCACCCAGGCTGTGAGTAGCATTATCCCAACCTGAGGTGAAAACACCAATGAATCAACATTTCCTTAACTGACTTCACTGTAATCCTGGTATTGCACTGACCCCTGAGGAAGCAATTAAGGAGCAATAATTACAAATGGATGAGTATTTCTTCCTGAGGCACACAGCATTTTACAATGGAACTTCATGAAGTAGCTCTAAGCTATTTCCTGCAACATATTTCAATAAAAGAAAATATAAGCCACTAAAGTGTCTCATGTAAGCATTGAGGATTTAAGGAATTACTCAAATAATGAATGCATGAAGCTATTAACCCTCCTGGAGAATTAAAATGTGCCCCTACGTGATGAACCAAAAGCAGCAAGTCATTTCAAGTCTGCAGGATTGATTTGATACATGTGACTGAAATATAATTACAGAAACACCAAACTGTGCTGTACCTAGAGAAAACTAGCCCAGACTGCTAGACCATGAGCACACCTCTGCAACAGCTTTTATTTGGTCCATTTGTTACCTCCTGGAAATGGTTCCAGCCAGGGAGGTTATCATGTGGCAGTTACCCCCAGGTAAAGGCACAGCATAATGAAATCAGCCATTTTTTAGTTTCATTTCATTGCAATCTTCTGCTGTACTGAAATATCAGGAGGATCAGCATGACTTAATAAAATTTTGCTCAAGCACAGCTTATTGCATAAGAGCAGTAGCAAGCAAAGAGCCCTGATACCAGACTAAAGTGGGCGCAGGTTATCTCTGGGTGTCAGGTATTTAACGGGAAAAGTTATAATAGGAAAGACTTAGACAATTAAAACATTTTCTTTCTGAAACAGGTCACTGGAACGTTCTCTGCTAAAAGCAGCTGCAACACTGTGAGATGAAATAAAACACAAAAGGGATGAAAGAATGACCAAGTCTCTACAATCCAAGTCCAAGGGCCACAGGCACCAGGGCTGGCACAGGAAATCCCCTCCCACAGCTCCGAGGACAGGCTCATCTCCCCTGCAGTGCCCCCCCTGCATTTCCCCTCACTCTGGTTCCCCCTTGGGAGCACCTTCTGCTCCCACAGGGAAGGCACCATCTGAGCTGTCCCTCTGCACTGGGAGCTGCTCTGTCTCATGGCTGGGACAGCAGCAGCTGCTCTGCTTAACAGCTTTTCAACTCTGCTTCTACCATTTTCCCATCTACCCTTCCTGCACTGTGAGATTTCCAGTACAAACAGGACTCCTGTTGGCTACTGGAAAAGTGAAATATCATTAAATAATTTTGCTGGATAGCAATCAACCACACTTCTCTCACCTGTCACTCCTCAAACATGCAAGTAAAGTAGAAGTATTTGGAACAGAGATCCCTTGTTTTTATTTTCTTTTTTCCCCCCTGTCTCTTCATTGTGCTTTGTTGATAGGTAAAAGGCTAATTCAGTCTCAAGACTGTTCTGTGTCCACCCCAACTATTTCACTGCAATAAATGACGTTGCTGTGAATATATTTTAATTAGTGATTTCATAGTTGGAATTGTGCAATTGGAATACAGTAGGCATGAGGAGCTATTGAAATAGTATAAAAAGGCATAATTATTTTCAAAAGCTCTGTGGGAATAACACAGATAAAAAAAATCCCCTGCTGGCACCTGTTTTCTGTGTCCAGTGTATCATTAGCACCTCACAGTCTCTCTGTACTCATCAAAGGCAAGATCACAGGTGCTGCAGGATGCTCCCACAGGGCTGGAGATTTTTCCTTCTCTGTTTGCTGCTCCTTGCTGAGGTCATTATAATGAAGACCAGATTTTTACTTCATTTGACAATTTCGTTCTAATTGACTGAAAGATGTTACCAAGAAAAATGGGAACAAACCCCAGAGATTCAGAAGGATTTTCCTGACTCCTGGGCCTGACCTGGGACTCTTTCATGCAACGTGGAATAAGTGAAGTAGGGCCTAAGAAGAAAAAATCAAACCCTTGTCATACCTGTTACTGCTGAAGGCAGGCTGGCAAGGGCTCTGAGGAGTGAGCAGAAGGAAAATCTTGAAAGAAGCACCAGCTCATTTCAGATCTGAACTCCAACTTGCAAGCAAGATGCTGGGCTAGAGGAACTTGGTATAAAATGAAGGCTTTGAAACTTGACTAATTCAGAAAACGAGACTTTTCAAATCCCGTAAAATGAACGGATTACAAAAGCAATTCAGTGAACCTGCCGTGCCTTCCAACGTGTATCTCACTGCAAAGGCTGACAGCATCTCTGCTTCTCCTCCTGCAATGCAGACTTGGCCTCTGCCTCACTCATCCCTCTTTGGTGTTCAATTGTTCCACCATTTCTCCAACCCTACTCATCAGCTGAGAGGAGCAGGACTGACAGAGGAGGAGCTTGCTTGGGAGTGACCTCCTCAGCACAGCCCAGCAGCATCCCTCCCTGGCAGCAGACTGCTGGAATTATTTACCTGGGCACGGCTCTGGGCACGAAGGTGCTGTCACCGAGAGCACCAAACAAACAGGAGCCCTGTTTGCAGAGAAACCTCAGGATAAATTATGTCCAGGTGTCATGGGATCTCCTGCCTGAATCCATCAATACTAAGGCCTTTGCAAGAGGAAGGGAAGGTTCAAAGATGGGGACTGGGAGTTCAGAAAGCAGCCAGGTCACCTGAAATGCAGCAGCTCTAAAACCCAGGCTCAAAAGCAGGGAAAAAGGCAAAAATCATAAAATAGTCCCAAGTATGAACACTTAGTCAGTGATGCAAGACATGAAGACTGCGAGTATTTGCCTGTGCTTTTCTACAGAATGCTTGGGAGGAAGTCTGAGCAGCCTGCACAGACTTGAAAGGAACATGCAGTAAAGCAACTCAACAGCAGAGAGTTTAGAAACTACAGAGGGGTGGATGAAGAGTTAAGACATAAAGGTCACTGTGCAAGGACCTTGCCAACTCTGTATTGGGTGCTTTCTTGGCTATCTCAGTTCTAAAAGGAAGAGAAGCTCACTCAAGTTGCAATATGGAATAGACTCCAGTCTGATTTGTACAGACAAAGCTCCCAAATGCTGTGTATCACTGAGGAAATCAAAACACAAAACCAAGTTCTTCTGGGAATAAAAAAGACTGAAATCAAGTAATAAAAAAAAAATTATCCCCACCTGCTGCCTTGCAGTTGGTGGAAATTGAACATCTTGGATGCATCTGCCCACCCTGGACAAATAATTGCTGTTTACCATCCTAGGGGAAAGCCAGGAAAGCAGGGGAGGGAGATCATAATCCTCAGAGCATTCCCCTCCTTTTCATGGAGTGTACTCAACAAAGCTGTGATCACTCAGAACCCCTGATGAGATGCCTCCTCCAGTGACCAAAGCTCAGCTTTTCCCAGATACGGCCATCGTAAAAAGAGCAAGGAAATTGTCTACTCCATTCATATTGCTGAAGTCTGAGTGAGAACAGGTACCTCCAGCTGTTCAAGGAAAGGCAGAGGGATGCACCACATGCTCCCCACCTCCCTCCCTGCTGCACTGGGCTCTCTGTGCACCTCAGTAAGGAAAGAGGCTGAGTTCTATTCCTTCCTGATGTTCCAGAGAGGAGCGAGCACCCAGGACTGCACAGCAGCCTTACAGAGATTGCAATCTGCTCCTACAGAACAACCCCCCCTTCTCCTGGTACTTCCTGAATGGAGGAATGAGATGGGGGTGCTGTGTGGTTCAACGGAGGGAAAACACTGCTGAGACACTCAATATTAGCACTACACTTTCTGGGTCTCCAAATTAGGATGCAAAAGAAGGATGCAGCCCCTGCCTTAGCCAATGGAAAGGGAATATTTTTGCATATTTTTGATATGTGATCTTATCAGCAGACAGCTTTTTCTTTGCAGTAAAATAAACCCTTGTAATTCCACAGTACAGAAATCTGGCAGTACAGAAAGGAATCTTTATGATGGCTGAAAGTCTCTGCACAGCACATATTGCAGCTTAGGATAATTATTTATTACTGGTGCTACCATTCCTGAGCCTTTAATGCACTTGTGGCTAGTGGGCAGAAAATGAGCAATCTCTGGTGACAACAGCAGAAATGCACTTCTTCCCATGGCAAGTAACTTTTTCAAGTTGCTGTCAGGCTGTAATATTTTTCTCCTCTGTGCAAGAGCATTAAAATGAAAACTCTGGATATATAAATCGGAGTAGGGTGAGTGCACTCCTGTGCCAAGAGGGAACCAAATTAATCCTGGGCATGTTAAAGCTGAGAGGGGCCTCCTGGATCATCCTGGTGTGCCTCCCTTCCCCTGGCCATGAACAGCTGCTGCTGCCACTGGAGCAGAACCCTAAACAGCCCAGGATGGGGAAGGAATGCCAGCCTCTCCCCTCCAGCTGCTCATTAGTGCATTAACATTTTCTACAAGCTATTTCATACAACAGTCTACTTCCTATTTACTTCTCTATGCCTCTCTGCTTTTTCCTGGACCTTATCAACTACTCACATCATCACCTCTACATTCACAGTGAACTTTCCCTACCTAGGTTATTGTCAGACTGACCTTCCCTCTAGAGGGCCTTTTTCTCCTAATGCATAAAAAGAACTTCCTTTGTTCTGGTTTCCGTCCATTACATCTTTTCAATACCCAATAATTCCTCAGCACCTTGAGAGTCCCTACAGTGCAGGTATTCATACACAAGCACATCCCTCCCTCTCTGCTCCAGCATGGAGGCACACAAGTGACAGCCCTGTGACAAACAGCCAAGCTGAGGAACCACGTGGGAGCCTTTCAGAGCCACCAAGAGGAATTGCCAATCCCCAGTGGCAGCATGTGTGCACACACGGGTGTGCCAAGGCAGAAGCCAAGAGAGCAGCCATTTGCTGCATGACCAACATTCCTCCTGCAGGAATGGCTCTCCTCAGGTGCTTTCAGAGCAGTCAGATGGATCTGCTGGGATACAATTTCATTTATTTCCTCTTCACAGAAACTATCACTCTGGGAGTGAAATAAGGCACATGAGGGGATCCCATCCATCTCTCTGCCATTAGGCCCAGCAGAATAAAGCCTCCTGTTCCCTGAATTTAGCTGCCCAAGCCTTACACAACAGGCTCTCCTTGCTTGCCTGCATCAGCACCTGAGGTTTAGCCATGCCACGCTTCCTCACTGGCTGGACCAGGAGCAGAGACCTGCCAGTGCCCGGCAGGAGCTGCATCCCCTTTCCCTCTAGGTCTGCTCCAGCTGCAGCACCCAAGTTATCCACCACCACTTCCCTGAGGTGGAATTCACCATCCAAACGCAGCCCTGCTTCCTCCTGGTGTAATGGTACCTGTGCTTTCCCTAAAAGGGCTTCGCAGATGTCATCTTGAAAGAAATCTACCACAACACTTTACACTCACAGCTGACTGCATTTCCTGGTTTTCCAAAGGGAAAACTTTTTACCATGTTCCTTCTCTCACCAATCTCCTTGTTACAGCTTTTCAATATCTTCAGACCCTTTACCTGGCATCACCTTTCTGCCTCCTGAACACCAGAGCACCTGCCTAGCAGTTTTCTGATGGATCAGCTGAATGCAGGCTACTTTTTCACATTATGGAAATATATTTCTTACTGAAAGTTTGATCCATTTCCATGTTCATTAAAGAGGGTAACAGCTAGTGCTCTTATCAGTAGCTGCAACTTACACATACCCTGAAACTAACACTGTTAATGCTGGTAGTATAAGCTTAGGAACAGATAAAACTCACCAAAACACGTTGGAAAAACAAAAAAGTTCAGTAGGTTTGGAAGAAAAGGCTAGCTGAATCCTCAGAGTAACCAATTTCAATATTGCTAAATACAAAGTTCTATCCACTATAAAAACTTCAGACAATGGTCTCCCATTGGGTTTCAGTTTAGTTCAGGTCTGTCATTTTCAAAGACTTCTTTTGCTATAGTTCAAAGCTCCATAAAGTAGGTGCAGAGACGGTAGCACAGCAACCACCACAAAGTGAGTTTAAATACAGAGAAAATGAGCTTTTAGCTTTCTAATAGCAGAGCTTTCATATTCATATCTTCTTGCTGGCTTTGAAACACCTGTTTCTATTTCAGTGACTTGATTCATTCTATCAGTACAGAAAGCTGAATGGCATTACTGAACTGCAATTAAATCAACCTGGTTTATGTGAATATTCTTTGGTCATGGACAAACAGAAAACCGAATTGTCAATGGTGAGGAACTCATTTCATGTCTAAATTAAATTATCATTTCCTTGAAGCAGAAGAAGGGTGGTTCTCTGCATGAAGCAGAATTTGTTCCCCGAGTGGGCGCAAGAATAAATCTACTTCTTCCTGCTGACTCAGGAAAACCAAATAAACCCAAACATTCACCACTGTGATTTCAAAAATCAGTTTTGAGGTTATATATGTGCCCTCTCTGCACAATAATGTGAACTCTGTCAGAACAGCTGAAGGACCAAGAGTTCAGAGTTTTGGCACCTCGGTGACTTTTCCTGTTCACCTGAACTGAGTTTAAAACTGACTGGCCTTGGATTTCCATCTTTGTTTGAAAAGATCTTGGTGCCTGGAGAAGCGGATGTGAAATGCTGATTTAAAGAGCATCTCCAGCTGGTAACATCTGCACGCCTGTGCAGGCACACAGCCTGAAAAACAGTGGATAATAATCAATGAACACTTTTAAACTCCAATTGTGCATCTTTGTTAGGCTTGAAGCCTTTTGCCTTCTCCATTATTTTTTTAATGAGGGTGATTTTTCCTGCTGATGTATTAACTGAAACTATCACCTTGCAAAGAACTTTCCTCTACCAGTGCTAGATGCAAAACCAAAAAGCAAACCTAGGAATGCCTGCCACACTCCAGCACACAAAGCTGCTGCTGCTGCTTTTAATGGCTTAGCCTGAGGGCTTTGCTGCTCTTCCTTTGCTCTGCTAATGGGAAGGACTGGGAGACCTCTTTGAACTAGCTACAGACACCAAAGACTGAATAAACAAGTATTCTTCATCCCATTTCTCTTAAGCGTTTGTCCTGACAGATGTCTTCTCCCTCCTGAGGTGTGGATTATAGTTTGTGTTTCCCTTTTTTTCCCCCTTTAGCCCTTGAAGCATTTCACACCCTGCTGGGCAAATGCCCAGAAGTAATCAGACTGACTGAACACGGAAACGCAGACAAAAGAAAAGGCTGGAAGCTACTGTTCTTCTCCCAGCTGGCACCGCCAGCTCCTGAGGGCTCAGCCACCACAGCCCACGTTTGTGACAGTACCTGTACGCTCTGGGTGTGTGCAGCCCTTGCGTCGTGCGGCAGCCTGGAGCTGCAGGCTCAGATATCCACCGCGAGCTCCTGGATCCTCCAGGACAAAGCCAGCTCTCCCTGCTGCTCCCGTGTTGCGCTGCCTGTGGAGCAGGGAGGGAAGGAGAGGCACACAGGTTAGCACAGTGGCAGTGCACGAGCTGCCAGGCGTCACCCATCTGACCCGCACCAAAGAGGAAATCTTAATTTTCAGAACTTCCCATCATGCCACACAAGACACTGAAGCCGTCCAAATCTGGAAGGGATAGCCTGGCATGATGCCTCCCCCAGGTCATATCTTACATCAAGAGTTCTTTTCCTCCTGCACAAGGCTCTATATCCTACTTGGACAGATATACAAATATCTATAGAAACTACAGATATTCAATAAGCCATCTTAAATCATAACAGCCAGGCCTCTGTACGACCGTGCTTAACTCCTGCTCAGCTCACGCCATCTCCCCGTTCCTCAGGCATCAGAAACCACTGAAACTCCCGTGTTTTCCTGGGGGCTGCCTGCCTGCAGCTGCCCTCCTCTCACCAACGGGGCCACCTGCCAGGCTCCCCAGGGCACAGCAGCCTCCAAGGGGAGCATTCGTCTGTTTGAGAGGTGATGGAAAGCCTGGGGAAAAAAAAAGCTCAGCGACACTGTGGCTCTGAAGGTGCAAGAATCATTACCCTGGAGACGTGCAGCTCACCTGGTTCATGCTGAGCACGCTCCCTGCTCGCTTCACCTGAGCGTTCAGCTGGAGAGATCCATTTCCACGCGCTGGGCTGGGTCCGTCTCCGTCCCTGCTGCGAGAAGGTGTTCGGGGGGGTGCCGCTGCCCGCTCAGCAGACGCTTCACACACTCTGCCAGCAGCAGGGGCAGCCTTTGAGGCCACACCAGCCTGGCACAGAGTCGCTGAGCCATTCTGACTGTGTTAACAGCACCACTGATGAATCCTCAACCTGAACCCCAAATTCACCAGAGCAGTTCTTCCCCAATTTTCTGCTAACAGCTGTACACTGCAGCTCCTCTGCTGTTTCCCACCTACAGATGTGTGCCAGCACAGGAATATCAGTGTATTTTTTTCCTCCACATCTGTCTAATAACGTTGGCTATAATGTTGACATTGTCACGACTATTAAGTCATCCACGCTAAAATGAAATAAACCTCCTACTTTGAAGCACTAAATTCTCTACCAAAGCAAGTGTCTTACTGCTGTCTGCTTGGCCATACTGGGCAGCTTATTTTCATTCGGACAAATAAAATGAGCTTTTCCAGTACAAAACCCCTCTCCAGCAGCAGAGCACGTACCACGAGTACCTCGGCCAAGAGAAGCGCCCCCGCCAATGCCCGTCAGCGGCCCCCCCGAACCCGCCAGCCCCCCCGAGCCCACAGCCCGGGAGCCCCGCACCGGAAACACCGCGGAAAACCCCGCCGGGGCGGCGCCGCCATCGGGGCGCCGTGCGGGCAGCGCCGCAAGCGGACCGCGAGCCTCGAGTTCCCGGCCCTCTTTGTCGCCGTCTTGGGAAGGTCACCCGAGCCACTCCCGAGACGGCGGCGGCTGCAACTCCTCGGCAGAGTGAGGCATCTCTGCCACGGCCTGTCGGCGCCCGCCCAACACCCGCCCGCCCGCGGCGCCGCTGAGCCCACAGCCCGCGTGCTCGGCACTGCGTACCTCACGGAAAATCCCGCTGCGGCCTCGGGGTGCCCAACAGCCAGTCTGGGGCACGGACCGCGCGGCTCCTTTCTCCCGCCCCCGCTGCCGCCATCTCGAGAAGGGGTCAAGGCCAAGCGCGTCCCGGCCGAGCCGCTCCCGAGGTCGCGATCGCGCCTGCGCCGCGGCAGAGACGCGTCATGGCCGCCGCCCCCCGGCTGCTGCCGCGCTCTGTGGCGGGCGGGGAAGGCGGGCAGAAAACCAGCTGCGATGCCCTCAAAAAGCCTCTAAAATAAATGCCAAACGCCTGCCTCTTACTCAACAAGAACCAAACAAGCCCCCTTCCTTTAAAACCATATTGAAATATATTTTATATTTCTATTTTTCATATTTACATTTACATGCATATTGATACCGGATATGGATGTGTTAGGCAATTGATATAGTATATTACGTCTATTCCTATTATTGATATTTGTTTATCTTTTCTGTTTTCATAAATATCTTTATATATCGACTGCATATTTCTATACTTAGATTTATATTTATATACCACTTCTATTATTCCAGATAAAAACCCCGTCTCTAAACAAATAAATACAAAAACCTCCTTTCCTTTAAACGACATAGAAATATTTTTATTTATACTTTGTAAAATTACTTTCATATTTATATATATTGTTTCTTTTGACGCATTATATTAATATTTATATACAAGATATATGAAACTCGAAAAACATAATTAAATGATTACTTAAATTATTTACCACATCTACTGCTGCAACTAATTTTTTTCTTAGAGCTTTAAATTTTAAATATATCTGTAAGTATTTAAGACATATTTCTGTACTTACATTTCCACCTTTATACTGTTTGTATTTATAATTTTTATAGTCAAAACCTTGCCAACTGGCAAATAAAAAATCTGCTTTAACTATTTTTATAAAAATATTTCTATTTATTATCTTCATAAGTATGTTTATAATGTGTTAAATATTATATGATAACATATTGATGTACTGTAATTCAAAACATTTTTTATATAGTATTATATTAAAATACTACATATACAGTATTACTTGTATTATGTATTGTATCAATTTTTATTTTTCTATATTTATGAATATTTTCTTTATACAAGTCTGCATATATTTGTCATGCATTTCTATATTTATATTTGGATTGGGGTTTCGTTTCTATTTATAATCTATACTTTTATATAGCTAAAAACATATATAATACCCTGTATTAAAAAATATATCATATGGTAATATATAATGATTTATGTAACATGGATTTTTTTTACATATTTGATCTATATTTAAATTTTAAGTTTTTTATTCCTATTTCTATACATATATTTGTTTTGTTTAATTATCGTTATAGTCCTAATTGTACATTTATAATCCAATTCCTAAATAAAATGACAAAACAAACAGCACCGAATTCCCACCAATATGTTCCAAAACCGTCAAGATACCTCCAAGAGCCAAGCAACTGCCAGCGAAAAAACCACACAACACTCTTTTTGGTAACAATTCTCATCACGACAGGAAAATGGAACCAAAATAAAAGGAAACCCTATAGAGACACACACAGCAAATTACAAAAAGTACTAAAAAAAAGTCAAACCAATTTACTAAACTCCAAACAGTGCCACAGATCCTGAACGTTACTACAAAAAAAAACAAAAAACAAAAAAAAACACCAAAATTCTACCTTTCCACTAACTCAAAGAATAACCAATCCACTGTAAAAATAACTTTAAAAACCGAACTAATTAACGAAATGGAAAAAAATTTAACCACTAAAAACTAAGAAAATAACTACCCAAATAAATACATACTTTAAAAACCCACCATATAAATACCCATGTTCCCAAAAAAAAAAACCCTGATAAACAATACTCAAATACATTAAAAGGCAACAACAACAAAAAAAAGAAAATAAGGAAACCAACAATAAGAATAATCACAAAATGCAAGTAAACTTAAATCTGACACAAAAAAATTATTCCCAACTGAATAAACCCATAGTGCCTCAAGCTATCAAAATAAAAATACCACCTAGAAACAAATACAAAGACTAAAGACAAACGTAACCATAAACAATGTCTCCCAAGTGATCCGTAACCATAAAACATACACTCCAATCAAACAAACCGAATAAATAAAAGCCCTGGAAGACGATAAACACACATGCAATTATCGACATTAAAAACCCGCCGCTATGAACGACACGACGCTACCTCAAGCCCCACAAAACAAACACTACACCCTCACGCTAATAAAAGCTGCCGCAACAGAATTAAAATCCGAACCGCTGCTTCACGCTACGACCCGTAAAAACCATTGCGCGCCTTTGAAAACACAATACCCCGGCAAAAAAAAAAAAAAAAACAAAAAACAAAACAAAAGAAAAACCAAAAAAACACACCACCCAAAATCCGACTACAAAACTGAATCCAAAACAAACCTTTATCATCCCTACCAGCACCGAGAACCGTACCACTCAGGAAGAACACCGTATCCCTTAGCGTACAGCCGCTGCAAACTGAACACAACGATGCAATCAATGCCTACAAAGCGTCTCCGAACCACGGCACCGCCGAACTGTGAGCGGCCGAAAGCCGCGCTCGCTGCCGGCCCCGGACGGAGCGCGGCTCCCGGCAGGAAAGTGGCTCCTCCGGTGGCGCCTCCGGCACGCGGCGCCGTTCCGGGGAGCCCCGCCCGCTGCCCCTGCCCGCCGGGGCCGGCACCGGGCCCGGGGCTACCGGCGGCGCCCGAGCCCGCGCCCAGACCGGACGGAGCGGCCGGCACCGCCCGGGCCGGCGCAGCAGCGCCCGCGCCGCCTCTGCCGCCCTCGGCCGGCCCGGCACGGCTCCCCTCGGCTCGCACCGGCGCGGCTCCGCCACTGCCGCCCTCGGCCGGCCCGGCCGCGCCAAATCCCCCGTGCGCCCCGGCAGCTGCCCGGGCCGTGCCAGCGGCGCTCCCGAGCGAGAACGTTCCGGGCCGGGCCGCGGGCATGAGCAGCGCCCTCCGATGCAGCGGCACAGCCCCATTGCAGCCCTGCAAACGCTGCCAGAGCTGCGGCTTCCCGCAGCCGAACCCCGAAACTGACGCCGCCGGCGGGGCTCACCTCACTTCAACAAGGGCAAAGAAATGCCTTCTCCCCTTCAGTTTCGTCCCCTACGAGAGCAGAAAAGAAGGGGCGCTCCTCAAATGAAAGCCTTCGACTGATGGGAAAGGGGGATTTCGACCTCCATTCCAACCCTTGAAAAGGAGGGACACCAGGGCTGCCCCCTCCATTTAAACCCGAGGGTGATGAAAATGGGGTGGCTGCCTTCAAATCCAACCCATAATACCACAAGAATACTTTTCCCATTCCCCTTAAAATAGAACGCAGGGATTCCCTGTCACCCCCGGGATACCCGTAACAGCCTGGAAAAGGCAGCTTTTCCTGCAATCAACACCCTTAAAACCACAAGTGAAGAGGGATCCCCTCAGCTCAAACTCAGACAATAAAAGAAGAGTAGCTGCTTCCTTCTCCTTAATTCCTTTTGTCCTCATAAGGTCCACTTTTGTTCCTGGGGATCCGGGGAGGGACTGGCGAGATGAAATTGCAAAGGGGAAGGAGAAAATTCCCCGCTCCAAACCCACACGGGCTCACCTGTTCAGCCGCTGCTCCCCGGCACCAAGATTCGTCCCTCGGCGCCTCCTTTAAGCGATGCTCCACGTATCCAAGCACGGATCCAGGCGTTCCCCCCGACCCTGTGAGAAGCTCCCGCAGTCCTTCCATGAGACAGCTCCGGGAGCGCCCCACAAACCCCTCCACTCAGCAGCTCCACGCTAAAGGGAGCTGAGGCAAAGCCTCCCCCTAAAACAGCCTCGCCCCGGCAGGAGCGGGCCCCTCATCATCCTCACACTCACACCTGGGCTGCTCCGAGCCCCCACCATCCTCACACTCACACCTGGGCTGCTCCGAGCCCTCATCATCCTCACACTCACACCTGGTGCTATTCCGAGCCCCCATCAAATGCCTTTGCCATTTTAATTCAAAGCGCCAGTCCACTTCCCAGCCCCACAGTGATATCAGCTGCGCCCCAAGAGTTGCCATGACAGGCGCAGGCAATATTCTAGCATCAACGGGGTATTCAGTCACAAGCTTGCAGCCCCCTTTTCCCACTCCACACATCCTGTTCTACTGTTAGTCGCAATACCCAGCCCCTGCATCCATGTCAAGGCCTACAGTGATCTCGGCGCAAGAACACTCCAGTCCCTTTACCAGCCTTAAGGTCGCTGTGATGTGTTAAGCCGCAACTCTAGTCCCACATAAATTACAAGATCAGGCCCAGTGATTTCAGCCTTTTCAGATCTTGACCCACAAGCTTTATTTCACTGCCAGCTCTCTTCTTCCAGTTCCAGCTCTGTGTTTCTCCAGCTTGAAATGGCAGCATCTTCCCTTGGCTCCAGGTCGGCAACAATTCAGCTCCCGCACGAGCCTCTGGAAGCCCGCCCCACCATCCATCCCTTTACCAACCCCAAGGTTGCTGTGATGTGTTAAGCCGCAACTCCAATCCCATAATGATAACAAGCCCAGGCCCAGTGATTTCAGCTCTTTCAGCTCTTGACCCACAAGCTTTATTTCACCATCTCTGTGCCAGCCCTATAGCTCCTATGTTGTGCGCAGCCCCGATCCCTGACCCGCATTGATGAAAACTCCAGGCGCAGTGATTTCAGCTCTTTCAGCTCTTGACCCACAAGCTTTATTTCACCATCTCTGTGCCAGCCCTATAGCTCCTATGTTGTGCGCAGCCCCGATCCCTGACCCGCATTGATGAAAACTCCAGGCGCAGTGATTTCAGCTCTTTCAGCTCTGGACCCACAAGCTTTATTTCACTGCCAGCTCTCTTCTTCCAGCTCTGTGTCCCATTCTGCGATTTGTCCTCAGATCCACAGTGAGAATCCCTTATAGCAGTGACTGTTTCTGCAGCACTGCAGTCCCCACCCCGTCCCCAGTGATTTCAGCTCCAGTCCCACAAGCTTTATTTAACTGCCAGCTCTTCTCTTGCACTTCCTGCTCCACATCTGCACAGTAGTGCCACACAATACTACTTCTGCTTCTCAGGACTGGATCTTTGTTTTAGCTCTGGTTCTTGCGCTCAGATCACAGCCCTTACAGCAATTTCAATTCCAACCATGCAGTTCACCTCCCCGCTCCACAATCCCTATCCCAGCTCCACAGGAGTTTTACACCAAACCCTACCATATTTCTGTCTCCTCCAGCTCTGCTGCCTCAGCTCCAGCTCCTCAGCTTCCTACTGGCTGCAGCTAAAAGCTGCTCATGCTTTTCACTGCACCTTGGGGCTGTTGACAAGGCCACAAATCAGTTACTGCCATCCCTTCAATTTCAATATCTCTAGAAGCTGTCCCATCCACCCACCCACCCCTAAGTGGCAACCCTAAGTGGCATCCCAACTCTGGGGACACTGGAGGCCTGAAGCTCAACATCCACCTTGCCCCTCACCCTGGCTCTCAGCCCAGCACCTGCACAAGGGCCCCCTCACCTCCCCTCAGGCAGCTCCAGGGGCTGGGAATAGCCACTGGACTCCTGCCCCCCATCCCAAAAGGCACTCTCGGGCTGGTTCTTGGGCCCTAGAACCCTCTGAGCCCCCACACCCTCAGCCCCTCGTTGGCACCACGGGGCAGGGGCTGGGAACCCCCAGGCATAACCTGCAGGCCCTGTGCTGCAGCTCCATGCCTTCCTCCCATGGCATTTATCTAGCCTCAGTATTTCCACCACTCCACACGGTTTTGGGCCTGACTCATGCCAAAATCATTATTCCACACCCTGGGGTTTTATATCCCCACTGCTCTCACAACTGGTGTTTCAGCCCCAGTCCCACAACCCTTACCGAGTTAACATGAGACATCTAGTAAAGAAAACAAATCAAACCAAAAAGATGTATTAAAACGGGCAATAATAAAATAACACAATTAAGAAAAAAAACATCACAACTAAAACCAAAATAAAGTAATAAAAAACAAAAAGCAAGCTTTATTCTGCGTATTCTGAACATTTCTTTAAATCCAGAAACGGCGAAGCGGCTACTTCCCAGCCCCCAGTGACAGCAGGCGGTCCGTCCGTCCCCCGCCCCCCCCCCGCGCCACTCCAGGCCCCACATCAGCCGCCAGCTACCCGAGCCACGCAGGGCGCGGCAGAAAGAACTGGACACGGCCGGCCCCCAGACACCGCCGCAGGCGCCGCGTCCGTGCTCACCGGCGCTCCCCGGATCAGCTGCCGCGGGGGGCCCGTCCTGGCGCAGCGCCGCTCCTCGGATCGCGCATCCGCAGCTCCCGTCGCTCCCCGCTTCACCGCCCAACTGACGCCATTACCGCCCCAACGCACGCTATTTATGCCCCGCGGGCGGACAGCCAGCCAATCACAACCCGAGGCAGCGCCTGCCGGCTCCACCAATCCCAGCCCGCCCATTCCCGCCGCGCTCGGCCCCGCGACTCCCCGCGGTCCCCTCAAGCGCTGCTCCCGCCGCCGCCATTGCAGTGGCCGCGTCCGTCCGCTCCCCGCCGCCTGCCCGTTTCCCTGGACCAGAACCTGATCCCCACCAGGACCTGAACTGGAAGCTCCCGGCCGCCCTTCCCGTCCGCAACAGCTCCTGCCGAGGCAGCGGCAGCGGGGACGCTGCTCCGCCGGCTCCCAAAGCGGCGGTGGCGGGAGCGGCGCCTCAGACGTACGGGCGAGCGGGGCCAGTCTGAGGGGTCCAGCCGCGACTGAGCGGGCTGAGATTGGCGGGACCGCTTCCGGTTTGAAAGGGCGGCTGTGATTGGACAGGGCCGACGGAGAAAGGCGGGCCGTGATTGGCGGGTTTGGGAGCCGTCAGGCTCTTTCTTTTAAACAATGTTTAAATATATATATCCTTATGTTTTCATATTTATATTCACATTTATATTTAAAATATATAATAATGTATATTGCTTACTTAAACATTTATCTTTATCAATGTCAAGTTATAAAGAAATTTATATTCTATATTGCATCTACTCCAAGCACTTATTTATATATTTTTATACATATTTTTATATATTGGTTATATATTTCTGTGTTAAGATTTTTACATCTGTAACAGTTGTATTATTTAAAATAAAAACCCTGCCTCTACTTAAATAAAAGTCAAAAAATTCCCTTTCCTTTAAAATATATCTACCTATTTTTATATTTATATTCTCATTTATAATTCATATTGCCATACAATGTTATTTATAGTCCATATTACAATTCTGAATTTTACTCACATATATTTATAATTAAATTTCTATTCATAGATTAGTAAACTGTCTATATATATATATTATTCATTTCTATATTAAGATTCACAATTTTATAATACTTAAAATATTTCAACAAAAAACCCTGCCTCTAACCAAATAAAAACCAAAGACACCCCTTAATATACACAATATCTGAAATTCTATTTTCCCTCATATCTTCAGTTTTAGTGTATTCAAAAAACAGGCTGCTAGAAAACGAGCTGCATTGCAAAGGACCAAAACTTGCTAAAACTAAGCTCACAGATGTTGCAAAAGCAGGGGAAAAAGACGAGGAGGAAGACAAAAATCGGAGGGGAAGATATGAGGCACATGGCATGGATAATTTAAAAAAAAAGAAAAAGAAAAAAATCTTTCCCAAAGTCAAAGCCATCAAAAGGCATGGCATGCCATCAAGGCCAGGGACAGGCACCAAGGATTCGTCTATTGGTCCGGAGTGAAATCGCAAGATCCCTTTTCTCTTAAGAAAATGAAATTTCATTTCCTTTCGGGAAAGGAAAAGGAATCTTGCAAGCCTAAAAAGAAAGGCTTACAAACACTCTGGAAAGGAGATAGGATCAAATAAAATGCAATTGAAAAAAAACCTCAAAAAAAACAAAAAATCAGGAGTTTTAGTGTCTTCAAAAAATAGGTTGTGAGGAAATCAGCTGCATTGCAAAGGATCAAAACATGCTTAAACGAAGCTCCCAGATGTTGCAAAAGCAGGGGAGAAAGTCAAGGAGGAAGACACAACTTAGGGGGCAAGATATGAGGGACATGGCATGGACACTCCATAAAACAACAAAAAAAGAACAAAATCTTTCCCAAAGTCAAAGCCATCAAAAGGCATGGCATGCCATCAAGGGCAGGGACAGGCACCAAGGATTCCTCTGTTGGTCCCCATTGAAATCGCAAGGTTCCTTTTCCCTTCCCGAAAGGAAATTATATTTTGCATTTCTCTCTAATAACATAAAAATAAACCCACCCCCTTCTTTTTAAAGATACTGTAATTTTTAATTTATACTTTTTATAATTATATTCATATTTTTATTTCATGTTTCTTTTGACTTATTCTATTATTAATTATTTAGAATATAGATAATATTCTAAATTTATATTTAAATGATTATTTAAATCATTTATTATATCCACCGTTGCAACTAATCTTTTCTTATATTCCTAAATTTTATATATCTGTCTGTATTTATCACATTTTTTATACTTAAACTTCTACCTTTATTTTTTTAATATTCATTATTTTTATAGTAAACCCCTGGCTTTTGGCAAATATAAAACCTGCTTTTTTTGAGTATTTTAAAAATATCTTTATTTTTATAATTTTCATATGGATGTAATCGTTTTTTAAATAGTATATGATAACATATTGTTCTGCTGTATTTATAAATATTTTATACATATTTCCTATAACATGTTATAATACTATATATACAGTATTACTTGTATTAATCATTGAATACTATATATACAGTATTACTTGTATTAATCATTGTATCAATTTTTATTTTTCTATAATTATGAATATTTTCTATTTCTATATATGTCTGCATATATTTGTCATACATTTCTGTCTTTATATTTTGATTGTGGTTTCGTTTCTATTTATAATCTCTATTTTTGTATATCTATAAACAAATATAATACCCTACCCTGTATTTAAAAATACTATATCCTAGTGTAATATATAATGATTTACACTACATGGATTTTTTATATATGTATTCGGTCTCTATTAAATTTTAAGTTTTTATTCCGATTTCTATACATATCTTTGTTTTGTTTAATTATAGTTATAATTTTACATTTAAAGTCCAATTCCTAAATAAAATGACGAAACAAACAGCATCGAATTGCCACCAATATCTTCAAAAACATCAAGCTAAAAAACCACACAATGCTCTTTTCCATAACAGTCCTAATCACATCAGAAAAATGGAACCAAAATAAAAGAAAACCCTATAGAAACACGCACAGCAAATCACAAAAACTACTTAGAAAAAAAATCAAACCAATTTACTAAACTCCAAAGAGTTCCACTGACCCTGAACATTATTTAAAAAAAACAACTAAAACACAACCTCTACACTAACTCAAAGAAGAACCAATACTCCGTAGAAATAATTTTAAAAACCGAACTAATTAACGAAGTGGAAAAAAATCTTAACCACTAAAAACTAAGAAAATTCCTACCCAAATAAAAAAACTATTTAAAGAGACCCACCATATAAATACCCACGTTCCCAAAAATTAAACTAATAAACTGCAATCAAATACATCAAAGGACAAAAAAAAAAAAAAAAACCAACAACAAAAACAAAAAAAAAACCCACCAAAACCAAAACCAAATAAACTTAAATTTACAACAAAAAAATTACTCCCAACTGAATAAACCAATAGTGCCTCAAGCTATCAAAATAAAAATACCACCTAGAAACAAACACAAAGCCTAAAGACAAACGTAACCATAAACAATGTCTCCCAAATTACCCGTAACCATAAAACATACACTACAATCAAACAAACCGAATAAATAAAAGCCCTGGAAGACGATAAACACACAGGCAATTATCAAGACTTAAAACCCGCTGGTATGAACGACACGGCTCAAGCCCCCCAAAACAAACACTACACACTCACGCTAATAAAAGCCGCCGCAACAGAATTAAAATGCGAACCGCTGCTTCACGCTACGACCCGTAAAAAGCATTGCACGCCGGAGAGCCCCGCCCGCTGCCCCTGCCCGCCGGGGCCGGCACCGGGCTCGGGGCTACCGGCGGCGCCCGAGCCCGGAGCGGACGGAGCGGCCGGCACCGCCCGGGCCGGCGCAGCAGCGCCCGCGCCGCCTCTGCCGCCCTCGGCCGGCCCGGCACGGCTCCCCTCGGCTCCGCACGGCTCGCACCGGCGCGGCTCCGCCACTGCCGCCCTCGGCCGGCCCGGCCGCGCCAAATCCCCCGTGCGCCCCGGCAGCTGCCCGGGCCGTGCCAGCGGCGCTCCCGAGCGAGAACGTTCCGGGCCGGGCCGCGGGCATGAGCAGCGCCCTCCGATGCAGCGGCACAGCCCCATTGCAGCCCTGCAAACGCTGCCAGAGCTGCGGCTTCCCGCAGCCGAACCCCGAAACTGACGCCGCCGGCGGGGCTCACCTCACTTCAACAAGGGCAAAGAAATGCCTTCTCCCCTTCAGTTTCGTCCCCTACGAGAGCAGAAAAGAAGGGGCGCTCCTCAAATGAAAGCCTTCGACTGATGGGAAAGGGGGATTTCGACCTCCATTCCAACCCTTGAAAAGGAGGGACACCAGGGCTGCCCCCTCCATTTAAACCCGAGGGTGATGAAAATGGGGTGGCTGCCTTCAAATCAAACCCATAACACCACAAGAATACTTTTCCCATTCCCCTTAAAATAGAACGCAGGGATTCCCTGTCACCCCCGGGATACCCGTAACAGCCTGGAAAAGGCAGCTTTTCCTGCAATCAACACCCTTAAAACCCCAAGTGAAGAGGGATCCCCTCAGCTCAAACGCAGACAATAAAAGAAGAGTAGCTGCTTCCTTCTCCTTAATCCCTTTTGTGCTCATAAGCCCCATTTTTTTTCCTGGGGATCCGGGGAGGGACTGGCGAGATGAAATTGCAAAGGGGAAGGAGAAAATTCCCCGCTCCAAACCCACACGGGCTCACCTGTTCAGCCGCTGCTCCCCGGCACCAAGATTCGTCCCTCGGCGCCTCCTTTAAGCGATGCTCCACGTATCCAAGCGCGGATCCAGGCGTTCCCCCCGACCCTGTGAGAAGCTCCCGCAGTCCTTCCATGAGCGCCCCACAAACCCCTCCACTCAGCAGCTCCATGCAAAAGGGAGCTGAGGCAAAGCCTCCCCCTAAAACAGCCTCGCCCCAGCAGGAGCGGGCCCCTCATCATCCTCACAGCTCACACCTGGGCTGCTCCGAGCCCCCACCATCCTCACAGCTCACACCTGGGCTGCTCCGAGCCCCCACCATCCTCACACTCACACCTGGGCTGCTCCGAGCCCCCACCATCCTCACACTCACACCTGGGCTGCTCTGAGCCCCCTATTTTTCATATTTATATTCGCATTTATATTTAGAATTTATATTACTGTACAATAAAAATTATATTGTATATTGCATCTCTTCATGTTACTTACATAGATTTCTATTTCTATTCATAGTTTGATATTATATCTTTATATCTCTATATATTTATTATATATTTCTGTATGTCGATTTACATTTCTATAGTACTTATATTATTTAAAATAAAACCCCTGCCTCTAACGAAATAAAAAGCAAAGGCACCCCTTTATTTAAACCCCATTTAAAATTTTAAAATTAATTTTGTTTGTCATAATTCTATTCACATCTATATTTGTAATTTTCATTTGTTTTATTTATAGATATTTTATATATTGGAGAGAATACCTTTTTATATAATAATAGATATATTCTTTTGACACAATATATTTTTAACTTATATTTATATATATTACATATTTATTGATATCGACATATATATGATATATTTGGATTTCTATTTTTATATTTTTTATTAAATCTCCAGCCTATACCCCAATAAAAGCCAAACAATCCCCAATTTATTTAAACTGTATTTAAACATAAATCCTGTCACAGCTGCATTGCACAGCAGTGCCCCAAGCGAATCTGACACTTGTTCATCTCCTGGACCTGAAACTGAACCCGCTCACCTTGATCGCACCTGGCAGAACCGTTTTCGTACCTTTTTCTGGCATTTCTTGGTTTTTTTTCTTGAGTTTTTGTGGCCTTTATTGCCTCTCTTTCTTGCCTTGTTTCTTGGGTCTTTTACTCCCTTTTTCCTTGATTTTTTTCTGGCATTTCTTGGGTTTTTTCTTTGTTTCTTCTTGCCCATCTTGGTGTTTTTTCTGGTTTTATCTTGCCCCCTCCTTGGGTTTATTTTTTCTTTTTGTTTTTTTTTTTTTTCTGGATTTTTTCTTCCCCATCTTGGTTTTTTGTTCTGATTTTATTTCTTGCCCATCTTGGGGTTTTTCCCTGGTCTGTTTTCAGGGATTTTTCTTGCCCATCTTGGGGTTCTCTTCTGGGCGTTTTCTTGCCCATCGTGTTGTTGTTGTTGTTTGGGTTTTTTTGTTTGTTTGTTTTTGGTTTTGGTTTTTTTTTCCTGTTTTTTTTCTTTTTCTGTGGTATTTCTGGGATTTTTCTTGCCCATCTTGGTTTTTTTTGGGGGGGGTTTTCTCACCCATCTCGAGTTTTTTTTCTGTGGGTTTGTTTTTTGTTGGTTTTTTTTTTTCTTTATCTTTTTTTTTTTTCCCCTTGGTTTCTCCTTGCCCTCCTGGTTTTTGATTTTTTTTTTGTCTGTCTTCCTTCCTTCCTCCCTTCCTGTCCTTCCTTCTTTCTTCCTTTCAGTTCCTTTCCTTATTTTCTTTTTTTCTTTTTCTTTCTTACTTTCTTTCTTTCTTTCCCTGTATTTCTAATCTTGGTTTTCCTTTCTAGCTTTAGAATAAAAAAGCAGCAGTAGTAACTTTCAGGCTACCTGGGAGTAAAAAAAACTCCAAAACGAAACTGATTTAAAGAAAACTATTTATTCCCTGGGAGCCTGAAATTTTCTACTGCTGCACATGACATAGAGCTTTTAATTCTTCTTATAGAGAGTTGATATTTTCTACTTTCTTTATACAGCGCCCCCTGCCGTCTGTCCCGGAGCACTTCAGGCACAGCGATCCCTGCCGCCTGCACAGGCGCACTGCAGGCACAGCGATCCCTGCCGTCTGCACAGGCGCACTGCAGGCACAGCGATCCCTGCCGTCTGCACAGGCGCACTGCAGGCACAGCGCTGCGGCGTTGTTCGGTTCTGTTGAATGAAACTCGGCTGAATTCGGCTTGGTTCGGCTCTTGGTCTAAAGTCGTTTCGGTTCGGCTCTTCGGCCGAACTCGGCACGGTTCGGCTAAACTCGGTCATATTGGGCACATTGTCTAAATGCGGCCAGTGCCGGCTACACTCGGCTATCGGTTCCAGTCGGCTATCATGGTCTCTTGGTGTAAACTGGGCTATTTTGGGCCGCCCTGGGCTCTTCGGTTCAAGTCGGCTGTTTTCGGCCACCCTCGGCTCTTCGGGTAAACTCGGCTGTTTCCGGCCACACTCGGCTCTTCGGCTCTTAGGAACAATTCGGCCCGGCTCGGCTCCCTCAGGGCGGGAAGGCGGCCGTCAGAGGACCCCGGCACAGCGAGGCGTTTAACCCAGATGCCTGGCACAAACCCGCCAAAATACGCCCGCCCGCGGTGCCACTGAGCCCACAGCATGTGTCGGGTACACATGAAATGCCACAGAAAAATCCGTCGGGGCCGCCATGACGTCGGTATTCCATGCAGGCAGTCCAGTTACACCCATCCCGGTCCTCCACTTCCCCGCCCTTTTCGCCGCCATGCTGAGAAGGTCAATTAAAAGTCCGCGACATCCGCGACGCGCCACTCCCAAGGTGGCGGCCTCTCGGTGCAGGGCTGCAGTACCGCGCTCTGCCCACAAGGCGGCAGCACTGCCGCACGCCCCAGCCGGGGGCGCAGCGCGCCTCGGGGCTGCGGGCAGGGAAGGCGGCGAAAAAGAACAGGGGCGGCCCCCGCCGAAAACTGCTCTGAAATAAATGCCCCAAAACAACGGGGAAGAGGAAAAATAAACTTCTGCCTCTAATCTAATAGGATAAAAGACAAAACAAAACAAAACACAACACAAAAAAAAAAAAAAAACCCAAACAATTTCTTTTAAAAAATATTTAGGTATTTTTTAAAATATTTTTTCATATTAATATTCACATTTCTATTTACAATGTATATTGATGTACACTGTCCATTTATACATTTCTTTTTATAAATACATTTCTATTCCATATTGCATATATCCCTAAAACTTAAATTTATTTGTGTATTTTTATACATATTTTTACATAATAAGTATATATTTCTGTTACGATTTTTACTCCTGTAACACTTGGATTATTTAAAATAAAACCTTTGCCTCCATCCAAATTAAAGCCAAAAACAACCCTTTTCTTCTCAACTGTATTTAAATATTTTTTAAAATTCTATTTTTCAGGTTCATATTCACATTTACATTTAAAATGTATACTTATGTATACTGTTATTTGCATTCTTCATTACATCTCATCCTATTATTTGTTTTTCTTTATATTTTGTGTTTATATATATATTTAGATCTTGATTGTATATCTCAATATTTAGAAATATATGACAATAATATCTACATTCGTATTATTTAAAATAAAAACCCTGCCTCTAACACAATAAGAATAAAAAAACCCACAACCCTTTGTTTTAAACAATATTTAAATAGATTTTATCCTAATGTTCAATGTTTATGTTCATATTTGTATTTATAATGTATATTAATGTATATTGCTTACTTATACATTTATCTTTACCAATGTCAAGTTAGAAATAAATTTATATTCTATATTACATCTGATGGGAGTAGTTATTTATATTTTTTATATATTTTTATTCATATTTTTTATATTTGATTAAATGTTTCTGCGTCAAGATTTTTACTTCTGGAAGACATATATTATTCAAAATAAAACCCCTGCCTCTACTTAAGTAAAAGCCAAAACATTCCATTTCTTTTAAACTATATTTACATATTTTGATATTTATATTCCCATTTATAATTTATATTGCCGTATAATGTTATATATATTCTATACTACAACTCTTCATATTACTTACATATATTTATATATAAATTTATATTCATACTTTAGCAATTTCTCTTTATATATTTATTATATATTTCTATCTTAAAATCCACATTTCTATATTACTTATATTACTTAAAATAAAACTCCTGCCTCTAACCAAATAAAAACCAAGGACACCCCTTTATTTGAACCAGATTTAAAATTTAGGAAGTAAATTTATTTTTCAAAATTATAATGATATTTATATGGATATTTTTATTTATTTTATTCATAGATATTATATATATTAGAGAGAATACCTTCTAATATAATAATAGATATATATTTTCTGTATTATATATTTTTTTACTTATATTTATTTAAATTAAATAAATATATACAAATATATATACAAAAACAATCTGATAAGAGACTAAGAACTTTTTCAACAGATAACCACAGTACTAATTTCAGACTTGGAAAAATATTTAGGCGTAATCACTACCACAAAATTAACCCAAAGTAGAAAAATTACCAGAAAACCAACAAAACGAGCTAAACTCATTTCTGAGCACCACAGTCCTTCCTCACTCACAATATGCAATTAATTCTCTCCTGCCATTTACATCCCCAGCATCATCCCATACTGATTATTCCTGGCACCAGAAGTCACTCGGAGCCAATTAACATCCAGCTTTCCCTTCCTCAGGACTGTGTGCTTTCTGTGTCTTTATGCACACAAGGAGCAGCTGTCAGACCCACCTCTCAGCAGCCTAACGAGCACCCAGATGTTCTCTCCAGGTTCAGGGGCTGCTCACAGTGAGGCAGCTTTCAATCCAGCCAGGATTGCCTCGCTTCTTCCCTGGCAGTAGCCTTGCACAATTACCTCAGCTGGAAGTCAGACCCCACTCCCTGAATTCTCATCTCCGCCTTTAAGTAATGCGTTGTGTGGAAGACTGTGCAGCAGTTTCTGAAAGAAAGTGACTTCAGGAGAAATGGGAAATTCATGGTCTCCAGTTTCTCAGTTAGTTGGTGAGTGTCAGGGGTCATCTAATAACAGCACCATCAACAGTTTCAGCACTACCTCTGTGCAACCAATACTTGTTAGGACATGAAGTGCAGTGCTGTCATGGCTAAAGTGAAGAGAAGTGCTGTCACGGCTAAACGCTTTCAGGGATCAGGGACATGGGGAGGAAGCAGGAAGGCAGGAGATCAGGAGTTTCACAGTGCCTCTCACCATAGCTCTGTGCCAAGTACTTGACACTGGCAGGGGTCCGTGCACAAATCACAAACAGGGCAGGGCTGCTGGGAACATCCTTGAGCCGTTTGATTTTCCAGCATCAGCCTCATTCCATGGTTATAGCAATGGGAAGATGCCACCAGCTCACATCCCAGGCAGCAGACCAAGAACTCAATGTCACAACTCACTTTATCAGTTTTTTGCCCAATCACACAAAGCAAAAGCACATTGACAGTAGCTCTATCCAACCACTGTAAGCACAGGTACCTTTGCTTAAACAATGCTTGCTTATTTCAAATACAATACCTGCTTGTGAGCCTTAAACACAATGCACAGAGCTCCAGTATTAAGCCTAGAACTTCCTAATATCTTGCTAGATAAACTTCCTGTAGCTTAGGGAGTTATTCTAGGCGAGTGTTAATACACAGACCATTGTTCTATTTGTCCTTGCTTTTCCACAGTTTAAATAGTTTTTCTGCTGACCAATCTCATGGCTGCTGCTCAGCTCTGATCACAGTTCTGCTGTCTCTGAGGCCTGCCTTTTGCAGCTTTCCCAAACCCCTCTGATTTTACACATTCCCACAGTACTCAGTGCTGGATGAACCCTAGTGCAGAAACAGAGGAAGCAGGATTTAGAGTGAGTCTACTCACCCAAAGTACTGGGAAAGAAACTCCCTATCAGATGAGTTCTGCAGACCACAGACAGGAGCAAATGCAGTTACAATGGGTTACGCCTGAGAACTGTGCTCACATGCAGTTTCCCTGGGGGGTTTTGGCCCTGCTAGCAAACGTCACCCTTGGAAGCACATGAGCAGAAACAGATGGGTCCCCCAGCGAGCGCCTTGATAAGATAACCCTCACAAAAAAACCATTCCATCCCCTGTGGTAAACTATAACTGCTGAACTGCCAGCTGATGGCATTGCTGCCCCAGGGCTCTGTGTTTGTAACTCTGCACACGTTGGGAGCGAGAGCAGCTGAGCTGACACTTTTCTATGGGGAGGAGCCTTCAGTTTGCACGTCCTTTTCAACCACTCCAAGCAAAGACACCGGCCCAGGGTTACAAGGAATAACAGCTGTGGAACTTCTCCTTGAAAATGCTACAGCTGAAATAAAGCTGCCAAGGTGTGCTGATATGAGCCATTCTTGTTTCTCACACAGAACCTGTCACAAAACTGAATGCTGCAACAGGAGCAGACAGCATGCCAAGTAGGCACTGCTGATCTGAAATGCATCCAAAATAACTAAACCTCCTGAGCCTGGAAATCCCGGCTTGAAATTCCATTACAATAAACTTTCCAGCACTGGCACTCTGGGATTTGGAAAGTAGAGTCTGTTGTCTTGGTCTTGTTAATTCCTTGATTTATCCTCACTTTTGTGTTCAGCCCCAAATAAGTCAGATTCTACTCAATTACAGTCTGAACTGGACAATATTTCCCTACTCAGCTGAGTGGTGTTCCATCACAGTGAAATAAAAAAAAAAGGCTACAAAGATGCAGCACAGGTCCAGGTCTTTTCTTTCCTTAGCTTGCTATGCCTACATTTTTATTACTACTCCATTTTCCTAGAAACCTACTTAGACTGGGAGAATACTACCAGTTACCTGCCTATCTGTGAAAGTTATCACAAAACCCAGAAGAAATAATCCAGATTAGGACCAAAACCAGCCCCCCCCAAAATTGCCACATCTTGCAGAAGAGAATTCCACCAATAAGCCTGCTCTGGTGCAGATATAGCAGGCAGAATTTTTTTCCAAGCAAAATACAGCTGGACCTTGACTAATCCTTCACATTGAAATGAAGTTGTATTTTTGTACCTGGGAAAACTCTAATAAGTATAGTCAAAGAAACTATTCTGATAGAGAAGGGAAATACCTCCTTTATTCACATGTTAAAAAGTCTTGGATTGGTTCCTCAACATTTTGGAATTCACTTCCAGTTTTCTTGCCCAGCACAGCAATCACTGCCAGTCTCAGTCACAGGTGCATTGACAGAATCCTAAAAGATGCTGAGGACCAGTCCTAAATTCATTTATGAGTTCAGTTCTGTTATCAGAAGGATAGCATCAGTTTTCTTTGTCCCTATCTAGTTTTCTTCCTCGATTTTCAATTTCCCAGAAGGGAAGCCCGAGACTCCCACATTTGTCCTTTCCTTACTGGAAGCCTCCTCAGGGAAGATGAGGCATTATCAGATGTCATTGCTTTCCTTGTCCTGGGGACCCTCAAACACCACCACAGTCTGATTACTTGTTTAGAGACAAAACCATTTGAATTAGTGCTAGGAACCTTGTCCCACTTCTATTGGACCTCTATTTCTGCTTCTCTTGTGTTTTTATTTCACCAGACTGCAACTCGTTCAGATTTGTTTGTCAGCAAACCTGGCATGTCAAAAAATTGTTCAACTGAGAAGTTCCATCTCAAAGTGCTTAGGCTATCAGATAACCCAGGCAATGTTTTACTCACACCCTGATAGTTAAAATTATTAAACTTGCATCCCACCTAGCATGTTGACACAGCATTACCAGGAAACAAAGTTCATTTTGTCTACACATGCAAAAATCATGAGGTGAAAGACGTGGCAGAGCATTTTGACTGATACAGCAAAGTTCTTACGACATAAAGTAGTGTGTGTGGTTTTCCTGGTTTTTTTTGTTGTTGCTGTATCTTTATTTTTTTAAATAATACACAAAATTCAGTCATTTGAGAAAATCATCAAAGAGTAATTGCCACACCAGCGCTATTTAGCACGTTCCTTTCTCCTTTTTTCCCTGACTGAAACCCACATCAAGTAATTACATGCAATTAAACATATTCTTTCCAATGCTTTTGCCTTGTTTTCTTTTTTCATTTCACTACAATTACTGTGAATTCTCTTTTACTCATCAACTTGCACTTTTCAAGCAAATTTTCATGCATTTTATGCATCAAAAGGGCCAATACCTCAAAGAGGAGGATCTTTGTAGCCTGCCCTGATGGAGGGCCATTTCATCCAAATCTCATCATTTTCATCCAAATCTGTTCTGCGCCTCATCAAGGCTCTGATAATGGGCTCTACACAGCAGAAATAGTCAAATTGCAGTTTGAACCAGAGAAATTTTTTTTATTTGCTGCAAAGTAGCAATTACACGAATCTTCAGCTACAAAAGGGAACCTCTCAAACAACAGTGCTGTAAATCAAGCAGTTTGTTCACTTGAGATAGGAACCTAATAAGAGAAAAATATTCTCCAAAAGAATTCATATCATCATTGAATTTTTAGGCTGTTTGAGATACAGACTGTGTCTGGATGCCTAAGGGGGTCTTAAGAGCTACACAGGCAGTGGTATGGTGCAAATAGCAAACACATGCGAGTCAGCACTGACAGACAGAAAGGGCAGGATCCCTGTCCTTTATCAAATCACTATGGATAGGATCTTCCTTGTCTCAAATATTTTAGGAGCACAAACACTCTTCAGCCTCCATTAAATAACATGGTATTGACTCCTCTCTATGCCAAGGATTGAAGAAACATGCTACAGCCTCACCTAGAGGAGTTATAACAACTCCCAGTCCTATGCACAGGTGACCTGCCCAATTACTAACTAAAACAGATTAATAACAGAAATATAGTCAGAGACCAACAGAACTAATTAACCTTTTTCTACAGAACATCATACTTGTTTCTCATCCTCTCCATGAATCAGTTGCCACCAAAAACATATGGGGAAACCAGAGAGCCTGAAGGAAACCATTCCTCCATGAACTCCATGTTCTTAGCACTCAAAGCTCCAGGGAATTTTCCTTGAGCAGGTAAGGATATGGTGACAATGCACTTTGAGACTATTACTGCATGATGCTCCCAGGCAATCCATTCAAACAGACTGATTCACCTCAGGCCAGCTGAGCACACCACAGGAGCAGAATAACTCTGCTAGAGCTGGTTTCTGTATGGAACAGGCTGATGAGCTCCAGCCACTGTGCTGTGCCCAGTGATTCCAGCTCAGCTCTCTGAATTTCTGCTGAAATGGGAGGGCAGGTTGCCAACACAGGCTGGGATTAGACAGAAGGCAGCACTGGAATCAGCTGGGGGCTCAGGACTCAGGAGCTCCCCACCTGAGAGCTCACATGTGTTTTGTTCTGCTGAAAATCCAATTTTGTCACTGGTCTGGAAAGAGAAGTGTTCTTGAATCATTTTCATCTGAGAAGCAGTTGAAAATATGTATAGAAATATATAGTATACATAGAAATATATGTTATATAGAATATATACTTTACATATAATATTATATCTATTATTATATATAATCACATATTTTATATATTATATATTATTAATATATATTATATCTAATTCTATATATCTAGAGCTATATCTAGAGCTATATCTAGAGCTATGTGTTAAACCATCCATTTTTGCCTGAACATCAGTTCCCTGTCTGAAGTTAAAATCATGAACAGTGAACATGTTATGGACAGTGGAAGCTGAAAGCCAAACTAATTTACAGATGGATCCTGAAAACTCAGCAGAGTTAGACTACTGAAGTCAAAAGGCTCCAATATTTTATTTTCTATTTTAACCTAAAAAGGATTGTCTGGTGACATTTCAGGTTCAAATTGAGGTTGGGATAACAATTAAAATTGTAGAAGTAAAATGCCACAAGCTCTGTACATGACTGGAATCAACTTAGTCCACACAGCTATGAAGGTAATCAATTCCTAATGTTGTTTCCTGTGAGTACAATGAATTGTATAAACATAAATGCTCAAAAGTTAAGTTTATGTTTGGATTCTTCAAAACACAAACTTTTAGGGATGATAAAAACGCCTGGCTTTTCCTTCTTCCTCAGAGAATTCTCAGCTGGTATTTTGCTTTGACAATTTATGCTTCTATTCTGAATCTGAAAATAATCATCAGTAACTCAAACGGGCATAGGAAATTACATTATTTTTTCCCAGCCAACCCATGATACCACTGCACAGTTTTGTGAGGGAAAGTTTCATTTGCCTTCCAGCCATCAGGCACTGGCCAGCATTCAAGCAAGCACATCCATTCAGGTGAAGGACCGGCTTGTGGCATGACTGAGCAGCCAAATTCAATTCATCCTTGGAGTGAACCCAATTAATATTTGTAAATAGAATATATACTTTATATATAGTATTATATATATTATATAGAATTATATATTTTATCTATTATATACTATGAATATATATTATACATAATTCTATATAAAATAGAACCATACCTAGAAGTGTATTCAGAACCATACTTAACACATATACAGAACATATACAGAACATACATAGAACTATATATGGAATTTATCTAGAACATTCTGGAACGTACCTAGAACTGTATCTAGAACACAGCTGGAAAATACCTAGAAATGTATCCAGAACACACACAGAACATAATCCAGAACGCACCTAGAACCTAGTCTAGAACGCACCTAGAACGTAGTCTAGAACGCAGTCTAGAACATACCTAGAACATAGTCCAGAACATACCGAGAACGTAGTCTAGAATGCACCTGGAATGCAGACTAGAACATACCTAGAACGCAGTCTAGAACATACCTAGAAGGCAGTCTAGAACCTACCTAGAACGCAGTCTAGAAACTTTTACGACAGTCGTGCTTTACGGCACCTTTTACGACAGTCGCGCTTTACGGCCGGTTTTACGACAGTCGCGCTTTACGGCACCTTTTACGACAGTCGAACTTTACGGCCGGTTTTACAACAGTCGCACTTTACGGCCGGTTTTACGACAGTCGCGCTTTACGGCACCTTTTACGACAGCCGCGCTTTACGGCCGGTTTTACGACAGTCGCGCTTTACGACACCTTTTACGACAGTCGCACTTTACGGCCGGTTTTACGACAGTCGGGCTTTGCGGCCGGTTTTACGACAGTCGCGCTTTACGGCACCTTTTACGACAGTCGCGCTTTACGACCGGTTATACGACGGTCGCGCTTTACGACACCTTTTACGACAGTCGCGCTTTACGGCACCTTTTACGACAGTCGCGCTGTACGACAACTTTTACGAAAGTCGCACTTTACGGCCGGGTTTACGACAGTCGCGCTTTACGGCACCTTTTACGACAGTCGCGCTTTACGGCCGGTTTTACGACAGTCGCACTTTACGGCCGGTTTTACGACAGTCGCGCTTTACGACACCTTTTACGACAGTCGCGCTTTACGGCCGGTTTTACGACAGTCGCGCTTTACGCCACCTTTGACGACAGTCGCGCTTTACGGCAGGTTTTACGACAGTCGCGCTTTACGACAGGGTTTACGACAGTCGGGCTTTACGGCACCTTTTACGACACTCGGGCTTTACGGCACCTTTTACGACAGTCGCGCTTTACGGCCGGTTTTACGACAGTCGCAATTTACGACACCTTTTACGACAGTCGCGATTTACGGCACCTTTTACGACAGTCGCGCTTTACGGCCGGGTTTACGACAGTCGCGATTTACGACACCTTTTACGACAGTCGCGCTTTACGGCCGGTTTTACGACAGTCGCGCTTTACGACACCTTTTACGACAGTCGCGCTTTACGACACCTTTTACGACAGTCGGGCTTTACGGCAGCTGTTACGACAGTCGCGCTTTACGACCGGTTTTACGACAGTCGCGCTTTACGGCACCTTTTACGACAGTCGCGCTTTACGGCCGGTTTTACGACAGTGGCGCTTTACGGCAGCTGTTACGACAGTCGCGCTTTACGACACCTTTTACGACAGTCGCGCTTTACGGCAGCTGTTACGACAGTCGCGCTTTACGACCGGTTTTACGACAGTCGGGCTTTATGGCACCTTTTACGACAGTCGCGCTTTACGACACCTTTTACAACAGTCGCGTTTTACGACACCTTTGACGACAGTCGCGCTTTACGGCAGCTGTTACGACAGTCGCGCTTTACGGCAGCTGTTACGACAGTCGCGCTTTACGACCGGTTTTACGACAGTCGGGCTTTATGGCACCTTTTACGACAGTCGCGCTTTACGGCCGGTTTTACGACAGTCGCGCTTTACGACACCTTTTACAACAGTCGCGTTTTACGACACCTTTTACGACAGTCGCGCTTTACAGCAGCTGTTACGACAGTCGCGCTTTACGACACCTTTTACGACAGTCGCGCTTTATGGCAGCTGTTACGACAGTCGCGCTTTACGACAGTCGCGATTTACGACACCTTTTACGACAGTCGCGCTTTACGGCCGGTTTTACGACAGTCGCGCTTTACGGCCGCTTTACGACAGTCGCGATTTACGACACCTTTTACGACAGTCGCGCTTTATGGCAGCTGTTACGACAGTCGCGCTTTACGACAGTCGCGATTTACGACACCTTTTACGACAGTCGCGCTTTACGGCCGGTTTTACGACAGTCGCGCTTTACGGCCGCTTTACGACAGTCGCGATTTACGACACCTTTTACGACAGTCGCGCTTTACGGCCGGTTTTACGACAGTCGCGTTTTACGACACCTTTTACGACAGTCGCGCTTTACGGCCGGTTTTACGACAGTCGCGTTTTACGACACCTTTTACGACAGTCGCGCTTTACGGCCGGTTTTACGACAGTCGCGCTTTACGACACCTTTTACGGCAGTCGCGCTTTACGGCCGGTTTTACGACAGTCGCGCTTTACGGCATCTTTTACGACAGTCGCGCTTTACGACACCTTTTACGACAGTCGGGCTTTACGGCACCTTTTACGACAGTCGCGCTTTACGGCCGGTTTTACGACAGTCGCGCTTTACGACACCTTTTACGACAGTCGCGCTTTGCGGCACCTTTTACGACAGTCGCGCTTTGCGGCACCTTTAACGACAGTCGCGCTTCACGGCACCTTTTACGACAGTCGCGCTTTACGGCCGGTTTTACGACAGTCGCGCTTTACGGCACCTTTTACGACAGGTTTTTCTTGCCCATCTTGAGGTTTTTTCCTGTGTTTTTTTCTGGGATTCTTCTTGCCCATCTTGGGGTTTTTTTCCTTGGCTTTCGTTGGGTGTGTTCCGAGTTTTTTCTTGCCCATCTTGGAGTTTTTTTCGGTGATTTTTCTGGGTTTCTTGTTTATCTTTTCCTTGCCCATCTTGTTTTTTTTTTCCTGAGTCTTTCTCTTGCCCATCTTGTTTTTTTTTTCCCTGGGTTTTCTTGCCCATGTTGGGTTTTTTTCCTTGTTTTTTTTTGGATTTTTCTTGCCCGTCTTGGGGTTTTTTAGCTTTTTTTCCTGGGTTTCCTCTAGCTCCTCTTGAGGTTTTTTCCCTGGGATTGTTCTGGGTTTTCTCTTGAATTTTTCTTGCCCATCTTGAAGTTTTTTTCCTGGGTTTTTGTGGGGTTTTTTTGTTGCCCATCTTGGGGTTTTTCCTGCATTTTTTCCTGGGTTTTTCTTGCCCATCACGGGCTTTTTTACTGAGTTTTTTGGGTCTTTTCTAGCTTATCTTGGGGTATTTTTCTGGGTTTTTACTAGGCCGGGACCAAAAAAAATATAAAAACAACAGCCAGGGTGGGAGGCAGCTGGGGATTTTTTATTCTCAATTTAACAACGAGTTGCAAAACTTGAAAAGCAAAAGTCATATACACAAGGTTAAATCCAGTGAGCATGCACTCACACACGCAGAGATGAGCAGATAGACACAGCCACGTGCTCTCACACACACTCACACACTCCTTCCACTTACATGCTCGCTGCGGCCCTTACCTGAGATGCTGAAGAAGGTGCTTTGACTCATCTTCTGGCTGCCGCTCCTTGAGGTAAATGGCAGATCCTGGGGAAATCAGCAGCCTCGGGGACCTTATACGACAGGAAGGATCAACAAGTGGCTATCTGACAGCTAGGACTTGTCCCCACTCTGGACTGATAAATTTTCTACCCAAAATCCCACAAAACACAGATGAACAGTAAAGTTGTTATAACTGTTCCACCTAACTGTGACTACAGGCCAGGGCAGGCCAGCTCCGATCAGAAGTGGTACAGTGTAAGTACACACAATATAAGCTGACGCATACAGTGCAAGTGTACATAGAGTGTAAGTACACACAATATAAGGCGACATGCTTACATACAGTGTAAGTACAGACAATATAAGGCAATGCACTTACATACAGTATAAGCCAGCATAGGTACATGCAATGTAAGTACATACAGTATAAGCCAACATAGGTACACACAATATAAACCAACACAGGTACATGCAATATAAGTACATACAGTATAAGCCAACATAGGAACATACAATATAAACCACAACTTAAGGTAACTCTCTAGAAGATGACTGATTGAGCCCTATACCCTTGGAGAAGATGGAACCTATAGAACTACTGCAGTCACGTGAGGAGGGTGTAAGATGCTCCCTCTAGAAGTCCAAGAAAATGGAAAAAAAGGCACTACCAAAGCTGGTAGTGAGAAGGAAGATGGATGAGAACATCTTGTCCCTGTGAGACATTCCTGTCTCAACGAATAAAAATGTAAAGATGCTGGAATAAGGGATATCTGGAAAGGAATGTGAGTAGAACACGGCCTATATGGCACAGAAGAGTGCCGATAAAGCATCGAGATGTAACAAAGGCCTGTGACGTGGAAGACAATGGACACAGACTATGTAACACAGACACCATAACATAGACACAGATGACATAACACAGAGACAAGTTGCTACTGCTTGGCACTTTCCCCTTAGGGACCCGAGAGTCCTAGCACAAGACAAGCCAGAGGCCAATGAGGCCAAGGGAAAGGAAGCCGTATGATGACACCACGTGATGATGAAATGTAACTCATTAAAGGAAGTTAGGGCCAAAGCAGTTAAGAGAATGCCCAAGAGGCTCAGCAAGCCTAGAGAAGGAAGCGGACTGCCGGGTGACCGCGGCTATAGCTCCGGACCTGAAGGCGAGCTCCTCGGGGGAAAGAGCCGTGACGACATCGAGTCGAGGAAGGCAGATGACGCAAAGTTCATGAGAATGTGGAGATGGGTCAGAACTGCCCTGCCCAGCAAAGGCTCTGGTGAGGCTGAGGAGAAACCCTCTCCCTTTACTTCCAGGGAGCCTGTCCCACTACAGGCCTCTCCGCTAAGCTGACATCAGATTGCCTCCTGTGATAGGAAAGGCTTCTCCCCTTCTCCCAACCACTGGCCCTGACATTTAGCTTTTGGAAGACGAGCGGACAAAAGCCATCATCGGTCAGACAGGGACATTGAGATGTTCTCAACGTGTGTGCTTCGGTGCTGCCGCTTCCAAGCTGTGGCTACGAGCCTCCCCAGGGTACCTAAGACAAAACAGAAAAGGTGACTACTGCCCTCAAAAACAGTAATCCCCGGGAGTCCTCTGCATCACTGCCCCAGCTCACCTCAAGTCTTGATTTGACTCCAGAGGCTGCCCAGAAGGTACCTGCAAAAAGAAAACGGACACGCCCAGCATGCTGCTGCATAACGCTCGCCTATGAGTCAGCCTGCATAAACCCCGAGTCACCTGCCCTCCTCTGTTCCTTGGCATGCCTAGGGCAGCGACAGCACCTGCAAAGAAACAAAGCAGAAAAGCATGCTCAGATACTGTGAAAACACAACCTCCCAACCCTGACAAGTATGCCACACCAATACCTTAAGCTTGCACCCACCTGGCATGGGCATGCTGGGCAAGGATAGATGGCAAGCAGAAAATCTAAAATAAAAATAGGAATAATACATACTTAGAGCAGCACCAAAAACTGAGACCTCAGAAATAACAATAGCTTCGGTACCCTACTCAATGCTCACCTTGCCCACTCAGCCTTGACACCTGCTCTCTGCCTTGACTCAAATAAAGACAAAGAGCAGAGCTGAAACAGCCACCATTTATGCTTCCTCTACAGAGACAAACAGTGACTGACCTGCACGGGGGAATCCCCTCACCCAGGATGGGTGGCTCTGCCCTGGATTTTATCCTTCTGCAACTAAAAGAAAGTCAGGATGAAAGTCAAAGGGCGGCAGGATACCTTATGGGCTCCAGATATCCTGCATCCATCTACAAATCCCATCTAGAGCCCACCTGCACCCCACATTACAAATTCCAAGTCCCCTGGACTTCTCCTATTGCACCAGGCTATGCAGCAGGGCAGAGCAGCCCCAGCACAAATGTGTGCTGACACCTGTGACACAGGACAGACAGGATGTGACAAACAAAGGGCACAAGACACAGACAGAAATCTCTTTGCAAGGAAAACGGCTGCCAGGACTGAGAGAATGCAAAAGGAGATGACCGAGCCGAGACCGATGGTGAGCTGATGAGGCTCAGAGAACCCTGGAGGAAGAAGATGCTAACTGAAAGATCTTTTCCAAGAACTGCAAAGCTTGATGCCTAGCAATCCTATGGTCAGAATCCTCTGCCTAACCTCACATTCTTACAAGTCCTAGTCCACCATAATGGATCCAGGTGGGGCATAGCTGTCCATACAGCTCAGAACAAGACCTGACAAGACATCTGACTGGATGCTTCCAAAGAGAGATGGAAGTCTGATACCTGTCTGAGCTCCCGTGTCAAAAGTTCTATGGCCTGGGTGCCAGGCCAAGGAATGCAGAGATCACAGATGCTAACAATGATGCCAAGATTTCTGACAGACCCCTCAAAGGGCTAAGGAATAAGACATGAGATACACAAAAGACAAGTGACATGAGACACACCGGGACTGCTCTGCCCTGCTCCACACCTCAGCACTGTGATCAAAAGTGAGACTTTGCTTTTATGGGGCCTAAGGGGCCACTTCATGAAAAACACCCACCTCCTAAGTGGACTCAAAAACCCCTCCCAGTAATTCCCAAACCAGCACCATGCCTTCATCCCCACTGTGGGTCGTAGCCCTCTACTTATCTCTCAGACATCTGGGGATGCCAGTCTGTGTCAGCTGCAAAGAAAGGCCACCTCATCAGCTGGGAAGGTCCTGCTGGCACAGGGCTGGTGTCTCTCAAACAGCTATATTAAACAAAACCAAACATAAGTGCCTGAGCCTGGCACCACATCAGCCAAAACCCCACCACTCTGCTACTCACCGCGCTCCTAAGACGGCCCAGCACCTCCTAACCCTGACCCTCTGCCTCACATGGAATGCATCTGCACCTGAAAGAAAGTTAGAGCTTATGTCAAACACCACCAGGGTAACTCACAAGCCGCAAACACCTTATGTCAACCTAGGAACAGCATCTAAAGCCCAAGTACAGCCCACATTACTAATTCAACTCCCCAGGCCTGTCCTATTGCAGCAGGCCATGCGGCAGGGCAAAACAGCTCTGGCACAAATATGTGCAGACACCCGTGACACAGAACGTGACAAACAGGGGGACACAAAACACGACACATCATGCTTGTGGTGAGAGACTCAAGGGGAGAAGGCAAAAGGGACCCCAAAGACACACCAGGTAACATGGCACACCGGACAATAAGACACAGACCAGAGCTGTTCTGCACTGCCCGCCTGAAAGCTGCCATCAAAAGTAGAGCCTCTCCCTTTAGCTGTCCTAACAGGCCCTTGGAGAAGATTGCTTTTCCCTCTGCTAATTTTGAAATCTGCCCCAAAAACTCCCAACCCACTACTCTCCCAGCATCCCATCTCCAGGCCGTGGCCCCCAACTTATCTTTTGCATGATCGGTGATGGGAATCCACGTTGCACGTGAAATGAGTCTGCCTCGGAGGGCCTCGTGATGGCCTGTCAGCCTCTCGGTCAGCTACAATGAAGAAAACCAAAACCAAAGTGTGAGTCCAGAGTTATGTGGGACAAATCCCACCAAGGCAGCTACTTGCCCTTTCCTGAGTGTGCCGGGCTCCTTCAGCCTCCAGCTTCATCCTGATTCCAAGGCTGTGGCCTTTATTAGGAGTGGCACCTGGGTTAGGGAAAGGCAAAGTTAAATGGCATTCCTGTGACTGCAGTGGATGACCTTGTGTGCTGTAAGACATGTGAAAAACTCTGCTAGGCTTCTGAGAAGCCTTGGGAGGGGGGGCCCTCAAATAAACAAATAAACACCCTCTCTCACCCTGCTGTCTGCAAACCTCCCCCTGCCCACAATAACTCCTAACTGGATACCTGCTCACCCTCCCTCTCCTAGTCACAATCCTCAACTCACCTGAAGCCTCTATCTCAAACATCATCCTTCACACTGGGCAGATCCCTCTTGTGACATGATGAATCTGCTGAAAAATTGTTTTGCTTGAGAGCTGAGTAATAAGAACTACTTCTCTCCACTGATGACCTTGGCTGCTGGTATGCAGATTGACTTCCTAAAAAGAAAGACAAAGAACAGAGCTGTAACACAGTCACCATACACACCTCTGCTGCAGAGACAAATGCAGCCTCACCTGCTAAGGGGAATCCCCTCACTAAGGATGGGGCCCTCTGGCACTGATTTAATCCATCTGAATCTGAAAAAAAAAGTTAGGGCAAGAGTCACACTGTTGCAGGATAAGGTAAGAGCTCCAGATATCCTGGGTCCATCAACAAATCCCATCTAGAGTCCAACTACACCCCACATTACAAATTCCAAGTCCCCGGGCCCTCTCCTATTGCACCTGGCTACGCGGCAGGGCAGAGCAGCCCCGGCACAAATGTGTGCAGACACCCGTGACACAGGACAGGACGTGACAGACAATGGGGACACAACACAGACAGAAACCTCTTGGCAAGGAAAATGGCTGCAAGGACTGAGAGAATGCAAAAGGAGATGAGCAAGCTGAGACCGATGGTGAGCTGATGAGGCTCAGAGAATCCTGGACAAAGAAGATGCTAAACTGAATGATTTATTCCAAGAACTGTAAAGATGGATGTCCAAGAATCCTACAGTCAGAAGCCTCTACCTAACCTCACATTCTTTCAAGTCCTAATCCACCACAATGGATCCAGGTGGGGCATAGCTGTCCAATACAGCCCGCAATATGACCTGACAAGACATCTGACTGGACGCTTCTAAAGAGAACAATTTTGACTGGGGAGCTCAGACAGCTATCAGAATTGCATCTATGGCCTGTGTTCCAGGCCAAGGAATGCAGAGATCACAGATGCTAACAATGATGCCAGGGTTTCTGACAGGCTCCCCCCTAAGGTAAAAGACATGAGATACACAAACAACACCTAATGCACAACAGACATGCGACACGAGACACACCCGGATTGCTCTGCCCTGCTGCACACCTCAGCACTGCGACCAAAAGTGAGACTTTGCTTTGATGGGGCCAAATGGGCCACATCTTGGCTACCCTCATTTCCAGAGCCAACTCAAACCCCCCACCCACGTCAGGGAGTCCTGACCCAGCACCCCGCTTTCATCCCCTCTGTGGGTTGCAACCCTCTACTTATCTCTCAGACATCTGGGGATGCCAGTCGGTCTCAGGTGCAAAGAAAGGCCACACCTCCAGCTGGGAAGGTCCTGCTGGCACCACACTGGTGTCTCTCAGACAGCTAGAATAAACATAACCAAACATCAGTGCCTGAGCTTGGCACCACATCAGCAAAAACCCCAGCACTCTGCTACTCACCGCGCTCCTAAGAAGGCCCGGCACCTCCTAACCCTGACCCTCTGCCACACATGGAATGCATCTGCACCTGAAAGAAAGTGAGAACATAAGTCAAACACCACCAGGGTAACTCACAAGCTGCAAACACCTTATGTCAATCAAGGAACAGCATCTAGAGCCCATGTACACCCCACATTACAAATTCCAACTCCCCAGGTTGGTCCCATTGCAGCAGGCCATGCAGCAGGGCAGAACAGCTCTGGCATAAATACGTGCAGACACCCGTGACACAGAACGTGACAAACAGGGGGACATCAAACACGACACATCATGCTTGTGGTGAGGACCTCGAGGGCAAAAGGCAAAAGGGCCCTCAAAGACACACCAGGGAACACAGCACACCGGACAACACGACAGACCAGAGCTGTTCTGCACTGCCCGCCTGAAAGCTGCCATCAAAAGTAGAGCCTCTCCCTTTAGCTGTCCTAAGAGGCCCTTGGAGAAGAATGCTTTTCCCTCTGCTAATTTTGAAATCTGCCCCAAGAAACCCCAACCCACTACACTCCCATCATCCCATCTCCAGGCCGTGGCCCCCGACTTATCTTTTGCATGATCGGTGATGGGAATCCACGTTGCACCTGAAATGAGTCTGCCTCGGAGGCCCTCGTGATGGCCTGTCAGCCTCTCGGTCAGCTACAATGAAGAAAACCAAAACCAAAGTGTGAGTCCAGAGTTATGTGGGCCAAATCCCACCAAGGCAGCTACTTGCCCTCTCCTGAGTGTGCCTGGCTCCTTCAGCTTCCAGCTTCATCCTGATTCCAAGGCTGTGGCCTTTATTAGGAGTGGCACCTGGGTTAGAGAAAGGCAAACCTAAATAGCATTCCTGTGAGTGCAGTGGATGACCCTGTGTGCTGTAAGACATGTGAAAAACTCTGCTAGGCTTCTGAGAAGCCTTGGGAGGGCCCCTCAAATAAAGAAACAAACACCCTTTCTCACCCTGCTGACTGCAAATCACCCCTCCCAAGAACTCCTAACTGGACACCTGCTCACCCTCCCTCTCCCAGTCACAATCCTCAACTCACCTGAAACCTCAATCTCAAACATCATCCTTCACACTGGGCACATGCCTCTTGTGACATGACGAATCTGTTGAAAAATTGTTGTGCTTGAGAGCTGAGCAGTAACAACCACTTCTCTCCACAGCTCACCTTGGCTGCTGGTATCCAGATTGACTTCCTAAAAAGAAAGACAAAGAACAGAGCTGTAACACAGTCACCATACACACTTCTGCTGCAGAGACAAATGGGACCTCACCTGCTCAGGGCAATCCCCTCACCCGGGATGGGGCCCTCAGGCACAGATTTAATCCATCTGAATCTGAAAAAAGTTAGGGCAAGAGTCACACTGTTGCAGGATAAGGTAAGAGCTCCAGATTTCCTGGGTCCATCTGCAAACCCCATCTAGAGTCCAACTACACCCCACATTACAAATTCCACATCCCCGGGCCCTCTCCTATTGCACCTGGCTACGCGGCAGGGCAGAGCAGCCCCGGCACAAATGTGTGCAGACACCCGTGACACAGGACAGGACAAACAATGGGCACAAGACACAGACAGAAATCTCTTGGCAAGGGAAAGGGCTGCAAGGACTGAGAGGACGCAAAAGGAGATTACTGAGGTGAGACCAATGGTGAGCTGATGAGGCTCAGAGAACCCTGGAGGAAGAAGATGCTAGACTGAATGATTTGTTCCAAGAACAGCAAAGGTGGATGCCCAAGAATCCTACACTCAGAAGCCTCTACCTGCCCTCACATTCTTACAAGTCCTAATCAGCCACAATGGATCCTGGCGGGGCATAGCTGTCCATACAGCTCAGAACAAGACCTGACAAGACATCTGACTGGATGCTTCCAAAGAGAGATGCATTTCTGATGCCTGTCCGAGCTCCCGAGTCAAAAGTTCCATGGCACGCGTGCCAGGCCAAGGAATACTGAGATAACGGATGCTAAGAATGGTGCCAAGGTTTCTGACAGGCCTCTCAAAGGGCTAAGGTAAAGGACATGAGATACACAAACAACACATAATGGACAACAGACAAGTGACACGAGACACACCGGAACTGCTCTGCCCTGCGCACCTCAGCACTGGGATCAAAAGCGAGACTTGGCTTTTATGAGGCCTAAGGGGCCCTCTTGGCTACCCTCATCTCCAGAGCCAACTCAAAACACCCCCCTCCCAGGGAGTCCTGACCCAGCACCCTACTTTCATGCCCTCTGTGTGTCATGGCCCTCTACTTACCTCTCAGACATCTGGGGATGCTGGTCCATGTCAGGTGCAAAAAAAGGCCACCTCGTCAGCTGGGAAGGTCCTGCTGGCACAGGGCTGGTGTCTCTCAAACAGCTATATTAAACAAAACCAAATATCAGTGTCTGAGCTTGGCACCGCATCGGCCAAATCCCCACCACTCTGCTACTCACCGCGCTCCTAGGAAGGCCCAACACCTCCTAACCCCAACCCTCTGCCATGGATGCAATGCATCTGCACCTGAAAGAAAGTTAGAACACATGTCAAACACCACCAGGACAACTCACAAGCTGCAAACACCTTATGTCAATCTAGGAATAGCATCTAGAGCCCATGTACACCCCACATTACAAATTCCAACTCCCCCGGCCTGTCCTATTGCAGCAGGCCATGCGGCAGGGCAAAACAGCACTGGCACCAATGTGTGCAGACACCCGTGACACAGAACGTGACAAACAGGGGGACATCAAACACAACACATCATGCTTGTGGTGAGGGCCTTGAGGGGAGAAGGCAAAAGGGACCCCAAAGACACACCAGGGAACACAGCACACCGGACAACACGACACAGACCAGAGCTGTTCTGCACTGCCCGCCTGAAAGCTGCCATCAAAAGTAGAGCCTCTCCCTTTAGCTGTCCTAGCAGACCCTTGGAGAAGATTGCTTTTCCCTCTGCTAATCTTTAAATCTGCCCCAGGAACTCCCAATCTGCTACTCTCCCATCTCCAGGCTGTCGCCCCCAACTTATCTTTTGCATGATCGGTGATGGGAATCCACGTTGCACCTGAAATGAGTCTGCCTCAGAGGGCCCCGTGATGGCCTGTCAGCCTCTCGGTCAGCTACAATGAAGAAAACCAAAACCAAAGTGTGAGTCCAGAGTTATGTGGGCCAAATCCCACCAAGGCAGCTACTTGCCCTCTCCTGAGTGTGCCTGGCTCCCTCAGCCTCCAGCTTCATCCTGATTCCAAGGCTGTGGCCTTTATTAGGAGTGGCACCTGGGTTAGGGAAAGGCAAAGTTAAATGGCATTCCTGTGAGTGCAGTGGATGACCTTGTGTGCTGTAAGACATGTGAAAACCTCTGCTAGGCTTCTGAGAAGCCTTGTGTAGGGGGGCACTCAAATAAACAAATAAACACCCTCTCTCACCCTGCTGTCTGCAAACCTCCCCCTGCCCACAATAACTCCTAACTGGATACCTGCTCACCCTCCCTCTCCCAGTCACAATCCTCAACTCACCTGAAGCCTCTATCTCAAACATCATCCTTCACACTGGGCACATGCCTCTTGTGACATGATGAATCCGCTGAAAAATTGTTTTGCTTGAGAGCCAAGTAATAAGAACTACTTCTCTCCACTGCTCACCTTGACTGCTGGTATCCAGATTGACTTCCTAAAAAGAAAGACAAAGAACAGAGCTGTAACAGAGTCACCATACACACTTCTGCTGCAGAGACAAATGCAGCCTCACCTGCTAAGGGGAATCCCCTCACCAAGGATGGGGCCCTCTGGCACTGATTTAATCCATCTGAATCTGAAAAAAAAAAGTTAGGGCAAGAGTCACACTGTTGCAGGATAAGGTAAGAGCTCCAGATATCCTGGGTCCATCAACAAATCCCATCTAGAGTCCAATTACACCCCACATTACAAATTCCAAGTCCCTGGGCCCTCTCCTATTTCACCAGGCTATGGCAGCAGGGCAGAGCAGCTCCAGCACAAATGTGTGCAGACACCCGTGACACAGGACAGGACGTGACAGACAATGGGGACACAACACAGACACAAACCTCTTGGCAAGGAAAATGGCTGCAAGGACTGAGAGAATGCAAAAGGAGATGACCAAGCTGAGACCGATGATGAGCTGATGAGGCTCAGAGAATCCTGGAGAAAGAAGATGCTAACTGAATGATTTATTCCAAGAACAGCAAAGATGGATGCCTAGCAATCCTATGGTCAGAATCCTCTCCCTGCCCTCACATTCTTTCAAGTTCTAATCCACCACAATGGAGCCTAGCGGGGCATAGCTGTCCATACAGCTCAGAACAAGACCTGACAAGACATCTGACTGGATGCTTCCAAAGAGAGAGCTTTTGACTGGGGAGCTGAGACAGGTATCCGGAACACATCTATGCCCTGGGTGCCAGGCCAAGGAATGCAGAGATCACAGATGCTAAGAATGATGCCAAGGTTTCTGACAGACCCCTGGAAAGGGCTAAGGTAAAAGACATGAGATACACAAACAACACATAATGCACAACAGACATGCGACACGAGACACACTGGGACTGCTCTGCCCTGTGCACGTCAGCACTGTGATCAAAAGTGAGACCTTGCTTTTATGGGGCCTAAGGGGCCACTTCATGGACACCCCCCACCTCCTAAGTGGACTCAAAAACCCCTCCCAGTAATTCCCAAACCAGCACCCCGCTTTCATCCCCTTTGTGGGTCACAGCCCTCTACTTATCTCGCAGACATCTGGGGATGCCAGTCCGTGTCAGGTGCAAAGAAAGGCCACCTCGTCAGCTGGGAAGGTCCTGCTGGCACCGGGCTGGTGTCTCTCAGACAGCTGTATTAAACAAAACCAAACATCAGTGCCTGGTCTTGGCACCACATCAGCCAAACCCCACCAGTCTGCTACTCACCGTGCTCCCAGGAATGCCCGGCTGCTCGGACCGCACGCTTCGGGCACACTCAGAGACCGACGCCGTCGTCACAGGGGACGTCTAGGTTAGGAGCAGATGAGGTGATTTCCCAGGGCTGAAACCTGAGCAGACCCTCGCTCCTCCGCCCTGCTGCCCCGACTCACCGCAACTCCTCGGCAGTTGCCCAAGGCTATCCTGGTGACACCTTTAAATAGAAAAGGCAGAGGCTTCATTGCTGAGTCCTGTGATACTTCCGCAGGCCTCGGGAGAGCACGAACCCGGGGCGTCGGCCGGTCAGTGACTGGGGCTTGGCGTGCTCTGAGTGGATTGCCTAAAGCACAGAAACAGGAACAGATGCTTAGAGTTGCACTGGAAAGTGAGCCTCGAACAATAGCACTGCTTCTGTACCCTACTCAATGCTCACCTTGCCCACCTCATCTTGACTGCTGATATCCAGCTTTATTTCCTAAAAAGAAAAACAACAGTGCTGTAACAGAGTCACACTTCACACTCCCCGTGCAGAGACAAACAGTGACTGACCTGCTAGGGGGAACCTCTTCACCCGGGATGGGTGGAGGGATTTTGCCCTGGATTTTATCCTTCTGTGTCTGAAAGAAAGTGAGGAGAAAAGCCAAAGGGCTGCAGGATAACTTCACAGCTCCAAACACCTTGTGTCTATCTAGGAATATCATCTAGAGCCTGCCAACACCCCACAAACTGCAGTTCCCAGGACTTGTCCCATTGCAGCAGGCCATGCAGCAGGGCAAAACAGCTCCGGCACAAATGTGTGCAGACACCCGTGACACAGAACGTGACAAACAGGGGGACACAAAACACGACACATCATGCTTGTGGTGAGGGCCTCAAGGGGAGAAGGCAGAGATCTCTGACCACAGGGATCCCAAAGACACACCAGGGAACACAGCACACCGGACAACATGACACAGACCAGAGCTGTTCTGCACTGCCTGCCTGAAAGCTGCCATCAAAAGTAGAGCCTCTCCCTTTAGCCGTCCTAAGAGGCCCTTGGAGAAGATTGCCTTTCCCTCTGCTAATCCTTAAATCTGCCCCAGGAACTCCCAATCTGCTACTCTCCTATCTCCAGGCTGTCGCCCCCAACTTATCTTTTGCATGATCGGTGATGGGAATCCACGTTGCACCTGAAATGAGTCTGCCTCGGAGGGCCCCGTGATGGCCTGTCAGCCTCTCGGTCAGCTACAATGAAGAAAACCAAAACCAAAGTGTGAGTCCAGAGTTATGTGGGCCAAATCCCACCAAGGCGGCTACTTGCCCTCTCCTGAGTGTGCCTGGCTCCCTCAGCCTCCAGCTTCATCCTGATTCCAAGGCTGTGGCCTTTATTAGGAGTGGCACCTGGGTTAGAGAAAGGCAAAGTTAAATGGCATTCCTGTGAGTGCAGTGGATGACCTTGTGTGCTGTAAGACATGTGAAAACCTCTGCTAGGCTTCTGAGAAGCCTTGTGTAGGGGGGCCCTCAAATAAACAAATAAACACCCTCTCTCACCCTGCTGTCTGCAAACCTCCCCCTGCCCACAATAACTCCTAACTGGATACCTGCTCACCCTCCCTCTCCCAGTCACAATCCTCAACTCACCTGAAACCTCAATCTCAAACATCATCCTTCACACTGGGCAGATCCCTCTTGTGACATGATGAATCTGCTGAAAAATTGTTGTGCTTGAGAGCTGAGTAATAACAACCACTTCTCTCCACTGCTCACCTTGGCTGCTGGTATCCAGATTGACTTCCTAAAAAGAAAGACAAAGAACAGAGCTGTAACACAGTCACCATACACACTTCTGCTGCAGAGACAAATGCAGCCTCACCTGCTCGGGGCAATCCCCTCACCAAGGATGGGGCCCTCAGGCACAGATTTAATCCATCTGAATCTGAAAAAAAAAAGTTAGGGCAAGAGTCACACTGTTGCAGGATAAGGTAAGAGCTCCAGATATCCTGGGTCCATCAACAAAACCCATCTAGAGTCCAACTACACCCCACATTACAAATTCCACATCCCCGGGCCCTCTCCTATTGCACCTGGCTACGCGGCAGGGCAGAGCAGCCCCGGCACAAATGTGTGCAGACACCCGTGACACAGGACAGGACAAACAATGGGCACAAGACACAGACAGAAATCTCTTGGCAAGGGAAAGGGCTGCAAGGACTGAGAGGACACAAAAGGAGATTACTGAGGTGAGACCAATGGTGAGCTGATGAGGCTCAGAGAACCCTGGAGGAAGAAGATGCTAGACTGAATGATTTGTTCCAAGAACAGCAAAGGTGGATGCCCAAGAATCCTACACTCAGAAGCCTCTACCTGCCCTCACATTCTTACAAGTCCTAATCAGCCACAATGGATCCTGGCGGGGCATAGCTGTCCATACAGCTCAGAACAAGACCTGACAAGACATCTGACTGGATGCTTCCAAAGAGAGATGCATTTCTGATGCCTGTCCGAGCTCCCGAGTCAAAAGTTCCATGGCACGGGTGCCAGGCCAAGGAATACTGAGATAACGGATGCTAAGAATGGTGCCAAGGTTTCTGACAGGCCTCTCAAAGGGCTAAGGTAAAGGACATGAGATACACAAACAACACATAATGCACAACAGACAAGTGACACGAGACACACCGGAACTGCTCTGCCCTGCGCACCTCAGCACTGGGATCAAAAGCGAGACTTGGCTTTTATGAGGCCTAAGGGGCCCTCTTGGCTACCCTCATCTCCAGAGCCAACTCAAAACACCCCCCTCCCAGGGAGTCCTGACCCAGCACACTACTTTCATGCCCTCTGTGTGTCATGGCCCTCTACTTACCTCTCAGACATCTGGGGATGCTGGTCCATGTCAGGTGCAAAGAAAGGCCACCTCGTCAGCTGGGAAGGTCCTGCTGGCACAGGGCTGGTGTCTCTCAAACAGCTATATTAAACAAAACCAAATATCAGTGTCTGAGCTTGGCACCGCATCGGCCAAATCCCCACCACTCTGCTACTCACCGCGCTCCTAGGAAGGCCCAACACCTCCTAACCCTGACTCTCTGCCATGGATGCAATGCATCTGCACCTGAAAGAAAGTTAGAACACATGTCAAACACCACCAGGACAACTCACAAGCTGCAAACACCTTATGTCAATCTAGGAATAGCATCTAGAGCCCATGTACACCCCACATTACAAATTCCAACTCCCCATGGTTTGTCCTATTGCAGCAGGCCATGCGGCAGGGCAAAACAGCTCTGGCACAAATATGTGCAGACACCCGTGACACAGAACGTGACAAACAGGGGGACACAAAACACGACACATCATGCTTGTGGTGAGAGACTCAAGGGGAGAAGGCAAAAGGGACCCCAAAGACACACCAGGTAACATGGCACACCGGACAATAAGACACAGACCAGAGCTGTTCTGCACTGCCCGCCTGAAAGCTGCCATCAAAAGTAGAGCCTCTCCCTTTAGCTGTCCTAGCAGACCCTTGGAGAAGAAGGCTTTTCCCTCTGCTAATCCTTAAATCTGCCCCAGGAACTCCCAATCTGCTATTCTCCCATCTCCAGGCTGTCGCCCCCAACTTATCTTTTGCATGATCGGTGATGGGAATCCACGTTGCACCTGAAATGAGTCTGCCTCGGAGGGCCCCGTGATGGCCTGTCAGCCTCTCGGTCAGCTACAATGAAGAAAACCAAAACCAAAGTGTGAGTCCAGAGTTATGTGGGCCAAATCCCACCAAGGCAGCTACTTGCCCTCTCCTGAGTGTGCCTGGCTCCCTCAGCCTCCAGCTTCATCCTGATTCCAAGGCTGTGGCCTTTATTAGGAGTGGCACCTGGGTTAGGGAAAGGCAAAGTTAAATGGCATTCCTGTGAGTGCAGTGGATGACCTTGTGTGCTGTAAGACATGTGAAAACCTCTGCTAGGCTTCTGAGAAGCCTTGTGTAAGGGGGCCCTCAAATAAACAAATAAACACCCTCTCTCACCCTGCTGTCTGCAAACCTCCCCCTGCCCACAATAACTCCTAACTGGATACCTGCTCACCCTCCCTCTCCTAGTCACAATCCTCAACTCACCTGAAGCCTCTATCTCAAACATCATCCTTCACACTGGGTACATGCCTCTTGAGACATGATGAATCTGCTGAAAAATTGTTGTGCTTGAGAGCTGAGAAATAACAACCACTTCTCTCCACTGCTCACCTTGGCTGCTGGTATCCAGATTGACTTCCTAAAAAGAAAGACAAAGAACAGAGCTGTAACACAGTCACCATACACACTTCTGCTGCAGAGACAAATGCAGCCTCACCTGCTAAGGGGAATCCCCTCACCCGGGATGGGGCCCTCAGGCACTGATTTAATCCATCTGAATCTGAAAAAAGTTACGACAAGAGCCACACTGTTGCAGGATAAGGTAAGAGCTCCAGATATCCTGGGTCCATCAACAAAACCCATCTAGAGTCCAACTACACCCCACATTACAAATTCCAAGTCCCCGGGCCCTCTCCTATTTCACCAGGCTATGGCAGCAGGGCAGAGCAGCCCCGGCACAAATGTGTGCAGACACCCGTGACACAGGACAGGACGTGACAGACAATGGGGACACAACACAGACAGAAACCTCTTGGCAAGGAAAATGGCTGCAAGGACTGAGAGAATGCAAAAGGAGATGACCAAGCTGAGACCGATGGTGAGCTGATGAGGCTCAGAGAATCCTGGAGAAAGAAGATGCTAACTGAATGATTTATTCCAAGAACAGCAAAGATGGATGCCTAGCAATCCTACAGTCAGAATCCTCTCCCTGCCCTCACATTCTTTCAAGTTCTAATCCACCACAATGGATCCAGGTGGGTCAGAGCTGTCCATACAGCTCAGAACAAGACCTGACAAGATATCTGACTGGATGCTTCCAAAGAGAGAGCTTTTGACTGGGGAGCTGAGACAGGTATCAGAATCGCATCTATGGCCTGGGGGCCGGACCAAGGAATGCAGAGATCACAGATGCTAAGAATGATGCCAAGGTTTCTGACAGACCCCTGGAAAGGGCTAAGGTAAAAGACATGAGATACACAAACAACACATAATGCACAACAGACACGCGACACGAGACACACTGGGACTGCTCTGCCCTGTGCACGTCAGCACTGTGATCAAAAGTGAGACCTTGCTTTTATGGGGCCTAAGGGGCCACTTCATGGACACCCCCCACCTCCTAAGTGGACTCAAAAACCCCTCCCAGTAATTCCCAAACCAGCACCCTGCTTTCATCCCCTTTGTGGGTCACAGCCCTCTACTTATCTCGCAGACATCTGGGGATGCCAGTCCGTGTCAGGTGCAAAGAAAGGCCACCTCGTCAGCTGGGAAGGTCCTGCTGGCACCGGGCTGGTGTCTCTCAGACAGCTGTATTAAACAAAACCAAACATCAGTGCCTGGTCTTGGCACCACATCAGCCAAACCCCACCAGTCTGCTACTCACCGTGCTCCCAGGAATGCCCGGCTGCTCGGACCGCACGCTTCGGGCACACTCAGAGACCGACGCCGTCGTCACAGGGGACGTCTAGGTTAGGAGCAGATGAGGTGATTTCCCAGGGCTGAAACCTGAGCAGACCCTCGCTCCTCCGCCCTGCTGCCCCGACTCACCGCAACTCCTCGGCAGTTGCCCAAGGCTATCCTGGTGACACCTTTAAATAGAAAAGGCAGAGGCTTCATTGCTGAGTCCTGTGATACTTCCGCAGGCCTCGGGAGAGCACGAACCCGGGGCGTCGGCCGGTCAGTGACTGGGGCTTGGCGTGCTCTGAGTGGATTGCCTAAAGCACAGAAACAGGAACAGATGCTTAGAGTTGCACTGGAAAGTGAGCCTCAAACAATAGCACTGCTTCTGTACCCTACTCAATGCTCACCTTGCCCACCTCATCTTGACTGCTGATATCCAGCTTTATTTCCTAAAAAGAAAAACAACAGTGCTGTAACAGAGTCACACTTCACACTCCCCGTGCAGAGACAAACAGTGACTGACCTGCTAGGGGGAACCTCTTCACCCGGGATGGGTGGAGGGATTTTGCCCTGGATTTTATCCTTCTGTGTCTGAAAGAAAGTGAGGAGAAAAGTCAAAGGGCTGCAGGATAACTTCACAGCTCCAAACACCTTGTGTCTATCTAGGAATATCATCTAGAGCCTGCCAACACCCCACAAACTGCAGTTCCCAGGACTCGTCCCATTGCAGCAGGCCATGCAGCAGGGCAAAACAGCTCCGGCACAAATGTGTGCAGACACCCGTGACACAGAACGTGACAAACAGGGGGACACGAAACACAACACATCATGCTTGTGGTGAGGGCCTCAAGGGGAGAAGGCAGAGATCTCTGACCACAGGGATCCCAAAGACACACCAGGGAACACAGCACACCGGACAACAAGACACAGACCAGAGCTGTTCTGCACTGCCCGCCTGAAAGCTGCCATCAAAAGTAGAGCCTCTCCCTTTAGCCGTCCTAAGAGGCCCTTGGAGAAGATTGCCTTTCCCTCTGCTAATCCTTAAATCTGCCCCAGGAACTCCCAATCTGCTACTCTCCCATCTCCAGGCTGTCGCCCCCAACTTATCTTTTGCATGATCGGTGATGGGAATCCACGTTGCACCTGAAATGAGTCTGCCTCGGAGGGCCCCGTGATGGCCTGTCAGCCTCTCGGTCAGCTACAATGAAGAAAACCAAAACCAAAGTGTGAGTCCAGAGTTATGTGGGCCAAATCCCACCAAGGCAGCTACTTGCCCTCTCCTGAGTGTGCCTGGCTCCTTCAGCCTCCAGCTTCATCCTGATTCCAAGGCTGTGGCCTTTATTAGGAGTGGCACCTGGGTTAGGGAAAGGCAAAGTTAAATGGCATTCCTGTGAGTGCAGTGGATGACCTTGTGTGCTGTAAGACATGTGAAAACCTCTGCTAGGCTTCTGAGAAGCCTTGTGTAGGGGGGCCCTCAAATAAACACCAATAAACACCCTCTCTCACCCTGCTGTCTGCAAACATCCCCCTGCCCACAATAACTCCTAACTGGTACCTGCTCAGCCTCCCTCTCCCAGTCACAATCCTCAACTCACCTGAAGCCTCTATCTCAAACATCATCCTTCACACTGGGCACATGCCTCTTGTGACATGATGAATCTGCTGAAAAATTGTTGTAATTGACACAACCGGGAACCTCTGGAAGCTGCACTCCTCCTAAAATGAACGAAATAAAACAAGAACAAAACCAGAAATTAAAGGTGCTTTACCACCCCTGAACACAAAATCCAAAATCATCAACTTCAATACTGCCTGTATTCCATGCTGTTTTCTTCACAGTCTCTTCCAAGCCTCTGTTGCTTTAGATGCCCAGAAACACCTGCTGAAAACAAGCTGAAATAAGCTGAAAGAGCCTCTCCACTGAATTGAGAGGGAAGCTCTTACCCCAGCACATCCCAGAGAGGGAATGAAGCCCCTCAGCCACGACTGGGGTTAATATACCCCTGATGGTGCCCGCCCCTCATTCCCATGGCACCCAGGGAAAGGCAGGGGGTGAATCCCACCGGGTATAAAAGCCCTCAGAGCAGCTGCAGCTGTTTGGCCCCTCTGACTCAGATTCAAGGGCAGTAAAGGGCTTGTTATAGAAGAAAACTCTTCAGAAAAATAACAGCACTTTCTTTTTTGCAACAACTACTTGGAGCAGAAGAACAGAAAACTGGTAAGACATAAAAGTTTGTGTTTAGGTAGCATAGCTAGATAAACTGGGTAATTAGGTAATCTGCTGTTAACTTACATAATTATTCTGTGTTTAACAAAAGCCATCTAATAAATTCACACCCAAAACTCCAGCAGCCCAGCTCGCCCTATCAAAGCTCTATGTTTATACATACAGTAAACAAAACTAAAATCCCAGTAATACTTATCAGAAATCTATGAAAGAAACCTATTGAAATTAATCCTACCTCAAATACAAACCAACCCATCCAGAAAGTTAGCTCCACTCAAACAATTTACACAGAGTTAATAATACCAAGAAATAAAACAACACACCATATACCACCAATTAATATTATAGTGAACGGAAAAAACAATTTTTTTCTTTTTTAAATTTAAACTAACTTATTTTATTAGCTAGAACAAAAAATTTTGCCAGGACTATAACAACACTTCTCCTCCTTCTCCTGAAATGTCCCTTCTCATTCCCAAATTCCTTACAACTTCTGAGTTTAAATCCAAGTAAAAAGCAAAATTCGTGCACTTGTGCGTTCAATGCTCCTGTCAGATTCTGTTTCCCTCCACATCTTCTTACACTTTCAGTCTTCACGCTGTCCTGCCGTGATGAGTCTGACAGAACTGGTAAATGTTAGGAGAGGATTTCCCTCCCCAGAGCTGGTTTCCTCACCGCATTTCACTCAATCCCAAGCCGGCAATGATGCACGCTCACCTGAAGGAAGGGGATAAATCTGTAAACGTGACTAAATACATAAAAGGGCATCCCCATTGTTCCAACACTCAGGAGGCCATGCGGCCAAGGTCAGAGCTCTCTGCCCACCGAGGACACGGCAACCAGCATGGCCCTTTGTCCCACTCTCCAGCACGGACCTGTGAAGCCAGAGAGGAGTTTACAGAGACCGGGAGGCGGCGGGACGGGGCGGGCGCCCGGCCCGACCTTCCAAAGCTGGCGGCAGCGAGGGCGGGGAGCGCCACGGCCCCGCTCCGCCGCCTGCCCGCCGCCCCGGGGCCACTCCGCCGGGATTGTCCGGCCCGCGGTCGCTCCCAGCACCTGGAGCGGGGCGGGCGCGGGCTCGGGGGCTGCAGCCCCGTTCCGACGCCGCTGGCTCCCGCCCCTCGCCCTTCCCACGCTCGGCAGCCGCGTCTTTCCCCCGCCCCCGGCGCCCAGCGGCGAGGGGCAGGGCGCTGGCTCGGGGGGTGCAGTACCTCGCTGTGGCCACAGGGGGGCAGACTCACCGGGGTGTGCGAGTTTGCCGCCCTTTTGGCCGCCATTTTGAGAAGGTCAAAGAAAGTCCGCGACATTAGGGACACGCCACACCCCAGATGGCGGCCGTGAGAGGACCCTCGGCAGAAACAGGCGTTTAACCCAGATGCCTGTCAGAAACCCGCGAAATGCGCCCGCCCACGACGCCGCTGACCCCACAGCCTGTGTCGGGTACACCTAAAACGCCACAGAAAATCCCACCGGGGCCGCGCCGGCGTCGGTATTCCATGCAGGCAGTCCAGTTACACCCACACCGGTCCTCCACTTCCCCGCCCTTTTCGCCGCCATGCTGAGAAGGTCAATTAAAAGTCCGCGACACCCGCGACGCGCCACTCCCAAGGTGGCGGCCTCTCGGTGCAGGGCTGCAGTACCGCGCTCTGCCCACAAGGCGGCAGCACTGCCGCACGCCCCAGCCGGGGGCGCAGCGCGCCTCGGGGCTGCGGGCAGGGAAGGCGGCGAAAAAGAACAGGGGCGGCCCCCGCCGAAAACTGCTCTGAAATAAATGCCAAACACCTGCCTCTTACCCGACCAGAAACAAACAAGCCCCCTTGATTTAAAGCCATGTTTAAATAAAGGTTATATTTCTATTTTTCGTATTTATAGTCACATGCATATTTATAGTGGACATTGATGTAGCATGTAATTTATATAATATCTTCTGTCTATTCCTATTGTTTATATGTATTTCTCTTTTGTGTTATTTATAAATATCTTTATTGATTGTATATTTCTATTTTTAAAACTACATTTCTACAATACTTTTATTATTTGAAATAAAAATCCCATTCTAACCAAATAAATACAATAAAACCTCTTTTAAAATGTATTGAAACTTTTTTATATTTATAGTTTGCATGACTATATTCACACTTATATTTATAATCTATATTGATGCATTATATTCATAACAATATAAATATGTATCCTATACAAATAATAGAGATAGATAATGTAAAAATAACTTATCATATCTACTGCTACAACTTATTTTTTTCATATATTTCTAATTTTGATATTAATCTTTAGCTATTCATGATATATTTCTATACTTAGATTTCAACCTTTATATTATTATCATTTATAATTTTTATACTAAAACTCCTGCTTTTGCCAAATAAAAAACAAAACTCCCCTTTATTTTAAACTACTGTAAAAATATTTTTATTTTTATATTTATCATATCTATAATTGGTTGTATATTATATCACATTGATGTACTATACTTATATCTATTTTATATCTACTTCCTATAATATATTAAGTAAGATATATACAGTTTTACTTGTATTATGGATTGTATCAATTGATGTTATTTCATATTTACAAGTATTTGATCATTTTTTATATATCTGCATATATTTGCAATACATTCCTATTTTTATATTTCAGTTTGGCTTGTGTCTATATTTATATTCTCTATTTATATATCTATCAACATACATAATACTCTATTATGAAATAGAATATCTTATTGTAACATATAATGACTTATGTTACATGTTACATTTTGAAAAGAGATCAAATATATAAAAACAAAAGTGGTTTATTCCCATTTCCACACATCTGTTTCACTTAAATATAGTTACAGTTATAGCTGTACATTTAAAATGCGATTCCTAAATATAATGACAAAACAAACAGCATCGAATTCCCACCAATATCTTCCAAAACCATCAAGATACCTCCAACAGCAAACAACTGCCAGCGAAAAAACCACACAACACTCTTTTCGATAACAGTTCTCATCACGTCAGAAAAATGGAACCAAAATAAAAGGAAACCCTATAGAAACACACACAGCAAATCACAAAAACTACTGAAAAAGATGAAACCAGCCTAATGAACTCCAAACAGTGCCACTGATCCTGAACGTTACTAAAAAAAATAAACAAAATTCTACAAAATTCATTCATTTCTACAAAATTCATGTGTATGTGGCTGTTATTATCTAGGAGTTACTCTCCTACTGATTTACTTCAAAGCCACCTAGATTTGGCACCTGGGGACACCATTTAGTGGTGGGCTTGGCAGTGCAGGGTCAGCACACTTGATAATCTTCAATTGATACTCTTAAAGCTCTTTTCAAAAGTAAATGATTCCATGGGCTGGAAGGTGGCTGAAATATTAACTTACTCATCACTGGAAGCACCCCCTTAAAGATGGTAACTGGTTTAATGGGGCACCCTTCCCTTTCTTAGGAAGCTCTTCATTCAACTGTTCATTGTGCTCCTGTACCACAGTAATGTCGCTGTGAATATATAACCTACATAAAATGTATGTTTGCACAACATATTGCAGAGATCAATAGGGGATTTGGCATGAAATAGGAGCACATAAACCCCATCATTTCAAATAGAAAAGTTAGTAACTACTTGAAGGAAAAAAAAAAAGTACATTGCTGGAACAAATTTATCATATGTGCATTTTAGGTAGGTTTTACACCTTTTTTTAGGTCCTCTGTCTTTATTCCAGGGAAAAGAAATTCAAGACACAATTTTATTACCTTTGTACTATTCACAGTTTTATTACCTTTGTACTATTCCCATCAAATAAATCTAGCTGTAAGAAGGTCTTTCTCTGTTTTTCAGAAGATCATTCTTGAAATGAAACTTGCTTTTCATTTCAGTGTAACATATCCTGTTTTAATAAAGAGTTTTGCTTCCTATTGAGAGCATTTTGACAAAATAATAAGGTTGCTTTTGTTTGCCATTTAATTTACCAGTGGATCGATAGAGTTAGACATAACTGCTTCTGGTATTAAAACTCACAAATTCCAGGGGAGCTGCAGGTTAAATTGTAAACAAAATATTTCATTGGCATTGATCTGAAAAGCAGACTGACAGCATTGCTAAAATTCATCAGCTTACAATTATAAATCTCCCCAAAATGACAAGAGACAGATTTGATTATTTTGCTTTGAAAGGGTCATGCCTTTAAAGCTGCAAGAGTTGATCGATTTATAAAAGATCCAATGAACTGCATTTTGCTTTAGTTCCTGTCACAAGTCCTCCTCGTGATTACCCAGGCTAGGTCAGCTTGACTTGAGATGAGTGACTGATCACTTTGCTCTCTATTTTAGGCAACATCAAATTTACAGGATTTATGACCCATACTAGATCATTAGTGATATAAAGATTACAGGTAACCTGAATTTACTTTATCTACCGTGATACCCTGCCAGAAGTACAGCCACTCATTATGCCACAAGAGTATGAAAAAGTGCCTGAATTTCATCCTCCCTTTGGGCACTACCCACCAAAGTTACAGTGACAGCTTATTCCCTTAAATAAACAAGAATTTTCATGTACACTGTAGGTGACAGAAGTACTGCCTTCTTTACCCAATTCCCCTCCCACACCTCTTTTCTCTTGCTCCAAGAAAAACCCGAGTAGGCCGGGTCTTGACACAACCTTGACTGTTCTATTTCCATCACTGATTGTGCACATTTTAATTGCCAGAGAACATGGAACATTAGCAAATTCCAAAACAAGCACCAGGCCTTATAAACCTCTGAATGGAAACTCTGGTAAAAGAGAGCCCTTCCCTGAAAAGCACTTTGCAGACGTTGGTTACTGGGTTCCCCCATTACCACACAACACAAGTGGGATTCCATTTTGACTGCTGATATCCCTGTCCCTGGATCACGCTGACCCCAACCCCAGGGTATCAGTGCCTCTGCTGTGCTGATGGCTGAGCTCCCAGCAATGACAGAATTCTCTGCCTGGTGCCAGGAACCCAGGAAGCCCCAACTTCCCTCTGGAACCAACGTTCCTCCTGCAGCTCTTACAGCCAGAACAAAGGCAAGGAGACAGCAAGATGGTGGGATAACAGCTAAACCCCAGTTCCCTGTGCAGGTGTGCACAGCCTCCAGAGAGCTGCTCATTCCATCGATGAATTCCTGCAGCGCTTTCCTGGGAGCTTACAGGGCTAGGGAATGTGAGGGGGAATTCTGGTGGTGGTGTGTGGGTAAGCATGAGTAGGAACCCAGCCTGAACACCAGTAAGTAAGAGAACACTAATGAAGTAAAATACAACACTGCTTTTAAAATTATTTTTGTCTCTTCCTGCACAAGACAAGTTCAGACGCCTCCAACTCCTGTCTAACTACATCTAAAAAAAAACCAAGCAGACAAAATTTTTTTAAATGGTAACACTTTCAATAACAATGGTAAGGTTGTAAAGGTAACTTTTTTCTTAACCTTGTACCAATCTGCATTATCTACCAAAACCAGAGCTGTGCTCTTTTCCCTCAGATTGTATGCACAGCGTTAATTAGATTAGTTTTTTCAGCCAGGTTACTATATTATTTAGAATAAGGTACTGCACAACTTTCCTGTTACAGCCATAAATAAAGAAGCATGGCTATAGGGCCATATGGTGATAAACAGGAATATAGAAATTATTAATGTTGAAGTTATTATTAATGGAAAAATGAAAAAGCGCAATGGTAGGTGCAAAGTGTGAAAGTGAAGACCTCTACACTTTGTTTAAAGTACTAGTGGTCTCTAAAAATATTTTCATGAAGTGAGATTATTGTTAGTGACGTTTTTTCCTGATTTGGACAAGGTTTGTCAAAGAAATATTGTTAGAAAGACCAGGACAACTCATAGCCATTACTACCACGAACATCATTTTGCAAATGAAAGCTTCAAGTTATTTCTCTCATCCGCTTCCTGAAAAGAAAGCACTTTTGCTATGCAGACAGTGACCAACGTGTGCAGTTAAAATCTTGCTAGAGCACTTCAAAGGAACCTTAGTGACTTATTCTGGTTGTTTTCTTCTTTACAAGGAGAAACAAAAAACCATAACAGATACCTTCAAAGACGTTCGCCTTTCTCAAACTGCCCACCACTGACATTCTAGTCTTGAAACTTACATTAAAGCAAAACCCCTCCTCTAAAAACTCCACTTCTACTGTTCAAACTGTCCCTTACTTCTATTGAAATATAAGATGTTATGCTACAAAATGTACGTTCAGTTACAATTTTGCTTTACTTTTATGCACTAGATGCTTTACAGGAATTCAGTCCACTAAAAGTCAGCTCAGTCAAAATGATAACTTCACCAGCACTTTAATCTGTCTCTTATTTTAAGCTTTATATCTCTCCTTGTTTGAATCAAACGCCTTCCAGCCATTCTAAGCATTTTTGTGTCAGTATTTCAAAGTTCCCTGTGTTCTAAAAAGCTACAGATGAAGCTGGTGCTCTATAGCATTATGTAATCAACTCATCAATTTTTTATAATTATTTCCAGTAGTCTGCTCCCATCATTCTACATGGAACTATCTGCCTGAGGCCACCACTCAGAACGTTGTTACTTTAAAGCAGATGCGGGCAACACTTTGCTCTTTCTTGGCCAATTTTTTTTTTCAATTGTGTTTCCATTTTTTTGCTTAGTCATCCATAAACAGGACTCTATTAATAGTAGTTTTGAATAACAAGTAGAAATGTACAACGTTGCAATATTTGCTAAAGTTTCAGCTTCACATTTACAAACATGGCTCAGTGCAATAGGTGCAAGTCAGAAACAAGGAGATAAGCAAAAAACTCCATACCTTTTTACTGCAAATTACCCCATACAGGTCTTGTTAAAAGGATCAAGCTTCAGTGGGAAAGCAGAAATCCTGAAAAACAGCAGTGAAGGCATACATACTTCAAACAGTGAAAGAGAAGGAGACTCATGCTTGGCATTAGTAATAGCAAATAAAAAATCAGCATTGATCTGGAAGTTGTTACTCACCAGCTAACCCCTTGGTCAGAGAGGAACAGGACAGCAGTTGTTCTTGGCTGACTTTTAAACACCTAAGATGTAATTTTTATTTCTTATGCACAGGTTTCTAGAGACCTGAACAAAAATATTGCTACTCTGCACAGTCTATTACAGAGACAAACCTTGACTTCTGATCTCCAGCCTAAAAGTTAGTCATTTCTGCTTTTGAAAACGTGTGTGAACAGGCATCCACCCTCCTACACACACTTTACTGGGATGTATAACACCATACGCTAAAATCCAGGAGTTTTTGCACTTCTACACCTGATTCCTGGCATAGGAATTGCAGATATCACCTACATTTTATTCAACAGTTAAATTAGCCAATACAACCAAAGTTTGATAGTCTATGTCTCTTGAACTCCCTAAAAGGGACTGTTGCTCTTGCTCATGTAAAGGCATCCCCAGCCACAGCAGTCAGTGAGCCAGCATAAAGGACACGTGGCTGTGCAGCCACCCCTCACGGTGCCAGCAGCACCAAGGGAATGCTGCCACTACCTCGTGGCTCTGTGCCACTGCGAGATTTCCCAATGTCACTGCAGTTGGGACGGCCCCAGGAGTTGAAATTATTAGCTTCCATTCATTAATTTTGATGCTGGCTGAGAACACCTTAATGCATTTTTGTGCAAAAATACAGTAGTAACACGCTTGAGTTCCATCAATCTGGACACCATAGACATTTGCATTTATGTTTAATCACACCTTAATGACAACCATTAAAGGTAGGAATGTGAGATTGGTAAGCAGGGCATTTTACAGAGTCATCTTTCTGGAGATGTTCTGTTGTTACTATATTACAAAATTGCCATATTTCTAAAGTTCTGTACCTCCTTGATGTTTCCCACAGGCAGCTCCTCCAGACACTGGCCCTTCTTTCTCTCACAGCAGCCAACCGACTCCAGCTCCCCCCAACCAACCAACCCACTCTTTTATAGCACTCTTCTTCTTATTGGCTACAGCTGTGGCCTGGTAAAGTCAGGCCTGTTCCCAAGCTCTAATAATTAACCCAGCTGCAACTCCTTAAGGGGTAAGATTACTTCCTCTACTGCCTTTATTTTCTTATATTGGATTCTCCTACAATATTTTATATTTTCTGGTTAAATTATTTCATTTATATCAAGCCCTCTGAGCTTACTGTGACCTCACTTGCAGCCAGTCAGCAAAAGCAACAAACAAAGAAGATTTGCACAGCACATTTCTCTTTTTACTTAACTGCTGACAGAGCCCTCATCCAAAGATTGTTTTGGAAACAGTTGTCTGACTCACTGAAATAGAAAGGAAGTTTCATCAGGAACTGGAGGGAGAAGGAGCACCACAACATGCAGTTGCAGCTGGGAAGAGATGGAGTAGCTTCTGAAACACATCAATGCCTATGGTGGTGTCTGCAGACGGACAGACAATTGACCTTAATGAAAGAATTAAACCTCAATTTTAAAACTGCTGGTGCTGTGATTGGGATTTGGATTGATATAGGTAGGTTTGCAGACAGCAATACAAACTAATGATCTGACAGAAACCACAGATCTGAAAGCCTTTTACAAAGTAAGCAGCATCTGTATCAGTACTTCATAAATGGAGTAATACTGGCATAAGATAATGAAATACTTAGGTAATTCAACAGGCAAATTACAGACTTCAAAATAAAAGCTTAAGCCTGTACATCCTCTATCAGCAATGAATTTATGGACTTTCTCTGTTAAAGACATTAATATGATAAAATTTAGAAAGGTTCAATTAATCTCTCTATGGCTGGGGTTTCTTTATTCTTTTTTGAGGTACAGGTTCAAGCAGATATTTAGAAAGGAATCATGAGTTTTCTCCCTGCAACAGGCCAAAGTTTAGGAAGAAAAGGCAGCTGAAAGCAGAGTGTGTGTCTGGGACAGAATTAGAATGCCCTGGTCTCTTTTCAGGCACATTGCCAGAACAACCCTGGGTTTGTGTGGGAGGGAATGGGATCCAGGTAGGCTTTCTTTGAAGCAGGAGCTGGTGGGAATTTGTGTTTTGCAAACCTGCTGAGAGAAGAGCTCTATCTTTCTGCCCCATGTGGCCTGAGTCACACCTGCAAGCCAGAATTGGGTTTATGTGCACACAGCAGAACACTCTTATACACAGACTGTCATTTAAATACTTCTTATCGATGTTCATTATTTTTTAAAAACTCCCAAACTCTTAACCTATATCTAATGTAACAGCGCATCCTCTTCAGTTCTTGATAATTCTTTAAACCAGTTGTTCTTACAGAGAAGATTTTCTTTGACAATAACATCAAAGCAATTCACTTTTGTCACCCATTCCCCAAGCTAATTTGTCACTGGGAGCTCTGCACATCAGGCTGTATCAATCACATTACACTACAATGCACCAGCCATGCCCCAAGGCATGAGTGATGTAGCTGAGAGGAGATGTCACAAACACTCACATTACTGAGATGCTTGAGAAGCCAGAGGATCAAATTCTTGTCTGATATGAAGTGGCTTAACTTGATTGGGAGAGTCTGGGAGATTTTCTCTTGGGGGAGAAACTCTAAGACAGGATTTGCTTTATCTGCCAGCATTACACCATTCCTTTTGATTCTGTGTCATTTGCTGTACCGCTATATGGGTCATGTAACAGGAGCGCATGCAGCCTGTGTTCCTCCATGGATATTTGACTAGCATGGAAAATCACCTCCTGGAAGAGCAGCTGGTGGAAACTGACCTTAGCAAAAGTGAAATGGTGGTGTTTGGAAAAGAAAATGTTTCAGAAGTTTTCACAAATCTTACCATTTGTATTTGTTAATCCAGTGCACATGCCTGGGTCTTGTAGGGTCCCTCCCAAACTTTGACACTGATGAATCACGAGTCTCCGAAAGGAGCCTTTGCCCTTCCATTTTATGAGTTTAATTTTGCCTGAGGACCGTTTCCCACAGCAGGGTCTGGATTTACCATCACATCTTTGTGACCAAATCAAGAAGAGACAGCATGACCTCCCCACTCACTGCAAGCCCATGCCTATGCTACTTACATAAATCAGCTGAGGGCATTCCATACGGCATGGCAGTACAATCTAACAGCTTAATGAGAAGAAAAACATCCCAGAATTCAATATTCCTGTTAGACAGGGAAGTCTAGAAATGCATGAATAAACTGGTCATAACTTTATCCCTCCATGAGGAGTGAAATATATGTCATTTGTACTGTCAGGTAACCGAGAATACAAAAAACTCAAGAATATAAGACTATCAAAAATATAACAAAAGACAGTTAAGTATTACCAGTACAAAAATGTAAATAAATAGATAAGAACGGTCTAAACGTTTCCTTTTTTTAACTTTAGAGCGAAGTTTATTCCCCACTGGAAAAATGTTCCTTACAATGGACTATAATACCATAAATACACATGCAAGTCACACCCTTTGATGTCTTCTATAGATTCATATCTCAATAAACCCATCAAGATTAGGTGTGATGGCTTTATTTCTTTGTGTAAAAGAATCTCTCGTGATAATGCCTTATCACAAACCCTGCAGAACTTCAGCCCAACACACCCAATAAATTCACACAAATTCAAGCTCCTGGATTCTCTCTCCAAATGATTCTGCATTTTTGTAATCTGATTCAAAGACCAATAGCTTCAGGTTAGTCAGAAGAGTCTAGGACATGAACAAATACTGCAATGGATAGAGATACCTTACCTGGGCTAGTTCTCACATCAAAATTCATGAAAACCTCGAGAGCTGTGAACTGCAGCTGCTGAGGCACCGTGCCTGTCTGGACATCCTGGAGTCACCCCTGCACTGGGACTGAGGCCCCTTCTCACCTGTGCCCTCCACACTCACAGCCAGACCAGGTCTCCTCAGCAGCTCCATCCCAGGATCCCCACAGTGCAGTCTCAGACATCACGATCCTTAACATACTCTATTCATGGCGCAATAAGAAAAAGAGCAGCTCCAGTTTGGTGCCTGGAATGAGGAGCCCCACACAAAGGAACCCCTGGGTTTTTATACCCCCATAGTGTGAGCGCTTGACAGTCTGGAGTCCTCATCTCCCGCTCTGTCTGCGCTGGTCACCTGCACTGATTGCATTTCTCAGCTCTGGGAAGTCACCACTGTGTGTCACATCCTCCAAGCAGCTCTAACAAAGGAGTTTGCCAAACAGATCTGCGAATTCTCTGCCTTAAAAGTGTCTCATTTTCCCTTGTGATGGGTTGGTTCTTACACACATTCCTAGTGACTCATAATGTTGCTGCTTAGGCTCCAGACCATCTGTGGAGGGTGAGCACTGTCCACCTCCACCAGGGCTTTTGATTGTGTAGAGAAGGCTCAGAAAGAAGAAAAGAATGGGCCCACCTTATACTTACCACAGAAGAAAGGAAAATATATATTTTACAAAAGATAAGGCCCAATAAAAATCAGATGTCAAATAAATAAAGACAGAACTTGGTGCAAAACAGGAAATAGGAAAGACAACACCCCTATGACACCTGGACTATGTGTCAGAACACACATTGACATAGGTGTTCACCTACCTTGTGCTGTGTCTCCTCTAATAGCACTGTGCACGAGTAAGACACATACAGAATGTGCCAAAACAGTGCCAAAAGAGGCAGCACCTCAAATTAACCTTCTGAAATGTAACCTTCTGAAATGCAGTCATTTGGTAAAATTCACCTACTAATTCTAGTGTTTCAATATGGAGTTAGAGTACGGATGCTCTTGTGTGATACTGTAAATTATGAGCATTTATAAATACCTTCTGTTTCATTACTCAGCGGCTCCAGTGAGGTGCAAAGGACAAGTCAAATAATGAAAGTAATTGCGGATGATAAAAAAAGAAATAATTAGCTTTGTAATAGAAAAAAATGTCTGTAGCCAGTGCAGGATGCTAAAGCCAATTTTAGCTTCATTAATTGAAGTAGTTATTCAGCATCCATTAATTCAGTACCCAGAATTTAGAAGTGGCGACTAATCAATAAAAAGAAATGAGTATTGATAGGGCAGGACCTGCGCAATGCTGTGTTTACAGTGCCCCTGAGGCAAGCTGGATCCTCCATGAAAAGATCCATAAACTGAGGCAGGGGCCGAGGCCCTGCGTGCAGAAAGCCTCAGTGGTGGGGATCAGGGAAGGAAGGTGAACACCCACCCCCGTGCTCCTGACGGCACTGCAGAGCTCTGCTGGGGCTGAGCCCAGCCAGGGATTACCTTTCCAGCAGAGCCCGGTGCTGCTCCGCAGCGCTCGGCCAAGGTCCGTCCGTCAGGAAAGGGCTTCCTCTTCCCGAGGCTCCGGCACTCCCCTCTTGGTCACTGGGAGAGAAAGAGAAAACCTCCCCTCTTTATCAGCAACAACACAGCTCTGCAAGCTTTGAGTGTGCCTGACTCATTGCTCTGATCCCAAAATAAAAGGAGAATTGGAATAAAATCAGATTTTTTTTTTACTAAATTTAAAAAACAAAAAGAACCCCCAAAATCTAATCAAAAATTGAATCAAAACTAATCAATGAAAATTCCAGGCCAAATCATGTCATGCAGAAATTATAGTAACAGCTATCAAAAAAAAAAAATCACAGTCAGCCCCTTGATCAAATGCTAGATTTTCTCTCTGATACATGTAACGCAACGTAAGGGTAGAATCACACATTCCAAAAACCTGTATTACTGCAAAACTGCACATAACACTCACCTTCTCAGAATTTAAAGCAGCACTGTTTGTATTAACAGACTTGGGCTGATTTTATTGAAGGATGTATAAGAAACAATTAATGGGTTTTGTCATAAAATATGTGACCGGATAATAGAATGTCAAAATAAGCATTATTTGATGAAAACCACATAATTTAAAAAAAAAAACTGCTTCACTTTCTTATTACTTTTACCCCACATTTTTCATTCGATTAAATTTGGCTCAAAAACAGCCAAATCTGATCATTTACTACTGTAATACATGTATTTTACTGTTGTTCATGAAAAGAGAAGGAAAAAAAAAAATCTGTTTTCTATAAGATGGATATACTTCATAAGTTGTTTTCCAAAATGATTGCTTCAATGATTTTACCCTCAAGAAAACATTCTCTCTAGAGTTTAAATCAGATTATCTAAACAAAATAATTTTCAAGCTTTTCTAATAAAAAAATATTTCAGCCCTGCCTACTCTACAGTTTGTCTTCACCTGGGCTTTTGTTTTCTGTGTTCCTTGTTTTGGCTCAGAGCCTGGATTTCCAGGTTCATTTGTCAGCAGTGAGAGTGACTCAGTGAGGTGACATTCTTCAGCTTCCTGGGCTGCCTTCCAGTCCACACTATGAAGAGATTTCAAACTGTCTCACTTCCCTTAATTGCTGATTTAAAGGGATTCACAAAGCGGAACTTCTGATAAAAATGTATTCCTGCAGAGTCTTGTATTTCTCAGATTTTATAGTACCTAAAATAGAACTACCTAAGCACACTGATTTGGCCTTGGTCAAAATGATTGAGCTGACACAAAAGCATTAATATCAGTGAAGCAAATCGAAATAAGGAAATCAAAGATTTCCTGACACCTCAAGCTATTTCTCCTTGGGATCCTATACCCTCTCCATTGCTGTTAAAATTGGCCCTTCCCTCAGACCACAATTTTGTTTTCATTTTCAAAGCAATTGGCCTGCCTGGAGATTTCACTGCACTCCTGATGTGCACACCTGATTTACACACCCAGCAGCTTTGATTTTCTGCACCCTTGTGCCGGTTTTTAGCCGGGATACAGCTTGCATGACCTCTTGTTCAGTCAGTATTTTACAGCCTAAGTTATTTTTTGCAAGAACTGTTCTTCAATGGCTGCTGTTAGGTAACTAACTGTGATAATGATAAAGATATTTTTGTACATATGAACTTCTCAGGCAGCCTGGTCAGTAAATCTTACTTATTAGTACCAGCTATGGATGGATTTGCCAGCACTAAAGAGTTTAATCAGGATTTTTAGGTAGCTGTGATTAGAGAGCAGTTCTTGTGGCTGGGTTCATTGGGGGTTTTTAAACAATAAAAATTGACACCTCTGACCTCACCCTCTTTATTTTGATGAGCATTTAATCTGTCTTTAAAAAGACCACTTTTGTTTAAATAAAGACTTCCAATTTGTGCCTGGAAATAATGCAATCCAAGGAAAAAGAATACAGTCTTTGCTTGAAATTCCAATGTTTTGAGATGATATAAGAGTTGATTCTGTTCCTAAAGGCTGGTGCTGAAATTAAGATTGATAAGTAAGTATTAGAAGAAAATAACTTTGAGTTACATGCAATAGCATTTAATTGCATCATTTAAATTCTTAAGCATTTCAATTTTATATTCATTCAGGGTTTTTCATAATTAATTTGCAGATTTCCAGAATGCATTAGGATGAAACTTTTAAATGGCTGGATGGTTATTAATGGATGATATAAATACATTATTCATTTTTTTTGTTGTCATGGTAAATGGCACTGAATACTTCTGAATGAATAGTAAATTAAACATCATCCCATGAATTCAAAAGCAAAATGCATCCCCAGTAAAAATTTGTTGTAATATAGAATACTTGAGGTGCCATTTCATAATAAATACTCTGTAACAAAGTGTTAAATATGGTTAATGTCACACTTTCCTTTTCTCTAGAAAATGGCAGGATCACCCAGGCAAAACTGAATTTCAAGCAGCCAACCTTTTCAAAGATGCCAACGCCAGCAGATCTGCTCCAGTCCAGAAATAAATTCTCAAAGCTCAGATTGCCTAAGCAATACTAAAACCTGCAGCAGCACATTAATTTTAACCCAAGTTTTGGTTTGTGTGAAAAGCTGAGTACTAAACCCAGTTATCAGTATAAAGTTGATCTAAAGGTTTTTCAGAACCTGAGAGAGTATCACAGATTTCCTGAGATCTTTCCTCTACAGTTAGGTGAAACTCGTACTCTAGACCAGACAATCTCTTCTCTGGAAACTTTTCAAATCTAGCAAGAACCTTTGAAAACACACTGCAGTTATTTAGAATGATAGGTCAGCAACATGCAAGCAAATAAAGACAACAAACAAACAAACAAACACCCCTAACAACCCCAACCTTTTTTCCACACACACTCATAGACCACAGTAAACTTCTTTAAGAGTGAGGAATTACCACAGACTTTTAGAAATGGGCTTTTTGCTTTAAACCAGCAGCCTTCCCATCTGGTCTGCGCTCATTAGGAATGCAAGAAGAACACATCTCACAGTTCCATCAGCACAGAGCCAAACCAAACTGGTTAAATGGCTGGGTAGGAGCTTCCCATGTTCCTACAATGGTATTTCCAGCTGTGTTTCCCATGTTTGTGACACATACAAGGAAAAACGATGCCCTGAACGACAGGGAAGCTTTAGAGTGAATAAAAGCTTCTTTGTATCTGCTGTCAGACACAACGATCTGTCAGGGCAGCACTGCAGCTCATTCTCCTGACCTGGACCAGGAGCTCAGTGCAAAAGTGAAGAGACAGCACAAAAAAAACCCCAGTGTACATTCATTTGGAATTAGAGCAACACCTTGGGGTAAAAGAATCTACTCCATCTATCATTAATACCTCAGCTGCTAGAAATTAGTGTGAATTTTATATACCGAGATATCACTTTTATTAATATCTGGAAAATCTAACAAGTGCTGGGGAATGCTGAGGTCAGGAAATGACATCTGGCTGGCAATAATAATGAATAAAAATACCCCTTTAAAAAGTTAAGTTAGTTGGGTCTGAATCGGGAAATATCACAAATGCAGAATATAACGGGTGAAACACTAACAGAGATATTTGAGGAGCAATCAAAAGCAAGAGCAGATTTTTAAATACGTGAAAAGCCGCCAGACTGAAGTAAAAAGGAGTTGCTTGCAACACTATCAGAGAAAAACGGGGCACACAAAACAATTCCTTTTCTTTAACTAGAGATGAGATACTGTGAGACTGCAGCAAAGCAGCTCCGCCATGAGACTTCCACAGACTGCTGGTGGTTCAGCCTGAAAATGGGAACAATTGTGGTTTGAGTAAGATGATTTCTATGCCATGTAGAAGAAATTTCCTAGAATCCTCCAGACTTCTAACAATGTAGCAGTCGTTAAACGTGCAGGAGATAGATAATAGATGGCACATGTAAAAATGTATTGGTTATATTACTTAAGAAAGCAAACATTGCATAAGATAGCACTTGGTGTTGGAGATGCTATGTTAGATTTAAAGCAGATTGTCAGTTTCTACTTTTCCCCATTTCTTCAAGTTTTTAAAATAAAATTCATGCTTTAAAAACATAACTTGCTTTATAAAAACACCCTCAGAATAAACACCTGCACACATTCTATAAATCAATCCATTTCTTTCTTAAGTTTCATGCCAATGCTGCACGGTATTTCTCTGTTCCATTTCAGCAATTATTTATAACAAAGAAATCCCTTCACAATTGTTCTAGTGGACTTTCCTCAAGTAATGCAAATCGTTGTTATCACTCTCCTCATATTTTCTCAGAACTTATTTAGACTAAGAATCTAATGATACCAACCTGGTTTTAAAACACTTTTTGTGCTGATCGGCCTTCTACCGTTTGAGGAACAGTTCTGTTATTTGAGGAACATTGGAAAAGATTCTCCTTAAACATTCTAGGAACACTGAAAAGCCTATTCTGTTTGGTGTGTTAAATGGGGCTTTCTGAGGGTGTTTTATTTTGGTTTGGGGTCTGAGGAAGGCACCCCATGGAAGGCCGGATTCACCCTGACAGCCCAGTCAGGAGATGGACCCGGCTTCCCTCACATGGCTCTGAGGGGGCTTTGGGGGCCAAACTTAAAAACAAAACAAAACTCCAAACACGCAGAAAGAACACGCGCAAAAAAGATGGCAAAAAATGAACTTACCAAGCGCAGACAAGACAACTGGAGAGCTCCGCCGGTCCGTGTCCACCCGTTCGGCGACCCTGAGGCAAAGCTGAGGGCGGGAACGCCGCCCCCTCACGGCTTTCCGCCATTTTCCAGGCGTCTGAGGGCAGGAAGAGCCGAGCCCGCCCCTCACGGCTGCTCTCCCTCAGAAATCCTCAACAAGGTGGGAAGGTGTGGGGCGCAGCTGTTCCTCGTTCTTTTGAGGACTTCTGAGGGCGGGCAGCTGTGAGGGGGCGGCGTTCCCGCCCTTTCAGAGGCTTTTTAGCCCCTTTGCTCAGGCCCGCGGGGGTGCGGGGTAGCTTCCGCTCCTCTGGGCTGCCGTGAGGCGCTGGCGGTGTCCCGGTAGCTTGGGGCGGTCTTTGCAGGGTGGGAGTGCGGTGTGGCTGGGGGTGCTTCCTTCCTCCTCTTCCTCTGCAAAGTTAATTTTTGTGTTTTAGGAGGTGTGGAACTGTGAGGGGTTGTTTACGGCCCGTCCGTGCTGCCTCCTCTTGCGGCTCCTTTGTTTTTGGCTGTGTCGCTGTGTGGAGGTATGAGGTAATACCTTTCTTTGTGCTTGTGGTTTTATATGTGCGTGTATTATTTTTAAAGTACCTGTGTATATCTATACATGCTGTATGTGTGTACATACATATACCTTCGTAAGGCCCGGAGGCTGAAAAAAAGACTCTGCTGAGCACTTTCAGGGAGGTGAGGGTTAACCCTGCTTGCGGACCTGATCTGTGAGGGGTAATGGTTTCACTTATCTCATCTACTTAATAAACTAACCAGCAGGGTGTTCCTGAAAGAAAAAGTTACTACTAAAGCTTTTTTCTCTCATCGAAGTAAACAAGTCTGTGACTTTGGTTTTATCAGACCCAAACATTGCCTTGAGGGAGTGGGGTGTGTTTAAAGTAGCTATTAAAATTATTGCTGGGAAATGAAATTTGATTAAAAAAGCAGCAGCGCCATTGTTTTACAGAGGTATTTTGTTAAAAGAGTGCCATTTCAGGTTGTTATTTGAGCTCTGGGTGCTGTTTTATTGAAGATATCTACTTAGAATATTACAGCTGTGAGATGAAGAACTGCCTCACATTTTATTATTTGATATTTGAACAGCAAGTACAGGCCGTTAGAAGGAAAAACATTTGCTTGCCCCACTGGTAGATGTGTATTATTTCTGTAGCACGCATGGCTCTTACACAGCAGTATGGTGTTATTTTTATGACTTTGGGATTTTTTGTTACTATTCCTGCCAGTGATTAGAATTCGGCGGAGACAAGTGTGTGTGTGTCTGTGTTTTGTTTGAGTTTTTGTTGGTTTGCTCTGAAAGGGGGCCCGAACATGTCAATTGCTGCTACTTTCTCCTTGCAGCTGACTTACCAAAGCCTTCTTTGCCCGGGAATAAACACTTATAGTTGCTGGCAGCCTTCCAGGGGAAGGTCTGCTGTAGTTCTTGATCCTCCCAGGGTTCAAGTAGTAGCATCGGCCAAAGAGGTGTGAGAAAGGCCGTCTCCATTATGGCTTTCATTCCACAAAAGCAAATTGTAAGTAGTGGGTGTAAGTGTTTTATTTGCTGACGTTTATTCACCTGAATAAAAACAAGTTATGTTTGAAGAAGAGATCAGGAGAGTGGTGTGAAAGGAGACAATGTGGGGTGAGAAAAGCATCAAATGGTGTGTGAGTGACTTCCATGTACTAAGAAATAGTTATATCGTGTTAGGTGGTATTAATGATTTCAGGAAGGAAAGTTTCAGACATGAACGCTGTAAGTGCATGTGTGAATGGCGCTTATGGCATCAACCAGAAAGCATTCAGTGTTAATGCTTTTATTGCATTGATTTTATAGAGTTATGTTCCCTTAAGGGCTTAGGGAGGCTGCCAATATTTGACGTGACTTGTGCTTTGCTATGGTTAGATCAAGGTTTTAGTATAAAGCTCGGTGAATGTTGCCAGGATGTTTGGCTCATGTGATAGATCAGTATCCCTCAATTTTTCCATATGCCTTTGTCTGTTGTAGCTGCTTTTAGCAAATGGGCTTAATTAGTGCTAATAAAAGTGAGACAAACAAGCATGCTCCATTCTTTGCTGGAGTTATTTGGGTTTTTTTAAGTGGGAATGTGAATCTGTGTGGAAGGTAATCATGCCTATTTTCTCATTTCAGAGTGCCTGATTTCAAACAGCTCACTTGGCTTTTCAGGAGAATCCTGCTTTGTGCCTATTCAAGGCACCTGTGACAGCCTCTGCTGGCCTGGAGTTTTCAATAAAAGCACAGAAAGTAGTGAGTTTGTCCCACGGGATTCAGAACAGCTGAGGTGTGACCCTGGTGTCCTGTGTGTCCTTGCCGTACTCATGCTGTGGTTTTGTGTGTCTATAACAGCAGTAAATCCTCAGTGTTCCTGTCAAATGGATCAGGTAGGTGCCAACTTCACCATTTACAGGTAAGGGCTTGGAAGGAGAGCTTTGTTTTTGTGTCTTTGTTGCTGAGTTCCAAAGTTAATACAGAGTAACAGATAAAAATGTTGCTGTGTTCAGCCGCTGTTCCTGGTGTTACAGTGTTACTTCTCTGTCAAGGGGCATTTCCGTATGTACTGCATGCAGGTGTAATCCCAGAGATATGGGTACACAACCAGGATCCTTTGTGTTTTATGTTCCTACAGCTTTTCAAACACTTAAATAGCTCCCACAGCCTTGTTTTATTTATCTGTAAGCTGCTTGGAACTTGCTGGAAATGGCAGGCTCCGAGGCTGGAAGCACAGCTGGGCCCCCAGGTCAGAGGCTTGTTGTCAGCTTACTCAGCAGTTACTGCATTGGTTATTCCCCTTGTGGAGGTGCCAGATTTGGGAGCCTGAACCCGAATTCCAAGCTGGGTGTTTAACTCCAGGCTGTGAGTGCAAAACCTTTGTCTGGAATACCAGATTTCCTTGTATTGGCTGTGTGGTGGGGTACAGTCAACCTGTGGTGCTTGGGAAGATTTGTCTCAGACTGATTGTGCCTCTCAGAAAGAGGATATGCATTTATAAGTCTTGTTGGTCTTTCTAAATCCATGGCTTTAATGAATACTGGCTGTTGTGTTTATCCATTTGGCCTCACTGTAAATCCATGTAGAATTCTTCAGACACATTAAAGCAAACCCAGAGCTCTCTGGTTTGTCTGCTACAGAAGTGGAGACTGGCAGGTCAGTAATGGCAATCAGCTCATTTTCTTCATGTAAAAGGTTTTGGGAGAAATACATTACATCCTCCTGGTTTGTGGTGAGGGATTTTTGATCTGAAGTGGACCATGAGGAGCATAAAATCCTTCATGTTTGCGCTGCTGTTCTGTACTGACATTAAAGCTGTATATTCATTACAGCTCCTCCCTGAGAAGGATGCAAGTGTGTTTCCAGTTTAGCACCGTTTTTCAGCTGAAGTTTTAGGTAGAAGGATGATCACATCTGGCATGCAACATGAGCTTGATTTTGTGTTGTAGACCTTGTTTTGGCAACATCAAATAAGGGTCAATTTCTACCTGTTGGAATTCTCCTAAGTTCAAGGAGAGAAAACAGAAAAAGTTCAGTATTAAAGCAATGTTTATTTCATATTTATAAACCAGTAGATAATCCCTTTCAGGTTGATACTTGAAAAAAAATTTGCTTTAGTGGGTATGTTCTCTATTGAGTAATTACAAAAAAAATCTGATTGCTGAGAAAATAATTATAGAACTGAATCTAAATCAATTCCTTTTATTTTTCTTCTGGCAGATGGATGTCTGGCAGGGTCTATATTCTGTCTTTCCTATGACTAAAACACAGAATGAAATATTTTCTTGTCTTTGATGGTGAATATTTATTCTTGTGTTCTTGTTATTTTATTACCTAATCGTAGCTGTGCTGGCTTTGCTGCCTTTTCCCTGGAGCAGGCATCTTTGCACAGCTCAGCTGGGCTGTTTTGGCTGAGCCAGGCAGGAAGGAGAAGCAAGAAGAGACTCTTGACCTTTTTCTCATCCAACTGCAATGGGGAGCGTCCTTGCTGTTCCATCAGGTCATGTGTTGCACAGAAAGGATGGGGACAGGTCCTGAAACAACATGGACACACTTGGATCAAATTGCACATGGGCTCTCCTCAGAGACAGCGAGTATCCAAGGTCTGAATTCATGTAGGTGTGGCAGTCTGTGTTATCTCTTAGGTTCACCTAGGAAAAGGAAAGAGCTGTGTAAAATGAGAACATGAACAAAAAGGGTTCCTCTATTCCTGCCCACATTGTGGGGCTAGCTGGTAGCACTGTATTATCTCATGCATGAAAATCTTGCTTTCAATTAATTGCACACTCCTTCAGCACTGGTGTAATGCACGAGGCTATCACAAATTATGGGACTAGATTAAATATAAAATGCAAACTTTTAAAGGAATTGGCTAGCTCTATGCAGGAGCATTATTTAATTAATCTGAAAGCCTAACAAACTGTTAGTTTCTACAGTGCAAATGCCTCTGCATAATTGCTTACTGCTGTTGGGTGTTTTTCTTCACCAAAGCCAAAAATCCTAGGATGACTAAATAATAAGCTTTTTCATGGTCAAAAGCAAGGTTGGAATAAGGTTGGCATGGTTTTAGTCTTGTTTTGAACTCAGGGTCTGAGACTTACTGTTCCTTTTAGGAATGGTAGGCGAATTTTAAATGTACTTCCAGGACAGTACTATTCATACATCCTTTGCCTGATTCTTTCCCTAATTTTCTCATTTAAAAAAAAGCCAGAATTTTTCCTGTTTTGTACTTTATTTTTCTCTTAGAACTGCTGCTTTTTATTAACTCTAGGTATCTTTACATTAGGCTCACAGATGTGCTAGGGTTTAATAACACAAATGTGTGTGATTTCTTTACTTGATTGCCATTAATGATGTGACTATGTAGGAACTAGCTATAAGTGTAATAGGTCACAGGGCTTTTCTCATGGATTGTGCTATTAGGAAGGAATAATGCATGGAATAATGGGGGTACAAGCAACAGCTTTATCTTGGATGCTGTGATTTCTACTTCACTTGGGTTTGCCTGTTGTGTTTTGATGTTAATTAATAGAGATAATTATTGTGGTGCTCAGTGTATTGCATGCTTTGAATGACAAGAGCCATGGTTTATAATTTAGTGCTTAGGAGCAGCTTTTGTGTTATGCAAGTGCTATGGGGGAAAACAAATCCACTGTAGGAATAAGGAACACAGAGGCTGACGGTGGCACAGGGTACATGGCTGCTGCCATTCTCAGCAAGCAGAGAAATTGCTGTTCCAATGACTCAATTTTCCAATTAGGGAGAGGTAAGTGTTCTGTTTGATAACTAAATGCACCACAGCTATGGCTGTAACACTGGAAAGAGAAAAGCAGCCAGTAGTAACCAAGATGTGGCTTGTGAATCTACTGGGTTAAGAATAGCTGAATGAATTTATTCTTGTTCTTGGAACAATCTGAAATGAACAGGGAGTTGCTTATTAACAAACCTTCATAGCACACTGCAGAAAAGACCCATTATTAATCTGTGTAATGAAACAAGTCAGATTCTGTTGAACAAGTTTGTATTTCTGCTGAAATTGAACATGCATCTACAGCTGTTTCTTGTTATTCTGCACATCAGAGAATGGCAAAATGCCAGTAAAAACTGAGTGATCTGCGATGAACAAGACACATTACAATATGGTGCCTTCATTTCCCTGGCTTTGCAGGGCTGTTTGTGCCATTATTTCCCTGGATACATTTCCCATGTTCTGTTCTCAGTCACAGAGGTCTGAAGCTGTTGTTTGCTGAGGCATTAACCCACCTTACTGTGCCCAGGCTGTAGTAAGGAGACACAGCTGCTGAGGTGGCTGTGAGGTTGCTGAAGTGCCTCAGAAGCCTTATTTTGTATCCAATAGAAGAGTGTGGTTTTTGCTGCAGGAGAGGTGCCCTCCTTTAAAAGGAGGAATATGCTCATTTACATTCAAGAGGGGGCTCCAGGCCAGGGATGAAGGCTGGATGCTTTGAGGCTCTCATGAAAATCTCATATCTGAGAGTGAAATTTTTCTGATTTGATTTTTGTTTTAGTTGCAGCTCAGTGGCCCCATTCTTGGGCAACACAGCCCTTTGCTGATATACATATGATATTGCTTCTCTGGTGCTCTCTATGTTGTTGTGCCACTGAAAGGAGCTGATGGTCCCTGGATAGCACAGGTGGGGTCAAGGAGCTCCTGTGTTGTCTTCCAGTCCCTTTAGACCTTGTAGGAAGGAGGTGACAGGTTTAAATTATCCTGTTGCTCTGGTGATCTCTGGCTTGCAGGATCTGCTGCAGCAGCTTGGAGCAGTTGAATGCTGCCCACCCCAGCCTAAATCACAGATGTGTGCCTACATATTGGCAATACTAATTGTGAGTGATTTCTTGCTATGGTGAAAAAAAATTAGGGACTGGATATGGCACTCTTTGAATGCAGTCTGTGCAAGAACAATTTAAAATAAATTGTTCTTTCTAAAACAGAAGAAAATTGTAACAAAAAACGGACACATTTCACAATATTTTCATCAGTTACTGGCTGCTGTGAATAATTTTAAATCCATTCTAAAAACTGAATGTTGGAAAACATGATCAAGTTCTACTAGGTTCCTGGTGGGTTTTACAAGAAAGAATTTTATAGTAAAAAAGATAAAGTGTGTAGTAAAATTAGCCTTTCCTGCAGCAATCTCCACTACAATTAGATGTCATTAGTAATGCAGTGTTGGAAGAGTTTGCATAGGAAATGCAGAGCATGAATATTTTATTGTCACTAATACACTTTGATTTCAGGTCACGTTTTCTGACTGGAGCAAGAGAGAAGTGGTTTCTAACAGTGTTTTTTCCATATGAGTAGGCAAGTATTAATCACTTGCTCAGGAAACCCCCAGGGGAACTTGCACGTGGGCCAAGCTTATTTTCAGGCTTCTTTCTCGTTCAGGTTTGCTCTGATTAACATCATGTGAGCTTTTTCCTTTAAATTCAGCGTGTAAAATCTTGTTCTGCCACAGCCCGAGGCACAAATTGCCTGCTTAGATTTGGAATGAAATTCTGACCCTACTAATAATCAAAGATTTGACAAATGCCCGTGTGCTGAATGTGATCCGAACACAGAAGTTCCTTGCAGGTAAGGAGTTCTTAACAGCTCATCACTGGAGTCCTTTCCAGCAGCTGGAGGCCTCCCAGCCTCAGGAATCCTTCACCTTTAGCACTTCATCAAAGCACTCACATGGACTTTGGTGATGACTCACAGTGGCTGCTGGAATTTGACACAGTGAAGCAATCTGCCAAATGAGAACCACAGCAGAAGGGAGTGGGTTTGTATTTCAGAGCAGAGCTAAGGCAGGAAGATTTGTGTGCTCTGCTGCTGGATGTGCATGAGCTGGAACCCTGCTATGGAATGCATCAGCAGAAACCAGAATCCTGGTGAAACTGTAGGAACAGTCATGGGTGTGATCCCCACAAAACCCTGACTTGAAAACAGACACAAAACTTGTTTGAGGTCAGCAGGTGTGAGTCAGTGGCACAAATAGTCTGGTGGTGTTGTTGTTTTACATGACTAATTTATTCCTCACAGATACTTCCAGTCTTTCCTTTCTTGCTGTGTACTTTGTGTTCAGATGACTTGGAAATAGTGTTGGCTCTGTAATTACCTACTCTGATCACCAATAAAAACAATAGTCTTATATCCTAGAGTAATTTCAGTGAAGCTATGATTTCATAGCTATGTAACTGTAACAAGTTAGTGAGACATTGTTTATGGAATTCCGCTGTACTCGTAAAGAAGGCTATTTCTTTGGTAGATGAAAATATTCCTACTTTGACATTGAAATGAGGATCCCTTTTCACTGCAGTGGTAACTACAACTTATAGTCATTTGCTCTCAAAGTCCTTTGTTACCTCCCCTTTTTAGTTTTTTTAAGGTGACATTTTGTAGAAATAAGTAACAGTCAGATCTTTGTGCCAGTGTTCAGCTGTTCCAGCAAGTATTTGATTAAGTTAATGTGGTAATATGTCCATTTTGTTGCCTTAACAGTATTATCTGGTTAGCCTTTTACTGTTTCCTTGATTGAAAAAAAATCTTACTATTTTTACATTACTAAAAATATTTGTAGTAAAATATGCCACATTAACTGTCTAAAAATGGTATTGTAGAGGGCAATTACTTTAAAGATTTATTTACTCAAAAATGTTCTAAATTACCCAATTCATTATTTCCCCCCTTATTAGTGGCCTTGTCAGCGTTTAAGGCCAGCGTGGCTAATCAGATGTCAACAAAATGCAATTACTACCAAGTGAAGAGTAATTTTCGTCCTTATGTTTGTAATGACCTGGTACAAAGCAAATTTAGCTGTAATTGCAGAGTTCCTCAACTGTGCACCATAAATTTATGGCTTGGGCTTTCCCTCTCTATGACTGCCTTGGAGAAGGGATTTGAGGTACTGAATGGCTTTCTTTTTTCTTTGACTCAATTTCATGGGTTAGTCAGCTCCCTATGGAACACTTGTTGGTTTTATTGGTAATTACTGTATAGGTTTCTGAAGTACAAAATTGAAATATTAGTTTTTTATTAATCTGTGCCTGGTTAAATTTTGTAGAGTCCTGTATTAATGCATTAATAGCAATTCTATATTTTTTATTTCCAACTTTATTTTCCAATTCTAAAAATATTTTTTTGTTAAGAAAATCCTCGAGTCCAGCACTTTCTTGAGCTTTTATTGAACAGGAAAATCTGTTTCTCTTGGTGAAACTGTTTTTAGTTATTCTATAGTTTTGGGGACTGAAGGCAACGTTGATAGCTTAACAGCATGAGATGTTTTTGAACATCATCAATTACTGAATAATATCTTGAAATTACTGGATGGACACAATGGCACTGGAACTTAATACTTGAAATCCTTTGCACTGTGCCTGTGTCACAGCCTGTCCAAGAGCTGGGAGTGCTCCTGGTGACTGGGTGAGCTCACTGACATTTAGGAGGTTTTCAGTTGTTTCTTGTCCATCTCTGAACAAACCCAGTTGGTACCATAAGTCTGTAGCCATGGAAAAAGAGAAGCCAAGAGCTCCCAGATAACACCCTGCTGATGTGTCTGGTGCTTTTGGAGGCAGTGCCAGTGAGGGTTTCTAAGCAGACTGAGGCACTGAGGTCAACTGAGCACTTGAACAAGAACACCCCACCTATACAAAAATAATCAACTATGATCTCAAGGCACATAATTACAAAGTGATACACTTGCTTGTAGCAGGATGTCTTAATGATGAAAATTGCTCTCATGGAGCATTCAGAATACATAAATTCTCTTTGTGTTTCCCCCCTCACTGTAACCATAGCAAGTCTTTTAATGCAAAGAGTATTGTGGCTTTCAGATCATACCTTAGAGCTGCTAGAGACTATTTGCCAAGATCTTGAAAGTTACATAAATGAACTCGGAGATGACAGAAAGAGGAGTGTGGCAATTTGGGTGCTGGTTTGCAAGCACCACTGCTGTGTGTCAGGAGTTTAGCTCAGCAGAGGTGGGAGGGTCTGAGCCTGTGGAAGCCTCAACATCCAGCTCTTGCCAAAATATGGCAAGGTAAGAAGATGGTTCTGTTTTGTTTTCTTTAATCTTCCTGATTTATGATGCTGGCAGTTTATTTACAGACACAAACAGGATGGGGCTGCTGGGAGAGCATCTTGAGCTACTTATTGTTCAGCATCAGTCTCATGACATGAGGATGCTAATGGAAAGATGTGAACAGCTCACTGTCTAAGCAGCAGGCTGGAAAACTTCATGTTACAGCTTACTTTGTAACTTAGCCAGTTACATGAAGCAAAAGCATATTGACAGTAGTTCTATCTAATCACTATAAACACACACAGCTTTGGTTAAAACAATGCTTGCTTTTTTTTGAATACAATACCTGTTTGTGAGGCATAATGCATAGAGCCCTATTCATAAGCTTAACCCTCCTAATATCTAGCTAGATCAACTTCTTGCAACTTAGAAAGCCATTCAGACAAGCCCTCTTGTTCTATTCCCATGTCTTCTCTACAGCTTAAATCATTTTTCTGCTGCTTTAGCAGTGTTCACAATTCTGCTGTATCTGAGGCCTGTCTTCTGCAGTTTTCCTAAAGCCTTCTGATTTTATAGATTCCCACAATTTACAGTCACCTGCTGCTCTTTGTACTCATGTGTATTTTGCTTCTGAGTACCTTAAATACACAGCTCAAGTTTTGCTGAGTCTTTGAGCCACAAAAAGTACTGCTGTTTGCTTTTTAAATGCAATGAATCATCTCTCCAGAGGCTACTGCTAAATCTATAATTTTCTAGCTACTATGACTACTATTTTAAGGTGAGTGCCTTTGTGAATGTTAGCAAAGCTCTGTTTTCTGCTTGCCCCTGTGTTTAATTGCTGTAGCTGTGCCAGATGTGACTTCTGATGTGATTGTTTCACTGCAATGGCTTCTGTTATCCCCTGTTTCTAGTTTGGATGGCCAGGTTAGCCTCAGTATTTTATTCAGATTTTACAAGCTGAACTGTGTTGCCTCAGCTGAAGAATTGTCACATGAAATAACATTCTGCACCTCACTGGTTGTTACCAGTAAGGGGCTTGTGGAATTGGGAGCATGAGGAAGACCTGGAACTATTTAACAAAAGGCCTAACTCCCCTCACCTGTATACTAAGGGCCAAATTGAATTGGGTTCAGAAGTGCTGTGTTAGGGAATTGTGCTATCAGAGTCAGTTTGCAGGTCTTTGCTGAGTCTCCATACTGTTCTAGCCAAATTTTCTCTCTTTGTGCTGCTTGCATCAACATCTGTTTTACTAAGAGCTACACTACTTTTTCAAGTGATGAACAGAAATTAAAAGAAGACCGATTGTAGTATGGCTACATAAGCAATTATGTTTTCCACCCATCTTGTGAAGTTAATATTTAAAAAAGCAGTGCATTTTCAGACTTGAAAGCCACCTAACATGTGAAATTACAACTTGCTGCCATCCTGATAGAAAGTCAGTCAGGCAGCAGAATGACAGCTGAGCAGGATCCAGCTGGACAATTTTCACTTGGAAAGTAACCTGAAATCCTACCAGCGTGTCACAAGGATTGTAGTATCATGTGCAGCAAGACAATTTTTTTGTTTTTCATTGTGGTAGATGTTTAAAAACTATCTTTTCTCACAGATTAGTAAGTCAGGCTTGCCAAGCAGTGCTGAGGTGCTGAATATCCAACTTAAAGGAATGCAGGAGCAGAGCTTGTGGTAATTGGGAGTGGGGCTGGAGCCTCATCCCCAGTGGGCTGCAGCTGTGCCAGGCAGGTGAGCAGCATTGAGGGTAAGGAGCCACGGAGTGCCCAGGGTCCTGACCAATCACCCAGGGCAGCAGAGGGCACACAGGGGCTGTGCATGAGCAGGAGGGGATAAAAGGCTGGGCTGGGGAACGAGAGGGGCTGATGCCTGCAGCCTTCTGAAGGGATTCCATGTTGTACTGCATGGGCTGATGCCTGCAGCCTTCTGAAGGGATTGATTCCATGTTGTACTGCATGGGCTGATGCCTGCAGCCTTTTGAAGGGATTGATTCCATGTTGTACTGCATGGGCTGATGCCTGCAGCCTTCTGAAGGGATTGATTCCATGTTGTACTGTATGGGCTGATGCCTGCAGCCTTCTGAAGGGATCCCATGTTGTACTGTATGGGCTGATGCCTGCAGCCTTCTGAAGGGATTGATTCCATGTTGTACTGTATGGGCTGATGCCTGCAGCCTTCTGAAGGGATCCCATGTTGTACTGTATGGGCTGATGCCTGCAGCCTTCTGAAGGGATTGATTCCATGTTGTACTGTGTGGGCTGATGCCTGCAGCCTTCTGAAGGGATTGATTCCATGTTGTACTGTATGGGCTGATGCCTGCAGCCTTCCTGTGAGGTTGGTGTTACTCTGGGTGGGTGAGGGCTTAAAGCTTTCTGAAATTGTGTGCTGGTTCTCTGGGTGTTGTGGCCGTGTGCTGCAACAAAGGACAAGTATCCAAAGGAGGACACCTGCTCTTCAAAGAACAAAAAATGCTGGTAGTATAGGTGGAAACAGAGTGCTGTTCTCTTTTCCAGTGTTCTGTCTTTGTTTCAACACCTTGGGGATCATGGTAACCAAAGATTAAAAAAAACTTAATTCCAAGTTTGTTAAAGGATTTTTCTTGGGTGCTACCCTTCAGTTAGGAAAAATGCAGGAACTGGAAGTTCACCGAACACCATGAGTTTCTTTGGAGAATGTGTAGGAATATTTTGATTTCAGCCTTAGGAGCTTGCCAGATCTTTCTCTTAAGGAATGTGATTTGTCACATTTTGTAGCTTATTAAAAAAAAAATTGCTGTGTTGGGTTGTAGGATAGAAGTGCTGTAGACTGGCAAAAAATGGGAGAAAGAAAAGAATTACAGCTTTCCAGATGAAAAACCAAATATGCTTGTCCTCCTTCCAGAGACTTGTACAGGAGGTAAATTATAACGAATTGGAACTGTAGTGCTAATTATTGTTCTGGAGTCTCAGTGAATAGGATAATCATAATCATCACATTCCTCTGGAAATAATTAAGCTAGAGGACAATCAATAACTTCAGATTCAGGATGGCATGTTGAGCCACTCAGATATACCTTTAACCTCTTATGTTTTTCATAAGGCATACCAGCAGTGTGTTACACATCCATGGATTTAGAATCATCTATGTAAGTGGGAGATCTGCTTTCATATTTTTTCGAAGCATTAACTGTGCAGCTATTAATCAGATAATGGAGAAGCACAGTACTGCTTAAAAACTGTTTGCTGTGGAGTTCATACCACTTTTCCAGTGTGGGTTTCTTCTGGTTTAAAACTGGGCAGTCAGACAAGTCCCCATCTTGCTGAACAGAACCTGGCACCTGTGCTCTCTCTCTCCCAGGACTACAAGTCTCAGCTGGGGAAGGCAGAGAGGGAGATCAAGCCCAGTGTTTATGCTCCCTAGCAAAGTGTAAGAACCTGGGAGAATGTGAATACATCTGGTTTTGTATTGAACAGAAAGCGAGTCGGGCACTGTTTGTGTGCAAGAAAACAAGTGTCCCTTAGTCCATGCAGCAGAGTGACCTTATGAATTGCTGGGATTCCCAAATTCCCAGGAGGTACAAGCATTCAGTTTTTCCTCCCTGCTCAGTTTCTCAAGTTGCAGAACTGAAGCATGTCATCCATGGGTGCGTGCCACATACCCTTTGCTTTGGCGTTTTCAATGTGTGGAAGAGGAGGGATCTGTGTACTGACAGTGCCATGACCTGAGCTGCTGAGCATTGAGTCATAATGCTAAATGCTAATGGCTGAAAGTCATCCTGTAATCCCATTTTGGGACTCATTCACTCAGTGCTACTCTCCCCTGGTATGCACAGACCTGCTCTCTATCCAAGTCTGTGTTTTTGCATATGAGCTGGTTTGGAGTTGCTGTCTAGGCACTAGTGGGCTGCTTTTTGGGAGAGGCACGGGGAAGGAAGGAAAAGCAGATCAGCTGTGTTTGCAGCCTGTCTCAGTGACAAAATGCACTGTGGTGGGTGTGAATTGCTGCTGGGCAGCTGTGTAAGGCAGCACCAAGGTGAGCCAGCTCAAGTGACTGTGATGTCACTCAATGCAGTGCCCCTGAGCTTTGATGTGGGTGGCCTTCCCAAGTGTGACAGCAAGTCAGGAGCTGAAAGCTTTGGATCTGTTTGCCCAGTGTGATCCCGCTCCCAGGTATCTGGGAAATCAGACAGCAATATCAGGTATGCTGTCTCAATGTGCTTGTTCAGATGCTCAGTTTGCTTGGGATGATGAGTCAGGCAAGCCAGGAATCTTCAACTGCCTGAAGGGTGGCTGTGGTGAGCTGGGGGTCAGTCTCTTTCTTTGAGCAACAACAGAGAGAACAAGAGGACACAGTCTCAAGCTGTGCCAAGGGAGGTACAGGCTAGAAGTAAGGAGGAAGTTTTTCACAGAAAGAGTGGTCAAATACTGGGATGATGTACCCAGGGAGGTGGTGGAGTCACCATCCCTTGATGTGTTTATGATAAGACTGGATGTGGCACTTGGTGCCATGATCTAGTTGAGGTGTTAGAACATGGGTTGGACTTGATGATCTTAAAGGTCTCTTCCAACCTAGAACTTGTGTGTTTCTGAGATATTCCTTATGATGCCTAGGTGTACATCAATGCTCCAGTGTAGCTTACATGATATCAGCAGTAATATTTGTCTGCTTTGCAGCTTCCAGGGCTTGCATCAACAGAGAAAGAGCGACATAAGGGGGTTGAGTTTTGCTGCTCATTACAAAAGCTAAGTGCTCTAAGAGATGCTTGGCTTTTACCAGGTGCTTGGATAGGTGAGAGGCTTCAGCTTTTCCTGCTCCAGGAAAGATTTCATTCTTAGTATGAGCAATGCTCCTTTAAATCAAGTCCATTTCTGGTTTTCTTTTCCTCAGTCTTACTCCAACATGGTTTTGTACCTTGTGTCTGGTCCATAGCATTAGCTCAGAGGTAAAGGTCTCCTTGTAGTGTCTGCCCGTAGAATGTGGAGGAAAGCTGACATCTTGTGAACAGCCTTTAGTTGCTGTTACAGAGGAAACCCTGCTAAAGAGCAAGGTCAGAGTAGTGTGTGCTTCAATGTATGCTGTAAAGCAGTTGTTATCATTAGTACTAATTAGCCTCTCTGTTGACAGAGCTGTAAAGAAGAAAAGTAAGATGGTTTTTTTTTCCTGTGTTAGTGGGGTCCTTTGCTATGATCAAGCCTTGTTGGTCCATTTGCACTTCCTAATTTTATTCTCCAGGACTTTTAGCCAGGAACCTTTCACCAATGCACAAGGCACGAAAATATTTTCTACAAGAACTATCAAACAAAGAATGAATAATTTAGCATATTAGACAATTATCCTGCCGAGGGCTCTGTGTCATCAGACACCTTGCTTGGCAGGAAGAGTGTCTCCACTTCATAAGAAATCCTGTTGGGTGTTCCTTCAGCACCAGGAACTCATTCATGGCAGAATAAGAGTAGTTGAATCTAACTGTACTCAATAGTAAACCTTATTTTGGATCATAATCCTATGAAAATAGGAAAAAAGACATCTGGGAACTTTTATGTCAGATATAATTCCAATTCACTAATATAAAGTGAGTAGTTTAGTTTTCATGACTCTAAAACTGCAGCTGTTTGCTCTCCAGTATCTTACATTAATGCTTGTGAAGTTGTCTTTGTTACTTGGTAATATTTGCACCCTTGAGTCCAGAAGGTTTAAGGTAACTGGAGGAGCCAAATGCAGGTTAAACTGCTGGTGTTGTTTGGCTTGACTCTAAAATTGCAGAACAGGAAACATTTGGGCAAATGGGACCTGGTTTTGTTTAGTCTTTGTGTCTTTGCTTGCACCAACTACCCTCCTTTTCAGGCAGTAGACTGCTGACCTTTCCAGTGTGTGTGCAATTTCAAGTTCTCTTTTTTCAGTGACAGATGATTGTCTCTAGCATTTGGTTCCTGCATGTGCCCATTTGCATTGCTATGGAATTTGATTGATGTGGTTTTCATTGTACTGCATGCAAGTCTCCCTCTTTCACTATAATAAAGGGCAGTACTTGAGGTGATTGGGGAGGGTTACAGGAGTGGGAACGATGTAAGTGGTGTTAGCCTCAAGGTACTTGAAGGCTGTCAACAAATCAGTACAATCAGTGGAGCAATCATGCTCGCTCTCAATCGCTCTCAATCAAGTGCCGTTTTTTAAGCATTCTTCTTGCCTGTATTGTTATGCTGAGTGAATTTCCTCCTAAAATTGCTTCACATTTGGTGGAGGACATGGTAAGATCTTGAAGCCAGTCTGAAAGGGAAAAACCAGGGTTTAAACAAGGCTGATCTCTCACAGACTGGTGGAAATAAGTTTACAAAGGCTGCATCAAAATTAAGAATACCAGATGGATTTCAATGTTTTTGCAATTTCAATCCAGTTCAGACTGACTGTCTCCTTGGGTTGGTGTGTTTGTGTTTTGCCTCTTTCCAATCTCGTCTTAAATGGCAGAGAAAATTTCTGCTATTCATGACCGCAGTCAGTGTGGTTTTGGTTATTCATGAAGGTGCAATTACAGAGCTTGTGTGCAGTTTTAGATTTTAGGGAATGACATCTGTGTGTACAATTGCAGTCACACTGATGATGCAGTTACTAAATATTTAGGCAGTAGTCCCTGTGACTTTAAGCCATTGCCGTATTGAGACAATAAGTACTCTTTTGGTAGTTTACGGTTTTGGAGCAAAATTCCTTTTTTTTTCCCCCCTCAAATTAGTTTTCTTTGTTTTCTAGCTTCTCCCAGTTTAACTTGAGCTCATTTGGTGTCTTGGATGAAGATTAATTATTTCTTCCCTACTTGATTATATGCAAAAAAGAACAGGCCTAGCTGTATTGGGACTGTATATATAAAAAAGGATTTGATATTTAAGTATCCAAGTTTCCAGTGTTTACTGAATAGGCTTTTTTAATTAGCTGTCTCATGAGCTGGTTTTACCACCTGAGAAACAAGAGGTGTTTTTGTTTGCTTTTTCATGCAGTTGTTGAATATGATATATCCTGAATTTTTTCAGACGTTTTTGCTGGTTATTGGTTTCAAAAACACTGGGTATAGTAGCAGAGGGGCCTTCTTAAATAATGTCAAGGTAGTTCCTTTTATGATGAATGAGAGAAAAGGAACGTTTCCATTTTTTTCCGTTTTATTGCCGTGTTACCTGAAAGAAAAGAGCAAGGAGAGGGCTTTTGCACCTTGTCACTGAGTGTAAATTGAGTAATTTATTGGTATAAGCCCTTTTTATTTGATGGCTGATGTCTGCTGCTGTAGAGTCATTGACCACCTCTGGCTGACTGGAAGGGAAGAAGTGTGTTTGGGATCTTTTCCTTTCTGGTAGACAGGTGTAAGGAAAAGAAAGGTGGGGCTGGATTATTGTTTCTCAGCTTCTGAGCTCTGACCAACTGCTGCATGCCTTGAGTTAGGAGGAGGAAGGGATTTATTCCTTTTCCTTTGTTTGTCTTAGGCTTTGGGGATTTTGTATGCTCTGATGCTGCTTTGTGTAATGCCAGGAGTAAGAGAAGTGGGGGCTGAGTGTGGCAAGTTGTGATCTTGAACAAGGTCACCACAGTCACCAACAGATCCTGAATCCCCAAACTGTGAGGTTCATATTCAGCTGATTGTTTTTTACCCTCTTAGATAGTACCAGAGAATAATGAAGGAAGCTGGCATTGAATTTCACATTTCATGGCGTAAAAGTTGTCCTTTATGGGAAACATTGCAGAAATTGTATGGTGCAGTTCTCCACAAGCTCCTGTTTCCCCTTCATGATGGCTGTGGAAAACTCTGAGTTTTAGACTTGATTGTCCCATTCATGACTGAGGTTTGTAAGAAATGACCGTGGTTGTGTGCATCCCTTTGCAGGCTGTAAACTTCAGAGCTTTACCTTTTCCCATGCTTAGCTGCTTATGGTAAAAGAAGGAGAAACGTGTTTTTGCCAGGCACAACTGCTGTGTAGCAGATTAGGCTGGTAAAAAACTCAGTCCATGGCATTGCATGTTTTAAATATTGAAGGTGCCATAATTAATCACTGAATTACCCATGAAAATTAGCAGTGTATTTTGGATGTTATATCTTTGTAGCTGTGAGAGTTGTCTTCCAACAAGGTTAAAAATGGGGAAGAATTTTATTTGCCGGTTTTTAGCATGGCCTCTTAGCCTGTCAGTTGACCAGCACTAGAAGTCCTGGGATCTAATCCAGGTTCTTAGGACACAAATAAATCCCTTATAGGAGACCAATGCTTAAAAAACCCCCAAAGTCAGGAAGGGCAGGAGAAATTGACTTTTTTTTGGTCCAGTTATCCAGGAAGGTAAGTTAATGTGTTGTAGTCCCTGTTCATAAACTACCTTTAATTACCATGGTAAATGAAGTTTTACATGAGTTTTAACCCCTTCCTTCTGCTGAAGCATGTCCCAGTACTTAGAGCTCTTGCCTTGGGAGCCAGCCGGTGTCTCAGGACCTGGGCACATCACCCACAGACCAGGAATGCTTCACCAGGAGGAGTTATCCTGCTTGCTGGGCCTTCTGAGCCTTGAGATCCTTACAGCAGCAGATTTCTGTGCTTGTCAGTCCCCTCTGATGTGGAGAATTCTGTGCAGAGGTATCAGTTTCTTTGGAGATGGAAAGCTGAAAATGTAGTGCCCTTTCCCCTACAGAGCAGAGTTAGGTTTTCCTGCAGCTGTAGTTATGAGGCATTGCTCATTAATAAGGGTTTTGAAGTGCAAAACAGGGGTGAATATTCCAGCAGAGGTGACTTTTGAACTGTAGACTGCCAGTGTGGCAAGCCCTGTTCATCTTCTGATAGGCTGAGGTATTTGAAGGTAAATTCCCATCTCCTTTATGGAACAGAGATCTGAGTCTTTTCATTGGTCTCCTTCTACCATTTTACATTGTGGACATGTTGCAGTTCTGAATGTTTGCTGAAGTTTTAGCTATGGCTTATATTGTGTGAAAAAGCCAATTTTTGTGTTTCCCTTACATAAGGAAGTGCTTTGCATGATATTTTTCGGTGTATTTAAAAAAAGTCAAGTTGCTTTAAAAGGAACTTCATATATTCCTGTTAGTGCATCATTCAGAACTTGTGTTTTGGGGAACCTTGGTTTCTTTCAAGGAATTTTTTTTCATCTTCTGGTTCAAGTGTGCGAAATGCAGTGTAGAAACATCCCAGAAGGTTTTCAGTGATTTTCATCTCTAAAACTGGAGAGGTAAAAGCTGATACCATGCGCATTCCAAATGGTTCTAGGAGTACTGTACTTCATCTTGAGATGAATCAATTATTTTCACCTGAAGCCTGCCTTGTAACTGTGATGGGCAGTGGGTTGGCAGCACATTTGGTGCCTACCCTTGGCAAGACCCATCTAATTGCATCAGGTGACCTATTGAGATGAGCTCAACCTAGACTCAAGTTGTTGGTTATTTCTGAGTGGAGAAAATGTGCTTTTTGTTTTTCTCTGGAAGACTGGAAAAGAGCTGCTGTCATTGCCAGCACTATCAAGGACATGTCATTGTTCAATTTGTGATTTTTCCAGCCTTGAACAGGGCTCTTTGAAAATGATTGACACCTGCAAATTAGGTCCTTTGGTCCTGAGCTTGTGCCATTGCTGATAATTTAATTACGAAGACAGGTAAGAACTTGCTTGGAGAAATATAAAGATAGACAGGAATGGAGCAATGTGATTTTAGTCACATGGCATTTTTTCTGTCTCTAATTCATCTCAAGTTGTTATCACCAGCCCTATCTTGACACAGACTACTTGTAGTAATTGCCAGAGTTTGACTGCTTCATAGCTCTGTTTTAATGCAGTTTGGGTTATTGTGGTTTTGGATGGCTTTCAAGATGGTGAGCTACTTTGCACAAGTGTCTTTCAAGGAAGTGTGTGCCAAAATAATTAGTACATTATTTCTGCTTCCAATCCAATGTTGTCTAGGTCTTGTGGATTTGAGGAACTAAACTTGAGCCTAATAAGCTTGTCTGTTCTTTCCAGGATGAGATCAAGTGCATGAAATGAGTTGAGCCAAGTGCATGCCCTAAACACATGTGAAATCCTGTCTGTCAGACATGGAATACCAGGTGAGCCTTTGGAGGGACCCATTCCTGGTGTGTCCCAAGGCTGCAGCCCATAGGGAGCACCCCTGCTGAGGCAGAGGGAAAATGAGAGGAAGGAGCAACAGAAAAGACACTTGACTGATGAATTACAGCCCCTCATTGCTCATGCCCTCTGTGCCACCTGGCTGTGGGAGGAGGAGGTGAAGGGATAGGGAATGAAGGATTGATGTTTGGCCTGGAAAGAAGGGATGGTGCCTAGGGAAGGTATTTTGGCTTTTTTTCGTTTTGTTTTCATGTCATCATCCATCTTTATTTTTAATTGCTGTTATATTAAACTAATTTATACTTAGGTCTGTTGTGCCTATGATAATAAGTGGAAAAGAATCACCCTGTGTTTACCTTGACCCATGAGATTTTCCATGTTGTTTTATCACCCTGTTCTGCTGTGGAGAGAGAGAGAGAGCAGCTGGCTGGGTGGGGGGGGGCCTCATATCTGGACAGGGTCAACCCACCACAGCCATTTGAGGGTGAGAGGAAGGAATATATATTTGTTTTTTAGGTATTAGTCCTTAGATTGAGTGTACTCCTGCTTGGCAGGCTCAGTGTCACAGTCATAACACAGTCACTTTTTTATTGCTTCTCCTGAAGGAGTAGCCTTGAAGGGAGAGAGAAATCCCACCTTCCCTGAGCAGACAAGTGTAATTGGAAACCAGGTGAGATTTACTGTTCTCTGCAGCAGGACAACTTTGTCTCCCAACACGTCTGCAGCCCCATGGCAATCAGTATATTTATCTGAAATTATGATTGCCATTTCTTCACTTACTCTGTAGCAGGAACTGCTATTTATGCAGCACAAGTGGCATGGGTGGTGAAATTGGTATCCAAGCAAATTTTGCATATTTATAGGGTTTTTGTAATCAGCTAATTGTCAGTAGTTTTTCTGAACAGTCAAATGTGTTCTGAAGTTGTGCTTATTTTTGGAGTAGTGCACCTTTTGCAAATTGTGTAGCACACAGCAAGTGCTGCATGGGAAATTGAACATTGGGAGCTGCAGAAACTGAGGAGAAGATGTGGGGTTCTTTTTGTGGTCAAGGCATCCACACTGAGGTTGCCTTTATTCAGTTTATGCAGACTGAGCATGGCTGTGAAACAGAATGGAATGAGGCAGTCACTGGATGGTGAGCTGTTGTGCTGACATGCCAATGCTAAAAAGATAACTCCTCTTATGTAGTTCAGGGTAATCCTGGAGGTTTTTGGAGCAATTACTGGATTCCCACATTCATTGCTTATGTATGGCATTTGCCTCAGAATTCCATAGAGATCTAACGAAATGATGAGAAAATGATTTATTCATAGCACATAATATAAGTTATTATGCAGCACAACCATTCAGTTTTCAACAACAAAAAAACAGTTCCTATTTAAAATACACAGTTCTATGAAAACAGATGGTGCTTGTGAACATTTTCTCTCACTGAAAGCAGATTTTAATAATTAGCTCAAAAACTGAAGTTAATATTTTTGAGTGTTGTACAAAAAAAAAGAAATCACATTAGTGGTGTGCATTTCATTACAAAAATGCTCTCTAAGCAGTTCATGTTCCTAAAATGTAAAAGAGGAAGTGACCTATATTAGAAAGTTCTTCACAGCTCTAGATAGAGTAAAAGGATTAGTATTTATGCCAAGGCTTAATCCTGTGAAAAGTTCTATCTTGATTGATATCACCTTTTCACTTCAGTTGGAAGCAGATCCACAGTAGCTATTAATCTGTTTCACAGTGGTTTATATCATAAACTTGAAGGGGTAATTGTTACCAAAATTTCTGCTGTGCCTCTGCACAGGACTGTGCTGCAGCTGAATGTATGGTGGCACTTAAACAATTACTTACTTGTGGATTCCGTCAACAGCACCAACAGAGCCCTTAAGTTATCTCTGAAAAAAAATTTGGGATGAAAACCTAAGAACCATGACAGGACAGGAGTGTTGGAACTAGATTGTCTCTAAGGTCCCTCCCAATGTAAAGCATTTTAAGGTTCTGTGACTAAAGTGTATGGATATGGAAATGTAGTTAGACCAGTTACACCAAGAGTTCCTTGATACATTTCTATAAATGGAGATTCCCAGCCTATAAACTCACCAGTTTTTCAGTAAGCCAGGCAGTCATCTTGTGTAACATTTTATGTTGTAGCAGCCAAAGGTGGTAAATCATCAATGAGGCTTGCTGTTGAGGTTAGGGCATGAAATGCAAGATTATGACTTGCATGTGAAGATGCAGTTTTTCAAATTTCAAGACAGTGTTCCCACAGGCAAACAAATATAAGCCAGTAACAATAGATTTTTCTTCTCCCCTTGAAATTGAAACACAGCCCTTGCCTTGAACAGGCAAAGGTAACTGGTTTGATCAATCCCGTAGTACCTATTGTGGTGGTGCTCTTTCAGAGCCAGCTCTGTGGCAGTTTAGAACTGGCATGTAGTTACAGAAGGAAAGTTTCCTGAGCCCAGTGCATTGTTTGATTGTGCACTTAGCATTGGTGGGTTAGTGCACGCTGGCTTTCAGAGAACAGCCAAGTCAGAATTGTTCTTTAATGTTCTTGCAGTGAGGAACTGAAATCCTATCGCAATTCTGTGGGCATCCAGGCCCCTTTGAAATGTCAGTTGACAGACACATCCCTGGGGAGATGCCAGAAAAAGCTGTTGCTATCCTGAGTGGAATACAGGAAAATGTGTCAGAGCTGGCTGTAGATCTGTGAGGCACCAGTGAGTAGTGAACTGCTGTGTTGTGACCACAGCAATGAATGAGCTGACTGAAAGCCTGTGCAGGGAGATGAAGGGAATACAAATGGCATCATCAAGCAGCAGGCCAGAGATGACAGAGCTGTTCCTGAGCCAAGCAGGGCATGGAAAGCAGGCACAGGGTTGTTCCAGGGCAGGTGTAATGCTCCTGCTAGCCCAGGGGGCAGCCTGGGTTCCCCTGCACTCAGGTGTGTGGCCAGGCCCTGTTTCGCATGGTGGAACAGGCAGGACTGCCCACCCTGCCCGAGTGGCTCTGTGCCCTCACAGAAATGGCAGCGCTCTGGTACCTGCCTCAGTGGCTCCCTGCTCTTGGCCCAGGTGTTAGCAGGGAGCTGGGGCCTCAGGGAGAAAAGGAATGGGGTGCACTGAGCCACTGCTTTGTCTGATGAGAGGGCATGGATGTGGCTGCTGATATGTAGGGACTTCTGAGTGCTCAAATTGTGAAAGGAGGCATAATGGAGTTTGTTTGTAAGCTGTGTCCTAAAGTGTTAATTCTAAAATGCACTGAACTGATTCCTGGCAAGTAAATGGTTTTGTGATCAAATGGAGCAATCTTTGGCCAATATACAGGAGTATACAAATATTCAGACAATATAAATTCTTTTCAGATTTTAAGACAATCTGAAGGAAGAGTAGGATGGATTCTTGTTTTCTGAGGTATTCATGCTGGATTTGTCTCTCTCTGCTTAGTGATGTGCATTAAAAACAGTCCTCATGTTTTTGTGCAAGTTCTGGCTTACAGTACCTTGTATTATACAATTTTATGGTGTTGCACGTGTTCCTCTACTTCCAGCTACATCAGGGAGTTGGAAGTGTTACACAATGCTGTCACCTGATGGTAAGAAATGATGGTATTGGAGGCTTAGACTTGAAAAAGAAGGGGTTTTCTGTTTTATTTTTAGCTGGTCTTAATGGCACATCTGACTTTGTTTGGATTTATTTTGTTATGTTTCAGTAAAATGGAACACGGAAAATCATTGCTTTCCCAATATTCAGCTAGCAGCTTTACTGTTAGAAGAAGACTGTTGTTGAGATCCCTCAGCTGCATAATTGAACTTGTGTCCTCTGCATGGCCTCAGCTGCAGTTTTGGGTGTAATTGCCTTATCCAGGACCAAGAGATATTTAAACAAAAGATTTGGTATACATTCTGCAATTTTAGACTGAGCAATTCAGGTAAATCTGGTTCTGTTAGTTACGACAAGCATAGGAGATGTCACTTCACCCACATGATTTGAACACTGATATTTTTTGAGGTGATTTACTAAAGAGAGAACTTTGTTTTTGTTGGCGAAGACCCCCAAACTATTAAATTAGAAAAACAGAGGGCACCTGTGCTGTGTGAGACACTTGTAATAAGAAGGAAAAAATCAATCTGGAACTTCACAAGAAGACACCAAAGCTGCACAGAGTGATCTGAAAGGTAGAAATGGTAAATTGTTTTCCAGAGAATGAAATAATTCCTTCCCTCTTTCCCTATAATGCCTTATTATTGGGAGCTGAGAAGTCAAGTTGCTCAGCTGTGTTAGGAAGAAAATATTGCATCTTTGAAAGTTTTGTTTTGTTTTTGCTTCTTTTTCTTGTTATTGGCCTGAACACCTCAGCTGCTTTGTAGTTTTACCTCTTGTGAACATCTGGAATAACTTATCCACTGCTCAGGACTTAAGATGAGGAAGGGAATGACATGTCCTGAATAATCCCCTTATAAACCAGTGAGGATCTAGGCAGGTAGCTTTTGTTTAATGGAATTAATGGGCTTCTCTATTGAGACATGTAAGGCAAATCTTTCACAGGTACAAGCTGAAGATCTGATTGACTTGGGTTAATGCTGCTGAATTTGATCCCAGTGATTACAAGAGCCTCCAATGTGGTGGCCAAACCAGAAGAGGCTTTAACGTTTTTCAAGCAACTTTTACTGATCTGCACTGAATAGTAACATCCTTTGAAGGCAAAACAATTAGAATTATCTAGTCTTCTTCCAGATGCAGAGTTCTTCTGGATTCCTTTAAAAGGTCCAGGTATTAAATCTGGGGATTTGAGAAGGTGTGTGAGGCAGATACTGAATTAAAAAACTGTTTCCATCATCTGATTAAGTGTACTTGATGTTATGGTTGATTTCCCCATGATATTTCAAGTTCCTATTTCTGGTATTTTTCAAGTTACTGGAATTGCTTGGTGGGAGAAGTGGGCAGCAATTTCGCAGTTGCGCTTTGCAGAAAGCACTGTCAACTTTTTTCAGTTCAGAATGAAGACAAATGGCAGAGGTGGCAGACCTACAGGTTTGCTGGAGCTCACATTTTTCCCTGCAGTTCACATTTAGCCTGGTAACGCTCAGAAAAAACCACAGGTTACTGAACAGAGCCCTGTGGACCAGTACAGGGTGAAAAGCCTTTAATAAGGGGTGTGTGTAAATAGCTGCAACTTAATTCCCATATGGCAGCATTATAATAAATATTTTTTCCCTAAAGTAAATCCTTGTATGTGTAGATCCTAGTCTGCTGTATTTTTAAAATATAGGGTTTATACTTTTCAGTTTAATTATTAAATGAAGACATTTATTTTATCTTTGCCTAGAAAAGTGTGGAATATCGCCTGTACCTTTTGGGAGCAGAAGCAAGCTGGAGAGCTGCAGGGGCTATCACCTTAGATTTCAGCAAAGATATGTGTGCTATGTCTTCATCAGAGATGTCAACAATTGAAAGGAGAGGAGTCTGTCACAGCAATTGGTGTTTGAGGTTATTATCAGACAAAGGCTCCTCTGGAAGGGTTGGCAGAGTGTGAAGGGAATGATTTTCCTAGTGACAATTAATCAAGTATCAGGACAAACTGCATCAAGGTAGGAATAGCTAATCCAGAGGTAGTCCTCTGCTTTCCAATCAAAAGTAACCTTAAAGAAACCTCTGCATTCCAAGTGTTTGTGCATTAAATCACTGATGGAAGTGTACTGTCCCCTTTAAAAATAGAGAGTGTGTGCTGACCCTCAGAGTGCTGAGCTCCCAGTGAGGGTACAAGTGACAGAGGAGCTTGTCCAGGGCACCAGGAAGGCGATTGCAATGCTTATTTCCAGCCTGGAGTGGCCATGCTCTTTTCAGGAGAGCTTTGGTCTACAGGGAAGCTGATCTTTGCTTTCCCTCGCAGGGATGGGGTGATTTAATCTGTTTTCTTGTGTGGAAATAATTGCCAACAGCTTTAGTGTATCCAGGTAGAGTTTGTATCACACTTACTGGAGGAGTTTAGGCTTAGGAGTTGTGTGAATTACAGTAGTGATTGTTTGTTCTCTGCTGCTTATAATAGCAAAAACTTCTGAGCAGTTTCAGTGAATATTGTTATTGAGTTTATAGATTCTTTATACAAAAGGTGAGGGGTGATTAAAATCTAACCTGCTCACATGTGAGTAGAAATTTGTTGAATTTAGCCAATGGGGCATGCTGTGTAAAAAGCTGTATCTCTAATTGCCTCTTAGTTGCAAAATGGCTGCATAGGAGAAGGGAATTCTTCAAGCCTTGTGAGGAAAGCATTCCTTTAATTGTTGAATAATTAAAGTTAATAATGTGTAGTTCATATGGCGACTTTCTGCCCCATTTGTGCAACTCCCATGTGGGAAATACTTACCACAGTATTTAATTTCTGGTGTTCTCAGTCAGATTAATTTGTTACGTAATTGGGTGTTCTGCATTTTCATGTGAACCAGGTGAATTAGGCATAAGTAGGGAGGGGGAGAGGAGGGTCTGTGGTGCTGTTGTCAGACACTGTTTGTGGCAATGGTATGAGGACCAGCTTACCCTCCTGTTTCCTTATGGTCAGTTCTAGACTTTGTTGCTTTCTAAACCTCTAACTGGCAGCTGTGGTCATTCCAAGAAGTGGGTTATTCCTGGTTTTAATGTGGTGGGAGGGAAGAGATCATCAAAGTTTGTTAAGAGAGGTAAAGATCTTGTATAGATGAGAATCAGAGTAGTGGGATGGCTTCCATGTGAGGAACAGCTGCTTGCCATCTCTTCAGCCTGGAAATGCAAGAATTGGGTGGAAGGCAAAGAGGGCAGAAGGATTGAAGAAATGATGAACTCATTTCTTCTTCAGGGATGTGGTAGCTGGAGTGCCACAAATGAAGCAGCAGGTCCTGGGTTTGAAACAAAAGAGATCCCACACTGTAGTTGATCTGTGTAACTGCTTGGAATGGAATTTTGAGATGAATCCCCATGAAATCTGAGTTATGGAGCTTTCAAATGGAGCTTGACTTTGTTCTGAGTAAGGTAGCAGAGCCACACTGTGGAGGATGAGGCTTTGAGTGCAGAGAATGAGTACCAAAACCAGCTGTGGGGCAGCACAAGACATCAGTAAGTATAAACCAAGCACAGGAAGCAGCAGTTGAGTTGTGCTGTGGTTGCCTTGCCACTTGGAGGGGATGTTTGACTTTTCAAATGGTGAACAATAATACTCTGGGAAAAGTTTCATTGTTATTCAGCAAGAGGAGCCTGTTGGTGCTGCCTCATTGAGGAGCTCTTGGACACCCTGGATGTGGGAGAGGGGAACATCAAGGTCACTACATCACATCATGAGGTTCTGAGAACTCATTGTGCAGAAGATGAAGCTTATGCTTGAGGAGAGAGGAGACCTGAGCCCTTTGTCCTAAAAGTTCTATAGACATGAAAAGCTGTCATGACATATTATTACTGAATAGAAACCTTTTGGTTGCTAAAAGCCACATTAAATTTGAATGTTATGACAAGTATGTAAGAGTTAAAATATTTCAAGGTCTAAACTCCAGTTTATCCAAGTATTCAATTCCTCAAACTCTGATAGAAGGATTGGCAATACAATCCTTCCTAGGAGTCACTGTGTAAATGAGTCTTTTTACCCAGTTCAATTATTCTCTCATGACCTTGCAGCATTGGGTACTGAGGGTGTCATGGGCAGCTTCTGCTTCCTTCTCACCAGTCTCTGCTCTGGCTCAGTCTGTGCAATGGGGAGTCACTTCTGGCTGAGCCCCAGCTGTAGCTCTTGGCTCCAGTGGAATCCAGCCCAGCAGAGTGTGCTGAGCCAGACAAGGGGGTAATGTCGCTAGCAGGAGTGAGCCAGAGATCCCTGGGATAGGAGGAGAATGGGAGTAAGGTTTTGTGTGACAAGGTAGAGGTGTCATGATGAAATTATGCTTATAGGCGATTTAACTTTTTAAAAAATTATCTCCAAGTTCATGAGACATGACATACTGGAGAGAGTGCTGGTAATTACAGTAAATAATCATTTTATGAGCACTTGTGTGATAGTAACCCTAATAAATTCTGTTTCTCCCACACTGAGGTCACCTTCTCCCTGTCTGTAACACATCTTATGGCAAAGTTTTCTTCAGCTGTGAAGTGCTAGAAAATACAGGAGTGATAGCACTGGAGAAGATGGAGTAGAAGTGCTTAGGAGGAAAAATAGATCAAGAATAGGTAGTGTTAAAGGGAAATAAATAGGATTATTACTGTACTCTATTGTTAAGGATTGCACGGAGAAAAGGGATGAGTAATATTTACAGAGCTGTTGAACTACAAAAGTTGGTTTGGTTTAATGTTCAACACAGTGAATGGTGGAGTCCATAGCTCCTTAACAAAGTTTCATGAGGAGCAGCTCACCAAAGGAAATGTGAATTAAGCTGAATTGTGCCTTGCCTGCTGAGTACACCTGAAAGGTAGAGAGGCTGGGGGTGTGGCAGGTCAGTAAAGTCAGGGACAGTTCAGACACTTGATTGCAAGTGGCATCTTTTTTCAGGTGTGTCCTGACAGAATCTAAGGCACTGCTGTTTTAAAGAAGAGTGTGAGATTGGCTGGAGCTGTGTAAAATAAAACCTTCCAAAGGACACAAACTGGAACTGCTCTGCTGTGCACTTGAATGCAAGCAGGAGTTTTTCCTCACTGGGGTTGTCACTGCACTGCTTAGGCTTTATTTCATAAGGTACAGTCCTAATTTAAACTTTGACTTGCTGTTACAAAGTATAAATCAGAAGATGAAAAACCTCCTGCTATAGGTTTTTTAATAGAAAGTGACAGTTTAATTTGGCAGAGTACAACTGAAAGGATGCTTAAACCTGGTAGAGAGTGCCAGCATCAGCAGCTCCAGAGTAGCTGGAAATGAAAACAGAAAGATGAATAATTAACAGATAAGCTGGAGTTCCTCAGATACTTTGAAATTACTTAAGAAAAGTTTACTTCTCCATTAAATCCTGGAGATCTATTTCTGTAGTAAACCTGGTTCTGCTTAATGAAAAATAGTGAATCTGTGTTACTGGTGCTCAACAGTGAAAGTTTGGGGTTTGTTGTTTCTATTTATTTAATGAGAAAGTACTTTTGGAGGGAAGCCCATTTTTTGACCAATAGGTAATTTCTTGCTGTCATATTGGTGTATCTTTCCCAAAATACAGCAGCCTTTGAAACTAAATTAATTTAGGTTTGTTGTGTTCCTTGAGGTCCAAGAACCTTCGGTGTTTAGGTGCAGTGAGGAATTAATGATCAATTGTGGCCCTCTTGGCAAGGCATTCCAAACCAGGGTGCAGCTTTATGTAACAAGGAGCTGTTAAACACCAGAGTTACTCCATGTGCTTATGGAAAATGGCATTGAGGGAATGATCATCATGCTAATAATGGCACAGGAAATACTCCTTTTTTAGTATTTCTACCATCTATTTTACTAGCTGTGAAACAGCTTCATGAGGTGGGATATGGTTCAGCCAGATGGTGGAATCAAAAGAGCCAGTTTGTCCTGCAGGGAAATGACTCTGCAGAGTCCTTGCTTTGCAAGTTTTTTTATTTCAGCCTACAGGAGGCTTTGTGAACCCAGATGGGGATTTCAGTTGAGAAATTTGTTTAGAGCATTTTGTTGGTGAAATCTAGGCAGTTTTGCTTTGAGAAAAAAAATTAATGCCAGCAAGTTTGTCTTGTCTTCCCCCCACCCCTTGTGCCACCTTACCAAGTAGGATGACAGCCTGCTTTTGTTCCAGTTTCCTCTTCATAATATTCTAATTTGGGAAATGTTTCTTATTTGATGAAGATATGTACTTTTTATAGGAAACCAATTTAACTTGGGTTCTGCTGCTCTGATTTCCAGTGTTAAGTGTATTTGTAACAGCAGTGACCAAAGTGAAGAGAAAAAGTGATGCCAGTTTTTGTGTTTTATGCACAACTGGTTAATATTTTTTGCATTAAAATCCTGCCTTTGATGTTTACCATACTGCCTTCCGTCTCCCTTATGTATCAGCATGTTCAGATATTCCCATTTTATACCTGCTCTGAATCTTTCACAAAGGATTTGCTTCCCAACATCTTTAAAAAAGAGAGCACCCTGTCTCTTAGTGCATGTAGCTTTTTGGTATTGGTGATTTTTGTGTAAAAGCACAGTAGAGTCAAATTGCTCCATCACTTTTAAGGGTAAGGAATATTGCAGGAGCAGTTCCAGCAGGATTTTTCTCCCAAGGGAAGAACAGAAGTAACTGAGGTCTCAGCCATCCTGATGATGACATCTCTGGTTTCCCTCTGCCATGACTGGTGTCATCAGTGAGGCAGGGTCAGGAGGTGCTCTAGTGAAGTGTTGGGAGATCGGCAGTAGCAACAGGTGCTGTCACTCGGTGATTATCCTGAGGCATAAAGTCAAAGGACAAATGAAAACAAACAAAACCAAGCAAACAGCCTCCAGGTATATGTATCTATCAGCAAGTCAAAGCAGCGCAATTGTAAACTAAGGGAAGGCATTATTTGGCTTCTGACATAGTGTGAAGGGTATGTTTTAGAATGTGGAATTACTCAAGTGTGATACATTGTATTTTCCTGTTGTAATGCTGCTTAATACCATAATGAAAGGAAACTAGAGAACTGAAATGCTTTTGGGCTCAACATAATGAAGCAGACAAATGTTCTTTTTCTTTTCTTTAAATGTCAGATTTGGTTCTCATTATTTTAAGAACCTCTGTTAAGAAGCAATTGGTCAGGCACAATTTTCAGCAAGCATTTGGTCCACAAGCCTTAGCTTCTCAAATGCTAATCCCAACTGTGTTTTATTACCATTCCTATTAATGCAACAAGTATCATGGTGTCACTTTTCTTATTTCTGCTATCAGGGAAAAGGTTACTGACCAAGTACAGCTCTTGCTGCTTGCATTTTGTGACTGTTCTCAGCTTTAACCTTGAGACTACATTGGTAACATGGCTTAGAGATAAAGCTGACTTTATTACTGGAGTAAGAAATTCAAGTTTGGGGCTGGGGAATTTGATGTGTTTTTTTAGAAAGACTAAGAGCTTTGCATTACTGAAAAACTACTTATTGTGTTTGGCCAGTTAAAAAGGATCTGTTCTATTGCTTTAAGAAGTTCCTTTGTAGCATGTTTGCACTAGAGATGGTGATTTTGAAAGGAGGGGTGTACAACTCCAAAATCCTGTAGGAAATCCTGTTAAACTTTATCAAGTACTTGATCAAGTTGAGGCTAATCCCAAGTCACAATGTTTGCTTTTCCTATCCTGGAATTTGTAAGCAAATTGTGGTTTTCAAGGTAACATCTACAACTTGAGTAGATGGAGGAAAATCAAGAAGTTAAATTGATTGGAAGGAGTCTTGTGTGGAAATGCATAGATATTAAGATACAGATCAGAAAACATAGTAAAAAAATAGAATTGGTGTCACCGATTAAGTGAGTTTTGACAGAATATTCAGTGTCTTATAAAACAGATTCTAGCAGGGTTTTGGAGATGAGTTATTGCTTTTCACCTGTGCTTAGTATTGAAAAATAGAATATCCATGTTATGTCAAATTAAAGCAGCTTACTAGCAAATACCAGGAGTTTGTTTTTGATGATAGTTCATGGTACCTTCATCATTTCTTTCTGTGTAGTGTGGTGGATGTGCTGTATCTCCCTTGAGGAGTCAGTCTGTAGTGTGGTGTAGTGAACCCATCTGTTGGTCTGTCTGAAAGCTGGATAATGGGGTGAGTAACAGAATGGCATCTGCTGGGAGTTACTGAGGCGCTGTCCCTTCGAGAATGACCCAAATGTGACTCTCATTCCTTCTAAAAAAGTCTTTCACAGCCTTGTTATTGGTAGAGGTAGTGCTCTTTAGCTGTCCATTGTCACTAAGTGTCTTTTTTGTTAACTGAAGCCTCATGCCTGCATTTGAATCTTATCTAAACCCTTCACCCGAGAAACGAGGCAAGAGGGTTTGTTTTCTGAATGGAAGGATTCAAAAACAATCAGTGTGTTGTTTCTTGTAACTTGCTGAGTAGCTTGAGTTGTTTCTTGAGGGGATAAATATTTTTTTCATTTTCTTCGTGTGTAAGTTGTCCTTTAAGGGAAAAGCAGAATACAATCCATCTGCAAGAATTTGAAGCAATTTTGTGAGTTTGGTTAATTTGCTGTCCAACAAGAATTTCTTTGTCCAGCTTGTCAGTGGGGGAGCAGGATACAATCTGGGAAACCTTGATAACACACGGCAAAGAGCTTTTAGTGTGTCTGATCTGTCATGCAAATATAAACAAATGCTGCTGCATAAAGCAGAAATGTATGGCAGGGAGGTGGGAAACTCTCCCCCAAAACAAGAGAATGAGCAAAAGGGCTGTGTTTAGCTCCACTGTCCTTTTAAGCTGTCTGAGAATGTTGTGCAAAAGAGCAGCAGTCATTCCTCAACTGAAATAGTAAGTGTACCATGTGCCAAGTAAACATTGAATGGGTGCCAGGAGCTTCCAACAGCAGCCCCAGGTTTACACCTGGTGAGACTGAACTCAACAAGGATCTCATGAAGCTGCTCAGGGAAATGTTGAGGCAGGTATGATGCTCAGCAATTTGTGAGCGTGGATCTTACAAAGCCAAGGGTGTATCTCCTTATTCCAGATGACACTGAGGCAGCTGGGTAATGCTCACCAAACCAAATCAATTCACTTCAGAGGGCTTGGAGGGAAAGGCGTTTTGTCTGTCGGTTGTTTGGAAATGCAGCTGGAAAGCACTAGACTGGCAGTTTTTTCAGAATCAGACATTGCATTTGTGCTTGAGAGAAGATTAGTTTGGGGCTTCCTTTTTGCTTTAGGGAGAAAAATCCTTCAGTGTGTAGCAAGTTGCTGAACAAATACTGAAACATTGCAAAATGGAATTGACATGCAGGTGTTGTGGCACAAGGAAATGTAATGCAGCTGTACCTTTTGGTATGAGGAATAGAAAAAGAAGGTTATGTTGGTTGTAGGAGCAGAATTCCACCCTTTCTAGGAATGACCTGAAAAACGTGAAATTTCTGTAGCAGGCTTCATCAGTATGTAATCAAAATGCAGAATTTGCCTCAAGTTCAGGACTTGTGGTTTTGATACAGGAGCTTCCCTCAGCAGCTGACAGAGTAAATAGAGAAGTGCCTGCTGGTCTGTGTGCCACAGATGGGAGCCTTTTGTTCAAATTCAGGAAACCAATGCAGAAATTGCTTTCTGGATGTCACTGCACCACTGTGTTTATCAGCAGACAAACACACCAGTCAGTGTGTGTAAATAGCCACTAATAATATGTGCTCCCAAAGGAAATGTTTTCAGTGGCTTCAGCATATTTTTTCAGGTGTGAAAGAGAAGATGGGTGGAAACAAGCTTTAAATAGCAGCCAGTGTGTGCATTTCCTGTCTTTGTCTCTCTTTTAATACCGAGTTCTTCTGTTAGGAGATTAATACATGGATCATCTCTCCATATCTCTCCAAGCACCTATCCTGCCTCCCACTGAAATACACATTAAGCTCATCTATTGTGAAATAAATCCCCAGAAATCTCTCCAAGATAGACGTACAGGTGTAATGGATTGAATTAAAATTGAGTGACATAAGTTTAAAAAATACTTGGTAAAAACAGTTAATCCTGATGAAAGGTATAAATACCTTGCCTGAAGCAGAGATAATGTTGGACTGAAAATAATGTTACACATTTTAATCACTTTTACTGCAACCATTTTTATCTATGAAATAAGCGGTCTTGGAAGCTCTTTTCAAGTAAAAGAAGGCTTGAATGGTATTGTAGTTGTGAAATCTGCTCAGTTTGGAACCTGGGAAGTGTGTAATGGTCTGTTCTCTTTCCTTCTCTGTGTAAATGCAGTTGAAGAATTACTTTCAGTACCACTTTAGACAAGTTCTCAGAAATTCTAAGCTTAGCAGTGAGCTTCTTTGTTGTCACAGTAGCGCAGAGGAAATAATGTAATATTTACTGGAGAGCCATTCAACTTTGAGCAGGGGATCCCAGCATTAGGTACCATTGGGCCTGCTTGTTCCTGATTACAACAGGGAGGTGGTACCTAACCAAAATTGAAATCACTGCAGCAATTGTTGTCATAGGTTTTGCAGCCCATTCAGTGTCTTGTAGCTGCAGCTCACTCCCAGCTGTCCCAAGGCCATTGCACAGCATTCCAGCACCCTCTCTAATGAGGCTTCCTGTGTCCCAGTCTGGGGCTCTGGCCAGGGACCGGCCCCTGGTGTGGAGCACGGGGGTCACTGGGATGGGGGAGCAGCCTCTGTTACTGCTTGCTGTGCTGCTGTCACATCTGCACTGGCCTGTTCTTGTGAGGGAGCTGGCAGGGGAGTGATGCTCCTGAAAAGGAGCTAAGCCTCTTGGAAATGGAAAGCCTTTGGGAGTTATTTTCAGGTGACTGTAATGTTTTCTTTTCTCAGCCTTCCATGGAGTCCAATTAGCCTTGTCTGTGCCATTTCAAGTCATGTGCTGGAGGTATTAAATACCCAGGTGGAGAGGTAGATAAAATAATAGGGCACTGTTGGGGACAACTTGTATAAAAAATCCTTTCCTTAGTATTTTTTCCTCCTGGGAAGCTGGGAGGCCTTGGAAACAAAATGTGGGCAGTGATTATCTGTTGCTGTGGAAGGCAGCCAGGTGGATCTGTGATTGGTCTCATGTGGATGTTAGGAATTCATGGCCAATCTCAGCACAGCTGGCTCAGGCTCTGTCTGAGCCACAAACCTTTGTTATTCATTCCATGCTGTTCTTAGCTTAGCCAGCCTTCTGAGGTGAAACCTTTTCTTCTATTCTTCTAGTGTAGTTTTAATGTAATATATATCATAAAATAATAAATGAAGCCTTCTGAAATACGGAGTCAGATCCTCGTCTCTTCCTTCAACATGAGACCCCTGTGAACACGGTCACAGGGCACCAAGTACATTTTGACCCAACTTTATCTGTATCCTAGGTGCTTAATTCAAAACTCAGCCACAGGTATAATTGTAAAGAAGTTTAATCTGTAGCTGGAAACAGTGAGGTACTTGAATGGGCAACAGGAGTATGAAACGTTTTCCTTTATCAATGCAAACTTTGTGCAGCTACACTACTTCTATTTCTACTTCTTCCCCACCAAGTTTTAGAATATTGCTGAATTGATGGCAGAAAAAAAGCTACAGCCACATCCTTACAGAAAACCTGTTGTGTCCATGGGTAGGTTCAGACTTCCCACTTGGTTTAGCATGAAGCAGATTTCTAGATATAAAAAGCCCTATACCTGTGCCCTTGGCATACATCATGTTGTGGCCTGGCCTTCTTGGTCATGATTTTCTTCAGTAGTGTCTGTAAACAGTTTTGGGACCCAGATTAAGTAAATGGTGTTAAATCAGGATATGTCTCACCTCTGCAGTCTCTCAGAACAGACCTACTCTTCATGGGAAATTCATAGCTTGATCATATGTTAAGCACAAAATGTGGTGGTTTTTTTGTTTTATTTTTAACTCCTTCTAGCATAAGCGTGTTTTCAGGTAATACTGATTTTCTTTTCTTTTTCTTACATAGAGTGCACAGCTACCAAAGTGTCTTCTCATTTAATGCACTGCACAAATAAACACTTCAAGAGCCGAAGTGTAATATTTCAGGGGTTTTTACCTGCACACATTGCATTGTGAAGGTGCTGTCCCTTGTCAGCCTGCCAAGCAAAGAGGAAACTGCCTCTGAAGCAGAGTCCCTGGGAAGAAGCTTTGACATTGTGTCTGTCACCTGGTGTTAATTGTCTTGTGGCAAATGCTGTTTCTAGTAGTGTTAAACACTTTAGGTGAACTGATTGTCAAGAAACAAGACAATTATCATCATTTGCCTTGTGCTTTACCTTTGGGGAAATATCTTATTGACAGGATTTATCTGTTTAAGGTCGGTGGTGAAGTGTGAGTTCAGCGTTGCTCTCCTTGGGCATTCTGAGCTGTGCTTACACTGACACTGAACTCCCATCTCCATCTTCCTGGTGCCACTAATGGTTTAGATATTATCTCTGAATGACATCTTCAGGAGGTCTCACAGGTAAGGAAATGGGACTGATGTCCTGGGATAACTTGTCCAATCTTTGGCAGTGTTTTAGTACCTCACTTCAGCCTAACTCATTGCCCTCCTCCCTGGGAGACCCTTACACACTGCAGTCCATGGGATCTCTGTGTGCTGAGGGGGAAGGGATGGGAGATGCTTGCTAGTGGTGCTTCAGTCAGCGTTTTACTGCCGTTCCAAACTGCCTTTTCTCCAAGCTGTGCATTGCAGACAGCACTAAATGACAGGTGTCAGTCGTTTTTTTTGTTTTAAAGCACCAAGCTACATAACACCTAGTGCCTCAGGAGGGAAGCCCTGTTATGGTTTTGCTGTAAGAGAAAATCATTCCCCTCTTGTTAGTCTGTCTTTGTTAATAGTTCAGTGAGACACTGCACCTCACTTGAGACAAGGAAAGCAGCAGTGGACATGGCAGAGCAAGCCAAGTCAGCACTTTGCTCATCTCATGTGCATTCATTATAAAATCAATACAAATGTAAGTGCTGTGGAACAAGGGTGAAGCAATCTGAGTGTAGTTCTTCTGCATTTCAGTTTTAATGACAACCTTTTTGCTGCAGCTGTAATATAGGTTCATCCCAAAATAGACACCTAGAATAGCCATTTTTATAGAAATAATTTCACCCAGAGGAAGGAGAGAGTTTAAATTACCTACTATGCAGAGCTCACAACAGAGTAAATGCTGACTCTACTATAAAATGCTAGGTAACTTTAGTGAGTATAATGAGCAGGATTTATTTAAGGACAATGAAAGGCAAATATTAACCTTAAAAAATGGGGTGTCAAAAAGATGGGATTTAACATGGAACTGAAATGGTAAAATGCTGATTTTCTTTTCTGCTATTCCAGTCCTGAAGGAAAAAGGGATTCATTACTAAGTTTTGAGCTTTTGTCAACTCAGTAGCCTTTGAACTAAAGAGAACTACAGTGCTTAGGTAAGTTCAACACACTAATGGAGTTTGTCCCTTCCACTTGAAAATGTCTAGCCTGTAGTCTACTTGGATGTTCTTTCTCTTCTTGTATTATCAGAGGTCCTGGGAGATTTCTCATTTATTTGATTTATGATAGCATAATGAGCAGTCTAATTGACACTGAATAAACTGAGTGATAATGAAATAGCTCTGCTGACTTGATGAAGGCAAAAAATTTACATAAAAAATTAAAAACATTAGTACTTTCTCCTGTTGTTGGCCTTATCTCTTAAATATCAGAAACCACACTTTCTTAGCTTTATCTGCTAGCAAAAGCATCATGCTCTCTGTTCTCCTGGAAATCCAGGGCAGTGAAATCCTGTGTCACATAACTTCCTAGAGAAAAGGCCTTTGTTTGTAACAAAATGCCAGCAACTGTTTGTGTTCATTTGCAGTCAGTTCAGGTGCCTGCAGAATTTTGATGGAGTCCATTCATTCAAAAAGCAAGGGCTTCTCACAGTTTGTGCCAAGGACTTCTGGATAATTAATTGTAATGGGCACTGTAAAGCTGAAAGCACTTTATTTGTACTGCCATGAGCAGTTTGGGGTAGGATGAAAATAGTTTTTCTTCTCATGCATGATTTGGGGAGTGAGAGGACGGCTGGCTAGCACGTCAATGAGATGGGCTTCTGCCTTCAGTGGAGCAAGAGGCTTCCCCCATAAAGCCACTGGTATTTACTTGTGCAGAGGCATTACCAAAGTGCTTAATCCAAACACTTACTGGCATAATTGGTAAAATGAGGTCTGGAGTTTGGCTGCAGCCAGTACCAAGACAGGGTTCTTGAGTTAGAATTTAGGCTAGAATTTCCTAAACTGAAGTTGTGTGCTGCAGGAGTGGGGCACAGCCTTTTTTTTCAAGGTTGTGTTTTTAAGGCAGAAAACAAAGTATCTGTTGAAATTGGTCGAGGATGTTACATCGTATCAAGACTTGGTTTATCCTTCTGCTCTTTTGGTGCTTGTAATAATGGGCAGGTTGCTTTTCTTCCCTCCTGTGTCATTACCATGGCATGTGTTGCCTGAGCTACTTTCAGCCAGAAATGTCAGAGAGCAACTGATCAGTCATTTCATCTTATTTACAGGCAGGCAGGATTTGCAGTGGTTTTTACCTTCTGTAGAACTTTTGTGATTCTGATGCAGCAAGAGCTTTTTCAAACATGTGCTGCAGTAAGAGTTCTCTTGTAATGCAGCGCATTGGAAGACAACACAAATCCAGAAACATCCCATGTAAGCAAAGTTCCCTAAGTGGACTTTGTTTGCAAATGCAGGGCTGGAGATGAACAGCATGACTGCAGAAATGTTCTTTATACAGGCCATGGTAGCCAAATTTGTATGCTGCATTGACTGCAGAATATCTGAGGAGACTGTATTCCTCTGAAATAAGTAAAATATCAGTGAAGTAGTATAAAAGTAGAAATGAAAGTTCCATCTGTCTTAACCGTACTCATTGACAAATTAACTGATGTTTCTTTGTTCTCAGAAGATAGTTTTTTGTTTTTACTTTTTTTAAACCTTCCCTTAGACCTGTGAAGTGTTGTGGGAATGCAGATTTTTTTAAGCAAGTTGAGGGTAGGTGCACTGCCAAGGCCTGTGTAACCTGAGGCTGCGGTCACAGTAGCAGCCCCAGATGCAAGCAGTCAGCCTGAGCCCCAGGCTGAGGGGGAACAAGCAGTGTGAGACCCCAGTCACGGTGTTTTCCAGAAGCTGCTGTGCTGACAGCAGCATGGCCATGTGTCCTCAAAGCAAGGCAGATAGCAGCAAGGCAAAGCTGGTCCTGGGGAGGGACAGAGGCCCAGCTTCTACAGCTGCTGGTCACTGCAGAGGCCTTGGTGGTGCACACCATCTTTCTCCAAAGGCCATTTTGGCAGGGGATTCAAATGGTTCCAACACCAGGTACTCCAAAATTCTGTAGCCTTCATTTGCACGTCTTACTGTGTGTGCTCCTTCAAGATGGAAAAAAGCTAGAAAGGTATTGATAGTGCACTGCATGAGCCTTGCAGTGTCAGTTTAAAGAGGAAATTTGTTGCTGTTTGCACTGGTCAGGCTGGTGCTGAAGGAATGGGGCAGGGCTGATCTGTGTCAGGAGAGGAACAGTTAATCCATGTGGCTGCAGGGAGAGCTTCCTGTGGAGCAAATGGAGCAGCTGCACGTGGGGATGCTGCAGAGCTCTGCAGGATGAGCCCTGGTTCTAACAGAGATTGTTCTAGCAAGGCTTAGTGTCTCTGAGGGCGTCCTTTGACACAGAGGCCTCTCTGTAATAATGATGCTTGCTCATGGACAAGTGTGACATCATTAACACAATTGTTAATGGTTTTTTGTTGTATGTCTGAGTTTGTCAGCCTGAGGGAGCCTGTGTGACCAAAGAGCTGTCTGTGGAACAGCTGCAGGCTCCACACCTGCACCTCCACTGGAAATAGTCTGGGAGCTTCTGCCTTAATGAAACTTGAAACCACACAGCTAGAAAAGGTTATCCTGTCACTTCTACTAAATTGGCTGCTGGGTTATTATTTTACTCTGCTTTTCTTTAGTTCCTGGACAATTCTGATCTGCCACCACCTCTTCAGCTCAGTTCTGCCCAATTTTGCCTTAATGGAAGATGAAGTTGAAATGGTACTTCTAATTTCTTTTAAGTTCATTCTTGTGGCAAACACTGTCTTCTGAGTAAGTTTTTTGGTGTGATGTTAAAATAATAATTACTAGTCCTTAAATAAAAACCAGTCTTTAAAACAACAATAGTAGAGTAATAACAAAGATGATTCCTGCAGTCAAGGACTCACTTGCCCTTGGGTGCTGTATGACAGTGCCAGGATGTAGTGCCTCAAGCTTTCCTTTCTGTGCAAGTGTGATTGTGGCATTCCATTCATATTGGTTTGTGATAGAATCAACACAGCACAGCTTGAAACAAACACTGAGGAAATGTGATTTGTGGATGCATTGAAGCAACTGAATAATTTGGTCTGCCCCAAAGCTAAAGTAAGACTAGAAATATTTTTCCAACCAGGGGAATGTTATAAAAAGCTGTCAGCCCAGTGTACGGTCTAGTTATCTTGTGTTATTGCATCTTGCAAGTGTAATCAAAACCCATCATCACAGATGATCACCTTTTGCTGATTTTACATGTAAGGAACAATTTGCCCCAGGTCAGTTATGGTCATTATTAAATGTAAGTAACTGGTGCTAATATTTACATTTTTATCAGCAATAAAGGCCTTTGACTGTAGGAGTAAGTGTTCTTTGGACTAGATATTGAAAATCAGAAGTTATCTCTCAAGTAATTTATTAGCACACTGTAAATTTCTAACCATGCAGTGCAGATCTTATTTCTGAGGAGTGCAATTTGTTGAGTGATTTCTAGGGCTGACAGCACTAAGTTCAGCAAGTGCATTAAGTGCTGCAACTTCCTTTTGAGAAAAAAAAAAGTGCTTTATGTTATCAGAGAGTCATCAAACTTGTAATCATGAACCTATCTGTTGCTGTTAGCTAATCAGACTGGTTGTTCCATGGATAATATGTTCAGGTAGTGTTTTAGTACATTGCCTCTTTTATTGCTTTTCTAACTCAGTAACCATCTTTTCCTTGGTGACTCACCAACAGGGTACATAAAAAGTCCCTTAAGAATATGTCAATCTTTGAAGTGAGAGCATGTCCCCCTCTTTCACTGTGGAAATCCATTTAGAAATTCAATTTCATTGTTAATGAACAGAATAAAAAGGAAAACTCTTGAATGAGGAGAAGAATTATGGTCAAGGTCAAAATTAGTACTCAAAGCTGTCAGCAGCCCCAAAGACATGAGATTGGCATCAACACTTCTGCTATTGCCAGTTCCCATTGAGTTTCTTTGTAATTCCTGTCCCGTGGTATTGCCCTGGCTTTCAGTTGTTGAGCTACTCCTGGAAAGCTGAATGCATCCAGCAGACAGTCAAATGAAAGACTGGGCCAGGCAGAGTGTGCTGCAGCAATTGGCTCATTTCCTTTCTTACAGGAAAGTGTTGGGACAATCTAATGGAAAATGGAGACCTGGGTGGTGAGCAGTGAGATAAACTACAAACAAAAGGTGCTGTGCTATAAACTATTCCCTTCCCTCTGTTATCTCCCCCACCTTCTTGCTTGTCCCCTCTCCTGTGACAGGGACAAAGATGGAAATGAAAGTCAAGTGCCAGCCTTTGACTGCTTTACTGAATGAAAAGGATTCTGAGTGCTTGAGGTGAAGGAAGCCAGCAGGAGAATGAAGGGTGTCATGGAAAAATAACAGTGCTGCTGTGTTTGTTCTGAAAGCCTTTATTTAATAACTAAGTTATTAGTGCAATTGTGTCCATATTAAAAACAAGTCATTTTATTGACATTTGATTAGCAAATCAGCTTTATTAGGACTGGGAATAATTGTCCCAGGTTATTTATTTCAGTTTAATAGTACAACAGCACACGTATCTGCAGTGTGTGTTCTCATTGTTAAAGGCTCTTTGTACAAATATTTAAATACCTAATAATTGGGGGCTTGACATTTATTAGAGTGTAGGCTTGGGGAGGACTAAATAATGCTTTTTAATGGAACTTGACAGCATTAAAATGCAAGTTGTACTAATTCCATTATTGTAGTGCCATAATGCAAAATTATAGAGAGCTGCAACTTGGATTTATAATTTACTTCCACCTTCCGAGTCTTTAATGTATTATGGTTGCATTTGCTCAAATATATGGAAAAAAACAAGGGATCTTGAATCTTACTATGTTTTTTTCCCCTTCCCAATAAAGGGCAAACAGATCTGAGTTCATTTACCTAGCAACATCCAAGTGTCTGTGCTTAGAAATAGAGTTAGTGCTAGATGAGCCTGACAGGTGGATAGTCACAGAGATTGTTCATTCTGGAAAAACTCAGAGCAGAATGCCAGAAACTGAAATTCAGGATAAAATGCTTCTGCATGTTTTCTGCTTTTCTGCTCCCAGACAGGATAGTGGGCTGATGCAGAGTTCCTAAAGAATCTTCCATGCCCACATCAGGAGATGCAGATAAAAGCATGTCAGGGTATTTGTGCTATTTTTTTCCAGTTAAATTGAGAGATGGACTTCTCTTAGCCTGCTGCTCTGTGGAAGAGCACATATTGACAAATGACACACTTGTAATGCTTTCTGACAATAGCAGTGCTTCCTGCCAATTTCTGCTGCCAAGAATAATGACTGTCTGCTACAGCAAACAACTCATGGATGTCTCCAAATGACCTTTGAGCAACTGCTGTCAACATGAACTCCTCTGCAGCCTTTCCACCTTCCCTGGGAATTGCTGGTGTTGCATCTGGAGTGTGTGAAGGTAAGGGACAGAAGCACAGCTGGATCTGTGTGAGTCTGGATGGCATTGCCACTGGTCTGGTTCTGCATCTTGTGATGAACACTCGAGGTTACAGTGACAGATGATCTCTGGGGATGGGGAAAGGCGCTTGCCTGTGTGCAAGTTTGTCACACGAAGGGGATAAAAACCACACAGGAGTTGTTCTGATGTGTGCAAGGGGCAGGGAATGAGCTTTAGAAGCCACTGGATCACATGAAGGTCATGTTGTTCAGGTTCCTTAGAAAACAACTATAAGCATGCAGCTTCCTAGAAATCACAAGGCAAAAATAAGCTACAGGAGGTGAAGCTGGAACTGGGGAGTTGAAGTTCCTGATCAATGACAGATTTCCTGTGGGACCAATTAATCCTCAGTTAATTGTGTAAACCAGTTGAGTAAAACATGGCTTCTTGTAAGAGAATTATTGCTTCTTGGTCATGGCAGTTTTCTGTCATCTGTGCGGTGTGACCCCATCTGGTTCTCAGGCAGCTCTCTTTAGCTTCCAGCCCAAAATGCCAAGACAGTACAAATATTTGAGAAGAAGGAATAAGATCCCTTGGATTTGAAAGAACACAAACATCTCATCCTATTGTTTAGAGAGCTGCTCTCTTGAGGCTCATGTCAGAGGACTACTCTTTAAAGATATTTATATGTGTAACATATATTTAAGAATAAGTGTGAAGAAGAGGTTGCATAACGTAGCTTGGGCTGCTCTGAACATCGCTCTTGGAGGTTATTTTTCTTACAAAGCTGAGAAATTCTTCTTCTTTTTGGCAGAGAGAAGAAAACAGAGCTGGACCAGTGGACGGAGAAGATGGGGATTACAGTATCAGAACCAGAACTCGTGGAACACCAGTTTGCCAACTTGCCACCAGCGCCTCAGACTCAGGTTTGCATCCTGGCTTTTTATGCTCCAGCGTCAGAACCTCTCTGTTCTGGAACACACTTCCCACCCCCCAGCACAGGGCCTCAGTAATTCACAAATATGTTCTCCATCTCAACTGTGACCCTCTGTATGGAACTGTGTGATAGAACTGAATCCTTATAGCTCTGCTTGCTTCATGGGAGTTGTTCAAACACTTCTGCTCTTGTAATGTGAGGCAGCTGTTGGGAACAGAAATCTCATTCCTAAACACTGAAATTTAACAGCATTTTAGTAATTAAAAGGCAGCATTTTTGGTGCTTAATTTTAGCCTGGTGTTGCTATGGAAAATAAAGAGCTGTGCTTTCCCTTGCCCCCTGGTTCCCAAAGAGAAAATTGAAAGCATTTGATATTCTTCCTCTCTGCAACATAAAGCAAAAAAATTCCCAAATAAAATGGCTTTTAGTATTGTGGTACACAATATAAGAAAGCACACTGTAAATTAATTATTCTCTACAGACTACATTATTATGAGATTTAGATAAGCTTTGACCTTTGCTGCATCCATTTGCATAATGCAGCACACAGTACTGTGCCATTGTGGATTTTTCATCATTGCCTTGTGCTGCTACTGATACTGAAATGTGTTCACTTCAAATACTCCATTGTGTGAATTTTAATTGCCAATACTCTTCATGTTAATTGTTGGACTAAAGCAGTGCTGAGTACAATTTCTCTCTTAATACCCACTGGCTTCCAGTATCTGAAAGACAACCAGGACTGGAGTTGGATATTGAGAGCACAGGATATTGATCATTAGAAGTCCATACAAATATTATGCTTAACTGGGGAAATTCCTGTGGAATAAAACATTGGCCCTAATTTTCACTGATTTCACTAAAGCTTTTTTTTTTTTTTTCCAAATCCTAAAGAGGAGCACAGTTATGCTTTCAGGAATTAATCTCCTTGTTATGTACATGACTGACTTTGGAAGAGGTGGGTTAAATGATGAAGCTATTAATCAGCATGTGCAGGCAAAATGAAAACAGTTAAGAAATATTCTTTATTAGTAGGATATCTTAAATACAGGTAGCGAAATGGTGTGCTGGGCTGGCTGCTTGGCAAACAACCAGAATGGACAGATGGTTTTTCATGATCTGTTATATGGAAATATAAGGTTTGTAACAGTGTGCTTTATATTGATGCTTATTGATTTGTGAGAGAGCAATTTTCAGGCTGCTTGTTCAGCAAACACTCTACGTCTTCCTTTGCATCTGCAGAACAGCTGCTTAAGCTAGGATTGCCAGTGTTTTATTTCTGGGAAGCTGCAGGCTGTCCTAATGTCTTCCCAAAGCCAAAGAAATGAGTATAAAGTAGGATTTTGGGGCTGTGATCCAGGGTTTATTGTCTATGAGCTTTTTTTTTTGCTGTGTAAAATCTTGCTCCATACTCACTCTATTCCTGCTAATATACGATGTCAACAATTAGGACAGAAAAAAAAGTTTCTCTTTGTAACCATTTACAAATGGTGGGGGGTACATTGAGTTTAGGTAGTCATGCAACCAGTGTGTTTGCTGAAAAGGATCATTGTAAACAATAAGGCCATGGTATAAAATCCTAATAGCCAATAGTTGGTTACTCAGGTGGTTACTCTGGAGAAGGGAGGCGGAGGATTTCATATCTACAGGACATAAAAATTAGAAGTTGTTAATTACCATGTCTGTTTCAAAGCCTCAGCTTGGAAGTTGCACTAGGTAAGGTGCAGAGTTCAGATCTTTTAGGTAATCAATATTTCTTTAATTTCTCATGTGCCAATAATACTGGTGTTTTTGTCCAATCATGCCACCCCTTGCTGTTGACTTCACTCCTTTTGATAGCTATTGGAAGCACAAACCCACCTCACAAGCTGTGAGAGAACCTGTGGGACAGTCCCGTGGTTGCCTCACGTTTATGGTATTTACAGGGGCCAGAGAGAACTCGGGATGAATCTCTCTGAAGCACACACAGGTATCCCGTGTGTAGGGCAATGCCCCTTCTTATACAATATTTTTCACTTTGGCAACTTCATCCTGGTGTTAATTCCGTGAGAGGTACTGAAGATGAAGAGGAATATTTTTGATCCTTACCCCTGCCTGCACCACCTCACCTGCCTTCTGCTGCTCCCCTTTGCTTTCTAATCAGATGTAATCACTGAGATAGAAAAGATGGCTTGATTTCATTTCCTTCATTAAAATGTCTTGGGGATCTTTAAAATCCACTTTGCACTTTTATCTTTGGCTGAATGCTGGTGCTGGCTCATACCTAAGGCAGCAAATGTAGATGGAAATGCTGTACTGAACATAACATAATTATGTTAGGAGGAACAGTGATTGCTGCACTGCTAGGATAAAGATTAAATTGAGCCTGTGGGACAATATGCCTGATTCTCGGTACACGCGGCGCGGGGGGGGGGGGCGTTCTCGGTACACGCGGCGCGGGGGACCGGGGTTTCGGCTTGCCACGTGGCGTGGGGGAAGCTGCTCTCTCAGCTCCACGGGGGGGCTGCATTCCACGGCGGGGGAGGCTTTGTTTCCACCTCGGTTCGGCAGGGCGTGCCGTGCTGTTGCTGCCCGGGAATTTTCAAAGCACTACATACAGCTGCATTGTGAAGCTTTTGTCTGTTCGTTATCGCTTTCTATCTGTGGTTTTTTTTTTTAATCGGTAGCTGATTTTAGCTTTGTTTTTGGTCAGGCAGGATTAAGTACTTTGCTTTTTACATCTAACATGGGTTCCAAACTCAGCATTGTACAAAAAGGAGTGTATTATAATATTGTTAGTGGTAATGTGAAGTTCTCTAAAGGAAAATTAAAACAGTTTATAAGATGGCTTTTCCTCCACTTCCCAAAAATTTCCCCTGAAGAAATCCACAATATTCAATTCTGGGATAAAGTTGGGAATGCATTGATAACCTTAGGACAATCTGGCAATGTACCCTCAGCTAAATTTGTGTTCTGGAGTTTACAAATTCGAACTGCATTGCTCAAACAAAGCGAAATGGAGATAAAGCCAAATGCCAAGCCATGTACCTCTGCTCTCCCTGTTCCTCCCTCTCCTAGCTCTAAAACCCCTAAACCTCTTACCCCAAAACTTGGTATTTTAAAGAGAGCACACTCATTGAGAAGTCGACTTTCAAAGTCTGCTGAAATACCTGAGTTGCCCTGTCCACAAGGCCCTGGCCAGGCTGCGTGGAACCTTTCCCAATCCCCTGTGTCCCCCACTCTGAAACCCAGAGTCAGCTTTCCAGAGAGCAGTGATGCCCAAAATGGCCCCCAATCCCTAGGGGGTCCGCAAAATGGAGGATGCCACGTGGCACCTTCCCAAACCTGGTCTTCTTCTTCCCAAAATCCTCTTAAACATCCCAAAATTCCAGCCCCATCCCCCTCTCCTCCTGTTCCTCGTGACCCCTTCCCCCCCCTTTCCTGCAGTACCCTCAGCTCCGCCCCTCTACTCCTCCCAGGGGGCGTCTGCTGACGTGATGTCACCAGGTGTCCCCGCCCCCTGCCTGCCCCCTGACCCCGCCCCCTGTTCCCACGGTTTCCCCGCCCCTTGCCTGCCCCCTGTCCCCGCCCCCTCCCCGAGTTCCCACGGTGGGGACACACCCACTGCCGGTCCCCAAACCTGTAGCTGTGATCCCAATGCTTCTGTTTCAAGGGATACAGAGCAGGGAACAGCAGATTCAATGCATAGTCCCATGTTGTCACTGGCTCCTGTTACCTTTCAGCCTGCAGCACAAGGGGGGGCAGCCCCGACTGCTATTTGGAATTCTTTTGGACGACAATTGATTAAAGAGATCTGTAAATCTCATAAAGAATATGGTCCACACAGTCCATATTTCCGTGGCCTTTTAAATTCTGAATTGAGTAGGACTGTAGTGATTCCACATGATTTAAAACAGCTTTTTTCTTGTCTCATGACTTCCACGGAATTCAAATTATGGGAAACTGCATGGAAACAGCTGCTAAAAGATGCTCTCCCAGGCTTGCATGCTGATCCAAACACAGCCAAAGACAGCAGTGGTAACCCTATTACCATTGAGCACCTCTGTGGTGAGGGCCAATGGTCTTCCCCCTCAGTCCAAGCTACTGCAATTCCTGCAGAAACACTCGAGAAAGTAAAAGGAGCAGCTGAAAAAGCATTCTTTTCCCTCCAACTTGAAGGGCCTTTTGAGCCCTATAGTAAAATTAAACAGCTACCATCAGAGCCTTTTGTGAAATTTGTAGAAAGGTTAACTAGAGCTATTGAAATACAAGTTAAAAAAGAAAATGCTAGAGAACCAATTTTAGAGGAAATGGCATTTACAAATGCAAATGCACAGTGTCAAGCGGCAATCCTGAGCCTTCCTACGGAACTTACTCCTACATTAAAAGACACGCTTCTAGTCTGTAACAGGAAAGTGCCTCTGAGTGTGGCTGAAGACTCCAGACCAAGGCTGCTGCCAAGACCACATCAGCTTGTCGCCATTGCCAGCCCTGCACCTTTCCCCTCAGCACAGCAGTACCCTGGGCAGCAGCGGAGACCAGCAATGGTTGAGCCCACAAAACCATGCCTGCTTTGTAATAACCTAGGGCACTGGAGTAACCAGTGCCCCCTGAAAAGGGAATTTGATGAATTTAGAAATGGCAGGGGAGGAGAACTACAAGCCCTCCCTGTGGGTCAACAACAAAAAAACTGAAAAGGGAGCGCCCGCCTGCCAGGCGTGCAGACATAAAAAGAGCAGGCCAAGGGAATATGGGTAGCAAATCAAATCAAGCGCGCGATAATATTAATGTTTGTGTAAGTGAAGCAGGTGCTTCAAAGACCAAGTCTGCTAGTACGCTGTTGAAAGTGAAACGAAATAACCTTTGTTATGATTTAGGTAATCCTGTGTTAACCACGTCTTCTGTCAATGAGCCTTACAGGTTGCAGCTTACAGAGTCACTTCTCCTGAAGGACAGCAACTGGCATTTTGTCTCTGTCAATCCTGAACAGAAGGGTACTTGGAACCGAATTCGTTGTAAGTACGTCGTCATTGGGGACACCAAACACACACCACAAGAGATCAGAATTGCTCCAGGAATGACAACATCAGATCCTGAGCAATTTGTTCTCGGCCTGCACTGTTTCCACCCACCCCTGTTTCTTCCCAAGGGACAAATTGTTGCACAAGCTATCCCTGTGCCATCTTTACCTGAAAATATCGAAAAACAAGGGCCCACAGTTGCCCGGGTCCAAGTTATTGGGAAAGATAAACCCAAATTATGGTGCAATGTCAGTGGGGGTGGGGAGTCAAAAGGCATTGAGATGCTTGTAGACACAGGTGCAGACTGCACAGTGATTCCAGCAGAATAACGAGCACATGGCCTGATCACCTTTTTAAGCTCCCGGGACAGGGGGAGGGGGGGGGACAGGTGACCACCAACCAGGTGAAGGGGGCGGGGTCTCAAGGGACGAGGGACACCTAGACATAGGCCAATGACCCCTGGGCATAGGGGCATCTTTTGAACTTGACCAATCACACGATGCCTTGGTGGAGTGATAAGCCTGATTGACAGGACTCACTAAGCAAGGGGGCGAGGGGGAAGGGAGAGGCATATAGGCACACCTGGGAAAGGGACCCGGAAGCTCAAGACACACCGCAACACCTGATAATCCTAATTGGTACCTGTGCTTGTAATGCTCAGTTACTTTTTTCCCTCAGAACTGTGGAAGAACACTCGGCCATCTGACGTGGCCGTGCCATTGCTGCAGCTCCATGTGTCCGTGCTGGGCCGTGTGTGAGAGGCAGGTCAGCACTGAGCTCCCATTTATGGCTCTTACAGCCCCTTGTCAGGGAGATGTCCATTTGGGATGAGAGCACACCCACCTCAGAAAAGGCATTAGCAGAGTTGGTAAGGTTTCCAGAACACTTGCTTTTCCTGGGTGCTTTCATGGAATCTAATGATGAGCTCCCTTTTCTGGGAAAGAATTTAATTTCCTACACTGGGAAGGGAAATGTTCAGTGTCTCTCACACCCAAGGACATTGGCAGCTTTGGCACAATTTGATGTTATCTGAATGAGTCCTTTAACACAGCAGCATTCTTTCAGATCAGTTCATTGTTTCTAAATTCCTCAGGTAGATCACTAACCCTAACAAATTACTGGTTGTTTTGATTCTCCTGCAGCCAGCAGCACAGCTTGCCCCTCTCAAAGAGGTTCCAGCAGGACAGAAGCCCAACTCATTCTTTTCCCCCCAACACATGGACAGGAGAATCTTTCACAGCTCTCATCCCAGCTTCTCATGTGGACCAAAACAACTTTGTCTCATCACAACAGATCAGAGTTCTCTTGATCAAAGTCCCACGGACAGCAGGACAGAGCCTGTTCCTTGAGTGCTTGCTAAGTACCAAGGTCAGCATCTGCTTTTTCACCTCTGCTGTACCACAGCATCGCCTCTGACTGTGGGGTAGCTCAATCTTGCTCCAGTTACAGTTCATCTGTCTCACTTGCTCCTCCAAAATTGATCTGTGCATGAAAATTAACAGAGTCCATTCTTGCAACTGGTGCCTAGCTTCTGCAACAGATGAAGAGATCTATTTTAGGAAGTTTATCCACAAAAGAGTATGGTTTGTTATTATACTAATAATGAAGTTTTCATTGTGTTCATTTTGTATTTTTACCTCTGATTCAGCCTCCAATTAGCCAAAATTACTAGAAACCCCTAACAAATAACTGACTATGTCAGTTACTTATATGATTCAACACTGAACCAACTGGCTGTCAAAATCCCAGTACCTTGGTTCTCCACCCCTTGGTGTGAGTCTTTAATTTCTCTGATGAACTTTTCCCAGGCAAACACAGCCAGCTTATTGGGACTGACACCTTCTGTCCCTTGACATTTGTTACCTTTTGAGGTAATGCAAAGAGACCCTGTGGGAGTTCCAGTCTGCTTTAGGCCTCTCTTAATTGATTTTCAGGGAATTTTAATGATGAAGCTTCTCAGATTGCTGATCGGAGCTGTGAAGGGAACTGGGATGATCTGCTTCAATTAATGCAGCATCTTCAATTTCCCATTAGTTGCTGACAGCTTCATGCTGAAAATACTCTTCATTTGGGACCAGAGGTATCAGACACAAAGCAAAAAGCATCATTGTCATTCCTAACTCCAGGGAAAGGACATGTGGCATAGAGGGCCAGCGATCTTCTCTTAGAATGAGCCAGAGAAGTGATGATAATCTAATGAGGCCAGTTATTCATCTTCTCCCTGTAGCCCTTATGCCTTAGCAGGCTGCAAAACTTCACTTTTCCCCTACCTGACTTTGAAGACAATTTCCCAGCTGCTTGCCTGTAAACTGCCTGTCATCCTGGGCATCTGGCTTTGTGTGTATTTCTGTCTGGATGCTCTGAATCATTGGGAGGCATTCCAACTCCAAGGTGGCTACAAAGCAAGGCCAGAAGAGATTTACAAGTCTTATGCAGCAGGATGCCAAGTCCTATTTCTAACACTGCATGTGTTATGGAAGTCAAAGAGTCCATCAGAAAAGCTTGCCTTTAAAAAACAAACACTCCTCCCTCAAAAGAGCCATGCAAACAAAGAAACAAAGCCCCAAACCCAAAGCAAGATATTCTGGGAAAGTGTTGTAATTGTTTCTTTGTTGAAATGGTACCTTTCCACTTCAAATGTACGGAAAGAATTTGAACCCTCCTCAAAAACAGAGAGCTTGCAGACTTCACTGTATCTTCAACTGGAAATAAATAGAGGGTAAATGGATGAAGAAAGGATATTCAAAAAGGTTAAATGAAGTTAAAAGGAAGCAGTCAGAAAGATCTGGATTTTTATGCAATTTTACTAAAATGTTTACTGTGTCATTAACAGGTAAGTCTGTTAATCTGTAAGACTTAATTCCTCAGATAAAACTGCACATTTAACTGCTGTTTCATCATAACTCATTGCTGAAGGATCGCATAAAGGATGGGAAACTGGATATATAAAGAGCCACATCCTTCTGTGAGACTTGTAATACATTTACTGGGTCTTTTTCCTGTTTGTTCATAATGCAGGACTCACAATACGGGGCCATGGTACGTGCCTTAAATTATAACTCCAGTAGAGAAATGAGAGAGAAAAGCTGCTGTAGATGACTTGTTGCAGTATTTCAGGCTGGGCTAACTGCAGGCAAATCTGGATCTTCGCTGCACAGACTGAGCAGTGCAGTTTGGAAGGCTTGCACCAAGCACTTGAGATGTATGTGTGCACTTGCCTGTTTTCTAAGGGCAGCCCTTCAGCTGAATATTCCTCAGCCTTTTCTCTCTCCACCATGCACTGGCAAAACCTTCTGGCTGTTTCAAACAGTTTGAGAGATTTTTTTGCCATTGCTTGGGGTTTCTGTTCTGTTTAGCTGAAATAATTTTAAGCGGCCTATGGTGGTTTTTTTGAGGAAGAGAAATTAAATGGATGGAAAATTGCATTATTTGATAGTGTTTGCAGTCTATGGCCATAGCAGTGTGCAATATTTGGGTCAGATTGTTTTTAAGCAGTTAATTGTCTGCCCAACTGAATGCTCAAGCATAATCAGGCTGATTATGTTCAAGCAGTTGAAAGTTCAATGTACAGTGAGAAATAGGATAGCAATTATCTTCTAAATTCCTTTATATGAGCCACAGGAGGTACTTTTGCTCAGGACAGGAATCCTGGATAATCTGTATCATCAACACAGTTTTGGTTTTAGTTCCTAACATGTTTTTGAGAAAAAAATCAGCATGCAAATGATTGAAGTCAATTTTTATGTTAATCCTCAGGCAGCTGTGAGTGGGAGACACCTGTGATTTCAGACTTCTAAAACAAAGACAAGTTCAGCAGTTAAAATTCTGAGCCCTGAAAGTACAAGAGAACTGCTTATTCCAGGTATTCATTAAAACCACATTCCAGCTCAGCTCAAAGGAAGTGCCTGTGCATTAAAAGTTTGGGGTTACATGAGGCTTTTTAAACACTTTGTTTTATTGGCTTTGAATGTATGTGATTTTTCAGTGTGATGTTCATATTTCAATAGATGTGATATTTCAATATCTGGTGTACGTACCATTGAAATCCCTAGTCTTTTATCTTTTACAATATGTTCTTAAGGAGGCTCTTTTCCAAGATGTATTTGGTGCAAGGAATATGCTCTGAATCAGGAATTTGATATTAGAAGTTATTCTCTTGGTTTTCTAGAAATGGTGTGCAGGCAGGTAAGTGAGGAAGCTTTTATGTCAAATGCCCCCAGTCTGAAGGGAAATATTTCTTCCTCTGGGTTTTGGGCAGAGGTGCCTCACTGAACACCTGGGGCTGTTGTGTTTGGCCCTTCTGGCTGATGTCACATGGATTCTCTGAGCACAGCTGAGAATTACACACGGACAGTAGAGAATTTTTATGGTCTTGAGATTGTATCTGAAATACAGAATCAACTTCTGCTTAATCAGCTTCATGATGGGTGAATATATTCAAATAACAAATATGTGTAAACATTATTTTTCTGAATCGGTTTAATTTCTTTTTCAAGCCAATCTACATCTGTTGATTTAACCTAGAAATGTAATATTTTTCCAATCAGAACTTTAAAAAACTATAATTTTTCCTGTTTTCTTGTAAAGCAATATTCTCTTCAAAAAGATGACACAAATGCTCTGTAGCACTGAGGTCCCTGTGCATTTGAATGAGTCCAATGGCACTCTCATTGTTTTGTTGGGTTAAATCACAGTCATGTGTTAATTTTATTTGGTTTGAACCACTCTGACCTGGTTCACTTGGAGTAGTCTGATAGAATTCAGTTTTGACACAAAACGGAGGTAAATTTAAAAGAAAAAGGAAATCCAAACCCTGCTTTTTGTCAGTACATCTTTATGATATATCCTCCACAAGAGGCTCATGCTCCTCTGATAATGTGGGATGATAGCTAATGGGGGAATTGTTCTGCTGCTGAGCTGATCATAAAAACAGGAGGAGATGAATGAAGTCATCAAACAGGTTTCAAACAGCAGCTTTTATTTCACAGCACCTTTAGGGCAGTGCTTCAGAAAAACTCTGAAATCTTGCTGCAAAGCCTCAAGATGCTGAAGAAGTAAATTGCTTGAGAGGTCTAAACCCAGCACTTGTTCTGTGTTTTCTAGACTGTTCTTCACTGTTTTCTGAATTCTCCATGCTGATGGCGCGTGCCTTGGTAACAGTAGGTGATGGCTGGTTGTGTGGAATTTTTCCCTGAAATGTGTAATTTAACCATTATCTGTGATAGACACAGACTCCTGTTGGTAGATATTAGTTCAAGGGAGACATCATATCCGTCCTCAACACCAAGATTTTTTGTTTAAATGGGGCATTCCTCTGCAATTTCACATTATCTTATGTTCTCCTTCCTCACCTACTTGTATTTCAGATGGGTGATCTTTCTTCCTAGAAATTAATTTCCCAGAGTCCTCTTATTATTTCTTCAATTTGGGGATCTGCTAAGCCTAAATGACCACTCTGACATGGGGGTTCCCATCTGTTCCAAAGCTTTGTTGGTTTTGGTTGAGTACAGGTTTTATTCAGTGAGGAGGAAATGCCTCCTGAGAATCATTCAGGGGCTACCCCAGCACCTACAGCAAGAGCCCTCCCCTTCTGAGCTGGAAGGATCTCCCTTCCTTCCAAGAGAGCCCCATCTGAAATTGTTTCCCCACACAAACCCTGCCCTGCATTCTCCATCTCGCTGGACAGGCTCCAGCACCTGCTGTGGGTGGCACAGCTGTGCTGAGAACACCAAGTGCCCCCTGTTCTCAGTCACAAAGGCACTGGCAGAGACTAAATGGTCAAAAGGAAATTCGTTAAAACATCTTGATAAGTAAAATAGCAACAATCGTGACAGCCAGATGGTGTTCACAGAAAGCTTGAAAGAGTTAATCCCTGTTCTGTAGGCTGCTAGCAAAAATATGCTTGCTATATTTAAATGAAGGCAGTTTACTGAAGAGTTTCAGAGTAAATAGAATTTTCTTAAAACTCACTGCCATAATTACATTGAAAGAACTGTGGGCCAGGTAATTCTGACCCAAATAACTTGGTTCAAGCATTAGGTGCTTAGCCCAAATGTTCTTCCCTTCCTTGTCTTTCCTGATGACTATTTTAGCCCTTGTGGCTTCATTTGGTGAAGTATTTGATAGAAGATTTTAATTCAAGTATCAAAGAAAAGAATAAAGCCGCACTGGGCAGTAAGCTGCAAACGAATATATTTTAGTGTTTTATAAATTGCTGCTCTGAGCCCTGATCTCAGTGACATCCCCAATGGTTTCAGCTGAGCCATGGCTGCTTTCACTACCAGATTTCAGTTTTAAGTGGCTGTGAACAACTTCTTCATGCTTTAAGACAGCTTTCTGTGTTTTCACCTTTAAAATATATTTAAAGACTCATTAAACAATTCTTTGAGAGTTCTGCTACAATAATTCAGATGCTTTTGGTGCATTTTTTCTCCTGCCACATTTCCTCTTGTTTTAAAAAAAGTGGTGTCGTTATTCCGTTTTCACATTTCCCACTGAAATCAGTGAACTCTGCAATGAACTCTGCATTTCTTGCAATTAAAAAAAAACCCTAAACCATCAGCAGGGAACTCCAACCATGCCACATCTTCCTTTCCATAAATGAATGTGAGTTTCTCTAATTTACTCTTGAACAACTTGCAAGGAGAAGGAACTAAAAGAAAAAGGCAATGGCTGATCCTTCTTCCTTTTCTTCAAAGGAGAGGACAACGGGATTTCTGATAGATTTTCCCTTGGAAGACAAATGAGAACATTCCAAGCTTTGTGGATTGGAAATCAATGTGCATAAAGCAAGAAAAATGGGCAATGTTGTCAAGCCCAGAGTTTGCACAGGCAGTGAATCCAGACAAAATGGGCCATTTTCCCATCTCTGTCTGAGCTGGCAAGCTCCAACAGAACTGGCTCCATCTGTGACTGCCCCTCCTGCCCCAGCACACGGGGTCTGTGCTGCCTTAGACTGGCCCACCTGTATCTGAGAAAGTTCTGTGCAGTTTTTGGTATTATCCTGTGTTCTGTGGGGTTTTTAACGTGTGGTCATCACTAGCACTTTTCTTCTGTATATGAAATGGTTGCCCACACTTTGTCATATTTTAAATCTTTCTTTTCTAGAACTTACCCATAACTTCCCTCTCCTTGCTACAGTGAAGTTCCATAATGGCAGCAGTATTAGGGAAAATATTTGTAGCCAAGTGCATCTACCTAACTCCAATAGACTTCTGTGGTGATGCACAAGTCCCACAGGTAATTTTAGGACAGAGCATTAATTGTTCTTTTCCATCAGGTACGTGACATCAGCAAGATTTTGTACCAATCCATTGTGCTTTTTAAGTATGAAAGTGGCTCTTGGAATCCTTACCCATTCTGTCCTGGCATATTCCATGTGTGGAATGTAATTAGGTTTATTTGGAGGATTCTACAGAATGTCTGTGAAGGGAAAGTGTGTGGGTGGGATCCTGGCCCTGTTAGAAGAGATGAGAAGTTTCCATTGCCTGGAATGAAGTTCCGGATTTTAACTGGGGTTTTGTACACATGAGGTAGGCAGCAGGCAAAGCTCCTCAGTGATGGCTATTTCTTATCTCAGAGAGAAGTTGTCATAAGAAATAAAGTATTTGGAATCTTCTGATGTGTACATGGTTGTCAATTCTCAGAGTGGCAAAAGAGCTACCACTTGAGTCAGTGAAAAATCTGGATGGTTGTAGCAAGGATAAAGGGTACATCTTTAGGAAATACTCCTTCTAGTCAAACTGAGCAGGATTTCTGGGCACTGAAGCTCTCATTCTGTATTGGAAAATGTGTTTCTTCATTTATATGAGATAAGAATTTAATGGAAATCTCTTTATCTCTTTCCCTGGAGAGGAAGTTCTTTCATTAGTGCAGGAGTAACTGTAGTTTAATTTTAAAGGTTTTTGCAGTCAAATTATTCTAATCTGCCAGAAAATTTACCTGGATATATAGGAAGACATTTCCTATTCACATTCATTTGAATAACACAAAGTCACACTATTTTCTTACCTAATCTATGAAGCACTATTCAGTCTAAATCCCTAAAATTGCACTGCTGCCTTAAAATGTTCACATTATACAGGAAATCAGAGCTGGGCAAAGTTCTGGACTCTTCTCCATGGAAACAGCATCACTCATTATTCCTGGGATAGTGAAGATTTTAAACCAAAGGAGCTCTGCCCTTTTTCAGTATCCCAGTTAGGCTGGAAAATTTATGGGATGATGTATAGATAATCAGTCACTTTTATTTCTTTGCTTGTAAATAATGCTACAATGAGCTCCACAAATTGAGTTCTATTCTCAGCTTCTCTTCTGTTGTCAAAAGAATTTAAAATCTGCCAAGCAAGTAAAGCACACCTGGCTTCTTTTGCCTTGAGTCTGTAATAACTTTGCTCAGTCTGCTGGCTGTGCCACTCTGAAATGAATGACACTTGTTTTTGCAATAGAGGAGAGTATCTGTTGATAGTATACCATCTTGTCATCCATTGCAAAAACATTTGTGGCTGCTGATAGCTCTGGAGTCTTGAATTTTGATTAAGGAGTTCAATTTTGAAATGACTGCTTCCCACTTCTCTTAAATTTCCTGTTACAAAAGCCTTCCATGCAATTTGATTTTAGTTTCCTTTGATCACCTTCATCAGTTAAAGGTAAAAATGCAAATCTGTCACTAAAAGTCATTTGGAAAGGAATAGAGATTATGAAATTACATGTCCACATCTAGAACCACGTGTGCAGTTCCAGTTTCTTTATCTCAGGAAGTGTATCAGAAGTAGGGAACAGTTTCTCCTTTGTATGTAGGACATGGATATGTGTCCATGTGAAGAGATTTTTACTGACATTGAGGGAACAGGAGATGGGAAATGAGCAAAGAACAAAACTGGAGGCAGACTGGAGTGCAGAGTGGGGCTGGTGATATGCCAAGTCCAGAAATGGGGAGGCTGTGTTGTTAAATAAAGTCACATCTCTCCCAAAGGACCTTTGAAACAGAAGTGACCACATTTTTGTAGCTTTCTATGAGTCACAGAAAACAGATTTCCATCAAATCCTGCATGTTCTTTCATGAGTCTGAGGTTCTAGCATGTGTCTCATTCCTGTTTGCTGCTTTGGCCAGTTTTGTATGTTTTGTTGCATATTTTGCTGCAATAATCTCAAGATGGAAATGGCAGAGATGGATACTGCAAAGATGATCATCACAGCAGGCAGCTGGTAAGAGACAGCACATGGGAATGAATAAAGAGCCCAGTAATGATAAGGAGAGAACTTAAAAAGTACCAGAGAAAAATACCAGCACACACAGTTCAAACCATGGGGACATCAAAGAGGAAAGCAAATCCATTGATGTTTTCCAGCTGTTGCTGTTCTAATTTAATTTAATTTAATTCTCTACTCCCAGTGTGTATATGAAAATAGAGTATCTGGCACTGGCAGAAATTTCCTTTGCCTGTGTTAAACATTTGTGTAAAAAAAAAAAAGTCAATATTTTTCTGGACTGTGTTGTACTAATTTTTAAAAAATATATTTGTTTCCTTTAAAGGGGAAAAGTTAGGTTTTACTGAGTGATCAGACCAGACTCTATTATCAACATTGCTAAGAAAGAATCAGTCCAAGCTGAATTTAGTGGTAAGGGAACCTAACAGTGCTGTTTCTCTGGTAACAGAAAAACTGTGCAGAGATTAATGTGTTCGCAGGCTAGGCCATTAACAATCTCTTAGTGCAGTGTAGTTTTGCTTTGTTGCTGATATCTTTTTCTCTGATCTTCTCACTGGCTTTCTAAATTCTAGTGAAAAAGAATCTTTTTTCTTTCACAGATAAAATTGTTCTTCAGCTGTAAACAAAATGAGGAATTTTTTCTGGATGAAATAGCCTGAAGTTTGTTGGTTTATTTCTAAATGCCACTTTGAGCTGTGACTTTGGCCTGATCAATGCATTGCTGAGCCTCCAGCTCTGTGCTCCTGCCTGGCCCCAGGTCCCTGTTTGTGTGACTGGATGTCAGCTTTGGGAAAAACCCCGGCACAGGGCTGAGGGGTGTGTGCTCTGTTTGGAGATAAAGGCTGGCAATGGGGAAAAGCTGTTACTGATTTTTGTGCTTGTTTCTGACAATAGGAAATATTTCTGCATGGCAACATGGAACAAGAATAGCCTGTTAATGGTGAGAAGGGTACTTGGATAAATAGGCCCAGCAGTGTCACCAGGAAAATGAAGCTGCTTTTTAATGCAAGGAGCAAAGTTTTGGAGATCAAGAAACACAGGGCTAAAACCAGATTTGACAAAAGTGAAACAAAGTCTGATTTTACAAAGATTATTAAAACGTGTTTTAAAGTTGTTTTGGAGCGATTCTGATGGCAGCCAGCTCCAGGATCCTCAGCTTTCTGCCCCCAGCGGCTGTTGATCCTTAAGGCCCGGGCCGTGTGTGAGGGGCCGGGCCCGGGGCCTTTGGGCTCTCTCGGTGGAGCTTTGGGCGCCTCAGGGCCCAGCGGGGGCTGCGGTTTGGCTCGGCCAGCTCGGTTTTATTGAGCCCAGCAAAAAGCTTCTCCCTTCCCGGCTCGCAGGAGCTGCAGCAGCGATCTTCCAGCAGCCTCCGGGCCGAGCCGGGGAGGGAAAGCACAGGGAGGGAGAGAGGGACAGGAGAGACACAAGGAGAGGCTCCAGCCCCGCTGCTCCGCCCGCCCTGGCTGCCGGGAGAGGAGCTGAGAGCCCCGGTAGGTGCTGGGCTCGGGCTGGAGCTGCCCTTCCCTCAGAGGGAAAAGGGAAGCTCAGTGCAAGCGCCATTTCCCTCAGAGGGAAAAGGGAAGCTCCCTGGAAGCTCCATTTCCCTCAGGGTGGAAAGGGAAGCTCCATGGAAGCTCCATTTCCCTCAGAGGGAAAAGGGAAGCTCAGTGCAAGCTCCATTTCCCTCAGAGGGAAAAGGGAAGCTCCCTGGAAGCTCCATTTCCCTCAGGGTGGAAAGGGAAGTTCCGTGGAAGCTCCATTTCCCTCAGAGGGAAAAGGGAAGCTCAGTGCAAGCTCCATTTCCCTCAGAGGGAAAAGGGAAGCTCCCTGGAAGCTCCATTTCCCTCAGATGGAAAAGGGAAGCTCCCTGGAAGCTCCATTTCCCTCAGAGGGAAAAGGGAAGCTCAGTGCAAGCTCCATTTCCCTCAGAGGGAAAAGGGAAGCTCCCTGGAAGCTCCATTTCCCTCAGATGGAAAAGGGAAGCTCCCTGGAAGCTCCATTTCCCTCAGAGGGAAAAGGGAAGCTCAGTGCAAGCTCCATTTCCCTCAGAGGGAAAAGGGAAGCTCCCTGGAAGCGCCGCTTCCCTCAGAGGGAAAGCTGGTGCATCACAAGTGCGGAAGGGAGATTTCTTCAACATCTGCTGTGTTCTCTGGCATTCTGTTTTAATCAACTGTTGGGTTTGGGTTTGGTTTTTTTCCCCTCACTTTATTAGCATTTTCTGTCAGTGGAAGGGAATTGTTGAAACTCTTCAGAGAAGAGTACTCATTGCAGAGTGTCCTCTCTTTTGTCTCAAAACTGAGACACAAGTGTATTCTAATCTAGATAAAATAAAAAGAGAATAAAATGTGGGACATTATCAAAGAAAAAATTAGCAAATCATTCAGAGAAAACAGAATTATCTTCAAAACTAAAATACTGGGATTTATGAAATGAGGCAATATTTTCTTGATGACAGGTAACAAGAATTTACATCAAGAACTGAAGACATGAACTGGAGGAAATGATAGAGATTGAGAAGGACCAGCTATAAATGCCAGAAGGTACACACCAAAACAGTGAGGAAAAGGCAGATGTGGTTGTCGAGCACATCCAGCAAGGTAATTCCTACAGAAAAATATTGATACTATTGGAAAAGAATGATGGGATCTGACTTGGGAAGCCATGTACAGTCTGAGTCCCCCCCACAGGAAGGTTGGGGCTGGAGGGATGCAGAGGGAGGGAATGGAAAATGAGCAGAACAGTGTTTGATAGGCTGGCACACAGGGGAGACAGACAGACAATATTATACGCGTGTTAAAACTGCATCAGAAGTGTGGGTACTAGAGGCAGAAGAACTAACACCCTGTTTTTCAACAACTAGAACAAACACCAGTTTTTCAACTAATTGTGCGTAAATCAACTCTGAAAATTATAAGTGGGTTTCTGATCATTAAGTGTGGCAAAGTTGGCAGCAGTCCTCAAAAAAGAGCAATTGAAATAATTGTAGAAATTGACCAAGTCTGAAGTTTGCAGTAACTGAAAGGTTTTATATTTTGCTAAGTAATTGTCAATTTCTTGGTTTAGCTGCTCTCACTAGATAAATTTAACCTTTTATGAGTAGTGACTCAAAAGTTAAGCTTTTCATCTTGTGAGACTCATTTTCAGGCCCTGCAGTCAGACATGTATTCATTAAACTCTGTGATGCCTCAGAGCTACTCGTCTGCTCTGGATACCATGAATACAAACATTCACCGTCAGGTTGTTTGCAGTGTCAGCCCTGAACAAACATGCAGGAATTACCAGGTGGTTACAGTGTTTTAGGTATGACAGATCTATGGCCTGGTGTTGCTGGTTTATTATCTGCTTATTTTAAAACACTTAATTTAGTGCTGAGGGAGCAGACTCCTCCGAAGCGATAAACATCTGTTGCTGCTGTTAGCCTGAGCATTTGCAGCCCATAATGTTCTTGTCCCCTCTGGCAGCCGAAGGTAAATAAGGGAACATCGCTCAAGTGTCAGTATGGGGGGACCTGGGTGAGGAGGGGGACAATGTGTGACTACAAAATTAGGTCTGAATTCTCTTCCTGAAAACATTGTTTCTGTGGCAGTTCACATATAAATAACATGAAAATTGGAATAAAAAAAATTTCAAAATGCATTTATTAGTTTTGCATAAGTATATTTCTGATAAAACCTCAAGCAACCCTCCCAATAAACCAGGAATGAATATTGCTGCCTTGGGTCAATGCTTCCTAAACTGCAGTCAGATTTCCACTCAGTTTAGGCTGTTTCCTTTCAGCCTTTGAGTGTAAGAAGATGGTGAGGGTTATGTATTTACATCAGGTAATTGGTATTCCATAGATAGGGAAGGTGGGCTTGTTAGTGCCCCTTACTGTCACCATCCCCCAGCACATGTTACTGTAAGACCTTATTTTCAGGTAGGTTTGCAACTTCCAAGTGCCTGTGACCTTCCCTCCTTCCCCTGCCACTGTTTCCTTTCAGATATCTTCTCCCTGCTATTGCAGCTGAAATCCCATTTTCTGAAACTGAATTGAGCAAAAATTCTTACTAGCCATGCTAATAAAACCACATAAGCATTTAATGCAAATTATCTCATATCCTCTGCACGGTGGAGCGAAAGGCTTGAGATCAGAGGAACAATCTTTGCCTGGGATGAGTTCTTTCTGTCTCTGTGAAATTTGCCTATGAAGTCACCAGCCTCTGAAAAATCCCATTTTACAGACATTTACTAGAAACATGTGGATTTTGGTGGGTGAAGTCTCTGAAAATGCCCTGGGCACTGAACCTTCTCCAGAAATGCAGCCTCTGAGTGAGCTGCTGCTGTTTTGCCTCCTTCCCTCTGCAGCTGTTCCCCTGCAGGGAGTGGGACCCCAGGGGCTGTGACCCACCTTGGCTGCTCCTGCTGTCACCAGTTCTGCACTGCAAGGTGAAACATTCAGGGTCTGGTTTGGATAGCTTTGGATGCCTTTCCTTTTTTGTTTTTCTTTGGCAAAATGTTTCCAGGGAAAGGAAGGAGGAGAACAAAATTGTGTTCTGGCTTTGTTATTTGTTTTATTTTTAAGGAAATTTATTTTCTCTACCATTTCAATTGTAGTGTTGAACATGATGGAAGAACTTGAATGGCTAGGACAGAAATGGTGTCCTTTCAGGAAATACAAGGCCTTTTGTTCAGGCCTGTGTTTGGGCACAGAGTGAGGGCAGGTCATGAAACAGTGAAGAAGGGCTCACCTAGCACCCCAGGACACAGACATGGAAATACTCCTGCAGCCAGAGCACCTTCAGCCTGCACCTCCTCACACTGCACAGCTGGGACACCCCCATGTGGTGTTGTGCCACAGCAAATGGGAAAATCACCTCACTTGTCTGCCCATTCATTTTTCTTGCCTTCACCCAAATTATTAAACACAAAGTGATAAACACAGCAATTTCAGCATTCAGTTAAACTGCAGTTTTTTCTTACTCCATCTTTCTCTGAGGGATATTTCTCAAGTCCCAGTTGCTTTATACATGTGGAAGGAATGCAAAGCATAAACCCTTCTGAATCCTATTTTCTAAGCCTTTTTGTCATCTCTGTTGTTCTCATCTGCTTGGATTTCAATTTGTCTTTTTGAAATGTCCTGTCCCAAACTGAATCCCATCAGTGCTGCTGCTGAAGCCTGAGCATTGCTGAGCAGAGCAGGAGGATTATTGTGCTGCTTGAGACAAACTGTTATTGTTAATATAATCATGGGCAGCATTTGTCCTTTTTGTGTAAGCATCTTAGATGTGAATTGCAAGCAGTTTATGATTTAACTTCTAATAACTGTGTCTTGCTAGGAGTGTTCCTTGGCCCACACTGCTCATAAATACTTGCTTTGGGTTCAGCAGTCACTAGCATTGCTGCAATCTTCTGGACTGTGAAAAAAAGACCTGTTTTAAAGAGTACATATAAAATGTATTAGGCAATGGAAGGCTAAAACAAAATGGCTCTCTGTGGCAGGCAATATCACAGGGAGTATCACAGAATCATAGGGAATTTTTGTGGCAGCCCAGCAATCCAAAGGTAGTTTTTCATGGTTGTTTAATGAATCTGAAGTAACTGGATTGTCACTGGGAATACAGCCAGCCCTGAGTGCTGCATTTTCATCACCCTGGCAGACTGCACAGGGCTCAGGGCCTTGGCTGTTAATTCAGGGAGAGGAACACGCTGATGGTGACATTTGGAACAGGAGAGACAGAGGCACTGAAGGGTAGAGTTCAGAAATGTGCTACCAGGCTGTCACAGCTGCAGACAGCACCTCCTGAGTGTTGAAATGGATGTGGAAATCAGCAGCTGAAATAAACTGAAACTGCTACTCTAGGTCACTTTAGTTTCTCAGTGCCTAAATATTCAGCCTTGGTAATTCTACAGATTCCAAACATTGTCCGTTTTTTCTCCTGCGACAACACTGACCACATCTTCTCAGAGGGAAAAAAATCCTGGAGCTTTCCAAGTCCCTGGCACCTCTCAGAGCAGATTATTCACCATTTTAGTACTTTCTCCACAGATCAGAGAAAAAAAAATCTTTTCTGAGACCCTCAGAGTTCAAAGTGGTAGATCAAGAGCTTGTGCTTGGCAGGGGAAGGTAATAAGACACTCAGATGTTAAAAATATGAGATCATAAATATGAGATAACCACTCATTGACTGCTGCTGATGAAAAAAAGCCCAATATTTACTTAGAGGTGAAAGAAACCTGTTATCTAGAATAAAATGGAATTAGTGCATGGGTCCAGCTATAAAATATGTGGAGCAGCCCCAGTTCCCATCGTGTGGCAATTCTGCAGTAGCTCCACTGTGGGCACAGTAATTCCCACACCAGGAATATTTTTGTATGGACTAAATGTGGCCACACAGGGGGGTAGTGGAGAACAACTACAAGACTTGAAATTCCCTCCCTGATTTATCTCCCCGTGGCTTCCATCTGCAGACAGTCTGGTCTTGTTCCTTGTGCCTCATTTGTGCAAACTCCTGCAAGGGAAGTCAAGAGAAGAATGAGAGCAGGTTAAAATCTCAGGATGTGGATGATCTCTCTGAGAGCTGGGGGCGCTCAGCACCTGCAGGAAATCTCCAGTTCTTGAGAAATGGATGCTCAGGGTCCCTGTTGCTGAAATTCTGTTAGGGAAAATGGCTGGAATATGAGGGAAGCCAATGTTACAGGAACACATAAAGCAGTCCTAGCACTATCCAGCTTCCCTTGCTGTTCATTGCAAAAGCAGTGAAGTCAGCTTGGCATGGCAGTTTCAGCATTGTGGAATGAAGGGTAAGGCATCCACTCAATTCTCCCCTGGACCATTTTCTCTGGGTGAAATTCAGGATAATGATTTCTGCAGAGGAAGGAAATCCTTGAGAGCAAAAGCTCTGCCTGGCAGTGTACTCAGCTTGATTCCAGGGGGGAAGAAAGTCCATGTGGGCTGGGAAAATGGGTGAGGATGGGTGATTCGAGAGCTGGTTTTGGTTCTGGTGTACACAGACCAGCAGTGCAGTTTTGACCTCTGCAACCACAAGAGAAGCCATGGAAAGTCTTGGAAAGTCAGATGAACTATTCTGAAATAGACACAGAAAAATTCTCATTATTTATTGCAAATGCCCAGCCCCTGAATTACTTGTGCCAGAGCCTGTGGTCAGTGGGGAGAGGGTGAACGCTGCTGTGGGAGAAGGGCTAATGCATTTCCATCTGAACTGATTGCACAGGTGCTGGACACAAAAGCCCAAATTGAGGTTTTGCAATTTTAGGTGTGGTGTGCCCAGTCAAAATTCTGCCATGTGATTACAGTGACAAGTAACATTTTATGATAAAGAGAAAAAAAAGAAAGCCTTGTAAATCGATCTGTTTTGATAAGAAGGTGAATATCCTGATTTTGGTGATGTTAACCATTTAAACCTCCCATTTTTGGTGGCAATCCATGTAAAGCCGATACCCACTCAATAGCCCTTAGGAGGTTCTGAACCTGGACATATGTTCAAATGCAGAGAGAGGAGAGGACTACAAAATACAAATACTTTTTCTGTCACTAGAATTGAAGTTGCACATAGTGACAATCTCAGTTAGAAATGATGAGTTGTTTTTTTTTTTTTAGATTATGATTTAAATAAATCTTTTGCCATTACATTCTGTGTACTTTGAGAAGGGATTATAAAGAAATAGGAGAAAGTTATAAAATAGAAATTGATAAAAGGCTTATTTGGTGTTTGGGGGTCCTGTGCAAGGAGCTGAAAAGGCCTTTGGAACAGAACCAGTCTCTGTAAACGCTTTATTGATTACACTGAGAAAAGCCCATTTTAAACACTTTCACAGCTCTGTGTTGCCTGAGGAAGCAAAATCTATTACAGTCAGATGATGAACTTTTTGTTTATGAGCTCAGCTGCCTTAGCGGGCAGCTGGAAGAAAGCAGCAGCGTTATTTCTGCTGCCTCTGGAGCAGGGTTATCAGCAATCCCCCATTTCATGTCCCCACGCGGCTGCCCCCGCCGTTCCCGGCCATCCGCAGCGTGAGGCGCTCCGGCACTCGCTGCAGCTGCAGCCGGCGCTGCAATGGCGGCCCTGGAGCGGCCCCGGGCCAGCGAGCCTCGGGTGCCCCTCAGCTCCCGGGGCAGATCGGGCTGTGCTCCCGGATCGGGGTGTGTGCCCTTGCTCCGCTCCCTCCGGGCTTTTTCCAGCGCCGGGCTGTTGAGCTGTGTCAGGAGAATGACTCGGATCTATCCGCGGTTAAATAAGCTGTGCAATCAGCTGCCCGAACAACTCTCACTCATCGGGGTGATCATGCTGCTCTAACGAGGATCTCCGCCTCTCTTCGGTCTAAGGAAAGGTCTGAGCCAGAAAGATGGGGGAGGAAAAGCGATTCCTTTTCTTTGCCTTTCCTTAAAGGGGCGAGTGTCAGACCGCGGCGGAGGGGATCTGGGTTTGGAAGGTGCCAGAACTCTCCAGCTCCCGGGGCACAGAGCAGGAGCTGTGGGAGGGCCGGGCAAAGCAGAGCAGGCGGGGCGGGCTCTGTCTCTCGGCCGAGCCCAGCAGCGCTCCGGAGCTCGGGGCTGTGCGGGGCGGCTCCGCCTGCGGGGTCTGGGACTGAGCCCGGGCGGCTGCACCGACTCCTGGAGAGCAGGAAAGGGCCATTCCGTGTGTGCTCGGTGCTCAGTGCTCCTCCTGGCCTCCAGGGATGGGGCTGAGAGCAGGAAAGGGCAATTCCGTGTGTGCTCGGTGCTCAGTGCTCCTCCTGGCCTCCAGGGATGGGGCTGAGAGCAGGAAAGGGCAATTCCGTGTGTGCTCGGTGCTCAGTGTTCCTCCTGGCCTCCAGGGATGGGGCTGAGAGCAGGAAAGGGCCATTCCGTGTGTGCTCGGTGCTCAGTGCTCCTCCTGGCCTCCAGGGATGGGGCTGGCGTTTGGCATCTCGCCGAGGGTGACGTGATGTGACCTGCTTGTTCTAGCACCGGGTCTTTTATCAGTTTGGGCTCACAGCATCCATCCAGCTGAAACTAGTACCTGTGAGTGCTTTAAGTCTCAGGAACTGTGGAGTTGATTAAATTGACTCTGAACCAGCATCTTCAAACACTTCTGCCTGTCCCCTCCATTCCCCCAAAGCTCAAAGCATGCAGAGAAAAGGGTAAAATGATAAAATGCCTGACTTAGTTCCATCTAGATCTTTCCTGGAGCTCACAGTTCTTTTCCCTCCAACTGACCCTCATTCCCGACTGTGAGAAATAGACTGTGCTGCTCACAGCATGTTTTCTCTCCTCCTGTGATACCTTGCCAGCCTGACAAGTTTTAATGACTCCTTGACATTTGTTTTTTCTTTTTTTTCAGCAACAAAATAGAAAAGGATGTGAGAAAGATTTCTCACTGGTAATAGCAAAGGTTAGAGCCTGTTCATTTGGCCAAGAGCACCAGGCAGCTGCAATTTTACCACTGATTTATGTCTTGTGGAAGATGTGGATAAACACAGAAATACTGGGGAAATGCCTCAAAGCACTCCCAGTTCTGTTCTCTTTTACTCAGCTTCTCTTTTCAATATAGTTCTGAATGAAAGCTTTAGCAGAAGAGTTCTGGAAGATTGTCAGGCATTTAACAGATTAAACTTCTTTGTGAGACTGAACATTGCAGAAAAGCTTTACTGGAGAATTAGAAAATAATGCAATGAAATGATAAAATTCTTGCAAATTTAACAAACTCCCTACATATCAGATCTAGGCATACCAGCTGTAATTTCTGTTAGCTGTGATCTTGCAGGGTTTTTGTGACAGTTTTACAGTGGTAAATTTAAAATAGAAAACATTTAAAACTTTCCAAAACCAGCACGTGAGGATTCTGGAGCACTTTGCTCTGTACAAGGCCCAGCCAAATTAATCCAAATGTTCACTCTTGGTGTGAGCAATAAGGGTTTGCAAAAATTACTGCAAGTGTAGCAAAAGGTGTGACTGGATGAGTGGGAACTGTTTTTTCTTTAAAATGGCTTCATTTTGGTAAGTTTTTTACCAGCAGAGACTCAGTGAATGTGCACTGGTACCTGAAAGTAGTTCAGAAGAAATTCCAGATCCTCTCTAGTGGGCAGTATGGGAGTCACTGATTTTTAGGGGAAGTTCAGTCCTAATTTCAGTGAATTTGACTTTTCAACTATTAACAAATCATAATTAAAAATACATTTATATAATTCTGTCCCACCAAATGGGTGTTTTTATTTCATTTCTGCTGCAAGAGTGTTTGGTGAAACTGTTAATTTCATTAAGCGTATTTCTTCAAAGGTGCTTTACTCCAGTTTAGAACTTAGCAAGTGCTTTATAGCTGCTGAAACTGCTCTGTGATTAAACAAGGGCCTCTAAATAAATGGTTGTGATCTTTAAACAAATTACCTTGATTGGAGATTTCTGTCTGACGACACCTGATGGATCTGTGTTGTCTAAAACTGTGCTGCCTGAAAGGAGGGACAGTATTGACAAGCTTTAAATGGGTCTGTTTGGTTTTACTGAATTTGAATCAAAAAAGAATTGGAGTTCTTTAAAGTAGACATTGGAAAGGAAGATTATATTGGTGAAAATTTGCGTGGGTAATTTACAAATATGTCTTCTAATGGCAGCCAGACGTTTTCAGTGCAAACCAGACTTAGCAGGCTAGGTTAGTCAAATTTAATTAATTTGCTTTCACGTATCTTTTGGCATATTGTTCATCTTCTTCTGAGGTTGACACAGCTTTAACAAGCCGAGCAGAAGCACAGCTCTGTGAGCAGGTGCTGTGGCTGGAGACAGCTTTGAACACCAGGTGTGTGCTGACAGGAGTTAGAATGGCTCCAGTTCCTTCTCTGAGCCTCTCCTCAGGAAGGGAGATACTGGCCTGGAATGCCAGAAATGGGCAGAAGGGGTTTTACCCAGACTTTGTGCTCCCTGTTCTTCAGTCTGCTCACCCATGTGAGCACGTGCACCAATCCCAAGGGTTTGCCCCAGAAATGAGGGAGCAGCACAGAACAGGGCACGGCCAGAGCCCCTCTGGTTCAGCTGTTCTGAGCAGGTGTCAGTGTGAGACCCGAACCAGTGCCCTGAAGGTCTGCTGTCCTTTTTTCTTCCAGGAAATGCTCTGAGTTCATTACTTTCAACTGGTATTTTTTGTTCTGTTTGTAATATCAAGAGTCCAGGTTAGAGTTTGGTTTAGTTAGTGAGCAATGGGATGTGTGCTGTGATTAAAAAAATCCCACCAGATGGAAGGGATGAAGAGCAGCAATGTAAGGTGAAAGGAAAAATTTGGTTTCCATTTCTCTCTGCAAGTTGAATTAGCTTTTTGTCTGCACAGACTTTTGCTGGATGGTAGCCCTGGAACTCCTTTCCTGTTTTATCAGCAGGGTGTGGTAAAGGCTTGCTTGCCCCCCTCACCTACCACACCTCCTCTAACTCATTAGCAACACAGAGCAGTCTAGATCTTCCAGGGAAGTGTTAAGTTTCTGTAGCCATGCCAATTGATGCAAATTCTTAAAAATAACTTCAAAAATTAAGTACTTGCCTCATTAGTCTGATCTCCTGGAAATAGACCATTATAAATTATAAATAAAATACTTTAAATGCAGCTTCATTTGTTCCGCTTGTGGAGCATTAGCTAAATGTGGTTCTGCTATTATAAAAATAATGCTAAGATAGCCATAATATGTTTAGCTAGATAAGCTAAATGTTTCAGCTTCCCTTTTAAATGGGCACCTTTATGCCTCATCTCTGATCCCTTTGAGGCTGGACTTCACTCAGCATCTTTATTCCTAGTATCATTTCCTCACTCTGTTATTGTTTACTGCAGGAATTCATGGGCACACTGGTGTCTTCAGGACACCTTAATCCCATACAGTTTATTAACATTTCAAAGGATCTTCCTCAGAGTGACAGGTAACATCATCTCTTGGAGAAAAATCTGATTTTTTGTATTAAGTTCTTTGTTTGCTCTGCTCAGAAGCAGTAACAGCTTTCCTCTGAACCAGCAGCTTGGTTTCCAGATTTCATCTGTAGTGATTCATTTAGAGCATCAGAAATGAACTGCCTGGATTGGAGTTGTCAGAACTGACATCCTTGTGCTAAACTCTGCACCAAGGGACTCCAAGTGCCATCGGTGTGAAGAGGGAGAAGGTCTCATTCCCAAATGGAGCCTGATGAGGCACCTCGGTGCAAACTGGAGGGGAATGAGACAGGCTCTGCAAGGAGGAGTTAAAGAACAGCCAGGCCACTGTAGCATGAGAAGCAAAGGTGAGCAGAGAGAGGTCAGGCCGGCAGCAGAATGAAAAGAAGTAGAAATAAGGCAGAGAAATGTTAAGAGTGACTGCCGGCTCAGAGGGTGTGGAAACCCCCTAGCGATGGATCAGAGGCTGCAGAGGAGGAGTCCCTGCAGGCTGCCAAGAGGAATTTCTGTTCACAGCTGGGTTTGGGCTGCTGCGCAGGGGACGGGGCCTGGGGCAGTTTCTGTGAACAGTGAGCTCCCAGGGGAGAGGGAGAACAGAGATATTTGGGATCATCGGTCCTGGGGAGGGTGCAGCCCGGGGCACCAGTCCCTGCATCCAGACAGGCCCGGAAATCCCCCGGGGCAGCAGGGGCGCGGCCTGGAGGAGAAAAGCTGATTGTGCTGTGCCAGCCCAGCTGCACACCCAGTGCCAGCCCAGAGAGAGCAAGGGCTGCGCAGCCAGGGCACAGAACGTGACTGGGGAGTGCAGGGCTGGCTGCATTCACCAGCTGCCTGTGGTGTCAGGGAGGCACTGCCAGTGTCAGCTGCACTTCCACACTTGGGGGAAGGCGATGCATGCAGTTTGATTATTTTAGAGCAAAAGTTTGAAGCTTTAAAATTGTTGGGTCCTGTAATCCACGGACACACATTTTATGTGTTATGAATATGTTAATGCATTTAATGATGCAAATTGAAGCAATGGCTAGGATGACATGCTAATATTTCTGTATGAAGCAGGTTTTTATCTTTGAAATTATTATCTGAAATACTGTGAAAATAATAGGTTTTTTTTGTTGCTTCTTAGTGATAGATGCTTTTTTTTTTGCCATGGAGGTTTCAGATATCAAACTGGATTGATGGAGAACTGTCATTCTCCTTTGTTATGTGGATTTTTAATGAAGGTTCTAGGTGGTAAGAACTCTATCATATATGTGCAACCAGACCACATTAATCTCTAAAGAGCTTTTTTATGTATTTCAGTAACATGATTAGAGAAGGGAAATGCCAGAGCTGTATTTGTCCTTGCAGAAGACACCAGATACTAAAAGAAAGCCCTTTTAGCAAATGAATTTCTGTGATGTAAGCTGGGCATGAATTCAAAGCACTATTACACTTGGGACATAAATGTGTTAAACTGAAATAACAAAATTCGAGCAGACAATAAATAAAACTGGGGAGGGGTGCTTTTACTGCCTCAGAGACCAGACTGTCTCATTCCAGGACATTCACACATTATCCATAGGGTCCAGTCAGTGAAAGCCATTCCTGTATCTGTTGCCAAGTGTCCCATACAGTTGGTGATATTTATACAGGGCTTGTGATGGAAGCAGCAGCAGCAGCAGCAAAGCCCCAAAAGTCACCTCCAGAGCAAATCCTTCTCAGTCCATTCTTGCCTCTGGAGAATGGCACCACCCTCCTGAACAGATGGGGAGCATTTAACATTACAGTACAATTTAAAAATCCTTCATCAAAGAAGAGTGCCTGAAAAGAATTGGAGAAGGTTAATAGTGGTGCCTTAATGCAGGGGAACAGCTTTTTTATTGAATGCCTTTGGAGCACAGTTTGCCCTTGTGCACACTGCAGCGTGCAGCATCAGCTGAGGGACACTGCGGCTGAGAGCAGGACAAGGACAGGAGAGGCAGAAGGTGAGGAAAGAGCTGATGTCAGGAGAGACCCAAGCATCACTTCCTGGTCAGGCTGAGACTGGGATGTGCTGTTTGATATTTAATTGTAGAGCTCTTAATTAAAAGCATCCTCCCGTTCCTTTGGATGCTGTTTGCAGAGGGGATGTTTGAACTCGTTCCAGGTGGAACCAGCAGAGCCTCCTGATGCTGCTGTGTGTGGCTGCCAGATCAGAGTCTCTGTGGATCCCAATTCTGAGGAAGTCTGTTTGAGAAGTGACCAGGACACTGGGATGTGTATTGAAGGGTTTTCCCCGTGAACCATTGGTGTGTGAAAGCAAGAGGGCAGACGTGAGTGCGGATTTAAGAGGTGCATTTCCACTGAGCTCCTGACACCTGTTCTGAATTTCTGTAGTGTTCCTGGCACATCACATCAAGTAAAAATATTCCTTAAGTTGTTTCTCTTGTTTCAGCACTAATCTGTACCTTTTCAGCCTCCTATTGCAGTAAAATGCTGTTCTGTTTTTAGACCCTGCTTCCAAGCATCTGCTATTTCTTATTTTCAGAATTTGGATGCTAATGGCAAAACAGTCCTTAAAGTGCATCTCAAATATCAGTAAATCTGGTTTTTTAGGTTTTAGTACAACAGCCTATATTATTTCTGTTAGAAAAAGAAAATTAAATTCGTATTGTTTACCTTCTGCAGTTATCCATCTAGTAAGAGTGAAAGTAGAAAACAGTTTTGTAACATTGCTTTGAATAAGTAGTGGAGCTCTGATGCAATGAGAAATGACAGAGGTGTTACATCAGGTTTGGAGATGCCTGGATGGACAGATCTGTGTACATGTAAAAGTTCCTGATGCAGCAGAGAAACTGCAAATGCTTCTCTGGCTTATTGAAGCAGCATCTCATGTTAGACATAAAACCAGAAGCATTTTAAGTGGAAGAATAACAATATTGAAACCTTTCCACTATTGAAACCTGGTTTGTGATACAAATGACTCCTCTTGGAGTGACTGAATTCTCAGATGCTCTGTGCTTTGCACCACTGCACAGAGGGATGGTGGGAAAATACTGAAACGAGTCCATGAAGTTTTGGAATTGCAGAATTGTGTGGGGTTCAGGACCCACAGGGCTGTTGGCAAGTATTACACCATCGCTCAAATCCCTCACACCAGAGTTACCAATGAAGCCAGAAATGAGCAGGGTTAAAAAAGTCCTTCTACACAAAAGATGGGTAACATTTTAAAATAGGAGAAAATGTCTTGAGGCAACTCAATTCTCAGGGAAGCTTCCCATGTTAAAAATCCTGCTCTAAAATGATGGGGGGCACTCGTGAGAGTTTTTTCCCCAGATGTCAATGTGCACCTCCTTGTTTGTTTGAGTGGCTGAGTGGCCCTGAATCCTTCTGGGTTCTGCGTTCAGGGCAGGGAACAGGGGGAGTGAAGGAAGCCTGGGGGCACCCATTGGACACAGGGAAGGACACTGAGCTCTGCCTGCCTGGAAAAATTCATCTGAGCATTGACCTCTCCCTGTGCTGAGCTGAGCACAAACCACTCAGAGAGTGCTGCCCCAGGCAGTTCAATTTGTGTTTAGGGTACCACAGGCTCCCCACATTGTGCATTTTCCTGTGTCTCAGCTTGTGTTTGCAGCATGTTTCATTCCTTGATAGGGTGTGTTGGAGGGAAAAGGGATGGGAACTGGGCTGTGGTATTGCTGGCAGTCTGTTATTGATTCTGTCCCTGAGAGATTTGGGCTTTGAGAGACTTGGACCTTCTGCAAGGCACAGAGGGGCACGGGGCAGCTGGTGCTGCAGGAAACCCCTCTGCAAGGAGAGGCTGAGCTGAAGGACAGATTCACTGGCAAACCAGAGCACTGTGACCTTCCTCCTGAAACTGCTCAGTACCTGAAGGAAAAGTCACCTCAGGAGATCTCACCAGGCTCTGTGACTGGCACGGTGAGTTTGCTGACTCTTTGTACAACAGAATCCATGGAATGCTGCCTTTCTGATGGATTTGGAGTCAGGCTCAGAATGGGGATGCAGAGTTACTGGAGTGCATCATTCTGCTGTTAAACAGAGCACCTGATGCTCTTGCACAGCCAGTGAAATACACCTGCATGTCACAGTGCAGGCACACTGGCAGGCATCTACCAGTGACTCTGACATCAGGAGCACACCAATGATATTTTCCTTTTCTCCTGAGTCATTCCCCTTTCTTATGCCTGGTGCAGTGTGATTTATAAGAATTGGGATGTCTTCTAGTGATTTGTGGTAACACACCATTCAGCAAGGAAAGAGAAGTTTCATTTTGTTATTATTCCATATTTCACTTGGTTGGCTCAGTGAACCCTTACAAAATGTGTTCAGAGATTGTGCCTGTAGATGAATGTGGGGATAGAATTTAGCAATGGAACCAAATGCAGAATGTTAAAAGTGATCTGGGAAAGGTTTCAAACTCTTCATTTCTGTGACAAGAATTACAACCAACTGGGAAAATGGCACCAGGTGAGTGAATTGTAGTGACACTGAACTGTAACAATGGAGAGGAAAGATAAAAATTTTAGTCATTATTTTTAGAACTTCAAGGTCATCGTATCTGAGTTGCTGTCAGATGTTGCAGCATGGAGAATTAAATAATTGCACCAAAACTAGATATACATTAGTTCATTTTACATGATTTTTCCCTTAAGGTTACAGTTCTCATTACTAGAATTGAAATTTAGGAATATATTTTTTCTATTAATTTCCTTTTTAAGACCATCAGCAAATAGTTTACATTGAATCATAATAATTTACTTTCATTCTTTCTTGCTCTGCCTTTGTTTGAATGACAAAAATCATAACCTAAGTAGAAAACAGTAAGGTAATCCATTCTTGTGTCACAAGTCATAAAAAGAAAAAAGTAAGGCAACAATTTATAGTTTTGACATGCCTAAATTACTCACAGGAGTTAATACCTATTTTTCCCTGTCAAATTCATGTTTGAATCTCACAGTGGTTTATAAGTAATTTATGTGCAAAACATTGTAGCAGGCATACAGGGCAGTAGCTAATTATTCCAGTCAGAAAAATTTTAAAGCTGCAAATTTTAGGCCTTCAAATGTGCCACATGTTACGGTCTGGCTGCAGGGTACAGCAAAAATTTTAGAGACGCTGATTTTATAAGTTGAGGTTTTCCAGCACAGAAATGTTGCAGGATACACAGTGTAAAAAAAAAATGCTGTTAAATTTACAGGACTCAACACACAGAGATGTGGGAGATCTTTTGCTGTGTGCCAGTCAGAAATAGGGGATTTATCAAACCACTGCTGTAGCTTGAATGAAGTGTCACAGAATGTGCATTTTAAACAGCCTTACATGGCAGTGTTTGAGTGCTTCACTTGAAAGGGCAGAAAGCACCATTAGATTGCTCTTGAGCTCTGTCACTGCAGTCAGCTTGACATCACTCACATTTACATGGCTCAAGTGCTGCCTGCTCTTTAATCCTCATTTCCCCCTAAGTGCTGTTTTTAGTGGAACCTTTTTTTGCATTTTCAGGAACAGGCAGAAGCCATTTTTAGGTCAGTGAAATGCTAAAAATGCTGTCAGACACAGCAGAGGGAGAGCAGTGGGAAAGCAGGCTGTGGCCGTGGATGCCACGTCAGAGATGCCGTCAGTGGGGTGGAGAGAGCTCTCTAAAACACTTCTCTGAAATGCACAGGCTGTGAGAAGGGACTCTGGGTCTCAGTGCTCCATCTCCAAGTGGGATTCTGCCTGTGTGCAGCATAAAGATGGTTTGTGCTTGCAGATGTGCTGCTTACAGTGACTCTGCTTTAATCTGTTTTTAATTGTCAGGCAAAAGAAAGAGAAGAAACCTTTGGAAGCTTCATCTGTGGTCTGAAAGCCAAAGCTCTGCCTTTGCTGCTCTCTGCCTCGTCAGCCATGAAGGTTTTGCAGGGAGAGCTGAGCTGATGCAGTGCTGGTAAGCCAGAACTGAAAGCAGCTCCCTTTTCTAGGACTCCTTTGGCTGTGCAGCCCTGGCAGGGCAGGAAAGGAGCAGCCATTTATTTCAGTTCCTGGGGAATCAGCCATGCCCATGGATTTACAGCCACAGCAGCTCAGCTGGGAACAAGGCAGGGAATGCAGAGTGGGATTGTGCTTGGATGTTGGATGAATGCAGCTCTGGGGCTGTTGGCTCTCCCCTCTGTGCCCCTGTGTGTGCCTGCATCCATCGCCAGGGCAGGATGGAGCAGGGGCTCCTTCACCTGGGCTGGTGCCAGGGCTTGGCAGGGCCTGAGTGTGCAGAGCTCAGCAGTGTGTGTGTGTGTGTGTGTGTGTGCCCAGGGCTGCCCAGCAGCTCACTGACCCTTTGGGCAGGGCTCCCATTGCCAAAATGGATCCTCTCACCCTTCCTTAAGGTGACTTCCTTAAAACATCTGCTTGGCAGCCGTGGGGAATGCCAGATGTGCTTCTAATGGAAAGGATCTTGCACTGATTCAGCTCCTCCAATGGGCACAGTCTGTTCTCCATATTACAGGCAAATGTTTGGGGATGTCCACCTTGCAGTCTGTAATGTTTAGTCAAGGTTACTGAGAAAGTAATATCAAATTAGAAATGTGTTGCTCCAGTATGAAAATATTCTTATTTCATTGAGGTTTCCCAATGATCACTGTAGGTTTCATCCATTATCTTCATTCTGAAAGACATACCTGATGCATTATTTTTGATATGCACGCCTTAATTTTGCTATCTTCTCAGAAGTTCATCTTGTGATCACAATGTTCTTGGTCTACAAAGGCTTGATTTCAGCAACAGTACAAATCAGATCAGGATCTGTGAAGAGATCCTAATTTGAGAAAGAATTTTTCCCCTCCCATTTACATTGAGTGGTCACCTCCTTTCCTTCAGTCTAAAAGCTCAGTCAAAGTAGAATGAACTGTATTCAGTTTATACAAATCTGTTAATCTACTGAAAGAATGAAAAGAGAAGAAGAAATTTAAATTGATTAAGGCATTGTTTGCTATACCAGTAAATTAAATACTACAGTAATTTGACATTGTTGTAAGTGAAAACCAGTCAGATAACTAATTCGCAGTTTGAAAACCATGTAGTTTAAATCCTTATTACTCATCTTCTTGACTAAAAGTTAAATCAGCTGAACTACAGTGCCCAAAGAGATATTAAATCAAAGCCACATCTGAAGAGCACAAGTTTCTCCCAATAAAATATGTATTGCTGTTTTCTGGCATCACATTTGCTGTCTGCATTTGGGTTATCTATTACACCGTTGTACGTATCACAACAGGGCTCAAAGTATTTTTATGTCTGAATAAGTCATTTATTCTATAATAAACATTAAGGATATGCTGCTGTAATGTATTTAATTTCTGGAGAAAATGAAAGGCAAGCAAGTAGAGAAGTTGCAGTAGATTGTTTAAAACTGTTTGTGCTAGGCAGAATTAGACAGGAAACAAATGAAGTTTTATGGAGAATCAGTTAATACCCAGTGGTACAAAAGTTGGCTGGCCAAGGGCTCTTCATCCCTCAGAAATATTCCACGCCCCTGTTGGATATGCAGAGCCTGGCCCCAGGGCAGCTCTGACTCCAGAGCAGCTCTGTGGTGTGGGTGGGACATTTGGGCTGGTGGCAGAGGGCAGGAGGGCTCAGAGCATTTCCTGCAGACAGCAGGGACTGCCCCACTCCTGTCTGGGGGGAAATGGGGGAGCTGCTGTCAGCCTGGGACAGCAGGCACAGGAGTCAGGGTGTAAGCCTTTTGTGCTTTATTTATTTACTCATGGACATTTCCCACAGCTGCCTGAGATGCAGAGCGCCCCTGAGGCTGCTCCTGGGTCAGGTCACTGTGCCCAGCCCCAAGGTCACTGCTGTGTACAAAGGCCCGGGTGCTCTTTGCTCTCTGCTCCAGGGAGATCCTCTCACAGCAGGAAGCCTGCCCAGGTGGGTGAGGGATCAGCCTGCCCTTTGCTCAGGGAGCAGCAGGCAGCTTTAGGGATCAGCTGCCACTCTCAGAGGCTGAGAACTACATGCTCTGGGGGGAATTTAAAAAAAAAAGTCTTTGTTAATAGATGATTAGATTAGATTAGATTAGATTAGATTAGATTAGATTAGATGGGGGAAGTCTAGCAGGGCTGGAAGAAGGAACAGAGAGATGAAAAGAGACAGGAGTTCCCTTGCAGGCTTTTGTCACACAAATTCTCTAAAACTGTGCTTGCTTTTGGAAGGGACAGATGGGCTGTAAAGGCTGGAGGCTGAGTGCCCACAGAGACAGGAGCTGATTTCTGTCACAGTTTCTGCCTTGCTGAGTGCACCTCCAAGGGAGGCTCTCCAGCCAGCAGCTCTTCTTGAGTGAATTCTCTTCTCCGGTTTTCCTACATGGAAATCTAGCCTCAGAGCAAGGAAACCTCCCAGGGGCCTCCTGCTCAGGCCCCAGACACTTCCCTATCTCTGAGAATCTGTCTCTGGTGCAGCTGCTGCATTCATCTCCCCTTGTAAAGGCAGCAGCTCAATCCATCCTTCCTTAAGATCCATGGGATGGAGACCAAACCAGACCTTGGAAAGAAGGGTGATAAAGCACAGGTCTGCCTTCAGCTGATGGCAGGGTGCTGCCTCTCCTGTTGGGATTTTTCTAGGATAGGGAAAGCTCCTCCTTAATGTCTGTTTTCCTTCTGCCTCTTTTTTTGGCACCCTGTAGAGCTGGCCATGGCAACCTGTCCCTAGGCCTTCAGGCAGGTCAGATTTGTTATCAGTGCTTTTGCTGAATGATAATTTGTTTATGATTTCTTGGAAGATTTCACAGTATGAAAAAAAATAGTACAGGCATATTTTAAAGCAAGTGCTAAAGGTTCAATTGATACAAGATCAGATCTACAAATTGTGCGAAGCTTGAATTTGACAAAGCTTTTATTCTAAAATGTTTTAATGAAAACCTACCTGCACCAATATTGTATCATTTCTTTATTTTGAGACCCAGGAGATCATCAGCTGATTTAACATGGGTTTAGTTCAGATCACCACTTACCTGTCAATTCAATCAACAGGGTCATCCTGTGGGACTTTGCTCTTCAGTGAAACCACAAACCCAGAGGAGTGGGGGAGTCCAGTTCAGGGAACAACATCTGCTGGGACCACTGAACAAAGGGTAAGGAACATGTCTGCTGTTCTGGAGAATAATTATTCCTCTCTCTGCTCTTCAGCTAATCATTTGCCATGGTGTTTTTGGGTTTGGGATGTCAGACAGAGATATTTCAGAGGAGGACTCTCTCATGGTGTTTCTGATGGAAAAATCAACACTTTCCCCCTGCTGTTTCTAATGTGCCATCCCTGGCCAAGCATTGTCTGTTCTGCCAAGGGGCTGCCATGGGCTGCTTTCCCAGGTAAGGGGAAGCTGCTTGGAGCCTTCCAAAGGCACTGGTGAGGCAGGAGGGGAGGTCTGATGTCAGTAAGAGCCAGACTGCTGTGATTAGGCTGGATCAGTGTTTACAGCTGGATCAGTGCTTACAGCTGGACTTTTCCAAGGTGCCGGCACAGGCTGACTTTGAGTGAACATTCCACAGCTCTCTGTCCAACAGCGACCCCTGAAAATGCAGAGCAGGAGTTACAGGGGTAGTTTAAGGCCCCTGAGTAAATGGGTACTAACCTGATGAATTAATATTCCCAATCATACATAGCAATCCAGTTCTAATTTTTATTTTTGTTTTTTAAAGTTTCTGACATGGGTTGTATTTACTGCAAAAAGCTTCATTAAAATATATGACCACTCATGGCATGTGAATGAAATCTGAATTAGTACAAGCCATGGAGGTGAGTCAGCAATGTAGATTTATGTCTGTTTTAATGTGGTAAGAAGTACCTTCTGTGAAGACAAAAAAAATTACATATATAGCCATAATTTAAGAAGTGAAGCCCCTTTCAGCAGCACTTGAATATCTTGAAGGATATACACGAGGACTTGTCATAAATGACCTGGTGGATGTAAAACAAAGGTTATTCAGAGTAATTATGAAGGGCAGTCTAATACAGTAGGGCTGTATTGAGTCCATTAATCTCATTTGTGTCATGTCAGAGAAGGATCAGTCAGAGGTGTACATGAGGGGATTGCCCTTTGTTCTGAAAGGGTGGGGCATGCACCAAAACCCCCTGGATGTGTGGGCAGCTCCCCCAGGTCACTGTGTTTTAGTGGATTCCTGTGAACTGAGCTGACTGGCCATGGTCATTTGGTGCTGAGTATCTAAATGTCAGCTACAAATCATTGATGTGTGTAGCACCTACTGTGGGTTTCATCCTAAAAGGACTAATAGCAACAATTCCCCAGGAGCCTGTGGGAATCAGGGATTATACTTAATAAGAGATAGGCAATTTTTTAAGGGAATGAGGAAAATATGTCACTCTCTTCATTCCATCCATTCCATCCATCCTTGTTTATTTCCTGCAATGTACAGTGTATTTTCTGTGTTCAGATAAGTTAGTATCAGTATAACAGACAAGCTAAATGAAATGATGCTGTTCTCTGGTCTGCCACTGGAAAACACCATTAAGACTATAATTGATTTCATAATATTTATTTGCTCATCTTAATTCCATTTTTGAAGAGCCTGTAATAGAAAAGTAACTTTTCCAAATGAGGAAATAAGCTTGAGATAATGATATGATAAGATACTTGTACCCCAATGGAAAATTCCTTCTGTTCTACTTCTGAAACTGCAGAGAAAAACTCTGTAAAATGTAATTGTCTTTGTCACTCTGAGAATCTGTATCACCTGCAGAAATGAGTGTCTCTTTTCTCCCTAACCTGTGAAGTTCTTTCCCTTGTTTATCTACAGAAATGTTCTATATTTTATGTCCCACTAGACAATCCAAATATTTCATATTAATGGAGGGATAGGGTATTTTTGGGGGAGGGCAGCCTGCAGGAATCCTACCCCCCTGGCAAACAGGAGCAGTTTATTCCAAGTTCTTGGAAGATAATGAAGAAATGTGCTTCTTATCCTAGATCTTTATTGAAGGATACAAAGCCTGCAAAGAGCTTTTTTAATCTAGTGTTATTCCCATAAAACTCTCCATAAGTCCTGTTTTATAAGCAGAGTTACTGGACAGTGATTTAGCTGAGTTCTTATCAGAATATTAAATGAGTGATGAAATCAGCAGATGTTTTTTACTCAGCTTTCTTCCTCTGTCTGATGAGTGGCAGCTGCCATGCTAATAAATGCATGGTGACACAGCAAATACCACCACACCTTCCAGCTGCACTTTCATTTCCTTACGAGAGTGTCTCTCATTTTAGCAGCAGAATTTTTATCTTCATTACAAAGAAAAAATTATTAAGTGTATTTTTGAAGTCTCATTTACACATTCTTGAGGAAAGCAGAATCACAGGAAAAATGTTTAGGCGTTCCTGAAGCATCTGATTAATGGCAGGCCTTTTTCTCCTTTAGTTGCACGTGAATCCTGAATTGCTGCCTCAGTCTTTCTGGGGCTGAAAGCTCCCCATTATCCAGGGGACTCTTCCAGCTCTCCGTGCTGGTTGCACAAACGGCACTCGTAGGTCTGTGCTGAGAAGCTGCCTGGATCTGAAGCAAACAGCACAACAGCCTCAGGACAGAGCCAGAACATCCCTTGGGGCTGCCCAATCCAGCACTGCCTGTGAGAGGAGTACAGTGTTTCCCACATTTTCTGCAGAAACAGGAATTTGTGTGTCAGGTCTCAGTGGGAGGAGCGTTGCTGTGACTCCCAGCACTGGCAGGACTGGAGTGTGCAGTCAGAGCTGAGGGACCCTGCTGCAGCCGGGTGGGAATGTGGCTTTGGGTCCTGCTGGGGCACAGTGAGGCGCTGGCAGCGTCACCTTCAGCCCCCTGAAGGTGCCATTTGTGTCATGGAGAAGGCTCACCTGCCTTTGCGTGGGCCCGTGCCAGGTGGTGTCTGTGCTGGGCACAGGGCCAGGAGTGCACTGCAGGGGTGTGCAGGGAAAAGGGCACTTGTGGCAATGAGTGCAATTATCATTAGCAGGCTTTCCCAGGGGATTACTTTGTACTGCTGTCACTGTGGTCCCCAGCAGCCACACACCCTGATCCTGTGCTTGGGGGCTCCTGCTGTACCTGCAGACAGTCTGCACTGGAATAAAGGGACACATCAAGGCTTCAAATGAAGAGATGTGTCTTACACTGGCTAAGGCCTGAGCTACATTTACCCAGTTAAATTAAATTAACACCAGTGTGTTTGTGATCTTTTTGTTCCATACATAGTAAATTACTGAAAACCAGAGTTAAATGTAATTTCTGATCCTTATTCCTGGCTGCATAAATTCATTATTTAGACCTGCTTCCAGTGAAATCATCTGAAGTTTAGTTTCTGCTTTCACTGAGAGCAGGATTGAAAGACTCCATATTGATGTGGGGAGTGAAGGCAGCCACACAAACATGTGTAATAAAGCACGTTGCTCTCATTCATCCTAATAGGCATGATAAAAAAAATTTTCATACAAGCCTACAAGTAATACAAATGAATTAAAGTCATTTAATGGCAAAATATTTTAAAAGTCACAATAATAACTTAAAAATAACTGCTGTGACAAATTTTAATGAGATAATGACAGATTCATTAGCTTTTAAAATGTGCATAATTTAGAGGAATGTTGTGTTAGCATTGAGGTGACATTTCCTATTTTATTCAGATTAAAATTGTGTAAATAGGCCATTTGAAATGCTCCCGTTGTACATTAGAATGAACTATCAAGGAATAAATTCTTCAGCTTCTCAGGAGAGTTATCCTTATTCACACAAGAAGTGCCATTGATTAATGATATTTTTCAAGCATAATCAGATGACATTGGGACAGGTATAAGAATTACTCATGTGAAAAATACCAACTCCATCCTTCTTTGTTGAAGTATTTGCTGATGATGGTTCTTTTCATGCAATTTGCTGTTCCAGTGTTCAGTGCTGCACAGCAGACTTTGGGAAATTCCAGCCATCTCCTACTGGTTTGCTTGAGGAGTCGTGTGGTTTCGTTTTAGTCTCTGGACAAATAATGCTTGTTTTTATGGGCAAAGCCTTTCTGGGACTCCACAGGCAATCCATGGACATCCAAGGGTCTCTGGAGCACAGGCTGGAAAAGAGTGGTTTAACTGCTGCACTGCAGCTGGTTTCAGACCACTTGTGTTCCTTTATCAGCACTGCATAAACCTATTGATGACCTAAATGTGGATGCAGAGCCCTGGCCTTTATTGCTTGTTTTATTCCATATTTCAAATTTTTTCTAGCCATGCTTTCATGCAGCTGTTGCTCTCTGAGCTGCTCTTGCTCACACACAGCATCCTGCTTGCATCATTGTTTGTGTGGCTCATTAAAACACACACATGTTTGAAATGAAAACTCTCCTGAGCATTTCAAACTCATCACCTGGCAGTGTGTTGGACAGGATTCCTGGGACTGATGAGAAGCACTCGGTGAAATATGTCAGCTCCTCATCCTGGAATTTGTAAACAGATAACCCTCATCAACAGGAGAGAGGGAAATGCTTCCTAAAGCAATTTTGTTGCTTTTGTAATAGATCAGATTTGTGCCATGTGGTACATAATTCAAGAGAATATTGGAAGAGTAAAGCTATAGATCCTCTTAAGTGACTTTGTTCTCCATAAGTCTGGGCTGAAGGCTGTCCCATATCCTTCTCTAATGATATCTGCAATACATTCAAATACTTTTGAAAGTTTTTTTGCTCAAGACCAGCTTGCTGCTCTAATCCTATTTGCTCAGCCTTCATAGTTGATCATGAGAAAGAAGGTTCTGCTTTTATTGTTTGCTTTTTTGTCAGATAGACTTATTTCTTAAAAAAAGTAAAGTATTATCAAGAGGAAAGAAGGGATTGTAATAGAATGAAAGTGGCACTGGGGCTCTGTGTGTGAAGCAATATCAAAGTCAAAACACAGAGCCTTGTGTAAGCAGGCCAAAACTTACCTTTCAAGGTGAATTTTTAAAAAACAGGATGGAAAATTTCTGATGAGAGTTGAAATCACTTTTGTCAGCTAAATTAATCTGCCCCTGTGTCCTGTCAATCATTTCATGCTGCAAATAATTGATCAGCGAGAGAAATTTGGGCTGTGATTTAAAGGGAATTAATTCATAATTAAGTTGGCTTACTTTGGATTTTCATCTTTAGGGAGAATAGGCTGCTAAGCATTCCTAATATCTGCCACTTATTGAATATTAGGAAAACCCTTCACAAGAGATTAAGGAACTCCTCAGGTGAGGGAGATGGGAATGAAGTACCTGAATTTAGGACTAATTTAGGGGTCTGGTGTAATCTACAAGGTGAGCTCCCAGTCACCCCAGGAAGTGAACTCCCAGTTATCCCATGAAGTGAGGCAGAGCAGCAAGGGCAGGATCCTGTGTTTGCAAGGGAAGCAGGCAGTTAATCCAGAAACCTTTCCATGGTGACCTTCCCTCCGCTCTGTTTCTCTGATGCAGCTCCTGTCAGCAATGTCCAGGAAGAACAGTGCAGTCCTGTCTTTGTCACTAATTGTAGGGTCTTGGGGGAGCTTCTTCCTGAGCATTCCTGGAACTGTCTGCATTGTTTCAAAGGGCTGCTTCCTTCTCTCCTGTGCTAATTGTTGTTTATTCTGTCCTGCTCCTGGGTTATTCCCTTGCAGATGGATGTGTTCAGAGTGCTTTAATACAGCGTGGAACATTAGTTCTGAATGTCATTTTCCATTTTATTTTTTATGTTGCCTTAAGAGGTCTTTTTAAACACCCCGAGTGTCTGTTTCTGCCATGGGAACACTGCACAATCAATTGCCTCTGGTGTGTTTTAGGATCAGCGGGATGCTCTTCCTTCCCCGGTGCATTTCAAACCCTGTTTGCTCCTGGTGACTCGCTGTGTTTGACAATGCTCCGTGATGAATTGCATGAGGGGCCCTCAGCAGTCAGGAAAGGAGGCACTGTGGTCAGTGCTCAGATTTATTGCAGAGCTTGTGAAGTCATGGAGTGGGATGAGTTTCTGCGGCTGTGTTTTCAGCCCTTGCAGCTACAGGAAAAAGCCAGGAAATGTGACACAGAAGACTGATGGCAATAGCAAGCATCAGGAAGATTCAAAATACACACCCCTCGTGGTTTTAAGGCAGTCTTGCTGTTCCTTAGGGTCTGGCTTGCAGTTTGTCTGTTTGAGGGTAAGCAGCCTTGCTGAGGGTACAAAAGGAGAAAAGTAAGGAGAAAAAAAGGGGAGGAAGTAGAGAAGAGCCTGCCCTTGAAAATGAGACAGTGAGCTGTGTTATCTTTTTGTGTTGCTCTTCTGGCAAGGTGTTTGTCCTCTTGCCTGGCAACGTTCTTGCCTCTCCCTTGGAGTGGATCTGTTCATTAGTGTCTCCAGACAGAGGTAGTTTAGCTTTTAATTAAAATACAATTTGCAGGTTTTTTCGTGTGTTAATGAGACAGCAAAAATGAATTCGTTGAAAGAGGAACAGCTATCTAGGCCTTACAGCAGTGAAAGTTAGAGCCTCATTAGTAGCTAATTATGCAGCACAGTATATAAATAGAGCTGTTGTGGCATTAAAAACAGCTTCAGTGCCTTACCTAATGACATAAAATGTTTACAGTCTGTTCTGAGTATGGGCTAATGCCTTCCTGAGGTAATTAATGGCATATTTAACAGTGACACAGCTGGAATCACAATTGCTTTGCAGGTACAAGTCGAGGGCAAGGGAATGCATTAAAGTCTTTAAGGAACGGATAATTTGTCTGCTAATAAATATATGAAAACCTTTCAGAAGATGCTGGAGGAGCACAGGATTTATGCAGGAAGTGGGAAAATGTCTGTGTCTGACAAGGACAGGGTGCACTGGCCTTTATTTTCATGTTCTCCAAAAGGGAGCAGTGAGATGCCAGAGCTCCAAACTGGCACTTCCAAAAGGGGAATAAGAAGAAGGTGCTTGGTATTTTGAAAATCCTTATTTTTTGATATAAAAGGGCAATCAAGGCTGATAATACACCCAAGACGGAACAGAAGGGATTTGTTTCCCTGTGTGGGCCCTTGTAATTAGACACACCCACTCAGAACAGTACCTTAGTAGCAAGTCCAGTTCTGCTTTTAATAAACTGAAGCATCCATAGAATTGTTTTGCTCTGCCTAATAAGATCTCCATATGCAGCTTAACAGCCGATTCTCCCAAGAATGGGGGCAACATCCTGGCCCAGCACACCAGAGGTGAGCTGAGGAATGTTCATGCTAATAAGAGAGGCCTGTAAAATGGTCTGGGCATTAGTCACCGTGATTCCAATTACTGTGGTATTGACCAGCAGCCACAGAGCTGAATCAATTATTCCTTTAAAAATACAAAAGGCTCTTTCCTGCTTCAATTTGTTCAGCAGTTAACAAGTTTAGCATTTTTTTCCTGGGAGATGATGTTGATGTGATGACCAAGTTAGAGACTGATTAATGTTTAGCTGGGGGTGGGTGAGTTGAAATGACTTTGCTGTCAATCCAGCGCTTTATCTTGTAGTCGTGATGCTCAGTGAAATAACACAGAGCAATGGAAAACATCATTATTGCATGTGTTAATGACTTTATCTAGTGGGAGAGGAGTTACTGACCTGCAGGTTTGTGTTACCTGCAGAGAGGAAAACGAGCCACGTGCTAATTGTGGTGGGATTAGTTCAGTTCATTCAGGAAAATAACTCTTTGTTCATAAAGAGGTCTGGGTAGGCCAGTGCTGAAAGCCTGAGCAATCTGTTGCACATGGAATGGGTGCAGTTAAAAAACCTCAGTGCCACCATTGCTGAGAGCCCACCGAATTGCCCGAGCCCTGATTTACATGGCCAGCTCTGTGTGTGCGTGAATTATGGCTGCTGATGTCTCAGTCTGAGTTGTTTAATTACCCTGGTCAGTGTGGATTGATCAGATTTGCTGTGTTAAAAGCCTTACATTTCTGCACGAGTATTCTCTGATAGAAATCCATCGGCCTTGTCCACAAAGAGCGCCACCAGGAACATTTGTCTGGATTTAAAATAGTTTATGTTTCATTTTTATAATCAGGAGGGCAAGCAGGGGACTTAGAAACTTTCCAGATTAAAAGATATTTCTTACAGTGCTGCAGATGGTTCCTTTATTGTTAGAACCCTGGGATCTTATTTGGACCTGTATGAACATGATTGGAAAGACACTTATTAGAAAACAGCTATTAAATTAGGGGAATAGCAAGTGCAGAAGAATTAAAGAAATGGGTAAGGGCTTTGTCTGAGTTCTAGGTAACTAGCTGGCTGTATAGCAAAATATCCAGGACAGGAGAATTAAAATGCCCTGTTTTGTGGGAAAGCAGATGAGGGATGGAAATCTCATGTTGTTAAAATAGAACATAAGCTGTAAATGTGCCCAGTGGAGAATTTTTCAACCAGGAGTAGAGAATGCTGTATGGATACAAGTCAAGTGGAAATCAAGGAAGTGAGAGTAGTTAGAAGGGGCCCAGGGGTCCCTCTGTTACTAAGATATCCATAATCCCTCTCAAAAGCTGTACTCAAAACCTCTTCTTGGATAATAACATACAGCTTCAAAGCCAACCCACACAAGCCCTCACGGTGGATCTCAGCAGAGGGACATGTGGAAACAGATGTTCTGTGGCTAAATTAATCCTTGGAATGTTAATTAGCTCATTCTCTTTTTACTGTTTTTTTAAATCTTGTGGTTTAGCTGTTCTCTTTGCCTTGCAAGGTTTCACTGCTGGATCCACTGTTTCCATGGAGTACTTGTACTTCTTTTACTTGCACACAGGAATTAAACTTTAATAGAGCCCAGCAATATGGTCTATGAAACTGTACATAAGTTGTGACATAAAAATTAAGCAGAAGAAAGTGATGGCATATGTTGTCTTTTTATATTTTGTGCCTACCAGCTCAGAGGAGTATCCTCACAATTCCTAATGATGCAGGGGTGAAAATGCTTTATGGTTAGATTTCCTAAAGCCTGGCTTAATTTACACGATCTGAGAATTCCTCTGAAACCATTAGATTTGCTTTACCAAATATGTACAGTTAAACTATTTTACACTATTTAAATATGAGGCTTTAGAAACCCTTTAATATCAGTTTCTGGCAAGGTTTTGATATTTTTCTGCTTTGATTATAAAAGAAATAATTGATGTAATATTGTGGTTATTAATGTAAATTGCTTCATGTATCAAATCAATGATGGAATCATCCAGTGGAAATAAGGTCTGGTAGATGAATCTTGATTAAAGCATTTATGGATCAGAACAGTTTCAGAGACTATAGTGCAGCGGGACAAACTTTGTCTTTATTTTGATAGGTGTTTTTTAATTGAAAATCCTACCTAAATTGTAATTCAGAAACTTGCTTTTTAAATGTACTACATCTTATATTTATTAAGAAAAATATGCTTCTTTTACATGGCTGTGCCAGTACTGAATTAATTCTAGATGAGTCTTTAGTGGAGATGGGGAAATGAGGGTTCTGGGAGCTGCTCTGCAGTTCAGCTTTGCTGTTGCTTGGGAGTTGCTGATGGAGGAACCAAGCTGGGCATTGCTGCGGGAACAGGGCCAGGAATGATCTTTGTTCAGCAGGGCAGGGGCACAGAGCCCTGGCCCAGAGCAGGCCAGTGTCCATTCCCCTGTGTGAGGAGCACCAGAGGTGCAGATAACCCAGCTGAGGGCAGGGCTCCGTGCCTCCATTGCAGAGGAGAGGGAATAAAAACATCTCTGGTCCCCGGCCTGTTGAACAAAAAGATGCAGAATTCAGCAGAAAGAGGCTGGAATTTCCTTCCCAGCCCAGCCCATAGTCAGTACCTTGTCACTCAGGGACTGGCATTGCCTGCAGCTGCCTGGAGCCCACTGGAGCACTGGCTGCTGTTTTCCTGCCTTAAATGTCTGCCTCTTCTGGAAGTGCTGCTGAGTGTTGCTAGTGATTGCCTGAAGACACAAAGCACTGTGGAAAGCGAACATTCATTTAAATTTGCATTCTTTCTTGGAGTTCAGCTCTTGAAATATCGCAGTCCTCTCCCAGTTGGTTCTTCCTGTGCCAATCTCTTGCAGGTCTGCCCTGATCAATTTATTCTCCATCTCTGTTATCTCTTCTGTTTTGACATCTGTGTGCCCACAGCCTGATGCAGCATAAGTGAAGTAGAAAACAGCTCAGGCAGACATGGAAAATCAGATTCTGTTCCTGACATATGGCCAGGAGTGAGCTCAGGTATCACCACGAGCAGCCACAATGAATAGTTCCTGCTCTGTTACTGATACAAACCAACGTGCCCTTGGCTCACACCCAGAGCTCTGAGCAAGGGCTCCTCCCCTTTGGTGATTCAATGGTTTGAATGTCTTTGTACGTGTGTGAAGGGTTTATGCTGCTGTTCCCTTGGGTTATGAATTCATTTCCTGCAGCTGCCATCATATGAAATCTATTGGTGCCTTTTCTAGGTGGGCTTTTAGAGCTTCCATTGGTGTCTTCCCCTCACCCCCTTTTCCCCTTGTTCTGTTGTTCAGTCTGTGGAAATGTTTCTCTCTCTGTGGTGCCTTACAGCACTGGGATCATCCGTGCCAGGAGCCCCAGAGGAGAGCAAGGTTTGTCACATGCCACAGACTGAACCTTCTGGCCCCTGGAAAATGCTTTTGCTCCAAAGCAGCACCTTCCATCTCCAGTACAGGGAGCTGTGGCAACACAGGGCTTGGTGACATGCACAGAAAAGACTTCATCTGCTTTGTGAGCTGTATGAAAATATGATGAAATGTGCTGTCCACTAAATGGGAGAGCATTGGGATTCCAGCCAAAGAGTCATAGGATTAATCTCAGGAACATAAAATGTGCTCTTTTAGTGAAATGAATCCTCCCTCTCAAACAATTGCAGCAGGTGGGCAGCTTTGGCTTGTTTCCATCATATCTGCTTAGGCTCCTCTGGCAAACATTTGATTTATTCCTATATACCTAAAATAAATTAGTATATTTACTTCAGCAAATCAATTGGCATGGCATGCTTTCCAGGAAACTGCTTTAACAGGCATATCAGTGACTTCAGCATTTTATCAGGATTCTTGACTTCCATAAGCAAAAAGAGCAAGGGGGAAACTAAGAAATCCAAAAACTGCATCAGGGAGGTAGAAAACTCTGAGATAAAATGGAAGTTAATTTCCTATTAAATGTGACCGGGTATTTAAATTATTAATTGCCATCTATTGTTATTTCAGTCTTGGATGCCCATGGAACATGAGGAATGAGAGCTAGAATGATAAAAGGGTTTGTGAGAGAAATTAGATGGAGGAGATTTCTTGCTTCATTTTTCCACAAAATATGTCTGGGGAAAGTCCATTAATTCAGACAAGACTTTGACCCACTGAGGGAATGGGAATCAGCTTGGAGAATTCAGAAAAATCCAAAGACTTGGCATAAAAAGCTACTTCATAGCTGGTATGACAAAGCTAAAAAGCCAATACCTTGCTGAATCCCATTTCTCAGATTCCAGTTTTAATAAATAGATTTTTAATAGATTTTTTAAATATAAAGCAACAGTACTGCTAATCTAGTCATTACTGGAGTTAGATGAATTAAGATACAATTAATAGTGTTATTTCCTGTAGTGATAAATTACCAGAAGTAGCTTGGTTTTGTCTTTATTACAAGTCTGTCCCTTTTTAGTGAAAAATTGTTCTCCTTGTTTGTTTTCCCTGAAATTGTGGGTTGATGATAGGTAGTATTGATAGTATTTAATGATACTGTCAAGTGCTGCTGCTTCACTTAGAAAGAAGACCTGAAGTAATTCATTCTAATGTGCACTCTGAAGTTTTATTTGTATTTAGCTGTATCCAGGTTATTCCTAAATATGTCAAAATTTCATTTAAACAAGGAATTATAAATGAGGGGGTGTGTTTACTTCTATTCAGTAAATTTCTTGCAAAGACACAAACATGTGTGTGCCAAGTTGGGCAGCAAAAGCATTACCAGGAAGTAGTTCTAGGCCAGCTTTTCCTGCTTCATTTAAATCAGATTCATTTGGTCTGTCTTGCTGGGATGCCTTCCCCAAATAGTGCTTACACTTCCTAAGCTGGGGACAGAAATTCTCTTGTTCTCTGTAAGATTTACTGAAATGTTCTGCCTTCAAACAGGATCTCAGCCTAACCCAGAACAGCAAACTAGAGAAGCAAAGCTGATGGGTTGCATTCACAGGTGACTTACTCTGGGTGTGCAGACACTCCTCTTCTCCATGTACAGAGGGAAAAACAGATGTTCCTGCTCAGCTCAGACCCACGGGAGACCTTTTAACCCATGGCCACCATCCAGCAGCAGGGTAATGCCACCAGCCTCGGGAGGATGGCTGTTTCCTTGTGATTGATTTAGCAAAAAGGTCAGCCCCAGACATGACACCTGTTTGCACTGTGGTCCAGCGTTCACCCCACAGTTCTGTAAACTGCTGAAATGTTCAGGGAAAAAAAAATATGAGATGAATTGGCTGTTTCAGTGGGCTTCCAAAAATATTCTGAAATACTGTTGCCATTATGGGCACATAGCATTGCTCTGGGTGAGATTCAGGGAGGAGCTCGGGAAGAGATACCAGGAAGGGAGGAAAGAGCTGTCTGAAAGGAGAGCCATGATGGGACAGGATGTACACGGTCACTGTGCTGGAGAATAAATCCTTCAGGAAGAGAGGGATCCAAAGCGAGTTTATAGCCTGAAATGTGTTAGTTAATATTTATAATGTGCATCCACCTTTCTCTGTGTCTTGGCTGTGCACTGGCTCCTGGCTGGTCTTGTGTCAGGTACAAATAATGATATTAAAGCAGGTGATTAATGTCTGTTTGAGACAATTGGGAGGTTATTTCCAGCTTTGACAGCGCTGCTCTTTGTGCAGCACACGAGCACAGCACATGAGGTACTTTGCTCACAACACAGAGAGGTGTTTTATTGATCTCCTCCCGTTCCACTTCGCTAATTCTGCCAATTTTCAGGCAGGCACAGCACCAGGATAATGGAGTCAGCATCCACTGCAGCTGCCTGGGCAAGCCAGGCCTGGGGAAATCAAAGAAATTGTACAAGTTATGATGAGGGGAAGAAGAAGGGGGGAAATCCCCTCTTCTGAGGTAGTGGGGTTAAAGGGATTTAAAGCTAATTGGAGGCCTGAAAACAGGAGCTGCCATTTAAAAGGGCAAATGTGAATTGTACTCTGAAATGAAAACCCAGATTTTGATGAGAGCTGTATGTTCTAAGCCATATAGATATAGCTATATATCCTTGGAAGTGCTCATTAAACCAACAGATTTTATGCAGTGCAAAAATGAAGAGAGCATTACTGAGTAGAATGGTGAGAAATAAAGGGATTTTGTCTGTATATATTTTCAACACTTCCATCTACTGGAAAAATTATTTCTATATAAAAATGTCACTTATTGGTAAATAATGAAAAAACATTAATGCCTGAGCTGGCTGGAAACACAAAAAACTGTGATTAATATCTGATTAATTATTAAGTAACAACTTTAGTAATACATTTTCCCTGTAGACACAGTCATAGTTGGTATAACCCATATTAAGATAATTCAGAAAAGCATGTCTGTGTACAAGAAATATATGTATTATCCAAATGGATTCAATTAAACCCATATCAGCAGTCAGTGCCTCAAAAATTAGGAAATAGCTGATATTAGCTGTTCAAGGGCATACTTAATTTATTCCCACTTGGATTCTGGCAATATTAATTTATTCTGTAGCAAATACCCTAAGTGTACAGTAATTTTACACAATGCACAAAAGGGAATGAAACCAATTAAGTGAGCAACAGAATGAAACAAAAGCAACAAGGAACACTTTTCTCAGGAAGTGGCCTCATTCTGGTACCTCATGATCAACTCCTAGATCTTGTATTTCTATTTTTCTTAACAATCCTGTGAAAAGGCAAAAGGAATATTAATTACATTATTAATTAAATCCAGAGTTTGTACTGTATTGTGAAGCACTAAGATAACACTGCCAAGAGAAATAAATCCATTAAATGGGACTCAATAAAATGAACAATAGTGAAATGAAATGCATTCTAATCCGTGATTTCCCTTATTATCATCGCATCATGGAAACCACTTCTGTAAATGTGCCTCACGTGCCTGATGAGCTGACAGCAGAACAGTCTGGGAAGCATTTGTACCTTAGAATAATGTAGGATGTTCAACACCCAATTCAATACTTCCAAGATGAAAATATTCCTCTCCTGTAAATGAGATAAAAATATCAATTAGAAATTTAAGATCTTATTCACGTTAATGAGGAGTAGAACTTGGACATGGATGGTGTGTGCAGATCACAGATTTACTTTCATGACTGTCAGAACACTTGGCTTTAAGGCAAAACAGGACAAACTTGTCCCTGTTTGCTGAGGCTGACTTGTTGTGCCTTGGTTTTGTTTTCCAAAGGTGCTGCTGCTCTGTGCTGGTTCCCTGTGACCCATTCCTCATGGCTGCTGATATCCATGGGTACCAGATGTGGTTTGTGGCCGGGTGGCTGTGCTGTCCCCAGCTTCTGTGCTTTTGGGTTGGAGGGTTACAATTGACAGCAGCCTCTGTCAGGAGCACTGCAAATCCCTTTGGTTTCATGTAACTTTTGTCCATTTTGAGAGAGAACATTGGTCAGGTACTTCCCCCACCAGGCTGCCTTAACTGCATTTTTTTATCAATTGCACAGTTCATGGGTTGTAATGGTTTCCAGACAGGCGCAGAGTTTTTTGGTAGGTGTAATCTGCATTTTTTAATATGTTGTGTAAATACTCAATTTACTATTTAGTTAGTAGTGCTAAAGAAGGAGCTTAAATAAAGGTGCTGTTCTAGTATAATTAGCACAGCTGTTTGTGGCTCTGCTTCAGATACCAATGGTGTTTATTTCATGACAAAGATAAGACAAAATGGAGCTGGGATTAGCTTGAGAATTCCAACCCAAGGAACTGCCTCAACAGCAGTTTCTTGGCAGAAGTCAAGCAGGAAGGAGGAATTCTTAAATAAACAAAGCAGCCCATTGCAGCATCCAAAGGTACTTCTTACTTCTTAGGAACAACAGGCCTTCATGCACCTGTATTTATTTTTTTCCCCTTTCTTTTGGTCTGGGAAAAGAAGATTTAGTTTGTGATTGGAACCCCTGGATTGAGTTTTGAAGCTTAACAGATGAGACTCGTCTGTCCGCAACACTGTGCAGATAAAGGCACCTTTCAGCAGCCCAGTTTCAATAATCAGTGCCTGAGCTTCAGAAACAGCTCATTGTATTTATCAGTGCTTCTGTCCCCATCCACATGTGAGTCAGGAGCTGCTCTGGGTGTAGGCCATAAATGAACTGTTGACATGAACTGGATGTGATGTAAATCAGGGCCCTACAAAGCTCGTCAGTGAGCAGGAATCAATAGGAAGGAAACAGTAAAATTTCAGCAATTTTTTGCTCTGATAAATAAATGGATTACTCTGTGCTCTTCTGGGAGGAAGCACAGCATGGGAGTGGAAACCTGGATCTCTGCTTTTCACCTTACTCTGCTGCAACACAGTCACAACACCAGTGACTTACATTTGCCTGACCTTCATCTATAAACACAGCCCTCGTGGTTTTATATCCTTACATCTAATTTCAGTTATGTTCATTGTTTACAGGCATATAAATATATTCTGGAGATACATCCTGTGTATAATGAATAAACAGAAATATTTACAGTTAATAGTTTGGGGATTAGAATAGCTCTGCTTTTTAATCCATATTTCTCTTTCACACTTGTCCAGGTACCTGAATTTTTCACCATTCCAGTCGATGCAACAAGGCCTTGTGTCTTGGAGAAAAGAGCCAATTGTTTCTGTTTGGGAAAGCTGCCAAAGGAGCACAGCTCCTTGCCCCCAAGGCCAGGATGATCACCCCTGTCAGTGACCCAGGGCTCAGACACACTCTGGTACCAGGTACGAGGATGTCACCTCCTGTTGCCACCATCCCTGTGGTTTTCCCCTCTGTGACCCCATCCCAGAGTGCAGGGTGCACCTCTGCTGCAGCTGAACAGCCACACTTGGTGAACACATTTAGCAAGGCTGTGGGCCTGCTGTGACCCTCCAGCCACAGACTGGGATTTAGAAACAATTCTCCAGCAGCACCAGGCTGTGCCTGAGGATCCAGCAGTGCTGAAACCTTTCCTGGCACTGGGAAAAGAGAAAACTTGTTTGCCATGTTCAAGTAACAGCTGAAAGAACCTGCATTTTGTCAAGGCTTATTTTCTTCCTCTGTCGGCCCTTCCCTTTTCTATCTACCTGTTTTGGGGTTTTTTCATTTTGAATTAAAGTTCTGATTGTTATGGAGTGTTCTGAAAGGCTCTGGAGAAAATACGTGTGTTGATTAAAGTTAAGGAAACTTTTGAAAATAAATGTTTTGCAAGTAGAAGTGGCGTTTTGGTCAGTGTTTAAAGACATGCAGAAAGAAAAAAAAAAGACAATAAAACAATCCCAAAATACAAAGACATTGTTTTAAGGGCAAGTTTGATCTCTGTAAGAAAATTCTCCAGAATTAGTAATTTCATTTGAAAACAAGGAAAACCAGACCTTCTGTTTAGAATAATTATAAAAAAGGTGGTTGAATATACATTTAAAGAACTGTTCCATAATACTTTGAAGATATTAAGACTTTTAAAAGTCATTTATTGACATTTTTTTTTCAGGACCTGACCTAAAGTTAATTACAGTCAAAGGTGGAACTGCAGCAGTTGATAAAATATACTAATCTACCAACTTCAGTTAACATGAGTATTGGAAGGAAAGAAGATTTCGGACAGAAAAAAAAGGACTAAAGTGCAGCTAAGAAGAAATTTTGGAACTTTGAGGTTCAGAAATGCCTGCATACCAGTACTTTATTATTGCCAGCAACACTGGCACAGCTTAGGGGTGTGAGCCCCTTTTTAAATGCATATTCCCTTCACAGTGGATCTGAAAGCCTGTCAGGAAAATCAACCCTTTTAGCAGCATTTACATCTGTACTCAGCCTGCAGTGTTGCTGGATCTCTGTGGGACTTAAACGTATCCTGAAATGCTGCCCTTAGAGACATTTTCCTGAGAAACTCATTTTCTGAAACACGGCCTCTTAGTGCATGGAAAACCAGCAAAGCGTCTTTGTCTTCCCATTTCCTGAACTTCAGCTCAATTATAAAAACACTAATTTTTAAAAGTTCTTCCAAAGGAGCTCTTTTCTTGTCACCATGTGTCACTCTGTCAGTCATACGTCAAGCCATGGATTTGAAAACCGACCTGCAGAAGCAGCTACCTTTGTCAGAAATTTAACTTGACAGCTTCTCTGGGGGACTTTCAATTAGGATTTTTTTTTTTTAAGAAAAAAAAAAGAACACTAAAAGTGTCAGTCCAAATGCAGTGAGCAAATGCTGGTATATGGGAGGCCTACACATACTGCCTTCTACTTCAGGATGATCAGGAACATAAATGCCAAGTTTTGGAGAAAAACAAATTTTAAAAACTTGTTTCAGGGACACAGAAAGAGCAGTTTCTGCTGTTTGAGGGGCTGGGTGGCTCTGAGGCCTGATGGGCTGGGCTGAGGGCTCAGCCCAGCCGGCAGAGAGGTGGCTCTGTGACACTGCTCAGAATCTCGTGTTTTCCACTTCAAACTTGGGAGTCTTGATGAAGGAAGTTGAAAAACCCCAGCAAATTTCAGTGCTGCTTGCTGAAAGCTTGGATTCTAAGGCGGTGGGAGCTGCTGTGGCTGGAAAGAGCCGAGCCCTGGGCCCGGCTCGGAGCCGCCTCAGCCTCGAGGGCAAAAGCCCCTCCCGGTGTCCGTGTGAAAACGGGAGCGAGGTGTGGGAGCTGCCGTCCCTGGCCGCTCTGCTCCCGGGCTGCCTCCCTGGAAACCTCATTGCTGTGGATGTGGGGGATCCCAGGATCCTGTGGAAGCCCTGGCTGCCCTTCAGACTGCCCCGAGCCCGTCCGGCCCTGCCTCGGGATCGCCGCCATCACCGCAGCCCCGTCAGCTGCGGTCAGTGTTACAGCCCCGCTCCAGAGCGGGAATTTCCTCGTCAAGCGTGGAGAAAAAATATACGTAATTGAGTTTATAGCTCGAAAAGTGGTAAAACAGCCCTTGAAGAAGTCATTAAATGTGGATGGACTCAATGATTTCTGCCTGAATCATCAGCAAGCTTTAAAGACACGCAGTGTGTGCGTGAGGGGAAGGCAGGAGCCCCGGCCGAGGACTGTTCCTGAAATCCCACTGAGTTTGTAGATTTTGTGACTTTATTTGTATCTGTCACCGAAACGTGACTGGAAAACTGATAGAAATGCTTTGGATAGACCGAAGGGGTGAAGGTGCTAAGGACAATGATATCCCGCAGCAGCGTTCCTCATCCTCTGCCTTCTGCTGGAGCCGGGACTGTGGTACCGTGACCGGGTGTGTGCTGCGTTTTTTAAAGGTACTTTGTTTTTATAGTGTTAATTATAGATGGACAACAGCTGAGAAAGGAAGCAATTGTAAATACGCTCAAACTTCAAAAGTTTATTGGAATTTTTCTGGTCTGTAATAGTTCTGATGGGTTTGTGTGATCTACATGATAACTATTTTTCAGTAAGAGAAAAGCTTTTATGAAAGTGTTTCAATATTATGTCTCCATTTGGTGTGGGAGGGTTTGAGGGAGGCTGAGGGCGATGGTAACTTGCAGCCTTCAGGTGCTCTCAGCAGCTTATCCTTTAAGCGCAAGGTTTTTGTCTAATTCATGGAATGCGAACTTCAGGTAGCTAGAAAATGTCTTAGGCTTTAATTGCTACATTGTCTCCCATCCCTAAATCTCCAGCAAACAGCCAGTGTAAACTACAATTTAAATGAGGCTGACTGAGAAACAGCGTTCCCCTTTCAAAAATATCACGAGATCTTTTTTCTTCCCCCTAGAATTGATGTTAATGTTTAAACCAAGTGTTTCCAGATAACACTTATACTTTGAGAAGGGAAGATTTTAAATTGAGCTTTATTGTGTAAATGCTTGCTCTGCCCTTAGTATGTCGCTGTTGTGCACACAGTGGTCCCTGCTGAGAGCCAGTGGTTGGGATCCACCATCTCTCCTGGCAAGGCTGAGAGTCACAGGCTGGAACAACATGGAATCATTATGGAAATGATTGGCATTTAGGGGCTGTTCTGAGAACATGATTAGAAGGTAGAAGAAAGGAGAGGTCATTTTTCCCTAAAGAACTTATACTTGCAGAGTGAAATCTTACCCTTTGGGATTGAAGGTTGTATGCAGTGGGTGTGTATGGTGTGTTAGCACTAGTGCCAGCTAATAGTTGGCAAAAAGAGGTGAGCACGGGTAAGAAGTTGTATTTAAAATTAACTGGAAACCTGCCAAAGAATCCAACCATGAGGGAGGGCTTCGGCAAGGAGGAAAGCACCTGATTCGTGACTCTGCACATCTCTCAGGTAAGAAATTCAATGTTTTTGTGTCCTCAGGAGCACCTTTGTGGGCTTTTTAATACAGTTGAAAGGAAAATAACTAGCAAAAATATTTGGTTTTATTTTCTTTTGCGGCTGCATTTCTTGACTTTGTGTTACATATCTTTGTAAAAGAGATATTTAGAGGTATTCAGCTAAGTGATGCTTTTCTGTTTGTCTGTGAAACTGTGAAAAATGTGGAGCAGCAGAGCTGGGATTCCTGAGTTACAGAATGCCAGTTTCACTTGTTGGTACAGAGAACTTTGTGGCATTTCCTTGGAATGAGGGCAGAGGAGAAGCTGGGCCGCAGCTGTGGGCGTGGGCACAGAGCCCCCAGTGGGGCTGGGGCTGTGCAGGCACCCCCGAGGGATGCTCACAGAGCCCCCAGTGGGTCCGGGCTCCCCACGGGGCTCCCCCACACCCCAGGGATGCTCACAGAGCCCCCAGTGGGTCCGGGCTCCCCACGGGGCTCCCCCACACCCCAGGGATGCTCACAGAGCCCCCAGTGGGTCCGGGCTCCCCACGGGGCTCCCCCACACCCCAGGGATGCTCACAGAGCCCCCAGTGGGTCCGGGCTCCCCACGGGGCTCCCCCACACCCCAGGGATGCTCACAGAGCCCCCAGTGGGTCCGGGCTCCCCACGGGGCTCCCCCACACCCCAGGGATGCTCACAGAGTGGTGCAGGCACTTGGAAGCATTTCAGCATTTCCATGTTTACTTAGACTCATGCCTAATCAGTTGAGTTGCTGTAAATTTCTCTTGAGGGAATAAATTACTGAAAAACATCCCTTCTCAAATATTGTGTTTAGTGAGGGAAAGCAGCACATCTTAGAAGAACTGCAGTAAGCCAGGAAAAAATGGCACGTTCCCATGTAAAGGATCACAGCCTTTGGTTTCCAACAGCAAAGTGGTTTTATGAGGGGAGAAAGGGAGCAGAGCTCTCGAGTAAGTTTCTGTGCTTTGGTGGTACAGGAGCTGTTCCTTGGCTGGCAGCAGCGGTGGGACACAGGAGAAGGGAACTGTTTGTGGGAGAGCTGAGTTTCTCTCTCACTTCTGTGTGTTGCACTTGGTGGCTGTGTCTGAGTTACATGAACAGATTTTTTTAAAGCTAAACAAACAAACCAACCTGAGAGTTCTCCATCACCTGGGCTGGGGAGCAGATGGGCAGTCGTTGTTGGAGCCTTCGGTTGCATTTTCCCTGTAATGAGCTGTCTAATTGCTTGTCCAGAGCTGGTGCTAATCTATTTACACATATAATTCATTCTAGTTTTAAAATAATCACACAACCTTTTTAGGTTGTTTGTTCTTTTTTTTTAATTTGTGGAACATCAGACTGTCATGCTGGTGAACAGCTGCTGTGTTTATTCATGGACTACATTATGACTCCATTCTGGATGTGTCCATGGAAGGACATGTGATAGCTAATTGTTTCTCAGGTTAAAGGAAATAATGAATATCAATTGCAGCTACTTCAGCATGGCAGGAGAACGTCAGGAGTACCTCCCAGGCTTATGCTGGCTACCCATCATTTTGATTCTGTTTTCTGAGTTAGGAAATGGGACCCCACTGATGTGGCACATGATGTTCAACTTCCTGAAATTGAATTTGGAGAGGGAAACAGGGCTCACCGGTTTTGTAGGACACCTGGCAGACCGGTGGGAGTGGGTGAAATGTTGGTGTTTGCCATGAGAGAGCCCTGCTGTGCTGAGGGCCCAAAGAAGAGCTGTGCAGGCCTGAGAGTGGTGCCTGGTGCTGGCACAGCCTCAGTGACACCGAGCCATGGGACAGGGCAGCTGCGTGTCCCTGATCCCAGGAGCACAGCCTGGTGTGTGTGTCCCTGATCCCAGGAGCACAGCCTGGTGTGTGTGACCCTGATCCCAGGAGCACAGCCTGGTGTGTGTGTCCCTGATCCCAGGAGCACAGCCTGGTGTGTGTGTCCCTGATCCCAGGAGCACAGCCTGGTGTCCCTGATCCCAGGAGCACAGCCTGGTGTGTGTGTCCCTGATCCCAGGAGCACAGCCTGGTGTCCCTGATCCCAGGAGCACAGCCTGGTGTGTGTGTCCCTGATCCCAGGAGCACAGCCTGGTGTGTGTGTCCCTGATCCCAGGAGCACAGCCTGGTGTCCCTGATCCCAGGAGCACAGCCTGGTGTGTGTGTCCCTGATCCCAGGAGCACAGCCTGGTGTCCCTGATCCCAGGAGCACAGCCTGGTGTGTGTGTCCCTGATCCCAGGAGCACAACCTGGTGTGTGTGTCCCTGATCCCAGGAGCACAGCCTGGTGTGTGTGTCCCTGATCCCAGGAGCACAGCCTGGGGGGCTGCTCGGGGCTGGCTCTGAGCTGCCCTTACAGAGCAGCGCTTGTGAGGGACAGAGGGGCAGAGCAGACTCAGTGTGCTGCTGACAGTCCATCTGCACACACACACACAGCCCTACAAGGGTGTCATCTAGGTTTAAAATAGCCCAGTCTGTCTCTCTGCATGTTTCCTGTGCTGTTAAATAAGTTTAAAGTGTGATTGATGATCTCCAGATCCAAACCTGGGTTTCTAAACCCTCCAGCTGCATCTGCAGCCCTGTGGTGAGAGCCCCTGTCATCACATGCCAGATCTTTCCAAGGCAGCTCACACATTTCCAGAGCTCTCCTTAGCAGTTAAATGGCTTTGTCACTGTTCTAAGGAATGTCACTCCTTTGGTTAATGACAGCATTGGGGCAGTGTTTCAGCTGGGCTTAGCAGGCAGTGCTAGTATGGTTTTGGATTCTCAGTTTTAAATTTTCTTCCTCTCTTTCTTTTTAATTGAAAGCCTGAGTTGAAGATAGAACATAGAATGTGCAGGTTTTCCATCACTGCTGAGCATTTGAACATTTCTTTGCCTTCCCTGCAGTGGCCTTTTCACATTAAAGGAACACATTAAAGAGGTGTAGAACATTAATGTGAGGTGCCGGTGGAAGCTTGACAACTGTCAGCTTTGCCTGTGTGCATTTACCTCATCCTCTGTGTTATTTATTCATCTGAAACTCTTTTGCAAATGAGGCAGATGAGAGGGAACCTGAGGTAAATGAAGCCTGTTTAGGGCAGTGGAGATGAGAAGGAGCTGGAACAGCAGCAGGAGCAGAGCACCTGGGTGTTGGTGGCTGCTGCCTTACCTGAGGTGTTCCCCTGAAAAACAGGGCTTGAATTATTCAGGAGTTACCAGCATCTCCAGCCCCAAAGCATCTTTATTCTTCTGAATGTCTACTTAATAACTATTTTATAGTTTAAACTCTGAGTCTTCAAATGATGAAAGGTGGCAAAAGGAGCAGACAGTTAAGAAAGTGAGCAAAGAAGCCTCTGTCTAAAGAGAAGGAAAGGTGAATCCAGTCTGTGCATTCAGGCACCAGCCCCACACAGAGAGAACAGAAAATGCAGCCCAGTCCTTGTGCTGTGTCCTGGTACCACGTACCTGGGGACGGATGGTGACAAGGCATTCCTGCAGATCTTTGCAGGCTCAGTTAAACCCCAGAGTGAAACTGTGGGAGTTTCAGATCTGCTCATCCCCTGGCTGTTTGAATTGGGTTTCACCTGGCCCAGCTCAAGGCAGGGGAATTGTTTGGGGAGTCTGTGTTCTCCAGCTGCTGCTGGGAGTGGAGCTGGTGCGCTGCCACTGCTGATGGATGTTGCATGAAGGATGGGAGCTGACCTCTGGCTGCAAAGCTTTGTGCTGTACAGGGCTCTCACCTCTGTAATTTGCATTCCCCTTGCTCAGTTTTATCCCTGCTAGGGGTAATAAATGGCCTGGGGAGCCTGGGCAGAGTTGTGTTAATCACAACAATCATAACAGAAACAAAAGGGTTCTGGCTGGAGAAATCAACATTAAGTCCATCAAGCTGGATTTCTTTTTAAATGGTTGGTTAGCTAAGCCAATTAAGAGCTCCTCCACTTATTATTTTGCTGGTTCATTTATTTGGGCAGCAGGATTTCAGGCACTGTGCCATACAAGCAATGTCAGTTTGATTTGGTCCCATCTTTTCTGTCCCCTCCTACCACATCAGGACCCCGCTGCTCTTCACAGCTCTGCGTTGTCTCAGGAATTCATTTGCAAGCTGGAGATAATCAGCATCTCCTGACTCTCTAGGGCTGGTTTGATTATTGATTGCTGAAATCAGCCTGAATATTGCACAGTCACAAACCCCCCAACATAAATCAGCTCTTTTAATGCTTGGGGGTTTAATGCTGCAGTCAGAGATCTGTGAGACAAGGGAAAGATGTGGATTCCCGTTGTCACTTCAGTTAATACTTGACTTTGTTGTACAGCAGGAAATGCTGGCGCATCTCTTTGAGCTGGGTTATCAGAGACCGCGTTCCTGCCGTGCTGTGCCCTCTCCCAGCGCTGAGGGTGAGGAGGGAGGGTTTGTGTGCAGGGGCTGCTCACAGGGGCAGCCCTGGCTGTCTGCACACGTGAGCAGGAGAGTGCAGGAGCCGAGTCTGGCTGGCAAAGGCTGTTTCTGGGAGCTGGCACTCGTGGGACAGGGCAGCTTTTGAGGGTCTGATCGAGGGAATTATGTGCTGACATTCACTGTGTCCTCCTTGGAGCTCAGCAGCTCACTGGACTGGATGAATTTTGAGTATCTTGTTCAGAAGGGAATTGTTACTGCATTTCAGTTCTAGAGATGCCAGAATTCTTCAGGCAGTTCAATATGGGGAAAATGTATTTTGTCATAAGCTTTATTTGTTTTGCTGTTATCACCAGCTCACATCTCTTTAACTGCTTTTTGCAGTATGGACAGAAATTCAGATATTCAAAGCGTGCATCACCATTGCTGCTGTCTTGGGATGCATGAAGACTCCTGCTGTCCTTGTAGCGCATTTCTGTAACTCACACGTTTTTATGAAATTTCAGATGAGACCTTTTTTCAAAAAGACTTCTGTCTCTGTTATTGTGTAATAAATATATGTGGAGAGCTAAATCTGCTTTTGTTCAGTTGAAGGGTTACTGCATTCAGTGGCCATAATTTAGTTTCTGAATGGCCTGAAGATTTTCTGGCACGGCTCTGAAGAAGCCACTTCAGAGAGCAAAAAGGCTTTTCCTGTCCTCTTGTGCTGTGATGGCACTGATGTGGCTTTGGGTTTGGCATTAGTCCTGTGGTTCTCTTTCTGGTTGGAACTGCCACAGAGGGCTTGAGACTTTCAGAATACCTCAGGTATTGGTTAGTCATTGCAGAGTCTTAGTTTTGTGGGCCTTTTGCTTTCAACACTAAATGTCAATTTTTGTTTTTCTTTTTTTAAAATCTGATGGTATTTTGGTTAGATAGATAGCTGAAAGGATGGAGGTTTAGAGATTTATGTGTCAGAATGTAAAGAAATGGGTCAGGCGATGCTCAAGTGGGGCTTGCAGCAGCAGAGCTGGAAGTGGCAGCAGCACGAGCTGAGCAGCCACCATGCCCTGACTGGAGGACTCATTTTTCAGGCCTCCTGATCAGGCTGGTGGAAATGCACCCCCAGAACTGTTTGCTCTGTGGTTCCAGGAGTTATTGGAGTTTGAGATAAGAGCAGTGCAAATCTGTGTAATGTTATCCTGAAGTGCAGATCAGTGCCTGCCGGGAAATTGGCAGACTCCCCTGGTGCTGCAGAACAAATCAAGGCACCACTGTTCGTGTTCTTGCCTTTCCAAGAGTGTCACTCATCCTTCATCAGCAATTCCAGGATGCGAGGGAGATGCCATTGCAGTGATTGCATTGCCTTTGTCATTTGTGTGTGCATTAACCACGTTCATCAGGCAGTTTGCTCACAGGAGCAGCCTGGGGACTTCCCTTTGCAAGGTGCATTCACAGTGAAACCCGAGAGGTTCTGTTTCCTTTTGTTTATTAACTCCTCCCTGCACCGTGTCCTCCTTGTGGCAGTGTGCATTCCCTCCCAAGCCCTGCAGAGCACAGAGGTAAATACTTGAGGACATCACCTGTTTTTCAGCTGCCCACACAGCGTTCATGTATCTTAGCTAAAGCTAGACCCGATTCTGAAACCTCTTCCATGGGGTTTCATGAACATGAAACATGAGCCTAACAATTGCTAATGGCTCCCCTCACTGTGCAGTTTCTGCGCCCTGAAGGTGAGGGGTAGGAAATGCCCTCCCCTGCCCTCTGCCCAAGGTGCTGTGCCCAGGGCAGCTGGGAGATGAAATGCACTGAGGACGCGCTGGGCGCTGTCGGTTCGGGTCAGTGCAGGGCTGAAACTGCAGGAGAGAAAGGAGAGGTGTCCCAGATATTTGATATGTGCCCTCTGTGTACAGTTTCATGTCCTTTGAGCGCTCCAGAAATCAGAACTCAGCAGTTCAGGAAGTTCCAGCTCTCTGCTTGATTTTTATCCCCATTCTCTAGCAAGTGACAACGAACTGAAGTATTATTCCAATAATCTTCTTGTTTATTGTTGTTCAGAAAAGGGCTTCTGGCTAAATGTTCGTTACCATTTTTTTCACATCCCAGCCAATACAGATCATGGCTTTATGGGTGCACTTTAAAAATGTCCCATTTAAAACTTTCTGAAGGCTATTCAAAAAGTTACTGTATACACTCTGTATGCAAAAATGCGAATCTCCTCTTGTTTTTTTTCATTTGAAGGAGAATGGCAAAATGATGAGTTGTGAGGAGTGGCATTTCCCCGTGCTGCCATCTCTTTGCAGTGCCCTGAAAGGCTGCCCTGCCCACATCCATTCCTCTTTTCTCTGGGGCCAGTTCTGCCGTTTGCATCCAGGTCAGTCCCGTGCCGAGCCCGTGGATGATGGCAGCGGCGCAGGGCAGATATCGATCACACCAGTGTGACGAGGGCTCTTTGTTCAGCGCGGCCCAGGCTGGCACTGCCCTGCCCTGGGGACCATTAATGCTCACGGGGAGTTCGTGTCCCTCAGCAGCGCTTCAGGCACGGCGTGCTCGGCTCTCGGCGATGGGCTTGGACGGGCAGCACGGCAGCCTGAGGCGTGGGATGTTTATTTCTGTGTGTGCCACCTTTTAAAAAGCATTTTTAATAGCCACCACTTGTTCGATATGCTGTGAAATTCCGACTGAAAGGCGCTTAGAGCTGGGCTTGCCCAAACAAAACCAGACCAGAAGCCCCCCGTGGCTGTGGCCGAGCCGATGATCGGCCCCTGCAGCCGGGGCTCGGGGCTGGGGCGGGGCAGCCGCAGCGCCCTCACGGCTGTGCCGGCCGTGCCGCCCGCAGTGCCCGTGGCACGGAGCGCCGTGTGGGGCTGGCACGGAGGGCTGGGGCCGGGCTCGGCGCTGTGCGCAGCGAGGAGGAGGAGGAAGGTGCCTTCCTCCCGGTCCCGTTTGCTGGGAGCAGTGACTGTCACCTCCGGGCTGTGCACACGGCTGGTGCTGAAGGAGCTTCACATTTGTGATGTTCGCCTTTCCCCTCTCCTCTGCTGTGCCAGGGCTGCTCAAACAGGACTTTGGCTTAGTTGGAGCCTCTAACAGTTACCGAGGTGCGAGTACCATTAGCCAGTAAATTTTGGTTTATTTTAAAGGAATTCAGCAATGCCCCTCAGTATTTCAGCTAATGGCATTATGTGCCTGGATTCCTCGGTGTCCTCTCAGAATTCTTCCCCTGCAGCTGAGCACTGCACACAAAGCTGTCCCTAATGAAACCCCATCATTGTGGGTAGCTGCTGCTCTGGGAGAGGAAAGCTTTCCCTGTGGAAAAGCAAGCAGCCCAGTTCTGCACAGAGAGCACAGTTCCTCCAAACTTGTCCTGTGCAATGTCAGAGCACAAGCTTTAATGAATGTGGTGGAACCGTGGTGCAGGTGTTCATTCTAAAGAAATGAACATGGAAACAATTTATTTTTGATTATTCAGTTTATTAGCACACAGTTCCCTGTGCAGCCAAGCCTAAAATAAAGCGGGTTTGGGGCTTTTATCCATGGCTTAGTGAGGGCTCTTTGAGTTGCCATTCAGCTCAGCAATGTTCCCGAAATGCCTCAGTTCCAATTTCACTCTGTATTCCCATTCACAGGGCTTCCCCTCCCTCCCCCTGCCCTGTACTCTCTGGAGATCCTAAACAACCTACACAAATTCCATTTTATTGCCCAGGGAATGGTGTTATTTGAGGATTCAGATTGTTTAGGTGCATCCCAAGTAGGATATTTGGCAAGTGCTGGAACTCTGAAATTGTAGGGAGAGGAAAGGCAGGGCCCTTGCTGCTTCTGTTCCAGACTGAAGCTGAAATTCTGATGGCTTCTGACTTTGCTGACACTTCTCTGGGATTAGATTGGTACGAGCAGCCCAAACTGAAACCCAGTTCCAGGTTAGAGAGACGTGTGGGATCTCTGCTGCTCCGTCTCAAATAAAGGATGTGGTTAAACACTGTGGCACGTGCCTTCATGGCAAATGCAGCAAAACCGCTTTCTGTGGCACCAAGTATAAAACCTGGAGATTGATGTGACAGCTGGGCTGGGCTTTTTAATCAGCTGGGACAACTCAGAACTGTCTTAGTGACAGGGTTATTTTTTTCCTATTTGTGTGTGTGTTTCAAACCAAGTCATGAGTAATGTTACCAAGTCTGTTAGCAACACTTAACTCCCACTTGTTTGCTTTTAAGAGTTTTTGGATTTAAGATTTCTGGGCAGAAAAACTCACTGGGAATCCCAAGTTGCTTCTGATGGTCAGGATTTTGTAATGCCAATTTGCGATGTGTGTGTGGATATCACGTGTAAGGAACTGCTCCTTTGAGATTCCTGCAGGCAGCCCTGCCTGGGCCAGGGCTGGTGTGGAGCAGCCAGCCCTGCTGAAATCAGTGATCCTCACACTGCACAGCTGGTTTTCCATAGGGAAAGGCCCTTTGTGTTTGCCTGAGGTCCTGGCTCCCTTTCCCCACGGCTGGCAGGGTATTCCAGTGCTGTTCAGTAAATGTTAACTGTCACAAATAATTCATATCAGCACGCTGGAGAGCACCTGGGGGAAAGGGAGCTCTGAAATAGAAGGGAATGATTCTGTAACGTGGTAGGGAAAGGCGTCCCCTGGATAATGAGCAATTTCTGTGCAGCATCCGTGGGTCATTGTTCCCTTTAGAAAAGAGAAGGTTCCCGTGTCTTTGAGGTGACTCAGGTGGCCTTTGTGGTTTTTAATACAGCAGGTAAACCTTGTAGGAGAGCTCACTGTTTACTGGGCCCTGTGTCCGGGGGCATTTGGGCAGGCGGTGCTGTTGGATTTCTCTTTAGAGGCGTGGGCACGTGTGGAGTTTGGGAAAGGGAGGAAAAGCAGCGAGAGCTCCTGTGGGTGCATCCCCACTGGAGTCAGTCCCCGCTGCCCGTCCCAGCTCATGCCCAGGAAAATCCCCCGGCTGCTGAATTTCTCTGGAGCAACAGGGACACCGCGCGGTCACTTTTACTCGAGTTCCACGTGGAAATGTTTGTGCCGCCCCTCCGCCTCTGCCTGTGCGGAGAGCAGCAGTTGGAATGCGGGCGGCATCCTTGGCCGTGTGCTCAGCACATCCCAGACCTGGCAGCACGAGAACTGATGGATGGCAGAGCTGCTCACGAGCCAGGGTGCCAAGGGCTGCGTGGAAATCCAGTTAGCAGGATGATATTATTGGGAAATAGGGTTTTAATTGGCAGCTGATTGGTAATTGGGTATTGCACACATTTCATTAGGAAGGCACAGAGGAAGCTTGGTTGTGCACGGACGACAGAAGGCTGAGGCGCTTGGTTCCATGCAGGAGTTTAGGGATGGCAGTGTCCTTGTTTTAATTTGGGAGAATGCAATTAATTAATGTGCTTCAGGTCTCCGTTCCCACCATGGCAACCTCCCCCTTTACATTTTGGTTTCCATCTCTGAGCACAGCTTTTGCTGCCGTGTTTGCCAGTTTGCTTGCAAGACTTTATTGCATTCAGACCTATTTTTTTTTTTCTTGGCATATTGAATTTGTTGCTCCAGAGGATTTTTCATTCCAGCTGGGCTCCAGTTATTCTCACATTCCCTCAGGCTCCACTCTGAGTCCTGCTGTGATCCGCATTTGTAGCTTTTCAATGAGTAAACATCAGAGCTCCTCTGGCTCTGTGCTGGCACATCCTCTCCATGGCACTCAGCTCCTGCTGGACCTTGGAAAAAGCTGGATGCTTTGCATTATGTTTTGTATGACATTCAATTATGGAGATCCTCACATTTAAAAAAACATGGAACTGGGAGAAGAGTGATCTGCTATTAATTAGCTGTCTGATGCCCTGGACTCATGTGGATAATAATGGTTCCCTTTGGCTATGGTTTTAGTAATGTATAGGAAAACATGCCATTAGAGATATTAAAAATTCATTTCTGAATTTATACTGGCAGCTTGAAAAGTGCCACTCTTTTAACAGAGCACTTTTAAATAAAAGCTCCAGATTTGAAGTACTTAGTTCCAGCAAACCTGAAGTGAACATCTTTGTGTGAGCACAGACTTTGCACACGAGCCCTGCAATGTCTGCTTAAAGGAGCTTTGAGATCTCTGTTCCTGAACATCTGTGGGGATGGATGAGGTGTCTCAAGATGAAGCTCCCAGGCTGATGGGTCAGGTTCTTTCCCCCTGTTTCTTCCTGGCCCACAAAGCCGTGCCCAGACATTTCTGCACATCCAGGCAAACTTCTTCAGTGGCTTTTTGGAAATGAATGTCAGTGGCACACTGACATCTGCTCCTCCTCTCTCCTTCCTTGTCTCCCTGCACCATCCTCGTGTTCAATCCAGCCCCTGCCTTGCCATAAATGCAGTGCATTGGTGGATTTAGGGCTGTCCTGCATCTTCTGCCTGGCATTGCTTCTCCCAGGGTTTCCCCGCTGGCTGCCAAAATACTCCTGGGAAAGAGAGAGCTGTGATTTTCTGTGTCCCCACACATCACCTTTCTTGTAAAAGCAGCAACATCTACAAGTGTTTTCTTCTTGGAATCACAGTTTAAAGTGAAGAAGTAGAAAAGAGAGCCCACAACCTAATAATGCCTTGGCTTGGCAAGAAATTTGATGGTGTTGCAGGGGACTCTTTCTGAAGAAACAACTGAAGTTCTCTTTATGCTGCAGCAATTTGTATGTACCCCCAGCACCGTGTTTATTTGGTGTCAATATAGGGTCAGCAGGAACCAGCACAGGCAGCTGGAACTAAAGGTCCTCTTGTCCCATTTTACAATATTAGTGTTCAAAATGTAAACTAAAGGCCAGATTCCACCCCAGTAATTTGGCTAAGAGGATAAGGGCTTATTGAATAGTAAAATGCTATCCTCAAAATATTTCTTTGCGTTAGGATTTTCCCAAGTATCTCATTTAGCTTTTGTTAATGGATTAAAGAAAGGGTGTTATAGTTTGGTAACCCTTTGTTAAGTGTACATATTTTCTATGTTAAATGGGTGAACAGGAGTGCAAACCCCTATGGACGAGGGCTGCTGGAGAAATCCTCCAAAACCGATTGTGTCCTAGAGACCCGAGTCATCATTTTGTCCTATTGCAACATCTCTTATTCTTTCGGTTCAGATAAACCTGCAAACAATTTAACCTTTAGAGCTTTAATATTTTTAAAGAGACATTCGTGTCCAGAAGGTGTCTCAAGGTGTTTGTGCCGTCAGGCTGGGTTTGATATCCCTATTAAAAATATATATGGCTCACTTGATGGGAAAATCTTCTTCAGAGAGAGGGGTTTTTCTTCAGCTTGAAATCTGAAATATAAAATAGAGTATAATAAAGTGAAGAGGCAAGTCATGATGCAAGGGATAGAAAAGAAAAATGGCTGGGAACACATTCTACTGAAACTGTTTGGATTTAATAGGAAAAGTACAGCTAAATCCTCAGTCAGTGAACCAATTAAAATTAATTATTGCATTGAGGGAGTTGGTGCCAAATCTGAAGAAATAATTCGAAGAAGGAAACTTATTTGAAAACTGCAATCATGGATGTTCTTTTTTTGACCGAGTAAGGAAGAGATGAACAGAGAGGGCTGCGATGGCTTTGGGCCCCGCGTTGTACCCAGGGGCAGAACGGGCTCCGGCACAGGGGAGAGGAACCCGAGCACTCAGGCTTTGCTTTGTGCCTGGCACGGTCAGTGATGGGCTTTGGTTTGTGCCTGGCACGGTCAGTGATGGGCTTTGGTTTGTGCCTGGCACGGTCAGTGATGGGCTTTGGTTTGTGCCCGGGCACGGTCAGTGATGGGCTTTGGTTTGTGCCTGGCACGGTCAGTGATGGGCTTTGCTTTGTGCCTGGCACGGTCAGTGATGGGCTTTGCTTTGTGCCTGGCACGGTCAGTGATGGGCTTTGGTTTGTGCCAGGCACGGTCAGTGATGGGCTTTGCTTTGTGCCCGGCACGGTCAGTGATGGGCTTTGCTTTGTGCCCGGCACGGTCAGTGATGGGCTTTGCTCTGGGCAGGCGCCAGTGGTTTTCCATGCTTCTTGTGGCTGTTCCTTACTGCTCTGGTTTAGGATGGTAGAAGATGTCAGGTAAATTACAGCTTTTGGGTAGGAACACACATGCCTTTTATATTGAGCAGAAAATAGTCCATCTGTTGGGGGAAAAATAATTGTAATTTACATCAACACCCCTGAAAGGTACTTTCTCTACATGACATCTGTTTGTGTGGACTCCTCTGAGTTTGGGAATGTGGAATCATAGCATCATTTAGGTTGGAAAAACCCCTTATGATCACTGGGTCCAGTGGTGAAATTCTGAATGGGCTTGGATCGTCCCAAAGGAACGATTGCCTTGGGTCTGGGCAGCGCCGTGCGCTTGGGACTGTTCAAAGGTGAGCCCAGCCCAGGAGTGATGTGACACATCATCCCGTACAAAGCACGAATCTAACCCTGCAAAGGTTCAATCTGAAACTGGCACACAGAAAATCCTAACTGGCCACTCGATAGGTGATGCTGCAGCAAACCAGGCATCCATCGGAATTCCCTCCTGTAGCAGAGCGTTCAGGGGCAGTTCGGTCAGAGCCGTGCCCCGGTGCCCAGAGCCCTCAGGCAGAGCTCCGAAAGCGCTGGGTGGGCTCCGTGGAGTCCCTCTGCTGGCGAGGTGACACCACGGTGCTGTGGCAGCGAATGCCCGCGGTGTCAGAGCCCCCGGGGACCGGGCTGCTGTGCCCTGGCCGCAGAGCTGTGCCGGAGCTGCGGGGACACCGGGCAGGGCATTGTCATTGCCCGGTGCCACTGCCCGGCCAGGCCTGGGATGGGACATGGGCAGGGCACGGGAGCTGCGGGGAGCAGGGGAGGGAGGGAGGGAGGGAGGGAGTGAGGGAGAGAGTGAGGGAGGGAGGGAGTGAGGGAGAGAGTGAGGGAGGGAGGGAGGGAGTGAGGGAGGGAGGGAGGGAGGGAGGGAGTGAGGGAGTGAGGGAGGGAGGGAGGGAGTGAGGGAGTGAGGGAGTGAGGGAGGGAGGGAGGGAGTGAGGGAGGGAGTGAGGGAGGGAGGGAGGGAGGGAGGGAGTGAGGGAGAGAGTGAGGGAGAGAGTGAGGGAGGGAGGGAGTGAGGGAGGGAGTGAGGGAGAGAGTGAGGGAGGGAGGGAGGGAGTGAGGGAGGGAGTGAGGGAGGGAGTGAGGGATGGAGGGAGTGAGGGAGGGAGTGAGGGAGAGAGTGAGGGAGGGAGGGAGGGAGTGAGGGAGGGAGTGAGGGAGGGAGGGAGGGAGTGAGGGAGAGAGTGAGGGAGGGAGTGAGGGAGGGAGTGAGGGAGGGCGTGAGGGAGGGAGGGAGTGAGTCAGTCAGTCTGTCAGTCAGTCAGTCAGTCTGTCAGTCAGTCTGTCAGTCAGTCAGTCAGTCAGTCAATGAGGGCTCTGCTCTGCTGCTCACAGCCCCGGCAGGGCCCTGTGGAGCAGCAGGGGCTGCTCTGGGACACGGGCACAGGGAAATAGGGCAGGGCACCATCTCAGCAGTGCCGCAGAGTTTCCCTTCAGAGCAGCGAGCTCAGAGAGGCCCCGCAGCCCCGCGGCCGTGCCCGCCGAGCGCAGGGGTGCCGAGGGTGGCAGTGCCAGTCACCCTGCCGGTACCTGGGCAGCACTGACGCTCCAGAGGGAATTCCTGTCCGAGTCAATTCGGTTGATTTGGATGAGGGAATGAATTCCTCCTCCGAGTCCTCCTCTGTGCGGTCTGGCACAGTTGCCCACGGTCTGTCGTGTTGCTTACAGAAGTGCCAAAAGCCAAAACCTTGAGGAACAGACCTTAATCTGACTCTATAAATAGTTTTAATTAGCCACTCCTTCTTTTTTTTTTTTTTTCTTTTTGGGGAAATCCTAATTGACTTTGGTTTTATACAGCCAGAGTTAATCCAAAATCTGTCTCTTCAGGCCACTTTCTGGCCTTGCATAGACCACAGCACACTTTTTTCCCCCTTTAATGTTTCTCCTTGCTGGTAAGGAAATGAAAGGAGTGGGAGATGATGTGAGAGGAGCTCAGTGAGGGGCAATTGCCAAGTTCCTCGCTCTCCCCTTTGAAATAAGGAGGGGAGCATTGCCCGGCAGGCAGACGATGGAATAGCGGGGATGCCTTGTGAGGGAGGCCTGAGGAATTAATGTCTGTAGGAGCCAAGTGAGTGCTGAGGCTGTGACTGCAGAGGCACAACAGACATTGTCCCCACGAAGGGCAGGGGCAGTTTCTCCTGTTTCTGGGGAGTGCCAGCGTGGCTGTCGCTGCTGCTGCCGCTGTAACTCTCAGCCCAGGGCTCAGGCCGTCAGCAGCAGTAACTTCTGCCAGGTCACGGGGATTGCTGAAAGTCTCCTTGGCTGCTCACTGATGCTCAGCAGTCTCAGTTCTGGTCAAAATCATTTCAGTGGGAACCAGGAGGCATAAAAATGCTGAGACCGATTTTCACAGAGACGCCTCTCCCTGGTGAGTGCAGGGTGCGATCCCAGCAGAGCAGGGGCAGCTCTCCCTGGCTGCGATTTCTCTCAGCACCTGAATGAGCCTCAGTGTTCGGCAGGAAAGGGCCTCCAGTAAACTGCCTCCTTTCTCCTCTTATTGGAGTCCCGGCTGTAGAAAGAACCGAGCAGCGGGGTGAAATCATTGTTTGAAATTACTGACAATGAATGTCGATCGCAGCCTCAGGACTGAGCCACGATCGCTGCGTGTGCCTTCTCCTGAACGCGCTGCAGTCGCTGCTGTGCCCAGAGCGGGGATTTGTGTGCCAGCCTCAGCGGGCTGCAGTGCCGGAGCTCTCTGTGGGCAGGAACGGGCTGCAGTGCCGGAGCTCTCTGCGGGCAGGAACGGGCTGCAGTGCCGGAGCTCTCTGTGGGCAGGAACGGGCTGGGCTGCCTCGGCCGGATCCGATCTCCATGGGGACTCTGCGCTCCCCGCGTGCGGCACTCCCGGCCCTTGGGACAGGCTCCCGGCTCTGCCCTGGGACTGAGCCGGAGCTCTGGGACACCCAAGGTTGGAGCGGCCCCCTGAGCCTCGGCAATGTGTGCGGGGGTGAGGCTTCCCTGGGCCAGGGGAGGGAATCCCTGCTCGTTCCCAGGCGGGAATTCCGGGCTGGAGCAGCTGGGAGGCGCGGCCGATGGACGGGGACGCGAGCTGAAGGCAAAGAGCTCCGGGGAAAGCGGCGGCTGCCGAGGGAGCCGAGCCAGAGGCAGCCCGGGCAGGGCACAGGATGGGAATCCTGAAAGGTGAGCGTGCCCAGACTGGCAAAGGGCAGAGAGCAAAAGTCCAAGCAAGCAAAAGACAACAGAAACCGTGGAGATTAAAAGACTCTCGAATTTGCCTTTTATTCGTGAAATAAATACAGCTGGAACAGCATAAATAAAAGCAGCTGGAAGGATCGTGTCAACAGGCGGGGTTTTGCTCACCTCTGCTTTGCTTTGAGTCCACTACAAAAAATCAAGAGTCATCAGGAAGATGGAAATGAGCACACAGGTTGATCCAGGAGCAGTGGAAAGTGGGAATGAGGCACTTTTAGCCCCGCGAATGGCTCTTCCCTTGTGCGCTGAGAGAGCTTCAGCAGCAATTCCTGCTTTGGTGACATTTTACAGCAAGGTGTGTTTTCTACAGGGGAAGACTTGAAAAAGAGCAGCTCCACGTTCGGATCATGTGAGAGCTGCTCGTGAGTGTCACAGCTGCAGCTCCCCAGAAGCTGAACTGTTTATTGCAGGAAGAGGGAGAGGCAATTGGTTTTGCCATTGTCAGCGTGGGAGCAATGTGTGCCCTGCGAACGTCACGAGCAGAGGTGGCAGCAGGCTCTGGTCTGAGAAGCAGAACTGGTTGGAGTTAGGGCACCCTAATGAGATTAGAGTGAGACAAAATCCGAGAGAATAGGAGCAGAGGAGCACGTGGATCCATCCTGGGATTTCTGTAATGGAAAGCTAAATATGCAAAGATCTGGCATCAGGTTTAATTTATGGCTGTCATCTTTCTGCTTCTGAAACCTAGTCAGTGGCACGGTATTGGCCAGAGTTTTAAAAAGCAAATGGCATCAGGTGTTATTAATCTTACCTATGTGCAATCGCATAAAGAAGGAAAGGAGAACAGCGTTGTTTGTCTTTGTTTTGAAGCCCGCAGACATCGTGGCTGTTTTGCATCACGCACGTTGCTGTCGGTCGGTGTGCGATAGTCTGTAAAATGAATATTAAAGCTTCTGGCCGTCCCTTAGTCCCGCTCAAGGAGCACAGACAGAGCAAGTTCTCCCCTCGGGCCCAGCGCTGTCGGCCGGCAGTGCCGGCTCCTCCCGGGCACTCCCGTCCGCCTCCTCCTCCTGGCGGAGCCCGAGCAGAGACCGCGGGGGGCTCAGTGCCGGCGCTGCCCAGCCCCGCCCGCCGGGGCTCCGGTTCCTCTCCCGGAGCTGCCGCTGTCCCCGAGAGAGGCGGGGCGGCTGCCGTGGCACGGGAGCGCGGCCGTCCTTGGGGAGCCGCAGCTGGGAGCTCCCTCGGCCCGAGCTCAGGGCCCGGGCGGGAGCGCCCGGATCGTCACCCGCTGCTGCCGCTCCGGCCCGGGCACCGGGCACCGCTCCGGTTCCCGCGGGCCGAGCGGATCCGGGGCTGCTCCTGCGCCGCGGGAGCGCCGGGAGCCGCGAGCGGCATCGCTCCGTGAGCCGGAGGCGGCACAGCAAATTCGGCTGGGATAACGGGATATGGCACTGCTGGGATAACGCGGTATTGCAGATGGGCTGCGTTCTGTGGCGTCCTGTCAGGGGAGGCTCCCGGCCTTCTGATCCCACCCGTGGTTTTCTGCCAGCCTGAAGCAGTTCCCACAACAGAATCAAACGTGTGAGAGCTCCATTCCCCGCCACCGTCTGTGGCGATGTCCGCAGTCAATTCCACGACCCTGTGAACTGAGACTAATAAATCGGGCATTTTTCTGGTCTCAGAATCGGAGTCTTAAGTCCTGTGGGTTGTTGTTTTTTTTGTGGTGGTGAAGGTGAGGAGGGCTCAGGGACACAGTCTCCGCTGCCGGCACTTGGGCCCAGCCCCATCTGGCCGGGCCCAGGGCTGTGAAGCGGGGACTCGAGCCCTGTGTTTGGGGAGTGCAGAGCGAGGCTGGCCCAGGCCTGAGCACAGAGGCCAAGCGCTGCATTTTGGGCCCGGGGACAGAGCCCGAATCCTGCGTGCGAGCGCTCGGAACGGGAGCCCCGGCCCGGGGCTCTTCCCGGAGCCGGGACACCGGCGGGGCCTCTCCCCGGCGCCGATGGGCGGCGGGTGACGAGCCGGGAGCGCGGCGTTCGGGGGCTCGGGCCGGGCCCCCGCCGCGCTCTCGGGCTCCGGAGGCCCCGGGGCCGTTCCCGGGGAGGTGCCGGGGGCAGGAGGCGGGGCGGGAGCCGCGGTGTCCCCGGGCCTGGGCGGTCCCGGCCGCTGCTCGGGGACCCTGGTGCGGGCAGGCGGGCCGGGGCCCGACGGAGCGGGACGGGAACGCGGGGCCGGCGGTTCTCGCTCCCTGTCCGCCTCTCCCGCCCGCGGCGCCGGGACGCGGAAGGTGACACCGGGACGCGGGGGAGACACCGGGACGGGGCTCTGCGGGCTCAGGAAAGCCAGGCTCCTCCCGTCCCGGTCCCGATACCGACGGGCGACAGGCGGCACCGCCCGGGACCCCCGGCAGACCCAGGCGGCGCTCGGCCCCCGGGCCACGGTCACGGCCCCGCCGCAGCGCCCCGGGCTCCGAGCGGTCCCCGCGGGAGCGGCCGTCGGGCGGGGCTCGCACGGCGCCGAGCGAGGCTCCCGAGCGAAGGCCCCGGGACCGGCGGGGACAGGGGGGCGGGGCCGGCACAGGTGCGAGGGGCGGGGCCACGGAGCGCGGGCAGGGGGCGCCGCGGCGGGGCCACCGCCACCGTGCCCGGGCCGGGGGGCAGAGCGCCGCTGGGGTGTGCCGGGCCGTGCCGCCTCTGCCCCGCCGGGCGGATCGAAGCGGCACCGGGCCGGGGATCGGATTGGGGCCCGGGATGGCCGCGGGCACGGGGCGCTGCCGGCTGCGGGATCGCGGCCGTTCCCCGGTGCGGGCGCGGAGCCCCCGTGTAGGGCCGGGACCCCGCAGGGCGCCCTCTGGCGGACACGGAGCGCGGTGCGAGCGCGGCGCCCCCGCGTGGCCGGGGACAGCGGTGCGGGGGCGGGGCCAGCACAGGTGTGAGGGGCGGGGCCACAGAGCAGGAGGCCGTGCCAGAGAGCGCGTGCGCAGTTTGGGACAGCGGAGCGCATGCGCAGTTCGGGACAGCAGAGCGCGTGCGCAGTTTGGGACAGCGGAGCGCGTGCGCAGTTCGGGACAGCAGAGCGCGTGCGCAGTTTGGGACAGTGGAGCGCGTGCGCAGTTCGGGACAGCAGAGCGCGTGCGCAGTTTGGGACAGTGGAGCGCGTGCGCAGTTCGGGACAGCAGAGCGCGTGCGCGGCCGTCACAGGTGTGCAGGGCGGGCCCAGCTCAGGTGTGCGGGGCCCCAGTGCGGCTGCGCGGGGCGGGGCCGAGGTTATTTAGACCCCGGAAATCGCCGCAGCCGCCATTTGCTCACCCAGAGCTCGGTGCGTACGGAGCTCCCTGTGTGGGCTCCGCAGGTAAGGCGCGGAGGTTTAGGCCTCCCCTTCTGCTCCTCTCTCTAGCCCTCCTTCCTTCTCCGCGTATTCCCCTTTCTTTCTGCCCCTTTCCTCTCGCCCTGAAACTCTCCTTTCCTCTCCTCCCAAACCCGACCGCCCCCCACTTCTTCCTGTCCTGTCCCTTCTCCGCTTCTCCCTTCTGTTCCTCCTCTCTCCACCGTTCCTCTTCTCCCCTCTCGGCCTTTCCCTTCCTCTCCCGCTTCCCTCCTCACTCCGACCCCTCTCCATTCCCGTCCTCAGCACCCCCATCTCTCCTGTCTCCCCGTCCTCCTCTCTTCTCCTTCCCTCGCACCGCGGGGCTGGGGCTGCCGGGCAATAATAAAGGCCAGAGGCCCGGAGTCCGGCGCCCCCGGCCCCGCTGGAGCCCCGCTGGTGTCCCCATGCAGTTCCGTGGTTGAACGCAGGGGGCGCCGCCGGGGCTCCGCTTCCCCCATCCCACGGGGGCCCCTCGTTTGGAGGGGGTCCCGGGATGGGGGGTCGGGTTTGAGGACCCCCTTGTTTGGAGGGGGTCCCGGGGTGGGGGGCCCCCTCATTAGGAGGGGGTCCTGAGGGGGGGGTTAGGAAGGGGCCCCCTCATTAGGAGGGGGCCCTTGGGGGAGGGGGGGGGGATTAGGAAGGGCCCCCTCATTAGGAGGGGGTCCTTGGGGGGGGGGGGGGGGGTAGGTAGGGCCCCCTCCGGAGGAGGGGGTCCCGGGGGGGGCGGGGCGGGCCCCCTCCGGGGGAGGGGGCCCGGGGGAGGGGAGCGGGGCGGAGGGGGGGCATTCCCCCCTCCTGGCCCCGCCCTCCTCCCCCGGGCCCCCTCCCCCGGACGGGGTCCCGGCCCTGCCCCCTCCCGGGGACCCCCTCCTCCGGACGGGGCCCGGGGGGGGGGGGGGGGGGGCGGGTGGGGTGGGAGGGAGGGGGGGGGGCGGGTGGGGTGGGGGGGGAAGCAGAGGGGGGCACGTCACTCCGCGCCGTGAAACACAAACACATGTACACGTGTAAAAAAAACAAAAAAAACCACACACACACACGAATTGCCCTCCCCCTCCGGACCCCCCCCTCCCCACCCGCCCCCCCTCCCCCTCCCACCCACCCCACCCGCCCCCCCTCCCTCCCCCCCAGGGCCCCGTCCGGAGGAGGGGGTCCCCGGGAGGGGGCGGGGCCCGGAGCCCGTCCGGAGAAGGGAGCCCGGGGGCGGGGGGCGGGGCCAGGAGGGGGGAATGCCCCCCCTCCGCCCCGCCCCCCTCCCCCGGGCCCCCTCCCCCGGAGGGGGCCCGCCCCGCCCCCCCCCCGGGACCCCCTCCTCCGGAGGGGGCCCTACCTACCTACCCACCCCCCCCACAGGACCCCCTCCTAATGAGGGGGCCCTTCCTAACCCCCCCGCCACCCCCCCGACCCCCTCCTAACGAGGGGGCCGCTGTAACCCGCACCCCCCGCCCCAGGACCCCCCCAGTGTGATGTAGGGACAGCCGGAACCCCGGCGGTGTGGGGCGGTGCTTGAACTGCAATGGGGGGACCCGCGGAGCGGCTCCGGCCCCGTGTGGGGACCCCAGCGAGGGCGGGGGCGCCGGGCTCCGGCCCTCGGGGCTTTATTATTGCCCGGCACCCCGCGCCCCGCGGTGCGAGGGAAGGAGGAGAGCGGGGAATACAGAACGAGAATAGGGGAGCGGGGGAGAGGTCGGGGTGTGCAGGGCGGCAGGGGACGGGGCGGAGGGGAAGGCAGGGTGGGGAGGGAAGGGAGAGGATGGAGGAATAGGGTAGGGTTAGGTAGGGATGAGTAGGGTAGGGATGGGTGAGGGAATAGGGAGGTGGGATGGGAGGGAGGGGCGGGGGGCGGCCGTAGGGGGGGAGGGAGGGGAGGGCTAGGGGGGAGAGGGAGGGGGGGGGTTTGGGGGGGGGGTGGGTGTGGGGGGTGGGGGAGGGGAGGAAGGGAGGGTGGGAAGGAGAGGTGTAGAGAAACAGGAATACTAAAGAAAAGAAACGCAGAAGAAAAGAAAGAGAAACAGAGATATAGAGCCCCGACCGACAGCAACCTACCCCACCGAACGCCGAGGAGCAAATGGCTCCGCCGGCCGCCCCCCCGCGCCTTAAATACCCCAAGGCCCCGCCCCGCGCAGGCGCACTGGGATCGCTCACACCTGCGCACGCCCTGCCCCTCGCACCTGTGCCGGCCCCGCCCCCGGGCCCCGCCTCCCCCCCGCCCCCCTCCCGCCCATAAAAGCCGCCGGGGCCGCGCCGGTCCCGCTTTCTGCGGGGCATCTCGGCTCGGGATGCGGCGGGAGCGGCGGTCGGAGCGCGGTGCGGAGATCCGGATCCGGGGCTGCTGCTGCTGCTGCGGCGGCTGCTGCGCGGGGACCGAGGCGCTCAGGTAGGACCGGGATCGGGATCTGGGCCCGGGGATTCGGGTCCCGGTCCCGCCGGTATTCCCCGTGGGAGCCGGGCCGAGCCGCTTTTTCCCCGGCGGGCAGGGCACTGGGGTAGTTACCCGGGGTGCCGGGGCCGGAGGATCGAGGGGGGATCGGGGCTGGATCGGGACCGGCATCACCGCGGGCGGGAAGAGCCGCTCCGGGACAGGCGGCGCCGCTCTGGCTGCGGCCGGCGCGGGGCTGGGTCCCGCCGGGCCTCCGGGCACGCTCCGGCTGCGGCGGCAGGGAGCCGGTGCTGTGCCGCTGCCGCGCCCGCCAGGAGAACGACGCTGCCCGGGAGCGGCCGCTGGATCGCAGCGGGAAGGACACGGAGACCGCCCGTACCGGCCCCGAGACCCCATCGGCATCGCCGCTCGCTCAGCGCCGCTGCCCGTCCCGGCCCGGTAACCCCGGGGGGACACCGAGCCCCTCTCCCGGCCCGGTAACCCCGGGGGGACACCGAGCCCTTCTCCCGGCCCGGTAACCCCGGAGTGACACCGAGCCCCTCCCCCGGCCCGGTAACCCCGGGGGGACACCGAGCCCCTCTCCCGGCCCGGTAACCCCGGGGGGACACCGAGCCCCTCTCCCGGCCCGGTATCCCCACGAGCCCCGCGCTCCCCCGCAGCCGCAGCGCCCGCAGCCCCCTCTCCGTGCCCGCGCCCCGGGGGCTGCAGCCCCGGCCGGGAGCAGCCGCTCTGGGACGGCCGCTGGGGCCGAGGCGTTGCTGCTCCCGCTCCCGCTGTGCCTGGGCTGGGACCGGAGCCCAGGGAAACGCTGGGGAAAAACAGTGAAAACTCTTTGCTCTTTATTTGCAGAGCCGCGAGGATCATCGAGGCAAACGCTGAGCAGCGACCGGCCCGGCCGCCCATCGATCACAGACTTTTGGCCTTGCCAGCGCCCTGCTCCAAACACCTGGGCCGATGCCAGGGCTGTTCCAAAGCCCTGCTGGGATGGCAATGACCGCTGCCAGTAAGAGAGCTCCCCTACAAACGCAGCTCCTTCCCTTCTGTGAGTGCTGCTTTGCACACCGGCCCCTGCAATGGCTGCAGGGCAGAACCGGCTGGCACTCAACCTGGCAGCACCGAGCTCTTCCCCATGACCCTGATTGTTCTGCTCTTTCCAGGATTTCCCCAGCAGCTGTGAATGTGCTCACACCATGTCCCTTTGTTTCCCCAGGAAGAAGCGAACCAGACGAGTGCTGAGGGCTCCTCTGGAGAGCGGCAGGGGGCGTTTCCTGCAGGTGAGTGCTGCCAGCTCAGAGCCACGGTGGCTGCCGAGGCCGGGGCTGTTCCCCTGGCCCAGAGGCGTCGGTGCCTCCTGCTCGCTGCCAGCCGCGCTCCCTGCTGTTCCCTCGGGGTGTCCCGGCTGGCCGGGAGCGCGGGGCAGGAGGAGCCAGAGGCTCCTGAAGGCAGCGGCCCCTCGTGTCTGTGGGATCTGCAGCAGGAGCTGTGCCTGCACCGCGGCTCCCGGGCCAGGGGCTGCTCTGAGCAGGCCCGTGGAAATGCTCCGGCCCACACGGAGCACCCGGAGCCCGGGAGGAGCCCAAGGAGCAGCTGGCATCACCTGGCACCGGAGGCACGGCCCGTCTGCACGGGGGCTGGCACAGCAATGCCCGGTTCAGAGCTCCCACACGGCTGCAGGTACGTCCCAGCCACCCCACATCCCTTCCCTCCTCCCCAGCCTGAGGCCATCGTCCCTCAGCAGCGTTAAAGCCAAGGCAATCTTCCCCCACAGATACTGAACCCCAGGCAGGAGCCCTCAGAGACACCCGAAAATCAGCGGGATGGAGTCTGGAGTGTTCAGGATCCAGCTGCAAGTGCACAAGTGATGGAAAGCTCTCACAGGTGGGTCCCACTGGAGGTGTGCTGAAGACAGGGATGTGCATCCCTTTCCTGAGGGAAAAGAATTTGTAGAGGCCACTGCTGAGGCTCTGAGAGGAGCTGAGCTCCTGCAGGGAGAGATGTCCCCCCTGGGCACAGGGGCTGCCCCAGCACGGGCTGGGAGCACATCTGGCCACTGCCTTCTCCTGCTTTAAACACCACCGGGATGTTCTCCATCCTGGAGCTCAGGGGGTGACACCAGCTCAGTTCCAGGCAGCTCTGTCCAGTGCCCCCAGGGACATCACCGGGATGAGGGGTATAAATGCCAGTTCTGTGCCACAGAACCCTGTCCTTGTCCCCGTGCTGCTGCTGGGCTCCCTTGGAAGCTCTGCTGCTCCTGGCACAGCCGCTGTCCAAGGCAGCAGCCCTGCATGGCAATGCCCAGCTCCATGGGGCACTGGGAGGTCACTGCAGCGGGAATGGAGCAGGGAATTTGGGGCTCTGGGTGTGATTCAGCACAGCCAGCACAGCTGACAGGGAACCCCAAATCTGGGCACCGCACAGAGAACAATCCTTGTCCTGCCCGGTCAGCTCAAACCCCTGGGCTGGGAAGCTTTGGGAATTAAATATACGGAATTACACAAAGCACAGCAAGCGGCATCACCCAGAGGGACAATCCAGGTCCCAGACAATTCCTCCTCCATCCTCTATGGGGGAAAACACTCTGGGCCTGCCAGGAGCTCTGGCTCTGCTTTTCCTCCAGCTCCTGAGCAGTGTCAGGGCCACCACGAGGGCTTTAAAACCCAAATAAACCCCACATCCCACACAGTGAATAACCCAAATAAAGAAATGCATTCTTGTCATCAAAGCTCAGAGCTGTGTTAGGAGTTGTGACAACAAGCTAATGGGATTCCCAGGAATCTCATTCATGCTCCTGGTTTCATTTTCATGTGGTTTTAATCCCTCAGTGGGCAGCCTGTACAACTTCTCCTGGCATTCAGAGGTTGAGCAGGGCTGGCTTTGGATTGACCTTCACCTCTGGCCCCAGGCTGTGCAAACACACCTTGTGCCAGGGTGGGTGAGCTCCTCGCCTCAGCTTTTCCCTCCTAAACGTGCCCTTACTCATCTCTGTGCAGATGAACTCACACTTTGCCCCAAACCATCCGCTCCTCACCTCCATGTGGCCTCCGAGTGTCCCTTCTGCTCCTCACAGGTGCCCTGGTGACCCCGCGTTGGTCCCTTTGCCCTTCCCCAGCCCGAGGCCGCTCCTCTGCTCGCTCTCTCCAGCCCCATCCCACAGGGATCCTCTTGTCCCCTCCCTGCTGGCTGCTGCCGAGGAAGGAGCGCACAGTGAGTCCCAGTGCTGTCCCCTCAGCCCTGGAGAGGCCTGGCTGCGGCCCTCGGATTTCCCAGGGGAATTGTCTGCTGCTCTCCCCTCAATGACCTCAGCAATTCCCTCACAAATGCCACCTCACTGCCCCTGACATCCCCTCCCATTCCATTTTCCCACACAAACAGTTCTTGTATCCCCTCTAGATTGCACCAGGATTTCAGCTGCATGCATGGCATCATCTGTGCCCACTGCTCCTTACTCACCCAACCAAAATCAAGAGCAAATGCTGGTTGGGCTTTAATAAGAACTTGAAATAACTTTAAAGCAAAACAAATCACCTTTTTCTCCTGTGGTTTTTTTTTCCTTCAGATGCTGGGCTTACCTCTGAGGATGTGTGCTGAGCTCTCAGTGGAGGCACTGTCAGGCTGAAGGGCTGTGAGTCTGTGTTCTTTCCCTGGCACCAGCAGTGCCCCAGTCCCTGTTCCCAGGCTGTGCCCAGGCTGTGGCAGCACGGGCAGACTCAGCTCTCAGCACTCCCTGCTCCAAACACAGCTCTGGCCTCCACTGCCATCTGTCTCTGCTGGGAGCCTTTCTCCTGGAGAAACCAAAGAATGGCTCGTGGTGGCACTTTGGAGACTCGATCTGCACAAAGGGAGGTGAGGGATGGAATGCTGCTCCAGGAGCCCCTGGGATCTGCAGGGCTGCTCAGGGAAGGGACAGTCGCTGCTCAGGGAAGGGACAGTCACTCCCTGCAGTGCCCCAGCCCCCCTGCAGCACCAGCACAGGCTGCCAGCTGGGCTCTGCCAGCCCCTCTCTGCCACCCTCCCTGTGCAATCCAGCCCCGGGCCTGAGCCCAGAGCCCTGGCTGGCAGCCCAGGGACACAGGGACACTGCCAGGGATGAGGCACATTGCCAGCACACGCTGCCAGCAGGGCACACGGGCCCCCCTGGAGCTCCTGTGGGGCTGGCAGGAGGGCACAGCCCCGGGGCTGGCGGTGCCAGTGACGGCAGCACAGTGCCACGGTCTGGTGGCACGGCAGGGACACCAAGGGCAGCAGTGCCCAGGGAGGGGCACGATGGATTCTGCTCCCTGTGCTGCCCCGTGCCAGCAGGAAAGCTCCAGGGGATGGAAACTCCTCCCCTTGCCCCAGCCCCAGATCAGCCCTGCTCAGTCTCACCCCCGGCTCTCACCTCCGGCTGCTCTGGGGCTGCTGCCACATCCCTGCCAAGGTGCCAAAGCCACCTGCGACAGGGCTCCCTCCCCCTGTGCCTCAGGGCATGGCAGGGACCAGGGTGCTCCGGCAAGGACAGCCTGGAACAAAGGTGGGAGGAGTCTGGTGATTTGCCTGCCCTGAAAGAGAGGAGGAAAAGAAAATTAAGTCCACTGAGGAAGTCAAAGGATCCCAGCTCTCACAGGGTCACAGACATCTTTCCATTAAAATCCTTTCTTTAGCATTTTCCCTTCTGGGAAGCTGAGGCCCCAGAAAAAGAATGCAAACAATGGTTCTCTGCTGCTGAGGAAGGCAACAGGTGCAGCTGTGATTGGCTGTAGGATGTGTATAATTAATGTATAATTAATGGCCAATCACGGACTGAGCTCCTCTGTTATTCATTCTTTTCTATTCTCAGCTTAGCCAGCCTTCTGAGAACTTTCCTTCTATTTCTTTTCAGTACAGTTACAATGTAGTATATGTATCATAAACTAATAAATCAAGCCTTCTGAACACGGATCAACATTCTCGCCTCTCTTCACCTGCAAACCCCTGTGCCCACTGTCACACTCCCACTGCTGCCCTGATTGCTCCCTGTGGGGTTTACCCATGGCAGGTGACACCAATGCAAACACAAACCTGTCCTTTCCCAGCATTTTCATTCCTGACTATTGCAGACATTAAAAGGAAGCTCATTTTCCATACCGCATTCTTTGCCCAATTTCACAGAACCATTTCTATCCCAGCCCCCACGTGTCAGCCATTCCCTCCTTTACCACTGGACTTGGCACAAAAGCAGGGACACCTGGGATGCTGCATCACAAAAATCCCACAGAGAATCCCCTCAAAACCTCACAGAGAAAGGGTTTTTGCTTCTGGGACACAAGAAAGGCCTTTGACCATTTGCATCCACGTGGAAAGCCCCCATGAGCACTTGGTTTTAGAGATGTTGCACTTGGAGTTACAGACATGGAACTGCTCTGGGATTTGGCATTTCCTGCACCCACACGAACACATAAAGGAATGAAGGGCAGAGTCCCAAAGTTTGGTTATTCCAGTGCTGCTCTGGTAGTGCCACTTGGCACACCAAAATCCACAGCAACACTTAAAAAATGAAAAGCAACTTTCACCCCACATCCCCCTTCCTTTTGATTTTGCAGTTCTGGGCTCCCCTTAGGAACAGGTTACAGAGGAGAAGAGCCCAGGAGCTGCTGCCAGCCAGGGCACCAAGCAGCTGTGTCCCACAGACGGCCCTCACAGCTGATGCTGTTCCAGGACAGCTCCAGCCCAGCCCTGCCACGGCCACCTGCAGCGCTCGGTGCCAGCCCCAGGGCAGAGCCCGTCCCTGTGCTGTGCCAGAGCTCGGTCCCTCTCCCTGGGACGGCCCTGCCCTGGCCAGAGCTGGCTGCAGTCCCTGCCAGCTGCGCTGCCCGGGCTGCGGGGCACAGCGTGTGCCCTCTGGGAGAGCTCCACGGGCACCCCTGGTGCCCACAGCGCTGCCGGCAGCCCCTGGCACGGGACACGGGGCCTGCCCGCGGCTCCCGCCCTGGCACCGAGGGTGGCACGGCGCAGAGGCCACGGCAGCCGCGCCAACGCCGCGCGATGGCACCGACGGCACCGAGAGCCCGGCCCGGAGCCGCTCCTGCCGGCACAGAGCCCCAGGCGCTGCCAGGGAGCCCCGCAGCCGTGACAGGGACACGGCCACAGCAGTGCCCGGCACACACAGAGCCGTCCCCGGCCGCTCCACCGGCCCAGCTCTGTGCTCAGCTCGGGTGTCCCTGCTCCGGGCAGGAGCGGCCACACAGCCCCGGGGCTGGGCACACCCTGCCCTGCAGCAGGGAACACGGGCTCATGGAGCTCGGGGACACTGCTGTCCCCAGAGGGGTGTGACACACACCCAGAGTGTGCATCTCTAACAAGCACAGCCCGTACCTGTCCCTGCAACAGACTCGCCTGCGTTATTTCCTCAAAGTCTCTGCTTTGGAATATTTTGCCATTCCCAGTGTTTGAACAAGACTGACCGTGAGCTCTGCACCCTGGCCGTGCCCCAGCCCTGAGGAAGAGCCGGAAACGCTCACACCCGCCCAGTGTGAGGGAGCTGCTGCAGCATTTCAGCATTTCCAACCCGCCCTGCCCCGAGGGTGCCGGCCCAGCAGCGGGTACGGGGCAGCAGCAGAGCAGCAGCAGCAGCCGCTGCAGCCCCGGCACTGCCAGCACTCGGCTGCCCCATCCCCGCTGCCCAGCACTCCCAGCTCTGTGCCCAGGGCTCCCAGCAGGAACCCGGGGCCCTTCCCAGGTGCCATCCCCGCAGAGCCACCGCTCTCCCCTCTGCCCGCCCTCCTGCCCAGCCCTCACCCCTTGGATCGCCACCGCCCCCCCAGGACACAGAGGAGCCTCTCGGTGCCAGCCGGGACCCGAACCGTTCCGGTGCCTCGGGAAAGAAACACAAACAAACTCGTCCCCATAGGGTAACAAAATGTCTCGGTGCCCGGCTCCTGTTTCCTAAGGCAAAACACACGGAGCGGGGGAAATGGCAAATCCCAAACCCAACAAAGCCTGGTTTGCCATGGGCTTCCATCAGGACTGCTCAGGGTTCCCAGTGCCCCTCGGCTGCAGCCACAGGAGCAGCTTCTCTCTGGGACCCCGGGGGGCACAGGGACCCCCATCCCGGAGCTTCCCGGGACACAGAGCCCAGCCCGGCCTGAATGAAACACAACAAATGCAGTCATTGCCTCTGCCACTCGTGTGTGAGCTGTGGCACAGCATCACTGACCACAACCACCCTGAGAGAGCACAATCTGTGACTACTGCTCTCGATAAAGTACAATCTGTCAGCTCATGTATGCACTGCAGAGCTTTTATAAACAGCAGGGTAACAGATGCTATCTTAGACTGTAGCATAACAGAGACCGTGAAATGGTAAAATGCTTTTACATGTAAGGAACTCAGACAATGGTGTAAGATAATTAGGTGATTTGCCACATCTGGGGACAATCTTATCTGAAACACAAGATAACAGAAACAGAAACAAGAGCACCGAAAAAAAAGAAAAAATGATTGACTCTCGTTATCAAATAACGAGGGAGTGAAAATAAAACAGGATGGCACCACAGGAAGAAATAAAGTATATTGGCTAAATCCACAAGATGGCACGGAGGTTAAAACCAAGCAAAAGAACATCTCAACTCCAAGGACTGTTTGAACACGTATAAACTCCAATGAACACGCACACACCGCTGCAATGGAACAGAATACCGAGAACACGGTTTAAGGTGACCGGCTGCTCCTGGCAAACAGCCCAGCACCCCAGCGCTGCCCTTCATCCCTTAACAAACGTGTCAAAGTTCTCAGGAGTGAACTTTGTTTCCCACACAACAAAGCGCTGTCCCCGCAGCCGGGACGAGCCCCAGCTTCATTCCACGGAACGCGACCCCAGAGAGCCGCAGGGCCCGGGACAGCCCCGTCCCACCCACAGCGGGTCCCCCGCAGCAGCAGCAGCAGCGCCCGAAGCAGCCCCGGCCCGCTGTGGGCGCCCCGGCCCCCTGTGGGTGCCCCCGGCCCCGCTCCCCCCGCTCCGGCCGCTCACCTGAGGGCACCGCCCGCCGCCTCCCGCCGCCGCTGCCGAGCCGAGGGCATCGGCCCCGCTCCTGCCTCCGAGGCCGCGTTCTGCGCTGCAGGGCGCGCTCCGGGGAACGCGGGCCCGGGCAGGGACACGGTGGCCCGGGCTGAGGCGGCTGTGCCGGCGCTCTGTCCCCTCACGGGGCTCAGGCCGGGCAGCGGCGCCCCGCCACCGGCCGCCATTGCACCGCGGAGCAGAGTCAGGGACGGCCGAAGAGCCGAGCGCGGCCGAGTGGAGCCGACAACAGCCGAGTGCGGCCGAGTGGAGCCGACAACAGCCGAGTGCGGCCGACGACAGCCGAGTGCGGCCGACGACAGCCGAGTGCGGCCGACAACAGCCGAGCGTACCCGAAGGGCCGACGCTGGCCGGGATTTGCCGAAGCGATCCGAGTTTACTGAGGTGAAAGGAACGGAACGGGACAGAACCGCGTTCAGCCGAACCGAACTAGATAAGCAAAACCGAACTAGATAAGCCGAACCAACCTGAACATTACGGGGTCGTTGACTCAGCCATTTCTCAGTGCGGGCAGGCACCCTCAGCTCCGAGGAGCTGCGCAGAGCGAGCGCTTGGTCCCTTGGGAAGCACGGAGTGATCAGCCCCAGTGACAGCAAAGTACAGACAAATGCCACGCTCAGCCCTGAGGATTCAGGGGGATTCAGAGCCAGTGGCCTAGAACCTGCCACAATTACATCTACAATTGCAATGTAATTATGGTGTGACAGTGCAAGGCTGCAGTTCAGAGAGCCCAGCCATTCCACTGGGGCTGGGGACATTACTGAGGGGGTTTTGTGTCGGTCTGATGGGTCTGAGCAGCATCAAGAACTAAAAGGAAATTTTACAGAAATGTTTTGAGACTGATTGCCCCAAAAACTTGGGCTGCTTCTAGGGGGACAAAAGAGTGAAAAAGATTTCTGTTGAATTCCTGTCAGAAAGTTCAGACCCACTGGTTCAGCTATGGAAGGGATGGGTACGATGCACCACAGAGAGACAAAACCAGAAAGGTAAAAAGATCTATCTCCCATCCTTCCCCAAACACGCTGCAAGGAAAAAGTTTCCCACAATGAAATAACCAAGAACTGGCTCCTACCTCTGGGGTTCAGTCCTACATTCTGTCCCAGTGCTGAGCGGGATGAGCGGCAGGGCTGTGCAGCCCTCATCAGGGGAGACGCGCCCTTAAAAGCTGCCACACATCAGGGGGCACCAGGCACGTCTGCAGGAGCAAGGAGTGGCACAGAGCTGCTCTGGAAAAGGAATCCCCCTGAGCACAGCAGACAGGAGCTGCCTGAGCAGCCCTGCCGTGCCCGGGCTCCCGCCTCTGCGGGCACATCCACGGCCTCGTGCTGCGGAGCACTTGGATGGGTGCCACTGCACACACGGCCTGAATGGAGTCATGGGCTTATCCAGGTGTGGGACTGCAGCTACGTCCCTGGAATAAAAGCACTGGCACATAAACTCTGTTTTGTAGGAGGGTAACTACATACTGAAGTCATACAAACACGTAAAACTTACACTGTTCACAGAAAAAAAAGGAAGCACTGCCATTACTGTCAATAATACAGAACACGAGAATATGCACCTCACCTGTCAACATCTAAAGGTCAGAGCATTTCCATCCTGGAAATGCTTCCCAGATGGATCCTCTGAAAATTTATAGAAGCATGCTGAAGCAAAACACAAGCTGAACATATTTGGGGTGAGAGGACCAAAGAAGGAACTAAGACAATTATTGCGGCTGAGCCTCATCCAGCGTCAGTTCTGGGTCTCAGGCGGATCTGGAGGAGCCCCATTTCTGCTGCAATCCTCTTTCTGCACGGCCTGGCGTGGTGTTCTGTGGCTGCCTGGAAACTCTGCTCCCTCTGGGCTCTGACTGAAACACTGCACAGCGTGCAGGGCAGCAGAGACTCATCCCGAGGCTCCTGAGTTATCCCTGCTCTGCTGGAAGCTGCCACTCCTCTGACAGCCAGCTCCTACCTGCTCTGTGCTCACAGCTTTTCAGTTTCCCATCCTAGGGACACAGAGCACAGCAATACTCTTTTCTTTCTCCTGGCTTGTGCTCTTTGTTGATTTGTGAAAACATCTCTTGGGATAGGTGATAACTTCTGGCTTTGTACTGCAGGCACGGTTTTTCTCCTGGTATCAGCTCCTTCAAAGCCTGAAAGGTTACCTTGTTTTCCCTCACTTGCTAACTTCATGGAGGTCGCCTTCCTGCTGCTCAATTAGATTGCATTTTTGCCACGTTGGATAGACAGGAATAGAAAGGAAAGAAAGCAGAAAGAGCCCCCAAACCTGCCACTATTTCCCATTTTTGGAACTTCATGTTGCAACAAAATCAATTCCCGTAACTCCATCGTGGCAACCCCAAAACCCTGAGGTTCATCTTAGCTCCACTGAATGAGAATTAGAAACAGGGAGTTTAATTTTAATGCAATTTTAGGATTGAGACACAGGCTGAATTTCCATGAATCTGATTGTTTTCATGTTTGCTGCTGCCCAGAGCCCAGCCCACATCCCTGGCGCTGCAGTGACGCCCTGGAGCTGGATCTGCTGGGGCAGCTCTTCTGGAACTGTGCCAAAGGGGGGGCTTGCAGAGCTCTGGGTTGTACTTCCATGAGTGCAGAAAGAAAGGAGGGTTTTACAGACCAGGGCACTGGGGAACAGTGCTGGGAGCAAACAGCCATTAATGCGATCCATCCTTTATCACCCAGGAAGAATTTGTACAGCAGACACTAACCTAACTCATGTTTCACTGCTGTTTTCCTTTTCCACAAGGAGTGAGGCAAATCTAAATCTGGCTTGGCTGCCAGGTGTGAAGAGAAGCTCTGAAGTGCTGGGTTTGTGCACGGGTTTGCTCACAGACTGCAGGCTGTGCACTGGCTCTGAGCTCACCTCAGGTTCTGCTCACTGGCTCCTTACAAACAGCCCAGCTTCCCCAAGTGCCGCTGCAGCAGCCAGAATGCCTCAGTCCGTCAGTGAACCCAAGCTGAGAAATAAATATCCGTACTCACGATTGCAGAAGGGGCTTGGGGCGTTTTCTGATTGTCTGAGGAACTCAGAAACTCTTGGTAACTCTCCCATTCCTGGCAGGGATCTCAGAAATGAGGAATGGCTCTTCACAAGTCACTGACAGGTGCAAGGCTTTCCTTTGGCAGGTCTCTGAAATAAAGCACAAGTCAGGTTTGGTGGGAAGCAGTTACTGTGATTTACAAAGCAATATTTAACATTAAAGCAGAACATGAAACTCCTTGTGTTTGTTGAGCTGTCAGATGGAAAAATTCTGACTCTACTGAGCTGAGCTCTACTGAAACAGAAGATTTTGACCATTTTGTAACACTTTCGATGCTTCTAAAGGAGAACAGATCTTGAAACGACAACTTAGATGTTCTACATCTAATATTCAGGAACATTTTTATATAAAAGCATGTAACAATCAAAGATCCCTCAGTAACTACTGAAAGGATCTGGCATTTTTTGTTAATTCTCCAGTTAAAAAAAAAAAAATCTCAACTCAAGCAGTCACGAATTCTCTGCAGAAGGAATGTTTTCTGGTGTCTGTCAATAGCACTTGAGTGCACAACAGTGCTTAAGAGTTTCCAGTAGTCTGGGAACACGGCAATCTTTTTCCTCAGATATTAGGATAAATACATACTGAAGTATTTATAGGTGTGTGTATATATATGTGTGTGTGTGTGTGTGCTGCTGTGCCAGATTTCACAGGCATTCAGCAGCCAGCCACAGCACATTTTGTGACCCCACACCTCCACTCAAAGCGGGAAATCTCATTTGACCTCACTCCTGTCTAACACAGTTATATCCCAACGGTGTCAAAATGGGAGGGAAAACCTGGATAAGCAGGAAAGGAAAACAAACAAAGACATTCTTTGCAATAGCCCTGTAGGATAAGGGCAGCAGTTCAGCTGCCTGATAATTGCCTTGCCATGGAAGGCGTTGTGAGTGAGGGATTGGTTTGGGCTGTGTCTCACCTGGAGCTCCGTGGATGATCTGTAATTCAGAACAAAACCTCCCAGACTGGAAAGGTGATTCCAGTGACCTGTGCTGGTGAGAGGACGGTTTAACATCAGCATCCAATTCCCTGCCACAGACCAGGAGGACACATCACCCCAGGCCCAAAACTGAAAATCTCCACTGGCAGCAAAAGGGTTCTGTGCTATAAAAAAATTCCCTTGTCAAATGGCTCCTGCTGAAAGGAAGCCAGGAAAATTCAATGCAGTGTAAACAGAACACGGACTGGGAGTCCCCCACTGCGAGTTCGGTTTACCTGGATGGGTTCCAGGGAAAAATAACAGCACACAAGCCAGTGTATGGATACACCAGCCTGCTGCACTTGGCACATCTTGTGTGGAGTAATTAAAAACCAGCCCCTGGTACATTATGCAGCAGGAGTTTTGTACCGCAGGAATTAAAGTGCAGTTTCACACACTTTTATAATCCTTGCTTTCCCAGTAGCTACAATCTGACAGCACTAAGTCCCATGAAGATGAGGAGAATTTGAGTCCTTGTTTTGTTTCCAAGATGGGCCTCCTGTGCACAGAGTTGTTGGGAACCGGGCTGCTACTCCTTGGTAGTGAGCTGATGTTAGCAGAGCAAACAAAAATATCCAGCAGAAATAACTTTCCACGTCTGTTTTCAGCACCTGCCACCCGGGGATGCCCAACCTCGGTGGCTCCTTGTGCACCAAGCGTCTCCTCCCCTCCTCCCTCCCTGTGACAGCAATGCAGCTGCACTGACTCTGTGACCTCTGAGCTGCACAGAGAGCAGTGAGGGAGGAGCCATTCCCTGGGAGTGCAGTTCCAGCTGAAGCGCGGGCTCCTGTCCAGCCACTCACCCCCCTGAGCTCCATCAGAGTCACAGAGACTCCAGGGGGGAATCCAGGTGGGATCCCACCCATCTGGGACTGTGCTGCACTCCTGAGAGGAGACAGAGCAAACCTGAAGCCCTGCCAGCCTGGGAAAAGCATTCCCATCGTGGCATCATCTTCTAGATATGATAAATCATAGCCTATCTTTTTGCAAATTGACCTGTGAGTTCCTGGCAGCAAATCAATAGGACACACATGAACAATAACAAGGCAATGACAACACTGTGCATTATCCCAGGCCCCAGATGGAAGCCTGGGGAACGATCAATATGATAAAGATTCAGCACTGCTGCTCTCTTACAAAGGAATGCCAAAGTCACAGACTCGTTTCAGAAGGCAGCTGTGCAACACACCAAAACCACCTGCCACGAGATGCAAAGAAAACCCCAAATATAAAACACTTCCTCGTTGGTTTGTCTGTTTCCTCTCCCCCAGACTTCCATTCATTTGAACTGGAATTCAGGGGAGCAATTTTTTGTCCTTGTTTGGAGGAAAAGCAAGGAAGGGAGGCAATTATCCATTTATCCTTAGCCCAAAAGCTCAAAGACACAAACTCACTTGCCCACCACGGCAATGTGAAAGGGGGAGTTTTTCCCCCAGCCCCTCCGTGCACTTTGTTTGTCTCTGATTTTAATGCCAGTCTGAACTGCCAGGGGGCACAGCCCAGAGACAGCCATGCTCAGGGGCACGGCCCAGGCGTGGCACCTCCCTGCAGGCTGGCAGGGAATCATTTCCAGTGCCAGCTGCGGGGCTGGCTGGGGCACAGGGCAACAGAGCCAGCCCTGAGGCCAAGGACTGACTGAGCACTGATCCCCAGGGGTGTTTGCTTCTCCCTGTCAGTCTGCAACCTGCTCTGTGCACAGGCAGCACAGCACAGACTGCCCAAGGGCAGACAGTTCAAGGAGAGGGGATGAAGGCAGAACTGAGGGAGAAGAGGCAAACCCATGAGGGCAGCAGCTCTGCAAACAGCCCTGCCCATCCAGCCTGTGCTCCTGCCACAACAAGCTCCCTCGGGCACTGCTCTCAGGATCTACCCAATGCCACCTTACTGGGCAAGGTTTCACAAATGAGAGCCTGAAAAGATGATGCCAACTTGTGCCAGAATTCCCAGAACTATGTAAAATAACTTCCTCAACCAATGCAAGGTGGCACATGGCAGCTACCCTTCCATCTCACTTAGATTTTCATTCTGGATTACCAAGGGCAGGGTGAAAATAAAATGCCTTTCCTGAAAGGCAGCCAAAAGCCAAGGTTTCCAAATTCCAGTTTATGTTCAGAGCTTTATCACAATTTCACATGAGTAACAATTTCATACAAATAAGTTCTTTGCACATAAATTTCCACAACTGCCTCAGGGTGCATTTAAAGTCATTTATCTCCACATGGGTGCACTGTTTTAAGAACTTTAAGACTCAACTCAAGATGAATCCAGAGTCTGTGGTTACAAGCACAGAGCAGAGAGACTCACGCAGCTTCAGCCCCAAGACAGGCAGCACCCATGGGGAGCCAGGGGACAGTCCCCTCCTGATCCCATGACACCACGAGCACTGAAGTGACTGTGCCCTTCCAAGTGAAGGGTGCCAGTCCCCAGCTCTGTGGCACATCGGCCAAGGGAGGTGTTGGAAAGTGCTGCTGCAAGGCTCTCTCTGTCAGGGTGCGGTCCCACCTTAATTCTGGGCACTTTTCAGCAAACTCTGCTTGCAGGGAGTTTTTTATCCTTTACAGTGTCCGTACCTCTGACTTTTAAACAGCGTTTGTTGCAAATCAGAACCGCCTCAAAGCTGAAAAATCTCACTTTGGGAACTATCTAAAAAAACAATCAAAATTCTTTAGGGAAACCAGATGAAGTTTGTCAGACAGCTGCAGTTCCCAGCTGTTTGCAGCATTTAGGGAAAGAAACTCGGAGGTGTTTTTCCCAGGTGTGCCCAAGTGATTTCTGCATTATTCAGTCCTTCTGCTCTCCCTTGGCAGCTGTCACTGCCCAGCCTGAAGGGATGAGTCTGAGGGGATGCTCCTTCTGAGCCCACAGTCCCTTTTCCACGCCCATGGCACTGCAGGAATGCACTGAGACACGCAGGGAGCAGCAGCAGCAGCAGCTGTTCCCACACCCTGCTGGGCAGCAATGCCCCCAGCAGTGCCAGCAGCAGCCCCTGCTGCCCCTCAGTGTCCCCTCCCGCAGGGAAATCTGCCCCAGGGCCTCTGGGAGAAGGCCTGGCTGGGAGCAATCTGCTGGCACCTCCCCAGTGGTACTGACCTGGCTTCCATTTCAAACACCCAGGAAAAGATATCCTACAAACACCCTTTCCTACAGCCAGGGCTGCTCATTACCTTGAATGCTCAATCAGAGCCATATATATTGTCAAAGACCAAAACCCAACTCTCTTCCTCTGCCATAAAGCTAAACAGAATCCTGCTCTCTGTTTCCATGTAGGCTGGTAAATCACACAAAGTATTTTTTTACTGTTTCTTTGCTGCTGTCCCTTGTTTTCTATGGCTCGTGGGCCCTAGGAGCAGCCTCAGCTCAATGACATAGGCAGGCAACACTACACAGCCCTCACTGAGAAGAAACAATTAATTTTGAAATTTCCTATAGGATTTGTAATTATCAGAACCTGATTCCTACAGCTGAGGTATCCCAGACCTCAGGTATCCCATTTCAGGAGCCATAATGCTTTCAATTCAAGTGGAACAGGTTCTTAATCTTGATTTTTTGTGCTCAGGTGTTTATATTAAAAGCCTACTTAGTCACAACGTGGAGCAAAACAGGGATAATTCCAATCAAACATCTAAACCCAAGGAAAGTCAGAGGGGAGGGAAAAAAAAGACATGTCCAAGCCAACAGGGAGTGAAATAGTTGTGATCAGTCCTCAGCCTTGCTGATTTTGGGAGAGGACACAAAACCAAAGGGTAAAAATATACCTCATGTAAGCAAACAGCTGCCTGCTCTGGTTAAACAGTGTGGAAGGAGACATTTCCTTGCTTCACAGTGTGCCCTCCTTTCCTGATACAGTCTGGAGCTCTGCAAGACCACATGGAGATCTGCGGGTCCAAAGCGCTTTACAAGTAGAACCCACACTACTGCCCAAAAATTAAATACAGCTTCTTCTTGCCAGTATCCATTCAACCCTTTGTGTAAGAAAAATGGGAATGTGCTGGTAGATCTTCAGAGCCCCACCCTTAGAAAGGAACATTCATACCTTGAGCGCAGAGCTGACAATTAGGCTGTGGATACTCTCCCGAGGCAGGAGGGACCATCCTGGCTGCAGCCCCAACCAGGATCTCACCACAGCACAGGGGATGGATCTGTGCACAGCTGGGAGCCCCAGGGAGAGCCACAAAGCAGCAGCTCCATGTGGAATACCACTGCCCAGCCTCACCCTTCTGAGGGAGCTGGAAAATAAAAGGTTCATGTTTAGATTAAGAAAATGGAAAAGGGAAGAGCAAGGAAAGATATTTTCTGAAACCATTTTGTATTTTGTCCTCAAACATAAGTGGAACAAAAGTGCTGTGTAAAAATCAGTGTGAAACAAAGCCCCAGAAGAAGAGCTAAAGGCTATGCCTCCCTTCCTCTAATTTATTGCCAGAGTTATTCAGAGTGCAGACACTTAATCCCTAATGTAAACCCGCAGGCAACATTATTTATCTTTAGGAAGACCTGGGATTTTTGTCTTTTCATTGTGTGGGCTGCGAAGGAAAGATGGATTCAATTGCTTTCTGCAGATATCAATATGGAATTTAAGGAGGTGGAAGGGCCGGCATTCCTTGGAATGACTCAAGTGCACATTTGCTGTCTCCAAAGAAAGGAGTTTACAATGGACAATGACAGAAACACGATCCCACCGTGTTGGTCTGTGGCATTTGGACTTGTTTAGTGAGGCACCTGAAGGAGGCGTTTCCTTACAGCACCAGCTGAAAGAACCAAGTGTGTGTGTGCAAGAGTAGAGGGCTTTCCTGCCTAAGGGTGATTTTATGCCACAAACAAATGTTCATGGTCATAATGAAAGTGACTCTGCATTCCTTCACAGTTATCACATTAGATAGTTTTCATCCTTCTTAATGAAAAAAACTATTAATGAGAATGAAACTGGCCTCTAAAGCATTTCATCCCTGCTTTCAGGAAAATGGATCAAGGGCTGGTTCTCATTATTTTTCCAAACTGAGCAGAATACATTTTAATGAGGCTTCTTTAACCTTTACTCCCTGTCCCTCTTCTGTCTGGCTTCTGCCATTCCATCTCACAGCATTTCTGTGCTCAGGTCACAGCTGCCTTAGCAACATTAAAATATGGGGTGCATGCAGGCCTGAAACACACGTGATCCTCTCTTAGAACAAGTTTAAATTTTAAACTTATTGGAACGCGTGATCCGAGTACCTGGAACAGCTTTCTCAATAACCTTTCCACAGGAAAATGGAATCAAAAACAGCCAGTGGGAACAATTCCAGCTCCAAGCAATTGGCTCCTGATCACCAAGTCTGACGGTGTGTGGCTGGGGCTGGCACCCTGTGCTGCCCAGGGCGAGCAGCCTCCACAGCCACGAGTGCCCCGGCTGTGCCAGGGCTCCATCCCCACCCCAGAGGGACACGGGGCCGGTCCCAGCAAACGGGGCCCTGGGGTGGCAGCTGGCCCTGGGAGCACAGGGGCACCTGCAGCCCACAGCACCTTCAGCCCCAGGCACCCGCTCCTGGGGCTAAATGTGAGTTCTCCTTTCCATGGTCCTACAATGCAGCCTTTCCCAGAGGTACAGAGAGGAAAGGGTCAGGCTTAGGGACACACCCTCCACTTGCAGCGCCTGCTGCACCCAGGCCTTGATACCAATGATCTTTCCCTCTGCTTGTGGTGCAGTGTCCTGCCAGCACCATTTTCCACGCCATTCACTTCTTCTCTTTTCCCTTTGCTAGCTCCAGCTTCTCCACTGCAGTAGGTGAAATTCACTCATCCTCACCTTAAAGGTTCTCTGTCCTTCACTCCCCGCTCATTACCTCTCACATGGGACCCAGGGAAGGACCTGGGCACCCCTGCACACCCTGGGACAGCAGCTGGCCATCCATCCCCTGTGCTGGGGCTGTCCTCCGTGCCTTTGGCACAGGGGCACGCACAGATGGCCCTGGAGCCAGGGCTGAGGCACTGAACCCCTTGGAGGGGACACAATCTCCTGTCCCAGGCCTGAGAAGCGATGTGCACAAAGTACCCACGGCCCTACCAAGCTAAATAACAGAAGGAGATAAAGAACAGGGAAATGAAGGAGAAGAGAGGACAAGCAATAAGCAAATATCCCCTGATTTCTGCAGAAAATGTTACCCCAGTGCCACTGGACACTGATGGATGAGAGGAGTAGGGCAAAGCAGGAGGATTTTTCCAAACCTTTGGCAGCCATCCGTCGTCCAGAGCTGGGAATGACCCCCTTGGTGCAGCTCCTCAGGCCGGGGCTCCCTGAGCCACCCACACAGAGGATGGATCCTCAAACAGCAGGCACAGGTGACAAGGTAAGGAGCCCAGCACACCATGCCTAGGAGATAAATGGATCCATCTGTCAGCAGTTACTTCACAAGGGAATTGCTCCCAGTTATGCTAGGAACAGCTTTTCACAAAACACGGATCTAAAGTACCACAGAGAGGAGGAAAATGTACCAAGGAAATTCCTGATATAATGGAAATTGAAAAGAGCACTGGACTCTGCTGTTATAACTGCAAAGAGAATGGAGAGTTTGATAGAGGCGACAGTGGAACAGCTTCTGGGGTATTATTTGGCTGGGACAGCAATCTTCTCATCACGTGTCCAGCCTGTCCCCAGAGGTCATTTTCAAGGTGCACGCTGAGGTGAGAAAGAGCAGAGGCGTGTGACAATCTCTGATGGCTGCAGAGAAATGTTCACTGTGCTGCCTTCCTGCCACAGAAGGGACAGCCACGTGTCAGATGGTGGGAGGGTGTCAGTGAAACACTGCAGTTTGGCTACCCTGAACTGAAATCCTTCACACAGCCCACCCCCAGCCCTTTCTCTTATGACACCAAGTCAATGAACCCATATCAGGGGGCAGGCAAATATTTTCCCTCCCCAGTTTCTTCTGGGTTTTGGTGTGAGAGACGTGGATTGCACGGGTGGCCCCAGAGCTGCTGCCCACAGCCCTGAGGGAGTGTGACACATTCCTTTGGGCTCCAAATCCCTTGGAGCTCTCCCCAGAGCCCGGCTGCTGGAACACACCACGCTTGTTTGGCAGGCACCAAACCGAGCCTCAGTTTGTGCTGTAGCCCCAGAGGGGATTCAATAATGCTGAATTTAAAGTCAGTAGAAACAGCACTGCTGTCACAAGGACACAAATACTGAATTACTGCATCTCTTTGAGATGGGCTGAATTATGATAGTGCTTCGCTGACTGATTCATGCTGGAAATCCACATTTACAAATTACATTCACCAATAAACTCGGCTTTGGTGTGGCACAGAAGTTATTGCTGTTACCTGGGAAATGTTTTCTGCTTTGGCTTTTGTTCCTGGGCATGCTGCACACCAAACAATGAACTTCCCACATCAAACAGCTTCCCTGAAACATCTGCTACCAGGAAGCTTGTCTGCAACTTGCAATGGTGGATGACTTTCTGACAGGTAATAGCAATTCAGATCAGATGCAGACAGATTTAGTACCTAGAAGCTCCCAGTTTATTAAGATCACCACTGATTTATTCAAGCACCCCCCTCTCTTTTCAGCGCCATTGAGAAATGAATCACTTGGCTGTGGTGCTCAGGGCTCAAGGTTCTGGTTCCTTGTAGCTGACAGGAAATACAGCTTTGCCAGCTGTGAGAACTCCTCACTCTCCTGCCCTGAGTGGGAGAGGACAGGAAGGATATGATGTTTTTACCAATGTTCATCCTCTCTTTAATTACATGGGCTGCTGCAAAGGAGTCATTCTTCTGCCAGAATTTCCCACCCATGAATGTCTGTCTAGCCTTTAGTCATTGTAGATAGAAGATGTGGATTCCCTCTCTCGCTTATAAGTAGTGGTTGAAATCTTTAGTAAGCCAATATTTTAAGGAAAGAGGGCCCACAGTGTCTCTGACAAAGCTGATTATAGAACATCAGAATGAGGACACACCGCTATTCAAAAAGTTTTATAGGGAGTGAAGATTTATAGAGGTGTTCTGCTGATTCATGAGGAGGAGATATGGAAATGCATCTCTGGCAGCCACTCAGTGATGAAATATGTAGCACGTAATGCATTTGTCTGTAAGACAAATACGTGTGTTGGCCGATTAAAAAAGATACACAGACTTCTGCAAATAAAGCAGCAATTCTTCTCAGGAACAAACCAGCTAATTGTAAAACCAACAGGAAACAAAATCTGCCTGTTGAGTAACTACAATTTTCGCTAAACAGGAAACTTTCAGTATTAATTCCTAATGTGCTTCATACACAACCTCAGTATGTGATGACCAGTGTAAACTCTGAATACTTGCAATGCACCACCCTGCTGCTTCTAGGCCACTGCCAGGGTCTGTGGGGCACAGCAGGCACACACAGGTGGCTCAGGGTTTTTTCATTACTGGTTTTTAAAGTCGCCCTCAGAATCTGTCAATGTAAGAAACAATTTCTTCAGCAAGAGCAGCTCAGCTTCAAGCATTCAACAAGTGATAAATGAAGCTTTTCCAAACCAGGAGTGCCTACAGTGTTGATAAGGCAGTGTGTGAATGCTGATGGATAAATGTCATCTGCCTGAGTAAGCCAGATTCCAGCTTGTGCTCACATGGAAACGATTTGCATTTGTCCAGATGTGCTGATGTTACATGCCTTTTGGAGAAGAAAACAGAAATGCTAAAAAACACTTTCTCCCTATTTATGTTTAAAAATAAATTACTCAGTTGCTCTGTCAGGTTCAGAAACTTGAAGCAATTGATGCTGTTGGAGAAAAAAATATCAGGATATAAATCATCAAGCTTGTAATCTAAAATTTCTCAAGTCCTTTGGCAAAAATAAGACCAAATTGTGTGATGGGTTCAGGCACAAACTCCTGAGAGATGAGGGCTTTGAAATCTGTAGATTTCCCTGAGACCTCGTGGTTCAATACATTTTCTCCCAAGTTTTAGCTCTGCTAAAAGGAGAGATAGTAGATCTGGATAAGTCTTTTAATTCAAAAAGGAAGATGGGCTGATACCTCAGGACTGACAATATTTTGGATTTTTTTCTGGTTCTGTCGGGTTTAATGGAACGCACAATGTTCAAAGGATGTTCTGCTTTTCGTGAATCTTTTTTGCATTTTCTCTTCCATCCCTTAAGAAAAAGGAAGGAGAAGATAAATGGCAAGAGGAAAGGAGCGTTTGTTGCTTTGCGGTGTACAAAAGAGAGGGGGAAAAAGAAGTGTAACGTGGAACACACAGAAAATGGTTGTTACCAATTTCTGTGAAGTAGGAGCACTAACTTTAACAACTGCTACATAAACCCCTCTAGGTTGTTCTCTTTGCTCATCCATAACCTCTTTTATCTTGTTAGGATGGGATATCAAAACACGTGGTGCTAACCAAAACTACAGAGCAGCAGAGCTGCTGCATTACCCTGCAGTCCCTTTCCAGCGAGGAATTCTGAGGCAGCTGCAGCCTTTGAGGGAAACTCCCAGCGGCAGAGCTGGCAGCAGAGCCTGAGCTCCTGTGCTGGGGATCAGGGGTGCTGCCCACAGGGGGCACAGAGGGGACTCTCTGCTGTTCCTCACCTCTCAGCCTGAGGGGACAGTGCTCAGCTTGGAGCCTGAGCTCCTGTGCTGGGGATCAGGGGTGCTGCCCACAGGGGGCACAGAGGGGACTCTCTGCTGTTCCTCACCTCTCAGCCTGAGGGGACAGTGCTCAGCTTGGAGCCTGAGCTCCTGTGCTGGGGATCAGGGGTGCTGCCCACAGGGGGCACAGAGGGGACTCTCTGCTGTTCCTCACCTCTCAGCCTGAGGGGACAGTGCTCAGCTTGGAGCCTGAGCTCCTGTGCTGGGGATCAGGGGTGCTGCCCACAGGGGGCACAGAGGGGACTCTCTGCTGTTCCTCACCTCTCAGCCTGAGGGGACAGTGCTCAGCTTGGAGCCTGAGCTCCTGTGCTGGGGATCAGGGGTGCTGCCCACAGGGGGCACAGAGGGGACTCTCTGCTGTTCCTCACCTCTCAGCCTGAGGGGACAGTGCTCAGCTTGGAGCCTGAGCTCCTGTGCTGGGGATCAGGGGTGCTGCCCACAGGGGGCACAGAGGGGACTCTCTGCTGTTCCTCACCTCTCAGCCTGAGGGGACAGTGCTCAGCTTGGAGCCTGAGCTCCTGTGCTGGGGATCAGGGGTGCTGCCCACAGGGGGCACAGAGGGGACTCTCTGCTGTTCCTCACCTCTCAGCCTGAGGGGACAGTGCTCAGCTTGGAGCCTGAGCTCCTGTGCTGGGGATCAGGGGTGCTGCCCACAGGGGGCACAGAGGGGACTCTCTGCTGTTCCTCACCTCTCAGCCTGAGGGGACAGTGCTCAGCTTGCAGCCAGCCTGGGAGGCCGTGTGAGGACCATTCCTGCAGCGAGGCAGAGCAATCCCAGGGCAGTGCCAGCTTCTCCCAGGAGCTGCACCAAATCCCTGCTCTGAATATCTATGGGCACAGGACCAGGCACTGTTCTTTCAGCACAGGCAGCCATGGACTCAAGTTTTGCATTATTTTGACCTTTCTCATCCTCTGCCATCACATCTCCCCCTTCACTTGCTCAGGGAGCTCTTGCCTGACCCTCCCTCCCTCAGCCATGGGCCAGGGTCACCCTTTGAGCTGCACTGCCCTTGGCAGCTCCCCCTGAATTCCATCCCAGTGTCCATTTTGTCAAGGTCACCTCCAACAATCCTGCTCTCTTCTAAAGCCACGGCAGAGTCCCCCTGCACAGTTGCTCCCCCGTGACTTCATTCAAGGCTGGAACTCTCCTCTCCCTGCTCTTGGGCATGAGGGATCCTTAGGATCAAATCCCCCTGGGCAGCGTTTAAGGGGCAGCTCCTGCCCTAAGGAGGGCAGGACAGGACAGGGGAGAGGAAGGGGCAGGGCAGGGCAGGACAGAGCAGGACCAAACCCCTTTGGTGCATGGGGGTTTCTGCATCTCATCAGAGAAGTCACAGGAGTGGGTGCACATACACAAACCCCAGAACTCTCTCACACTGAGAACTGGCTGTTCACATGGCAATTCTTCCTCAGCCTCTCAGTAGTGGGGATTAGAGGGACTTCCTAACTGCACAAAACCAGCTTTGTTATACAAAATATTTTAGGTCTTTCATTGAATAAAGCTTTACTCTCTTGGTTCATCTACTCTGAGAACACTGCATCTGTTCCATATCCCTTGTTGGCACCCTCTGGATAACATGAAAATTCAGCAGCAGCAATTCCCTGTGTCACACTTAGGGTCTCCTTTCAACTAAAACATTAAAGCTGTGCCAAAACCCTACAGAAACCTGGAATAAGATTTCAGTGGCATGCTTCATTTTTTGCTGCCGTGGGCCCTTGAATCCTGCCATGCTCCTGGAGCCATCCACAAGCACTGCCCAGGATGGAGCCTTGCTCAGTAACTGCATCCTCTCTTCTTTTCTTCTTTAGCCCTGCAGTGGCTGGATGGAACTACCCAGCCTAATTATTATCCTGCAGGATATCCTACAGGAATCCCATCAGATAAAGAAATTGTTTTAACACCATAAAACATTAACACAGCCCAAAATATCTGAGCCCAGGGCAGAGGTACCAAGCCAGCTGTGCCTGCACAGATCAGAGGGCTTTGGTCACTCTGCTCTGCTGGGGAATGAACATTTTCAGTTGGATGAGCTGAAATGGGGAACTGAGGGAAGGAGATGTTGATGCCACAGCCAATATGGATCGAAGCTGAACTCACCATTTGCACGATTCCCCTTACACATACAATAGGAACAACAGAAAGAATGAAATCCCAAGCTCTGAGGCATTGAGAGAAGGTGGTGTATGAAGGTTTCTGTATAACTCCAAATATTCCTTGTAATCAGGGTATAGGAAATAGTTGATTGAAAACAACAGCTAAAACCTTTTGTTTTTCATTAACCAAACCTTTTGTTATTCATACCAGAACTAAGCCCAAGGGATCTGGTGTGCAGGTGAAAGATCAGCTCTAAACCTGTTCTACTTCTCTGCCAGAGCTGACAATGTACAGAACACAGCTCTACAAACTAATGGGGCTGATCCTATTGCAGGCTCTCTCCTTAAACTGCACATTAATCTCATAACAAGATGCTGCACCTTTGGGAAAACACAACTTTTTATGTGACCACTTTTGTGTGTAATGCCAGAATTATTTGGAGAACAGCAAAAAGGGTTTTTTTAGGGTAGAGAGAGGCTGAGAACAAATCCCTCTGATGTCACTCTTTTAGAAGTTGTCCTTCTGTCAGGTATGGTTAATGCTGGAATTTTGAGCAGAACAGTTCACAGTGCTCTGATGGCTACCCAGAAAGGACCAGAAAACAGAGGTTTAGTGAAGTATTTGACCAGGCAGAACAAAAACAGCCAAAAGTATTCAAGGTAACACCTCCACCCACAATGAGAAATCCAGTGGATTTCTTATATATTTCTCATAAAATCATAGGAAGACACAAAGGAATGCAGAGACAATCACAGGCAGCTAAAACCCAGCAGCCTCAGAGACAGAATCAAACCCAGTCCTGTCTCTTCACCACCTCACCAGTGCACTTTGCCATCCAGTCCTAAATGGGGAAGATTAGAGAATAGGTTTAAGTTGAACAATTTGTACCACAAGGAAGAAAACCTAACCAAGGTTTGCAAAGAACATTTTTATATCCGTAATTCTGTTTTAAATATCACTTCCCTTACAACTCTTACTTCACTGCAAAGTACATTTTTCTCAAGTGGAAATAAGAAATTAAACAGGTATTCTTACTGAGAGGATGATTTGCCATCTGTTGAGAAATCTGAGCTATAATTTACAGAAATAGGTTACCTAATAAAAACTCCTTACAAAAGCAACAGGATTGGAAAGGACCAGGACAGGTCATTTCTCACAAGGAAGTGACCCATTACTGATTCCAATGATGTTAAAAAATCAATAGTTCTCTGATTTTTGCCTTTCCTAGGCTGACAGATTGGTAACACTTTGTTCTCCCACCTGTGCTTCCAGGCCCCGGCTGATGCTGAGGGAGTTTCCCTGTTTCCCTTGCAAGTGGCTCCCACTCTGGTGGCAGAGACTGGAAGCCTCTCTTTGCATGGAGAGGTCAGAGTTCCAGTACCTTGAATTCAAATTACCATTGTAAACCCAAACTTTTCTTATTTTGGTCATTCCAGTCTTTTCAGAGTGGATGGAGACCCTGGGTGCTAAAGATTGCCTTTGTTAGCAGAAGCAGGCTCTATAAGCCATGGTGCTGTTAATATTTCCAGTTATCTTGGCTTCCTTAATATCATTCAGCTATTTCTGTTCTCTATGGGTGCCTTACTCTGCTTGACTCTGTTTCACTTTGAACCTGCACTGATGCTGAGGGTTTCACACATTTTTTATCACACTGTGCAAAATGCTGCTAGAATCTTTGTGCAGACTCTCTGGTGACAGAAAAAGGTTATTATTGCCATCTCCCTTGTATTGTGTCTCCAGAAATCCGTGCACGTGCTGTGCAGCCGCCCATTCTGCACTGGAACCTGAAGAAATCATTTTGTTGTACTGACCACAAGAGCACTTTCTCAAAGAGGTGTCTTTCTAATTGTCCATTTCTAGAGCTGGTGCATGCACAGTGCAGAGCCTCCAGGAGGGCTGCAGTGATTGGCTCCAGTTAGCTGTGCCTCAGCACTGGGGCTGCTGCCTGGCACAGAGGTGAAACCATCCAGGCTGAAAGGAAAAGGCTCTGTCAGGTTGGAATGCAGAGAGCAGAGAATTGCATTCACTGAGGGCAGGGATGGAAGAGCTGCATCCACACTCTCTTCCAGTCCCTCCATTTCTCTGTTCCTGACATTCTCAAGGATCCTAACCCACATGGAGCTTTTGTGACCCCAATCCTCCATCTACAGAGGCAGAGAACAAAGAGTGAGCAGGCTTTCCTCCCCTCTGAACAGTTTCCATGCTTCCATTAATTCCATCTGCTTTCTCTCTGCTGTCCCACCTTCCCAACAGTCTGTGCCAAGGATCAGCAACTGCCCAAACTAAATGGCCACTGAGTGCCATTACTCAGAAATATTTCTGTGTGAGCAGCAGGTTCACCCAGGGCACCCCAGCCAGCCCTGCAGCCATTCCCCACTGGCACACAAAGAGCAGCTGGATATTGAGACACAGCTGTGATATCCATTACTGCCCACAGGCTCACCTTGGAGAACCTGGGGAGACCTGTGCCTTGCAAACAGCATCAAATGGAAATGATGAAATAAACCAGAAAGAGAAAAAGCCATCTAGTGAGTCTGCTGGCTTACTGTGCTCCATATTCCTAAAAACTCGCTTTGCAGTCAGGAAGGACACAGGGGGTTTGAATCATTTTCTGCCTTTACACCTTCCCTACCACCAGAAGTAACATGGGGATGTTCTTCAATAAACAAATCTGCTCTTTTCTCTCAAGGTTTGTGTACACTCTGAGTGCACTGGTGACATCAGATTTTTCACCAGGGAAATGAAAGAAACCAACAAAACCAACAGCCCACATTGCTGAAAACCCAAGAAGCTAAGCTGGTCACGTCTCTGAAATATGGTATGAGCAAAAAGAGAAATACAATAAAAATCCCCATCCAGCACAAACTGGGAAGTGATGGAACGAGGGCTTTCCTACTGAGGCTGTCTCCAGTTACCACCCTTCTGAGCATTGTCCATTATCCATTCTGCACTGAGGAGGCTCTCAGGCCAAAATTTAAAAGGTGACTGACAAACACAGGAGGCCAAAATGAAGCAAAAGAATCACAAGCAGAGCCTATGGAAGAAGCCTTCTGTAAAACATGAGGGAGCCCTGAGCCACACTGGATTAGTTTCCCCTTTTTTTCCTCTTTAATTCTCTTCTAGCAGACAATATTTCCTATCCCCCCTCTCCTGAGTCCCTACAGCGTGCAAGCTCTGTGCTGGGATGCAGGCAGGCTGAGAAGTGCAGCTGTGCTCTAGAGCTGCTGGAGCTGGGAGGCACATTCTCAGTGAGTAAAAAGCACACTTCCATCACTGACACACAAAAACTGCCCTCCCAAACCTCACCACACGTGAAACAGATCCCTGGATCAGTCCCATCTCCAGCCCTGCCCACTGCTGTGCAGGCCTGTTGGCAGTACAGCTGGGACACAGCTGGGACACAAGGGACACTGTTCCCATGGTCTCACAAAGGCCCCAGGGATGCAGGCTCAGTGTTTGTCACATTCTGCACAAGCCTGGGGAAAAACCCCGAGCCCATCACCTTCACTCCTCCAGGGGCTGTCAGGCGGCTGGAGAAGGGCAAAGCTCCCTTCCACCTGCAGCAGCAGCCAAATCTCTTTGGGAGAGCAATCCCATCTCCACAGGCACCTCCTGCCTCTGGACTCTGTGTATCCTTCCTTCCAGCAGTGACACACCTGCAAGGGACACAAGCAGCAATTACCTCTTCTGCAGGAAAAGCCCATCCTGCCCCTCCACACCAACCTGTCCCTTGCTCGTGGTTTAGCTGCTGTTCCTACTGCCCTTAGAGATTACCCATGTTTCCAACAGAGATGGGCTGGAGACACACCAGGATCTAATCATTAATAATATTTTGACCTGTAGGCCCAGATGGGCAGGAAAAAATGCTCACTCAAGAGGAGTTTTTCCTTAACTCCAGCAGACCCTGGATTTTCCATTGAATGTTTTCATTTTCAGCTGCAATCACCAGAAATAACATTAATGACTTTCAGTGCAGGGCAGAAATAATTAGAGGCAGAGCAGGTGTCCAGCTTACATGCTTATGGTAAGAAAAGACTGAGAAAAATCATGGCAAAACTTGATAACCTGAGGGGAGAAAAAAGCAAACAAGCTCAGGGGTGAGATCTAAATCAAATATAAAGCAATCTATATCTTCCATTAAAGCCATTGTGGAACTGGGCATTTTGCAAAGGTCTTGATTGAAAACCATGGCAGAGTTAATGGGTTTGACTCAAATGATCCTCAGCACTTCAGTAAGGAGCAAGGAGAAAGGAGGCCCACGAAAGCAGAACTTGAAACGTTAGTGCAAAACCATACAACAGAAAGGAAACCATTTCAATTGCTCTAGGAAGGACTATACATTGCCTTGTTCTCAAAACTAGAGGGAGACTCAAGAGTGCAGAATCTCATTAGAATTTCAGCACTGGATTTCTTTTATAAACAGCATATCAGTAAGATTTACCAATATTGTCTCAATATACTGAAAGCTTTATTATTTGTTCTTGGACAAGTAGCATTTTTCTAATTCTTTACTTCTAATAAAAAACAGTAGAGATGTTTTTGTGCTGAATTGAAAGCTAATTAGCACATTCATATCTGCCAAAAATTCAATAACTTGTACTCATTTTGGGTTCTTTTCTGGTCAGTTTAATTTAATTTTTCAGTTTAATTAAATTTTTAATTTTTCAGTTTGATTAAATTTTTTTCAGTTTAATTAAATTTTTAAATTAAATTATCAATTTTTTTGATAAAATAAAGGAGGATATGAAAAAATTAATAGCTTAGGCTAGGTTTTTCACAGGCAATTAGTAGTTAGAGCCCATTAAACTAAGGAGGGAAGCAGATCAATAATTTCTAGGGCTTTTTTAATGTTTCCCTTGAAATTTTAGGATCATCAGGAAAGGACAAAGAGCAGTCACGATCCAAGAGAATTTCCTGGGATCCAGGGACAAAACACATTGTTGAGGGGCTGAGAAACAGGAGTTCAGAGCTGCTGAGGCTGCTGACAGCCTCTTACAGTGGGTGCTCTGTTTCAGAAGCTGGGATTTCAAGAGGAGGCAAAGTGGGTCATAAATGCTACTGAGAGCTGAAAATCAGGAGATGAAAACCACTCCAGAGCACTGAAGTGTGGTGGGTCTGATTACAGCAATCAAAATGCTGTCCCATTTTGCTACAGTTTGTCTTGAACAGCAAGGCTAAGGAAAAAAAGGCCAAAAAAGAAAAGCCGTGTGATCCTAAACTGTGAGTGTGCACCAATGTTCCAGCCCTGCCAGGGGCTGCACAGGCACCTGGTCCCAAAGGTACCGTGGGATTCATCTGGGTTTGTGCTGGCAGCCAAAGCCACTCCTGCTGCTTCAGCAGGCCTTGCCCTCCCGCCCACGCTCTGAATCCCTGCGGGTTTGGCACTGAGCCCCGACTGCTTCCCACCAAACACCCGCACACCCAGCTCCATCCCTGACATCACCCTGAGGTGCCTCTGAGCGTGCACCGGCCTGGCTGCCTTGGCACGTGGCCAGGGGGACAGCAAAGGGACATTTGTCCCCTCACGACCCTGGGCAAGCGGAGCGTGCTCAGAGCACCCGGGCACGGCCCCCTGTGGGAAACCTCCTGGCTGAAGGCAGCTCCGAGGATCACTGCACAAACCTCTGCAGCTGCCCCACACACACACAGTGACAGTGACAGCTCCATCCAACCAGCCCCCACTGGCTCTCCTGGAGCAGCAGGGGACAGCAGAACAAACAGCAGGTGACAAAGGCTGGGTCCTGCCCACCTTGAGCCCCAGTGACTCCAAAGTGCTGCTGCCACACACCAGTCCTCTCCTCCTCCTGCCAGCTGACTCTGCAAGCTCATCCCAGTTCATCTGGGAGCTGCTGTGCTCGTGAACTGGGGAGGGCTTCAACAATCAATCACGTGGGAGATATTAAAGGCACTAGAGAGCAAACAAACAAACCCACAAAGAAAAGAAAGAAACCTGAGTACCAACAGCAGTACCCAGTGCAGATTAAAAACACAAACAAACAAAATAACTTCATGTGGTTTAAATCCTAATCCTCAGGGATGAGTTGAGCACCAAGGTGCACAGGCCTTGTTTATTACCAGTGAGCTGAGAACTGAGAACACCCTTCCATTTCTTTAGGCAGCATCATATAAAGCCTATTTTCAAGAGTGAAATGAATAACGGGATTGAGATAAACTCTGTGCAAGGGGAGGTACTGGGCAGTGCTTCTGAGTGCCACAGGCTGGGAGAATCCATGGAGGCATTTCCACTCACATCCCAGAAAGCACCCAGGGCATCAGCAGTTGCTGTAATCCCCTCTCCCACAATGACCATCACTGCTGTCCTCTGTGCTCTCCCCTGCTCACACTGCCTCCCTTCCCTTCCCTGATGGCAATGCTCCATCACACAGCTCCCTCAGGGGCACAGCAAGCAGGGATGTTTCCATTTTGTACTTCAGGAATCTCTGCAGGTTTAACAGTTTTAAAACAGACATGAAGCTGCTCTTGGTGTTTTTCCTTCAGCTGTGAAAAGTCTTTAAATGCCCCAATGTGCACCATGTGACCCCCTGAGCTCAGTCCTTTAGTGGCACAGGCCCTTAAATGTGAACTCAACAGATACTTCAGGTGAGGTGTCAGCAGTGCATAAGCAACAAGCTGACATAAATCCTGAGGAATTTAACTTATAAAAAACTTGAATTCCTTCTTTACTCCAGAAGGATCTCTTCAACCTTTGCACTAGCTTTACATGGCTCCTTAAGCTACATCAGCAGGACGGTGCAGCAGCTTACAGCAACTAAGTCACAAGCAAATGTATGTAAAAACAGTGTAAGGACACTTCAAAAAATGGACTTTGCAGAAAATCAATACATTGTCACTGGGGTGCATCACCCAGCATCACCATCTAATGTATTGCACTAAACCAGCTGGAGCAAAAGGAATCAAACCCAATCACCACCGGGGAAAGCAATTCTATTTATCATGAACCCACAGGGCCATTTCAAATAGTTTTTCCCAAACAGCTTCCACACTCCTTAGAGTCCCATTTGGATCTCAGCTCTGTCACTCTGCACTTCCATCTCTGTACACTCAAAATAATAATAAGAAAAATCTAATTCCTGGGGGGAAAAGGGGATTTTTGTTTCACCCAGGCTGTGAGTAGCATTATCCCAACCTGAGGTGAAAACACCAATGAATCAACGTTTCCTTAACTGACTTCACTGTAATCCTGGTATTGCACTGACCCCTGAGGAAGCAATTAAGGAGCAATAATTACAAATGGATGAGTATTTCTTCCTGAGGCACACAGCATTTTACGATGCAACTTCATGAAGTAGCTCTAAGGTATTTCCTGCAACATATTTCAATAAAAGAAAATATAAGCCACTCAATGTAAGCATTGAGGATTTAAGGAATTACTCAAATAATGAATGCATGAAGCTATTAACCATCCTGGAGAATTAAAATGTGCCCCTACGTGATGAACCAAAAGCAGCAAGTCATTTCAAGTCTGCAGGATTGATTTGATACATGTGACTGAAATATTATCACAGAAACACCAAACTGTGCTGTACCTAGAGAAAACTAGCCCAGACTGCTAGACCATGAGCACACCTCTGCAACAGCTTTTATTTGGTCCATCTGTTACCTCCTGGAAATGGTTCCAGCCAGGGAGGTTATCATGTGGCAGTTACCCCCAGGTAAAGGCACAGCATAATGAAATCAGCCATTTTTTAGTTTCATTTCATTGCAATCTTCTGCTGTACTGAAATATCAGGAGGATCAGCATGACTAAGTAAAATTTTGCTCAAGCACAGCTTATTGCATAAGAGCAGTAGCAAGCAAAGAGCCCTGATACCAGACTAAAGTGGGCGCAGGTTATCTCTGGGTGTCAGGTATTTAACGGGAAAAGTTATAATAGGAAAGACTTAGAAAATTAAAACATTTTCTTTCTGAAACAGGTCACTGGAACGTTCTCTGCTAAAAGCAGCTGCAACACTGTGAGATGAAATAAAACACAAAAGGGATGAAAGAATGACCAAGTCTCTACAATCCAAGTCCAAGGGCCACAGGCACCAGGGCTGGCACAGGAAATCCCCTCCCACAGCTCCGAGGACAGGCTCATCTCCCCTGCAGTGCCCCCCCTGCATTTCCCCTCACTCTGGTTCCCCCTTGGGAGCACCTTCTGCTCCCACAGGGAAGGCACCATCTGAGCTGTCCTTCTGCACTGGGAGCTGCTCTGTCTCATGGCTGGGACAGCAGCAGCTGCTCTGCTTAACAGCTTTTCAACTCTGCTTCTACCATTTTCCCATCTACCCTTCCTGCACTGTGAGATTTCCAGTACAAACAGGACTCCTGTTGGCTACTGGAAAAGTGAAATATCATTAAATAATTTTGCTGGATAGCAATCAACCACACTTCTCTCACCTGTCACTCCTCAAACATGCAAGTAAAGTAGAAGTATTTGGAACAGAGATCCCTTGTTTTTATTTTCTTTTTTCCCCCCTGTCTCTTCATTGTGCTTTGTTGATAGGTAAAAGGCTAATTCAGTCTCAAGACTCTTCTGTGTCCACCCCAACTATTTCACTGCAATAAATGACGTTGCTGTGAATATATTTTAATTAGTGATTTCATAGTTGGAATTGTGCAATTGGAATACAGTAGGCATGAGGAGCTATTGAAATAGTATAAAAAGGCATAATTATTTTCAAAAGCTCTGTGGGAATAACACAGATAAAAAAAATCCCCTGCTGGCACCTGTTTTCTGTGTCCAGTGTATCATTAGCACCTCACAGTCTCTCTGTACTCATCAAAGGCAAGATCACAGGTGCTGGAGATTTTTCCTTCTCTGTTTGCTGCTCCTTGCTGAGGTCATTATAATGAAGACCAGATTTTTACTTCATTTGACAATTTCGTTCTAATTGACTGAAAGATGTTACAAAGAAAAATGGGAACAAACCCCAGAGATTCAGAAGGATTTTCCTGACTCCTGGGCCTGACCTGGGACTCTTTCATGCAACGTGGAATAAGTGAAGTAGGGCCTAAGAAGAAAAAATCAAACCCTTGTCATACCTGTTACTGCTGAAGGCAGGCTGGCAAGGGCTCTGAGGAGTGAGCAGAAGGAAAATCTTGAAAGAAGCACCAGCTCATTTCGGATCTGAACTCCAACTTGCAAGCAAGATGCTGGGCTAGAGGAACTTGGTATAAAATGAAGGCTTTGAAACTTGACTAATTCAGAAAACGAGACTTTTCAAATCCCGTAAAATGAACGGATTACAAAAGCAATTCAGTGAACCTGCCGTGCCTTCCAACGTGTATCTCACTGCAAAGGCTGACAGCGTCTCTGCTTCTCCTCCTGCAATGCAGACTTGGCCTCTGCCTCACTCATCCCTCTTTGGTGTTCAATTGTTCCACCATTTCTCCAATCCTACTCATCAGCTGAGAGGAGCAGGACTGACAGAGGAGGAGCTGGCCTGGGAGTGACCTCCTCAGCACAGCCCAGCAGCATCCCTCCCTGGCAGCAGACTGCTGGAATTATTTACCTGGGCATGGCTCTGGGCACGAAGGTGCTGTCACCGAGAGCACCAAACAAACAGGAGCCCTGTTTGCAGAGAAACCTCAGGATAAATTATGTCCAGGTGTCATGGGATCTCCTGCCTGAATCCATCAATACTAAGGCCTTTGCAAGAGGAAGGGAAGGTTCAAAGATGGGGACTGGGAGTTCAGAAAGCAGCCAGGTCACCTGAAATGCAGCAGCCCTAAAACCCAGGCTCAAAAGCAGGGGAAAAGGCAAAAATCATAAAATAGTCCCAAGTATGAACACTTAGTCAGTGATGCAAGACATGAAGACTGCGAGTATTTGCCTGTGCTTTTCTACAGAATGCTTGGGAGGAAGTCTGAGCAGCCTGCACAGACTTGAAAGGAACATGCAGTAAAGCAACTCAACAGCAGAGAGTTTAGAAACTACAGAGGGGTGGATGAAGAGTTAAGACATAAAGGTCACTGTGCAAGGACCTTGCCAACTCTGTATTGGGTGCTTTCTTGGCTATCTCAGTTCTAAAAGGAAGAGAAGCTCACTCAAGTTGCAATATGGAATAGACTCCAGTCTGATTTGTACAGACAAAGCTCCCAAATGCTGTGTATCACTGAGGAAATCAAAACACAAAACCAAGTTCTTCTGGGAATAAAAAAGACTGAAATCAAGTAATAAAAAAAAAATTATCCCCACCTGCTGCCTTGCAGTTGGTGGAAATTGAACATCTTGGATGCATCTGCCCACCCTGGACAAATAATTGCTGTTTACCATCCTAGGGGAAAGCCAGGAAAGCAGGGGAGGGAGATCATAATCCTCAGAGCATTCCCCTCCTTTTCATGGAGTGTACTCAACAAAGCTGTGATCACTCAGAACCCCTGATGAGATGCCTCCTCCAGTGACCAAAGCTCAGCTTTTCCCAGATACGGCCATCGTAAAAAGAGCAAGGAAATTATCTACTCCATTCATATTGCTGAAGTCTGAGTGAGAACAGGTACCTCCAGCTGTTCAAGGAAAGGCAGAGGGATGCAACCACATGCTCCCCACCTCCCTCCCTGCTGCACTGGGCTCTCTGTGCACCTCAGTAAGGAAAGAGGCTGAGTTCTATTCCTTCCTGATGTTCCAGAGAGGAGCGAGCACCCAGGACTGCACAGCAGCCTTACAGAGATTGCAATCTGCTCCTACAGAACAACCCCCCCTTCTCCTGGTACTTCCTGAATGGAGGAATGAGATGGGGGTGCTGTGTGGTTCAACGGAGGGAAAACACTGCTGAGACACTCAATATTAGCACTACACTTTCTGGGTCTCCAAATTAGGATGCAAAAGAAGGATGCAGCCCCTGCCTTAGCCAATGGAAAGGGAATATTTTTGCATATTTTTGATATGTGATCTTATCAGCAGACAGCTTTTTCTTTGCAGTAAAATAAACCCTTGTAATTCCACAGTACAGAAATCTGGCAGTACAGAAAGGAATCTTTATGATGGCTGAAAGTCTCTGCACAGCACATATTGCAGCTTAGGATAATTATTTATTACTGGTGCTACCATTCCTGAGCCTTTAATGCACTTGTGGCTAGTGGGCAGAAAATGAGCAATCTCTGGTGACAACAGCAGAAATGCACTTCTTCCCATGGCAAGTAACTTTTTCAAGTTGCTGTCAGGCTGTAATATTTTTCTCCTCTGTGCAAGAGCATTAAAATGAAAACTCTGGATATATAAATCGGAGTAGGGTGAGTGCACTCCTGTGCCAAGAGGGAACCAAATGAATCCTGGGCATGTTAGAGCTGAGAGGGGCCTCCTGGATCATCCTGGTGTGCCTCCCTTCCCCTGGCCATGAACAGCTGCTGCTGCCACTGGAGCAGAACCCTAAACAGCCCAGGATGGGGAAGGAATGCCAGCCTCTCCCCTCCAGCTGCTCATTAGTGCATTAACATTTTCTACAAGCTATTTCATACAACAGTCTACTTCCTATTTACTTCTCTATGCCTCTCTGCTTTTTCCTGGACCTTATCAACTACTCACATCATCACCTCTACATTCACAGTGAACTTTCCCTACCTAGGTTATTGTCAGACTGACCTTCCCTCTAGAGGGCCTTTTTCTCCTAATGCATAAAAAGAACTTCCTTTGTTCTGGTTTCCGTCCATTACATCTTTTCAATACCCAATAATTCCTCAGCACCTTGAGAGTCCCTACAGTGCAGGTATTCATACACAAGCACATCCCTCCCTCTCTGCTCCAGCATGGAGGCACACAAGTGACAGCCCTGTGACAAACAGCCAAGCTGAGGAACCACGTGGGAGCCTTTCAGAGCCACCAAGAGGAATTGCCAATCCCCAGTGGCAGCATGTGTGCACACACGGGTGTGCCAAGGCAGAAGCCAAGAGAGCAGCCATTTGCTGCATGACCAACATTCCTCCTGCAGGAATGGCTCTCCTCAGGTGCTTTCAGAGCAGTCAGATGGATCTGCTGGGATACAATTTCATTTATTTCCTCTTCACAGAAACTATCACTCTGGGAGTGAAATAAGGCACATGAGGGGATCCCATCCATCTCTCTGCCATTAGGCCCAGCAGAATAAAGCCTCCTGTTCCCTGAATTTAGCTGCCCAAGCCTTACACAACAGGCTCTCCTTGCTTGCCTGCATCAGCACCTGAGGTTTAGCCATGCCACGCTTCCTCACTGGCTGGACCAGGAGCAGAGACCTGCCAGTGCCCGGCAGGAGCTGCATCCCCTTTCCCTCTAGGTCTGCTCCAGCTGCAGCACCCAAGTTATCCACCACCACTTCCCTTAGGTGGAATTCACCATCCAAACGCGGCCCTGCTTCCTCCTGGTGTAATGGTACCTGTGCTTTCCCTAAAAGGGCTTCGCAGATGTCATCTTGAAAGAAATCTACCACAACACTTTACACTCACAGCTGACTGCATTTCCTGGTTTTCCAAAGGGAAAACTTTTTACCATGTTCCTTCTCTCACCAATCTCCTTGTTACAGCTTTTCAATATCTTCAGACCCTTTACCTGGCATCACCTTTCTGCCTCCTGAACACCAGAGCACCTGCCTAGCAGTTTTCTGATGGATCAGCTGAATGCAGGCTACTTTTTCACATTATGGAAATATATTTCTTACTGAAAGTTTGATCCATTTCCATGTTCATTAAAGAGGGTAACAGCTAGTGCTCTTATCAGTAGCTGCAACTTACACATACCCTGAAACTAACACTGTTAATGCTGGTAGTATAAGCTTAGGAACAGATAAAACTCACCAAAACACGTTGGAAAAACAAAAAAAGTTCAGTAGGTTTGGAAGAAAAGGCTAGCTGAATCCTCAGAGTAACCAATTTCAATATTGCTAAATACAAAGTTCTATCCACTATAAAAACTTCAGACAATGGTCTCCCATTGGGTTTCAGTTTAGTTCAGGTCTGTCATTTTCAAAGACTTCTTTTGCTATAGTTCAAAGCTCCATAAAGTAGGTGCAGAGACGGTAGCACAGCAACCACCACAAAGTGAGTTTAAATACAGAGAAAATGAGCTTTTAGCTTTCTAATAGCAGAGCTTTCATATTCATATCTTCTTGCTGGCTTTGAAACACCTGTTTCTATTTCAGTGACTTGATTCATTCTATCAGTACAGAAAGCTGAATGGCATTACTGAACTGCAATTAAATCAACCTGGTTTATGTGAATATTCTTTGGTCATGGACAAACAGAAAACCGAATTGTCAATGGTGAGGAACTCATTTCATGTTTAAATTAAATTATCATTTCCTTGAAGCAGAAGAAGGGTGGTTCTCTGCATGAAGCAGAATTTGTTCCCCGAGTGGGCGCAAGAATAAATCTACTTCTTCCTGCTGACTCAGGAAAACCAAATAAACCCAAACATTCACCACTGTGATTTCAAAAATCAGTTTTGAGGTTATATATGTGCCCTCTCTGCACAATAATGTGAACTCTGTCAGAACAGCTGAAGGACCAAGAGTTCAGAGTTTTGGCACCTCGGTGACTTTTCCTGTTCACCTGAACTGAGTTTAAAACTGACTGGCCTTGGATTTCCATCTTTGTTTGAAAAGATCTTGGTGCCTGGAGAAGCGGATGTGAAATGCTGATTTAAAGAGCATCTCCAGCTGGTAACATCTGCACGCCTGTGCAGGCACACAGCCTGAAAAACAGTGGATAATAATCAATGAACACTTTTAAACTCCAATTGTGCATCTTTGTTAGGCTTGAAGCCTTTTGCCTTCTCCATTATTTTTTTAATGAGGGTGATTTTTCCTGCTGATGTATTAACTGAAACTATCACCTTGCAAAGAACTTTCCTCTACCAGTGCTAGATGCAAAACCAAAAAGCAAACCTAGGAATGCCTGCCACACTCCAGCACACAAAGCTGCTGCTGCTGCTTTTAATGGCTTAGCCTGAGGGCTTTGCTGCTCTTCCTTTGCTCTGCTAATGGGAAGGACTGGGAGACCTCTTTGAACTAGCTACAGACACCAAAGACTGAATAAACAAGTATTCTTCATCCCATTTCTCTTAAGCGTTTGTCCTGACAGATGTCTTCTCCCTCCTGAGGTGTGGATTATAGTTTGTGTTTCCCTTTTTTTCCCCCTTTAGCCCTTGAAGCATTTCACACCCTGCTGGGCAAATGCCCAGAAGTAATCAGACTGACTGAACACGGAAACGCAGACAAAAGAAAAGGCTGGAAGCTACTGTTCTTCTCCCAGCTGGCACCGCCAGCTCCTGAGGGCTCAGCCACCACAGCCCACGTTTGTGACAGTACCTGTACGCTCTGGGTGTGTGCAGCCCTTCCGTCGTGCGGCAGCCTGGAGCTGCAGGCTCAGATATCCACCGCGAGCTCCTGGATCTTCCAGGACAAAGCCAGCTCTCCCTGCTGCTCCCGTGTTGCGCTGCCTGTGGAGCAGGGAGGGAAGGAGAGGCACACAGGTTAGCACAGTGGCAGTGCACGAGCTGCCAGGCGTCACCCATCTGACCCGCACCAAAGAGGAAATCTTAATTTTCAGAACTTCCCATCATGCCACACAAGACACTGAAGCCGTCCAAATCTGGAAGGGATAGCCTGGCATGATGCCTCCCCCAGGTCATATCTTACATCAAGAGTTCTTTTTCTCCTGCACAAGGCTCTATATCCTACTTGGACAGATATACAAATATCTATAGAAACTACAGATATTCAATAAGCCATCTTAAATCATAACAGCCAGGCCTCTGTACGACCGTGCTTAACTCCTGCTCAGCTCACGCCATCTCCCCGTTCCTCAGGCATCAGAAACCACTGAAACTCCCGTGTTTTCCTGGGGGCTGCCTGCCTGCAGCTGCCCTCCTCTCACCAACGGGGCCACCTGCCAGGCTCCCCAGGGCACAGCAGCCTCCAAGGGGAGCATTCGTCTGTTTGAGAGGTGATGGAAAGCCTGGGGAAAAAAAAAGCTCAGCGACACTGTGGCTCTGAAGGTGCAAGAATCATTACCCTGGAGACGTGCAGCTCACCTGGTTCATGCTGAGCACGCTCCCTGCTCGCTTCACCTGAGCGTTCAGCTGGAGAGATCCATTTCCACGCGCTGGGCTGGGTCCGTCTCCGTCCCTGCTGCGAGAAGGTGTTCGGGGGGGTGCCGCTGCCCGCTCAGCAGACGCTTCACGCACTCTGCCAGCAGCAGGGGCAGCCTTTGAGGCCACACCAGCCTGGCACAGAGTCGCTGAGCCATTCTGACTGTGTTAACAGCACCACTGATGAATCCTCAACCTGAACCCCAAATTCACCAGAGCAGTTCTTCCCCAATTTTCTGCTAACAGCTGTACACTGCAGCTCCTCTGCTGTTTCCCACCTACAGATGTGTGCCAGCACAGGAATATCAGTGTATTTTTTTCCTCCACATCTGTCTAATAACGTTGGCTATAATGTTGACATTGTCACGACTATTAAGTCATCCACGCTAAAATGAAATAAACCTCCTACTTTGAAGCACTAAATTCTCTACCAAAGCAAGTGTCTTACTGCTGTCTGCTTGGCCATACTGGGCAGCTTATTTTCATTCGGACAAATAAAATGAGCTTTTCCAGTACAAAACCCCTCTCCAGCAGCAGAGCACGTACCACGAGTAGCTCGGCCAAGAGAAGCGCCCCCGCCAATGCCCGTCAGCGGCCCCCCCGAACCCGCCAGCCCCCCCGAGCCCACAGCCCGGGAGCCCCGCACCGGAAACACCGCGGAAAACCCCGCCGGGGCGGCGCCGCCATCGGGGCGCCGTGCGGGCAGCGCCGCAAGCGGACCGCGAGCCTCGAGTTCCCGGCCCTCTTTGTCGCCGTCTTGGGAAGGTCACCCGAGCCACTCCCGAGACGGCGGCGGCTGCAACTCCTCGGCAGAGTGAGGCGGCTCTGCCACGGCCTGTCGGCGCCCGCCCAACACCCGCCCGCCCGCGGCGCCGCTGAGCCCACAGCCCGCGTGCTCGGCACTGCGTACCTCACGGAAAATCCCGCTGCGGCCTCGGGGTGCCCAACAGCCAGTCTGGGGCACGGACCGCGCGGCTCCTTTCTCCCGCCCCCGTTGCCGCCATCTCGAGAAGGGGTCAAGGCCAAGCGCGTCCCGGCCGAGCCGCTCCCGAGGTCGCGATCGCGCCTGCGCCGCGGCAGAGACGCGTCATGGCCGCCGCCCCCCGGCTGCTGCCGCGCTCTGTGGCGGGCGGGGAAGGCGGGCAGAAAACCAGCTGCGATGCCCTCAAAAAGCCTCTAAAATAAATGCCAAACGCCTGCCTCTTACTCAACAAGAACCAAACAAGCCCCCTTCCTTTAAAACCATATTGAAATATATTTTATATTTCTATTTTTCATATTTACATTTACATGCATATTGATACCGGATATGGATGTGTTAGGCAATTGATATAGTATATTACGTCTATTCCTATTATTGATATTTGTTTATCTTTTCTGTTTTCATAAATATCTTTATATATCGACTGCATATTTCTATACTTAGATTTATATTTATATACCACTTCTATTATTCCAGATAAAAACCCCGTCTCTAAACAAATAAATACAAAAACCTCCTTTCCTTTAAACGACATAGAAATATTTTTATTTATACTTTGTAAAATTACTTTCATATTTATATATATTGTTTCTTTTGACGCATTATATTAATATTTATATACAAGATATATGAAACTCGAAAAACATAATTAAATGATTACTTAAATTATTTACCACATCTACTGCTGCAACTAATTTTTTTCTTAGAGCTTTAAATTTTAAATATATCTGTAAGTATTTAAGACATATTTCTGTACTTACATTTCCACCTTTATACTGTTTGTATTTATAATTTTTATAGTCAAAACCTTGCCAACTGGCAAATAAAAAATCTGCTTTAACTATTTTTATAAAAATATTTCTATTTATTATCTTCATAAGTATGTTTATAATGTGTTAAATATTATATGATAACATATTGATGTACTGTAATTCAAAACATTTTTTATATAGTATTATATTAAAATACTACATATACAGTATTACTTGTATTATGTATTGTATCAATTTTTATTTTTCTATATTTATGAATATTTTCTTTATACAAGTCTGCATATATTTGTCATGCATTTCTATATTTATATTTGGATTGGGGTTTCGTTTCTATTTATAATCTATACTTTTATATAGCTAAAAACATATATAATACCCTGTATTAAAAAATATATCATATGGTAATATATAATGATTTATGTAACATGGATTTTTTTTACATATTTGATCTATATTTAAATTTTAAGTTTTTTATTCCTATTTCTATACATATATTTGTTTTGTTTAATTATCGTTATAGTCCTAATTGTACATTTATAATCCAATTCCTAAATAAAATGACAAAACAAACAGCACCGAATTCCCACCAATATGTTCCAAAACCGTCAAGATACCTCCAAGAGCCAAGCAACTGCCAGCGAAAAAACCACACAACACTCTTTTTGGTAACAATTCTCATCACGACAGGAAAATGGAACCAAAATAAAAGGAAACCCTATAGAGACACACACAGCAAATTACAAAAAGTACTAAAAAAAAGTCAAACCAATTTACTAAACTCCAAACAGTGCCACAGATCCTGAACGTTACTACAAAAAAAAACAAAAAACAAAAAAAAAACCAAAATTCTACCTTTCCACTAACTCAAAGAATAACCAATCCACTGTAAAAATAACTTTAAAAACCGAACTAATTAACGAAATGGAAAAAAATTTAACCACTAAAAACTAAGAAAATAACTACCCAAATAAATACATACTTTAAAAACCCACCATATAAATACCCATGTTCCCAAAAAAAAAACCCCTGATAAACAATACTCAAATACATTAAAAGGCAACAACAACAAAAAAAAGAAAATAAGGAAACCAACAATAAGAATAATCACAAAATGCAAGTAAACTTAAATCTGACACAAAAAAATTATTCCCAACTGAATAAACCCATAGTGCCTCAAGCTATCAAAATAAAAATACCACCTAGAAACAAATACAAAGACTAAAGACAAACGTAACCATAAACAATGTCTCCCAAGTGATCCGTAACCATAAAACATACACTCCAATCAAACAAACCGAATAAATAAAAGCCCTGGAAGACGATAAACACACATGCAATTATCGAGATTAAAAACCCGCCGCTATGAACGACACGACGCTACCTCAAGCCCCACAAAACAAACACTACACCCTCACGCTAATAAAAGCTGCCGCAACAGAATTAAAATCCGAACCGCTGCTTCACGCTACGACCCGTAAAAACCATTGCGCAACTTTGAAAACACAATACCCCGGCAAAAAAAAAAAAAAAAAAAAAAAAAAAAAAACAAAAGAAAAACCAAAAAAACACACCACCCAAAATCCGACTACAAAACTGAATCCAAAACAAACCTTTATCATCCCTACCAGCACCGAGAACCGTACCACTCAGGAAGAACACCGTATCCCTTAGCGTACAGCCGCTGCAAACTGAACACAACGATGCAATCAATGCCTACAAAGCGTCTCCGAACCACGGCACCGCCGAACTGTGAGCGGCCGAACGCCGCGCTCGCTGCCGGTCCCGGACGGAGCGCGGCTCCCGGCAGGAAAGCGGCTCCTCCGGTGGCGCCTCCGGCACGCGGCGCCGTTCCGGGGAGCCCCGCCCGCTGCCCCTGCCCGCCGGGGCCGGCACCGGGCCCGGGGCTACCGGCGGCGCCCGAGCCCGCGCCCAGACCGGACGGAGCGGCCGGCACCGCCCGGGCCGGCGCAGCAGCGCCCACGCCGCCTCTGCCGCCCTCGGCCGGCCCGGCCCGGCTCCCCTCGGCTCCGCACGGCTCGCACCGGCGCGGCTCCGCCACTGCCGCCCTCGGCCGGCCCGGCCGCGCCAAATCCCCCGTGCGCCCCGGCAGCTGCCCGGGCCGTGCCAGCGGCGCTCCCGAGCGAGAACGTTCCGGGCCGGGCCGCGGGCATGAGCAGCGCCCTCCGATGCAGCGGCACAGCCCCATTGCAGCCCTGCAAACGCTGCCAGAGCTGCGGCTTCCCGCAGCCGAACCCCGAAACTGACGCCGCCGGCGGGGCTCACCTCACTTCAACAAGGGCAAAGAAATGCCTTCTCCCCTTCAGTTTCGTCCCCTACGAGAGCAGAAAAGAAGGGGCGCTCCTCAAATGAAAGCCTTCGACTGATGGGAAAGGGGGATTTCGACCTCCATTCCAACCCTTGAAAAGGAGGGACACCAGGGCTGCCCCCTCCATTTAAACCCGAGGGTGATGAAAATGGGGTGGCTGCCTTCAAATCAAACCCATAACACCACAAGAATACTTTTCCCATTCCCCTTAAAATAGAACGCAGGGATTCCCTGTCACCCCCGGGATACCCCTAACAGCCTGGAAAAGGCAGCTTTTCCTGCAATCAACACCCTTAAAACCCCAAGTGAAGAGGGATCCCCTCAGCTCAAACGCAGACAATAAAAGAAGAGTAGCTGCTTCCTTCTCCTTAATTCCTTTTGTGCTCATAAGCCCCATTTTTGTTCCTGGGGATCCGGGGAGGGACTGGCGAGATGAAATTGCAAAGGGGAAGGAGAAAATTCCCGGCTCCAAACCCACACGCGCTCACCTGTTCAGCCGCTGCTCCCCGGCACCAAGATTCGTCCCTCGGCGCCTCCTTTAAGCGATGCTCCACGTATCCAAGCACGGATCCAGGCGTTCCCCCCGACCCTGTGAGAAGCTCCTGCAGTCCTTCCATGAGACAGCGCCGGGAGCGCCCCACAAACCCCTCCACTCAGCAGCTCCATGCAAAAGGGAGCTGAGGCAAAGCCTCCCCGTAAAACAGCCTCGCACCAGCAGGAGCGGGCCCCCATCATCCTCACAGCTCACACCTGGGCTGCTCCGAGCCCCCATCATCCTCACACTCACACCTGGGCTGCTCTGAGCCCCCTATTTTTCATATTTATATTCGCATTTATATTTAGAATTTATATTACTGTACAATAAAAATTATATTGTATATTGCATCTCTTCATGTTACTTACATAGATTTCTATTTCTATTCATAGTTTGATATTATATCTTTATATCTCTATATATTTATTATATATTTCTGTATGTCGATTTACATTTCTATAGTACTTATATTATTTAAAATAAAACCCCTGCCTCTAACGAAATAAAAAGCAAAGACACCCCTTTATTTAAACCCCATTTAAAATTTTAAAATTAATTTTGTTTGTCATAATTCTATTCACATCTATATTTGTAATTTTCATTTGTTTTATTTATAGATATTATATATATTGGAGAGAATACCTTTTTATATAATAATAGATATATTCTTTTGACACAATATATTTTTAACTTATATTTATATATATTACATATTTATTGATATCGACATATATATGATATATTTGGATTTCTATTTTTATATTTTTTATTAAATCTCCAGCCTATACCCCAATAAAAGCCAAACAATCCCCAATTTATTTAAACTGTATTTAAACATAAATCCTGTCACAGCTGCATTGCACAGCAGTGCCCCAAGCGAATCTGACACTTGTTCATCTCCTGGACCTGAAACTGAACCCGCTCACCTTGATCGCACCTGGCAGAACCGTTTTCGTACCTTTTTCTGGCATTTCTTGTTTTTTTTTCTTGAGTTTTTGTGGCCTTTATTGCCTCTCTTTCTTGCCTTGTTTCTTGGGTCTTTTACTCCCTTTTTCCTTGATTTTTTTCTGGCATTTCTTGGGTTTTTTCTTTGTTTCTTCTTGCCCATCTTGGTGTTTTTTCTGGTTTTATCTTGCCCCCTCCTTGGGTTTTTTTTTTCTTTTTGTTTTTTTTTTTTCCTGGATTTTTTCTTCCCCATCTTGGTTTTTTGTTCTGATTTTATTTCTTGCCCATCTTGGGGTTTTTCCCTGGTCTGTTTTCAGGGATTTTTCTTGCCCATCTTGGGGTTCTCTTCTGGGCGTTTTCTTGCCCATCGTGTTGTTGTTGTTGTTTGGGTTTTTTTGTTTGTTTGTTTTTGGTTTTGGTTTTTTTTTCCTGTTTTTTTTCTTTTTCTGTGGTATTTCTGGGATTTTTCTTGCCCATCTTGGTTTTTTTTGGGGGGGGTTTTCTCACCCATCTCGAGTTTTTTTTCTGTGGGTTTGTTTTTTGTTGGTTTTTTTTTTTCTTTATCTTTTTTTTTTTTTCCCTTGGTTTCTCCTTGCCCTCCTGGTTTTTGATTTTTTTTTTGTCTGTCTTCCTTCCTTCCTCCCTTCCTGTCCTTCCTTCTTTCTTCCTTTCAGTTCCTTTCCTTATTTTCTTTTTTTCTTTTTCTTTCTTACTTTCTTTCTTTCTTTCCCTGTATTTCTAATCTTGGTTTTCCTTTCTAGCTTTAGAATAAAAAAGCAGCAGTAGTAACTTTCAGGCTACCTGGGAGTAAAAAAAACTCCAAAACGAAACTGATTTAAAGAAAACTATTTATTCCCTGGGAGCCTGAAATTTTCTACTGCTGCACATGACATAGAGCTTTTAATTCTTCTTATAGAGAGTTGATATTTTCTACTTTCTTTATACAGCGCCCCCTGCCGTCTGTCCCGGAGCACTTCAGGCACAGCGATCCCTGCCGCCTGCACAGGCGCACTGCAGGCACAGCGATCCCTGCCGTCTGCACAGGCGCACTGCAGGCACAGCGATCCCTGCCGCCTGCACAGGCGCACTGCAGGCACAGCGCTGCGGCGTTGTTCGGTTCTGTTGAATGAAACTCGGCTGAATTCGGCTTGGTTCGGCTCTTGGTCTAAAGTCGTTTCGGTTCGGCTCTTCGGCCGAACTCGGCATGGTTCGGCTAAACTCGGTCATATTGGGCACATTGGTCTAAATGCGGCCAGTGCCGGCTACACTCGGCTATCGGTTCCAGTCGGCTATCATCGGCTCTTGGTGTAAACTGGGCTATTTTCGGCCGCCCTGGGCTCTTCGGTTCAAGTCGGCTGTTTTCGGCCACCCTCGGCTCTTCGGGTAAACTCGGCTGTTTCCGGCCACACTCGGCTCTTCGGCTCTTAGGAACAATTCGGCCCGGCTCGGCTCCCTCAGGGCGGGAAGGCGGCCGTCAGAGGACCCCGGCACAGCGAGGCGTTTAACCCAGATGCCTGGCACAAACCCGCCAAAATACGCCCGCCCGCGGTGCCGCTGAGCCCACAGCATGTGTCGGGTACACATGAAATGCCACAGAAAAATCCGTCGGGGCCGCCATGACGTCGGTATTCCATGCAGGCAGTCCAGTTACACCCATCCCGGTCCTCCACTTCCCCGCCCTTTTCGCCGCCATGCTGAGAAGGTCAATTAAAAGTCCGCGACATCCGCGACGCGCCACTCCCAAGGTGGCGGCCTCTCGGTGCAGGGCTGCAGTACCGCGCTCTGCCCACAAGGCGGCAGCACTGCCGCACGCCCCAGCCGGGGGCGCAGCGCGCCTCGGGGCTGCGGGCAGGGAAGGCGGCGAAAAAGAACAGGGGCGGCCCCCGCCGAAAACTGCTCTGAAATAAATGCCCCAAAACAACGGGGAAGAGGAAAAATAAACTTCTGCCTCTAATCTAATAGGATAAAAGACAAAACAAAACAAAACACAACACAAAAAAAAAAAAAAAACCCAAACAATTTCTTTTAAAAAATATTTAGGTATTTTTTAAAATATTTTTTCATATTAATATTCACATTTCTATTTACAATGTATATTGATGTACACTGTCCATTTATACATTTCTTTTTATAAATACATTTCTATTCCATATTGCATATATCCCTAAAACTTAAATTTATTTGTGTATTTTTATACATATTTTTACATAATAAGTATATATTTCTGTTACGATTTTTACTCCTGTAACACTTGGATTATTTAAAATAAAACCTTTGCCTCCATCCAAATTAAAGCCAAAAACAACCCTTTTCTTCTCAACTGTATTTAAATATTTTTTAAAATTCTATTTTTCAGGTTCATATTCACATTTACATTTAAAATGTATACTTATGTATACTGTTATTTGCATTCTTCATTACATCTCATCCTATTATTTGTTTTTCTTTATATTTTGTGTTTATATATATATTTAGATCTTGATTGTATATCTCAATATTTAGAAATATATGACAATAATATCTACATTCGTATTATTTAAAATAAAAACCCTGCCTCTAACACAATAAGAATAAAAAAACCCACAACCCTTTGTTTTAAACAATATTTAAATAGATTTTATCCTAATGTTCAATGTTTATGTTCATATTTGTATTTATAATGTATATTAATGTATATTGCTTACTTATACATTTATCTTTACCAATGTCAAGTTAGAAATAAATTTATATTCTATATTACATCTGATGGGAGTAGTTATTTATATTTTTTATATATTTTTATTCATATTTTTTATATTTGATTAAATGTTTCTGCGTCAAGATTTTTACTTCTGGAAGACATATATTATTCAAAATAAAACCCCTGCCTCTACTTAAGTAAAAGCCAAAACATTCCATTTCTTTTAAACTATATTTACATATTTTGATATTTATATTCCCATTTATAATTTATATTGCCGTATAATGTTATATATATTCTATACTACAACTCTTCATATTACTTACATATATTTATATATAAATTTATATTCATACTTTAGCAATTTCTCTTTATATATTTATTATATATTTCTATCTTAAAATCCACATTTCTATATTACTTATATTACTTAAAATAAAACTCCTGCCTCTAACCAAATAAAAACCAAGGACACCCCTTTATTTGAACCAGATTTAAAATTTAGGAAGTAAATTTATTTTTCAAAATTATAATGATATTTATATGGATATTTTTATTTATTTTATTCATAGATATTATATATATTAGAGAGAATACCTTCTAATATAATAATAGATATATATTTTCTGTATTATATATTTTTTTACTTATATTTATTTAAATTAAATAAATATATACAAATATATATACAAAAACAATCTGATAAGAGACTAAGAACTTTTTCAACAGATAACCACAGTACTAATTTCAGACTTGGAAAAATATTTAGGCGTAATCACTACCACAAAATTAACCCAAAGTAGAAAAATTACCAGAAAACCAACAAAACGAGCTAAACTCATTTCTGAGCACCACAGTCCTTCCTCACTCACAATATGCAATTAATTCTCTCCTGCCATTTACATCCCCAGCATCATCCCATGCTGAGCATTCCTGGCACCAGAAGTCACTCGGAGCCAATTAACATCCAGCTTTCCCTTCCTCAGGACTGTGTGCTTTCTGTGTCTTTATGCACACAAGGAGCAGCTGTCAGACCCACCTCTCAGCAGCCTAACGAGCACCCAGATGTTCTCTCCAGGTTCAGGGGCTGCTCACAGTGAGGCAGCTTTCAATCCAGCCAGGATTGCCTCGCTTCTTCCCTGGCAGTAGCCTTGCACAATTACCTCAGCTGGAAGTCAGACCCCACTCCCTGAATTCTCATCTCCGCCTTTAAGTAATGCGTTGTGTGGAAGACTGTGCAGCAGTTTCTGAAAGAAAGTGATTTCAGGAGAAATGGGAAATTCATGGTCTCCAGTTTCTCAGTTAGTTGGTGAGTGTCAGGGGTCATCTAATAACAGCACCATCAACAGTTTCAGCACTACCTCTGTGCAACCAACACTTGTTAGGACATGAAGTGCAGTGCTGTCATGGCTAAAGTGAAGAGAAGTGCTGTCACGGCTAAACGCTTTCAGGGATCAGGGACATGGGGAGGAAGCAGGAAGGCAGGAGATCAGGAGTTTCACAGTGCCTCTCACCATAGCTCTATGCCAAGTACTTGACACTGGCAGGGGTCCGTGCACAAATCACAAACAGGGCAGGGCTGCTGGGAACATCCTTGAGCCGTTTGATTTTCCAGCATCAGCCTCATTCCATGGTTATAGCAATGGGAAGATGCCACCAGCTCACATCCCAGGCAGCAGACCAAGAACTCAATGTCACAACTCACTTTATCAGTTTTTTGCCCAATCACACAAAGCAAAAGCACATTGACAGTAGCTCTATCCAACCACTGTAAGCACAGGTACCTTTGCTTAAACAATGCTTGCTTATTTCAAATACAATACCTGCTTGTGAGCCTTAAACACAATGCACAGAGCTCCAGTATTAAGCCTAGAACTTCCTAATATCTTGCTAGATAAACTTCCTGTAGCTTAGGGAGTTATTCTAGGCGAGTGTTAATACACAGACCATTGTTCTATTTGTCCTTGCTTTTCCACAGTTTAAATAGTTTTTCTGCTGACCAATCTCATGGCTGCTGCTCAGCTCTGATCACAGTTCTGCTGTCTCTGAGGCCTGCCTTTTGCAGCTTTCCCAAACCCCTCTGATTTTACACATTCCCACAGTACTCAGTGCTGGATGAACCCTAGTGCAGAAACAGAGGAAGCAGGATTTAGAGTGAGTCTACTCACCCAAAGTACTGGGAAAGAAACTCCCTATCAGATGAGTTCTGCAGACCACAGACAGGAGCAAATGCAGTTACAATGGGTTACGCCTGAGAACTGTGCTCACATGCAGTTTCCCTGGGGGGTTTTGGCCCTGCTAGCAAACGTCACCCTTGGAAGCACATGAGCAGAAACAGATGGGTCCCCCAGCGAGCGCCTTGATAAGATAACCCTCACAAAAAAACCATTCCATCCCCTGTGGTAAACTATAACTGCTGAACTGCCAGCTGATGGCATTGCTGCCCCAGGGCTCTGTGTTTGTAACTCTGCACACGTTGGGAGCGAGAGCAGCTGAGCTGACACCTTTCTATGGGGAAGAGCCTTCAGTTTGCACGTCCTTTTCAACCACTCCAAGCAAAGACACCGGCCCAGGGTTACAAGGAATAACAGCTGTGGAACTTCTCCTTGAAAATGCTACAGCTGAAATAAAGCTGCCAAGGTGTGCTGATATGAGCCATTCTTGTTTCTCACACAGAACCTGTCACAAAACTGAATGCTGCAACAGGAGCAGACAGCATGCCAAGTAGGCACTGCTGATCTGAAATGCATCCAAAATAACTAAACCTCCTGAGCCTGGAAATCCCGGCTTGAAATTCCATTACAATAAACTTTCCAGCACTAGCACTCTGGGATTTGGAAAGTAGAGTCTGTTGTCTTGGTCTTGTTAATTCCTTGATTTATCCTCACTTTTGTGTTCAGCCCCAAATAAGTCAGATTCTACTCAATTACAGTCTGAACTGGACAATATTTCCCTACTCAGCTGAGTGGTGTTCCATCACAGTGAAATAAAAAAAAAAAGGCTACAAAGATGCAGCACAGGTCTTTTCTTTCCTTAGCTTGCTATGCCTACATTTTTATTACTACTCCATTTTCCTAGAAACCTACTTAGACTGGGAGAATACTACCAGTTACCTGCCTATCTGTGAAAGTTATCACAAAACCCAGAAGAAATAATCCAGATTAGGACCAAAACCAGCCCCCCCCCAAAATTGCCACATCTGCAGAAGAGAATTCCACCAATAAGCCTGTTCTGGGGCAGATATAGCAGGCAGAATTTTTTTCCAAGCAAAATACAGCTGGACCTTGACTAATCCTTCACATTGAAATGAAGTTGTATTTTTGTACCTGGGAAAACTCTAATAAGTATAGTCAAAGAAACTATTCTGATAGAGAAGGGAAATACCTCCTTTATTCACATGTTAAAAAGTCTTGGATTGGTTCCTCAACATTTTGGAATTCACTTCCAGTTTTCTTGCCCAGCACAGCAATCACTGCCAGTCTCAGTCACAGGTGCATTGACAGAATCCTAAAAGATGCTGAGGACCAGTCCTAAATTCATTTATGAGTTCAGTTCTGTTATCAGAAGGATAGCATCAGTTTTCTTTGTCCCTATCTAGTTTTCTTCCTCGATTTTCAATTTCCCAGAAGGGAAGCCCGAGACTCCCACATTTGTCCTTTCCTTACTGGAAGCCTCCTCAGGGAAGATGAGGCATTATCAGATGTCATTGCTTTCCTTGTCCTGGGGACCCTCAAACACCACCACAGTCTGATTACTTGTTTAGAGACAAAACCATTTGAATTAGTGCTAGGAACCTTGTCCCACTTCTATTGGACCTCTATTTCTGCTTCTCTTGTGTTTTTATTTCACCAGACTGCAACTCGTTCAGATTTGTTTGTCAGCAAACCTGGCATGTCAAAAAATTGTTCAACTGAGAAGTTCCATCTCAAAGTGCTTAGGCTATCAGATAACCCAGGCAATGTTTTACTCACACCCTGATAGTTAAAATTATTAAACTTGCATCCCACCTAGCATGTTGACACAGCATTACCAGGAAACAAAGTTCATTTTGTCTACACATGCAAAAATCATGAGGTGAAAGACGTGGCAGAGCATTTTGACTGATACAGCAAAGTTCTTACGACATAAAGTAGTGTGTGTGGTTTTCCTGGTTTTTTTTGTTGTTGCTGTATCTTTATTTTTTTAAATAATACACAAAATTCAGTCATTTGAGAAAATCATCAAAGAGTAATTGCCACACCAGCGCTATTTAGCACGTTCCTTTCTCCTTTTTTCCCTGACTGAAACCCACATCAAGTAATTACATGCAATTAAACATATTCTTTCCAATGCTTTTGCCTTGTTTTCTTTTTTCATTTCACTACAATTACTGTGAATTCTCTTTTACTCATCAACTTGCACTTTTCAAGCAAATTTTCATGCATTTTATGCATCAAAAGGGCCAATACCTCAAAGAGGAGGATCTTTGTAGCCTGCCCTGATGGAGGGCCATTTCATCCAAATCTCATCATTTTCATCCAAATCTGTTCTGCGCCTCATCAAGGCTCTGATAATGGGCTCTACACAGCAGAAATAGTCAAATTGCAGTTTGAACCAGAGAAATTTTTTTTATTTGCTGCAAAGTAGCAATTACACGAATCTTCAGCTACAAAAGGGAACCTCTCAAACAACAGTGCTGTAAATCAAGCAGTTTGTTCACTTGAGATAGGAACCTAATAAGAGAAAAATATTCTCCAAAAGAATTCATCCCATCATTGAATTTTTAGGCTGTTTGAGATACAGACTGTGTCTGGATGCCTAAGGGGGTCTTAAGAGCTACACAGGCAGTGGTATGGTGCAAATAGCAAACACATGCGAGTCAGCACTGACAGACAGAAAGGGCAGGATCCCTGTCCTTTATCAAATCACTATGGATAGGATCTTCCTTGTCTCAAATATTTTAGGAGCACAAACACTCTTCAGCCTCCATTAAATAACATGGTATTGACTCCTCTCTATGCCAAGGATTGAAGAAACATGCTACAGCCTCACCTAGAGGAGTTATAACAACTCCCAGTCCTATGCACAGGTGACCTGCCCAATTACTAACTAAAACAGATTAATAACAGAAATATAGTCAGAGACCAACAGAACTAATTAACCTTTTTCTACAGAACATCATACTTGTTTCTCATCCTCTCCATGAACCAGTTGCCACCAAAAACATATGGGGAAACCAGAGAGCCTGAAGGAAACCATTCCTCCATGAACTCCATGTTCTTAGCACTCAAAGCTCCAGGGAATTTTCCTTGAGCAGGTAAGGATATGGTGACAATGCACTTTGAGACTATTACTGCATGATGCTCCCAGGCAATCCATTCAAACAGACTGATTCACCTCAGCCCAGCTGAGCACACCACAGGAGCAGAATAACTCTGCTAGAGCTGGTTTCTGTATGGAACAGGCTGATGAGCTCCAGCCACTGTGCTGTGCCCAGTGATTCCAGCTCACCTCTCTGAATTTCTGCTGAAATGGGAGGGCAGGTTGCCAACACAGGCTGGGATTAGACAGAAGGCAGCACTGGAATCAGCTGGGGGCTCAGGACTCAGGAGCTCCCCACCTGAGAGCTCACATGTGTTTTGTTCTGCTGAAAATCCAATTTTGTCACTGGTCTGGAAAGAGAAGTGTTCTTGAATCATTTTCATCTGAGAAGCAGTTGAAAATATGTATAGAAATATATAGTATACATAGAAATATATGTTATATAGAATATATACTTTACATATAATATTATATCTATTATTATATATAATCACATATTTTATATATTATATATTATTAATATATATTATATCTAATTCTATATATCTAGAGCTATATCTAGAGCTATATCTAGAGCTATGTGTTAAACCATCCATTTTTGCCTGAACATCAGTTCCCTGTCTGAAGTTAAAATCATGAACAGTGAACATGTTATGGACAGTGGAAGCTGAAAGCCAAACTAATTTACAGATGGATCCTGAAAACTCAGCAGAGTTAGACTACTGAAGTCAAAAGGCTCCAATATTTTATTTTCTATTTTAACCTAAAAAGGATTGTCTGGTGACATTTCAGGTTCAAATTGAGGTTGGGATAACAATTAAAATTGTAGAAGTAAAATGCCACAAGCTCTGTACATGACTGGAATCAACTTAGTCCACACAGCTATGAAGGTAATCAATTCCTAATGTTGTTTCCTGTGAGTACAATGAATTGTATAAACATAAATGCTCAAAAGTTAAGTTTATGTTTGGATTCTTCAAAACACAAACTTTTAGGGATGATAAAAACGCCTGGCTTTTCCTTCTTCCTCAGAGAATTCTCAGCTGGTATTTTGCTTTGACAATTTATGCTTCTATTCTGAATCTGAAAATAATCATCAGTAACTCAAACGGGCATAGGAAATTACATTATTTTTTCCCAGCCAACCCATGATACCACTGCACAGTTTTGTGAGGGAAAGTTTCATTTGCCTTCCAGCCATCAGGCACTGGCCAGCATTCAAGCAAGCACATCCATTCAGGTGAAGGACCGGCTTGTGGCATGACTGAGCAGCCAAATTCAATTCATCCTTGGAGTGAACCCAATTAATATTTGTAAATAGAATATATACTTTATATATAGTATTATATATATTATATAGAATTATATATTTTATCTATTATATACTATGAATATATATTATACATAATTCTATATAAAATAGAACCATACCTAGAAGTGTATTCAGAACCATACTTAACACATATACAGAACATATACAGAACATACATAGAACTATATATGGAATTTATCTAGAACATTCTGGAACGTACCTAGAACTGTATCTAGAACACAGCTGGAAAATACCTAGAAATGTATCCAGAACACACACAGAACATAATCCAGAACGCACCTAGAACCTAGTCTAGAACGTAGTCTAGAACGCGGTCTAGAACATACCTAGAACGTAGGCCAGAACATACCGAGAACGTAGTCTAGAACGCACCTGGAATGCAGACTAGAACATACCTAGAACGCAGTCTAGAACATACCTAGAAGGCAGTCTAGAACCTACCTAGAACGCAGTCTAGAACCTTTTACGACAGTCGCGCTTTAGGGCACCTTTTACGACAGTCGCGCTTTACGGCCGGCTTTACGACAGTCGCGCTTTACGGCACCTTTTACGACAGTCGGGCTTTACGGCCGGTTTTTCGACAGTCGCACTTTACGGCCGGTTTTACGACAGTCGCGCTTTACGACACCTTTTACGACAGTCGCGCTTTACGGCCGGTTTTACGACAGTCGCGCTTTACGACACCTCTTACGACAGTCGCGCTTTACGACAGGGTTTACGACAGTCGCGCTTTACGACACCTTTTACGACAGTCGCGCTTTACGGCACCTTTTACGACAGTCGCGCTTTACGACCGGTTTTACGACGGTCGCGCTTTACGGCAGCTGTTACGACAGTCGCGCTTTACGGCCGGTTTTACGACAGTCGCGCTTTACGGCACCTTTTACGACAGTCGCGCTTTACGACCGGTTTTACGACGGTCGCGCTTTACGGCAGCTGTTACGACAGTCGCGCTTTACGGCCGGTTTTACGACAGTCGCGCTTTACGACACCTTTTACGACAATCGCGCTTTACGACCGGTTTTACGACAGTCGCGCTGTACGACAACTTTTACGACAGTCGCACTTTACGGCCGGGTTTACGACAGTCGCGCTTTACGGCCGGTTTTACGACAGTCGCGCTTTACGACCGGGTTTACGACGGTCGCGCTTTACGGCCGGTTTTACGACAGTCGCGCTTTACGGCCGGTTTTACGACAGTCGCGCTTTACGACCGGTTTTACGACAGTCGCGCTTTACGACACCTTTTACGACAGTCGCGCTTTACAGCCGGTTTTACGACAGTCGCGCTTTACGACCGGTTTTACGACGGTCGCGCTTTACGGCAGCTGTTACGACAGTCGCGCTTTACGACCGGTTTTACGACAGTCGCGCTTTACGGCTGGTTTTACGACAGTCGCGCTTTACAACACCTTTTACGACAGTCGCGCTTTACGGCCGGTTTTACGACAGTCGCGCTTTACGACACCTTTTACGACAGTCGCGCTTTACGGCACCTTTTACGACAGTCGCGCTTTACGGCCGGTTTTACGACAGTCGCGCTTTACGACACCTTTTACGACAGTCGCGCTTTACGACCGGTTTTACGACAGTCGCGCTTTACGGCACATTTTACGACAGTCGCGCTTTACGACACCTTTTACGACAGTCGGGCTCTACGGCACCTTTTACGACAGTCGCGCTTTACGGCCGGTTTTACGACAGTCGCGCTTTACGACACCTTTTACGACAGTCGCACTTTACGGCCGGTTTTACGACAGTCGCGCTTTGCGGCCGGTTTTACGACAGTCGCGCTTTACGACACCTTTTACGACAGTCGCGCTTTACGACCGGTTATACGACGGTCGCGCTTTACGACACCTTTGACGACAGTCGCGCTTTACGGCACCTTTTACGACAGTCGCGCTGTACGACAACTTTTACGAAAGTCGCACTTTACGGCCGGGTTTACGACAGTCGCGCTTTACGGCACCTTTTACGACAGTCGCACTTTACGGCACCTTTTACGACAGTCGCACTTTACGGCCGGTTTTACGACAGTCGCGCTTTACGACACCTTTTACGACAGTCGCGCTTTACGGCCGGTTTTACGACGGTCGCGCTTTACGACAGGGTTTACGACAGCCGCGCTTTACGACAGGGTTTACGACAGTCGCGCTTTACGGCCGGTTTTACGACAGTCGCGCTTTACGGCAGCTGTTATGACAGTCGCGCTTTACGGCCGGGTTTACAACAGTCGCGATTTACGACACCTTTTACGACAGTCGCGCTTTACGACGCCTTTTACGACAGTCGCGCTTTACGGCAGCTGTTACGACAGTTGCGCTTTACGACCGGTTTTACGACAGTCGCGCTTTACGGCAGCTGTTACGACAGTCGCGCTTTACGGCCGGGTTTACGACAGTCGCATTTTACAACACCTTTTACGACAGTCGCGCTTTACGGCCGGTTTTACGACAGTCGCGCTTTACGGCCGGTTTTACTACAGTCGCGCTTTACGACACCTTTTACGACAGTCGCGCTTTACGACCGGTTTTACGACAGTCGCGCTTTACGGTACCTTTTACGACAGTCGGGCTTTACGGCACCTTTTACGACAGTCGCGCTTTACGGCCGGTTTTACGACAGTCGCGCCTTACGGCCGGTTTTACGACAGTCGCGCTTTACGGCCGGTTTTACGACAGTCGCGATTTACGACACCTTTGACTACAGTCGCGCCTTACGGCCGGTTTTACGACAGTCGCGCTTTACGGCATCTTTTACGACAGTCGCGCTTTACGACACCTTTTACGACAGTCGCGCTTTGCGGCACCTTTTACGACAGTCGCGCTTTACGGCCGGTTTTACGACAGTCGCGCTTTACGGCACCTTTTACGACAGGTTTTTCTTGCCCATCTTGAGGTTTTTTCCTGTGTTTTTTTCTGGGATTCTTCTTGCCCATCTTGGGGTTTTTTTCCTTGGCTTTCGTTGGGTGTGTTCCGAGTTTTTTCTTGCCCATCTTGGAGTTTTTTTTGGTGAGTTTTCTGGGTTTCTTGTTTATCTTTTCCTTGCCCATCTTGTTTTTTTTTTCCTGAGTCTTTCTCTTGCCCATCTTGTTTTTTTTTTCCCTGGGTTTTCTTGCCCATGTTGGGTTTTTTTCCTTGTTTTTTTTTGGATTTTTCTTGCCCGTCTTGGGGTTTTTTAGCTTTTTTTCCTGGGTTTCCTCTAGCTCCTCCTGAGGTTTTTTCCCTGGGATTGTTCTGGGTTTTTTCTTGAATTTTTCTTGCCCATCTTGAAGTTTTTTTCCTGGGTTTTTGTGGGGTTTTTTTGTTGCCCATCTTGGGGTTTTTCCTGCATTTTTTCTGGGTTTTTCTTGCCCATCACGGGCTTTTTTACTGAGTTTTTTGGGTCTTTTCTAGCTTATCTTGGGGTATTTTTCTGGGTTTTTACTAGGCCGGGACCAAAAAAAAAATAAAAACAACAGCCAGGGTGGGAGGCAGCTGGGGATTTTTTATTCTCAATTTAACAACGAGTTGCAAAACTTGAAAAGCAAAAGTCATATACACAAGGTTAAATCCAGTGAGCATGCACTCACACACGCAGAGATGAGCAGATAGACACAGCCACGTGCTCTCACACACGCTCACACACTCCTTCCACTTACATGCTCGCTGCGGCCCTTACCTGAGATGCTGAAGAAGGTGCTTTGACTCATCTTCTGGCTGCCGCTCCTTGAGGTAAATGGCAGATCCTGGGGAAATCAGCAGCCTCGGGGACCTTATACGACAGGAAGGATCAACAAGTGGCTATCTGACAGCTAGGACTTGTCCCCACTCTGGACTGATAAATTTTCTACCCAAAATCCCACAAAACACAGATGAACAGTAAAGTTGTTATAACTGTTCCACTTAACTGTGACTACAGGCCAGGGCAGGGCAGCTCCGATCAGAAGTGGTACAGTGTAAGTACACACAATATAAGCTGACGCATACAGTGCAAGTGTACATAGAGTGTAAGTACACACAATATAAGGCGACATGCTTACATACAGTGTAAGTACAGACAATATAAGGCAATGCACTTACATACAGTATAAGCCAGCATAGGTACATGCAATGTAAGTACATACAGTATAAGCCAACATAGGTACACACAATATAAACCAACACAGGTACATGCAATATAAGTACATACAGTATAAGCCAACATAGGAACATACAATATAAACCACAACTTAAGGTAACTCTCTGGAAGATTACTGATTGAGCCCTATACCCTTGGAGAAGATGGAACCTATAGAACTACTGCAGTCACGTGAGGAGGGTGTAAGATGCTCCCTCTAGAAGTCCAAGAAAATGGAAAAAAAGGCACTACCAAAGCTGGTAGTGAGAAGGAAGATGGATGAGAAGATCTTGTCCCTGTGAGACATTCCTGTCTCAACGAATAAAAATGTAAAGATGCTGGAATAAGGGATATCTGGAAAGGAATGTGAGTAGAACATGGCCTATATGGCACAGAAGAGTGCCGATAAAGCATCGAGATGTAACAAAGGCCTGTGACGTGGAAGACAATGGACACAGACTATGTAACACAGACACCATAACATAGACACAGATGACATAACACAGAGACAAGTTGCTACTGCTTGGCACTTTCCCCTTAGGGACCCGAGAGTCCTAGCACAAGACAAGCCAGAGGCCAATGAGGCCAAGGGAAAGGAAGCCCTATGATGACACCACGTGATGATGAAATGTAACTCATTAAAGGAAGTTAGGGCCAAAGCAGTTAAGAGAATGCCCAAGAGGCTCAGCAAGCCTAGAGAAGGAAGCGGACTGCCGGGTGACCGCGGCTATAGCTCCGGACCTGAAGGCGAGCTCCTCGGGGGAAAGAGCCGTGACGACATCGAGTCGAGGAAGGCAGATGACGCAAAGTTCATGAGAATGTGGAGATGGGTCGGAACTGCCCTGCCCAGCAAAGGCTCTGGTGAGGCTGAGGAGAAACCCTCTCCCTTTACTTCCAGGGAGCCCGTCCCACTACAGGCCTCTCCGCTAAGCTGACATCAGATTGCCTCCTGTGATAGGAAAGGCTTCTCCCCTTCTCCCAACCACTGGCCCTGACATTTAGCTTTTGGAAGACGAGCGGACAAAAGCCATCATCGGTCAGACAGGGACATTGAGATGTTCTCAATGTGTGTGCTTCGGTGCTGCCGCTTCCAAGCTGTGGCTACGAGCCTCCCCAGGGTACCTAAGGCAAAACAGAAAAGGTGACTACTGCCCTCAAAAACAGTAATCCCCGGGAGTCCTCTGCATCACTGCCCCAGCTCACCTCAAGTCTTGATTTGACTCCAGAGGCTGCCCAGAAGGTACCTGCAAAAAGAAAACGGACACGCCCAGCATGCTGCTGCATAACGCTCGCCTATGAGTCAGCCTGCATAAACCCCGAGTCACCTGCCCTCCTCTGTTCCTTGGCATGCCTAGGGCAGCGACAGCACCTGCAAAGAAACAAAGCAGAAAAGCACGCTCAGATACTGTGAAAACACAACCTCCCAACCCTGACAAGTATGCCACACCAATACCTTAAGCTTGCACCCACCTGGCATGGGCATGCTGGGAAAGGATAGATGGCAAGCAGAAAATCTAAAATAAAAATAGGAATAATACATACTTAGAGCAGCACCAAAAACTGAGACCTCAGAAATAACAATAGCTTCGGTACCCTACTCAATGCTCACCTTGCCCACTCAGCCTTGACACCTGCTCTCTGCCTTGACTCAAAGACAAAGAGCAGAGCTGAAACAGCCACCATTTATGCTTCCTCCACAGAGACAAACAGTGACTGACCTGCACGGGGGAATCCCCTCACCCAGGATGGGTGGCTCTGCCCTGGATTTTATCCTTCTGCAACTAAAAGAAAGTCAGGATGAAAGTCAAAGGGCGGCAGGATACCTTATGGGCTCCAGATATCCTGCATCCATCTACAAATCCCATCTAGAGCCCACCTGCACCCCACATTACAAATTCCAAGTCCCCGGGACTTCTCCTATTGCACCAGGCTATGCAGCAGGGCAGAGCAGCCCCGGCACAAATGTGTGCAGACACCCGTGACACAGGACAGACAGGATGTGACAAACAAAGGGCACAAGACACAGACAGAAATCTCTTTGCAAGGAAAATGGCTGCCAGGACTGAGAGAATGCAAAAGGAGATGACCGAGCCGAGACCGATGGTGAGCTGATGAGGCTCAGAGAACCCTGGAGGAAGAAGATGCTAACTGAAGGATCTTTTCCAAGAACTGCAAAGATTGATGCCTAGCAATCCTATGGTCAGAATCCTCTGCCTAACCTCACATTCTTACAAGTCCTAGTCCACCATAATGGATCCAGGTGGGGCATAGCTGTCCATACAGCTCAGAACAAGACCTGACAAGACATCTGACTGGATGCTTCCAAAGAGAGATGGAAGTCTGACACCTGTCTGAGCTCCCGAGTCAAAAGTTCTATGGCCTGGGTGCCAGGCCAAGGAATGCAGAGATCACAGATGCTAACAATGATGCCAAGATTTCTGACAGACCCCTCAAAGGGCTAAGGAATAAGACATGAGATACACAAAAGACAAGTGACATGAGACACACCGGGACTGCTCTGCCCTGCTCCACACCTCAGCACTGTGATCAAAAGTGAGACTTTGCTTTTATGGGGCCTAAGGGGCCACTTCATGAAAAACACCCACCTCCTAAGTGGACTCAAAAACCCCTCCCAGTAATTCCCAAACCAGCACCATGCCTTCACCCCCACTGTGGGTCCTAGCCCTGTACTTATCTCTCAGACATCTGGGGATGCCAGTCTGTGTCAGGTGCAAAGAAAGGCCACCTCATCAGCTGGGAAGGTCCTGCTGGCACAGGGCTGGTGTCTCTCAAACAGCTATATTTAACAAAACCAAACATAAGTGCCTGAGCCTGGCACCACATCGGCCAAAACCCCACCACTCTGCTACTCACCGCGCTCCTAAGATGGCCCGGCACCTCCTAACCCTGACCCTCTGCCTCACATGGAATGCATCTGCACCTGAAAGAAAGTTAGAGCTTATGTCAAACACCACCAGGGTAACTCACAAGCCGCAAACACCTTATGTCAACCTAGGAACAGCATCTAAAGCCCAAGTACAGCCCACATTACTAATTCAACTCCCCAGGCCTGTCCTATTGCAGCAGGCCATGCGGCAGGGCAAAACAGCTCTGGCACAAATATGTGCAGACACCCGTGACACAGAACGTGACAAACAGGGGGACACAAAACACGACACATCATGCTTGTGGTGAGAGACTCAAGGGGAGAAGGCAAAAGGGACCCCAAAGACACACCAGGGAACACAGCACACCGGACAACAAGACACAGACCAGAGCTGTTCTGCACTGCCCGCCTGAAAGCTGCCATCAAAAGTAGAGCCTCTCCCTTTAGCTGTCCTAACAGGCCCTTGGAGAAGATTGCTTTTCCCTCTGCTAATTTTGAAATCTGCCCCAAAAACTCCCAACCCACTACTCTCCCAGCATCCCATCTCCAGGCCGTGGCCCCCAACTTATCTTTTGCATGAACGGTGATGGGAATCCACGTTGCACCTGAAATGAGTCTGCCTCGGAGGGCCTCATGATGGCCTGTCAGCCTCTCAGTCAGCTACAATGATGAAAACCAAAACCAAAGTGTGAGTCCAGAGTTATGTGGGACAAATCCCACCAAGGCAGCTACTTGCCCTTTCCTGAGTGTGCCGGGCTCCTTCAGCCTCCAGCTTCATCCTGATTCCAAGGCTGTGACCTTTATTAGGAGTGGCACCTGGGTTAGGGAAAGGCAAAGTTAAATGGCATTCCTGTGAGTGCAGTGGATGACCTTGTGTGCTGTAAGACATGTGAAAAACTCTGCTAGGCTTCTGAGAAGCCTTGTGTAGGGGGGCCCTCAAATAAACAAATAAACACCCTCTCTCACCCTGCTGTCTGCAAACCTCCCCCTGCCCACAATAACTCCTAACTGGATACCTGCTCACCCTCCCTCTCCCAGTCACAATCCTCAACTCACCTGAAACCTCAATCTCAAACATCATCCTTCACACTGGGCAGATCCCTCTTGTGACATGATGAATCTGCTGAAAAATTGTTTTGCTTGAGAGCTGAGTAATAAGAACTACTTCTCTCCACTGATGACCTTGGCTGCTGGTATGCAGATTGACTTCCTAAAAAGAAAGACAAAGAACAGAGCTGTAACAGAGTCACCATACACACTTCTGCTGCAGAGACAAATGCAGCCTCACCTGCTAAGGGGAATCCCCTCACTAAGGATGGGGCCCTCTGGCACTGATTTAATCCATCTGAATCTGAAAAAAAAAGTTAGGGCAAGAGTCACACTGTTGCAGGATAAGGTAAGAGCTCCAGATATCCTGGGTCCATCAACAAATCCCATCTAGAGTCCAACTACACCCCACATTACAAATTCCAAGTCCCCGGGCCCTCTCCTATTGCACCTGGCTACGCGGCAGGGCAAAACAGCTCCGGCACAAATGTGTGCAGACACCCGTGACACAGGACAGGACGTGACAGACAATGGGGACACAACACAGACAGAAACCTCTTGGCAAGGAAAATGGCTGCAAGGACTGAGAGAATGCAAAAGGAGATGACCAAGCTGAGACCGATGGTGAGCTGATGAGGCTCAGAGAATCCTGGACAAAGAAGATGCTAAACTGAATGGTTTATTCCAAGAACTGTAAAGATGGATGTCCAAGAATCCTACAGTCAGAAGCCTCTACCTAACCTCACATTCTTTCAAGTCCTAATCCACCACAATGGATCCAGGTGGGGCATAGCTGTCCAATACAGCCCGGAATATGACCTGACAAGACATCTGACTGGACGCTTCTAAAGAGAACAATTTTGACTGGGGAGCTCAGACAGCTATCAGAATTGCATCTATGGCCTGTGTTCCAGGCCAAGGAATGCAGAGATCACAGATGCTAACAATGATGCCAGGGTTTCTGACAGGCTCCCCCCTAAGGTAAAAGACATGAGATACACAAACAACACCTAATGCACAACAGACATGCGACACGAGACACACCCGGATTGCTCTGCCCTGCTGCACACCTCAGCACTGCGACCAAAAGTGAGACTTTGCTTTGATGGGGCCAAATGGGCCACATCTTGGCTACCCTCATTTCCAGAGCCAACTCAAACCCCCCACCCACGTCAGGGAGTCCTGACCCAGCACCCCGCTTTCCTCCCCTCTGTGGGTTGCAACCCTCTACTTATCTCTCAGACATCTGGGGATGCCAGTCGGTCTCAGGTGCAAAGAAAGGCCACACCTCCAGCTGGGAAGGTCCTGCTGGCACCACACTGGTGTCTCTCAGACAGCTAGATTAAACATAACCAAACATCAGTGCCTGAGCTTGGCACCACATCAGCCAAAACCCCACCACTTTGCTACTCACCGCGCTCCTAAGAAGGCCCAGCACCTCCTAACCCTGACCCTCTGCCACACATGGAATGCATCTGCACCTGAAAGAAAGTGAGAACATAAGTCAAACACCACCAGGGTAACTCACAAGCTGCAAACACCTTATGTCAATCAAGGAACAGCATCTAGAGCCCATGTACACCCCACATTACAAATTCCAACTCCCCAGGTTGGTCCCATTGCAGCAGGCCATGCAGCAGGGCAGAACAGCTCTGGCATAAATACGTGCAGACACCCGTGACACAGAACGTGACAAACAGGGGGACATGAAACACGACACATCATGCTTGTGGTGAGGAACTCGAGGGGAAAAGGCAAAAGGGATCCCAAAGACACACCAGGGAACACAGCACACCGGACAACACGACAGACCAGAGCTGTTCTGCACTGCCCGCCTGAAAGCTGCCATCAAAAGTAGAGCCTCTCCCTTTAGCTGTCCTAAGAGGCCCTTGGAGAAGAATGCTTTTCCCTCTGCTAATTTTGAAATCTGCCCCAAGAAACCCCAACCCACTACTCTCCCATCATCCCATCTCCAGGCCGTGGCCCCCGACTTATCTTTTGCATGATCAGTGATGGGAATCCACGTTGCACCTGAAATGAGTCTGCCTCGGAGGGCCTCGTGATGGCCTGTCAGCCTCTCGGTCAGCTACAATGAAGAAAACCAAAACCAAAGTGTGAGTCCAGAGTTATGTGGGCCAAATCCCACCAAGGCAGCTACTTGCCCTCTCCTGAGTGTGCCGGGCTCCTTCAGCTTCCAGCTTCATCCTGATTCCAAGGCTGTGGCCTTTATTAGGAGTGGTACCTGGGTTAGAGAAAGGCAAACCTAAATAGCATTCCTGTGAGTGCAGTGGATGACCCTGTGTGCTGTAAGACATGTGAAAACCTCTGCTAGGCTTCTGAGAAGCCTTGGGAGGGCCCCTCAAATAAAGAAATAAACACCCTTTCTCACCCTGCTGACTGCAAACCTCCCCTCCCAAGAACTCCTAACTGGACACCTGCTCACCCTCCCTCTCCCAGTCACAATCCTCAACTCACCTGAAACCTCAATCTCAAACATCATCCTTCACACTGGGCACATGCCTCTTGTGACATGACGAATCTGCTGAAAATTTGTTGTGCTTGAGAGCTGAGCAGTAACAACCACTTCTCTCCACTGCTCACCTTGGCTGCTGGTATCCAGATTGACTTCCTAAAAAGAAAGACAAAGAACAGAGCTGTAACAGAGTCACCATACACACTTCTGCTGCAGAGACAAATGGGGCCTCACCTGCTCGGGGCAATCCCCTCACCAAGGATGGGGCCCTCAGGCACAGATTTAATCCATCTGAATCTGAAAAAAGTTAGGGCAAGAGTCACACTGTTGCAGGATAAGGTAAGAGCTCCAGATTTCCTGGGTCCATCTGCAAACCCCATCTAGAGTCCAATTACACCCCACATTACAAATTCCACATCCCCAGGCCCTCTCCTATTGCACCTGGCTACGCGGCAGGGCAGAGCAGCCCCGGCACAAATGTGTGCAGACACCCGTGACACAGGACAGGACAAACAATGGGCACAAGACACAGACAGAAATCTCTTGGCAAGGGAAAGGGCTGCAAGGACTGAGAGGACGCAAAAGGAGATTACTGAGGTGAGACCAATGGTGAGCTGATGAGGCTCAGAGAACCCTGGAGGAAGAAGATGCTAGACTGAATGATTTGTTCCAAGAACAGCAAAGGTGGATGCCCAAGAATCCTACACTCAGAAGCCTCTACCTGCCCTCACATTCTTACAAGTCCTAATCAGCCACAATGGATCCTGGCGGGGCATAGCTGTCCATACAGCTCAGAACAAGACCTGACAAGACATCTGACTGGATGCTTCCAAAGAGAGATGCATTTCTGATGCCTGTCCGAGCTCCCGAGTCAAAAGTTCCATGGCACGGGTGCCAGGCCAAGGAATACTGAGATAACGGATGCTAAGAATGGTGCCAAGGTTTCTGACAGGCCTCTCAAAGGGCTAAGGTAAAGGACATGAGATACACAAACAACACATAATGCACAACAGACAAGTGACACGAGACACACCGGAACTGCTCTGCCCTGCGCACCTCAGCACTGGGATCAAAAGCGAGACTTGGCTTTTATGAGGCCTAAGGGGCCCTCTTGGCTACCCTCATCTCCAGAGCCAACTCAAAACACTCCCCTCCCAGGGAGTCCTGACCCAGCACCCTACTTTCATGCCCTCTGTGTGTCATGGCCCTCTACTTACCTCTCAGACATCTGGGGATGCTGGTCCATGTCAGGTACAAAAAAAGGCCACCTCGTCAGCTGGGAAGGTCCTGCTGGCACAGGGCTGGTGTCTCTCAAACAGCTATATTAAACAAAACCAAATATCAGTGTCTGAGCTTGGCACCGCATCGGCCAAATCCCCACCACTCTGCTACTCACCGCGCTCCTAGGAAGGCCCAACACCTCCTAACCCCAACCCCCTGCCATGGATGCAATGCATCTGCACCTGAAAGAAAGTTAGAACACATGTCAAACACCACCAGGATAACTCACAAGCTGCAAACACCTTATGTCAATCTAGGAATAGCATCTAGAGCCCATGTACACCCCACGTTACAAATTCCAACTCCCCAGGCCTGTCCTATTGCAGCAGGCCATGCGGCAGGGCAAAACAGCTCTGGCACCAATGTGTGCAGACACCCGTGACACAGAACGTGACAAACAGGGGGACACGAAACACGACACATCATGCTTGTGGTGAGGGCCTCGAGGGGAGAAGGCAAAAGGGATCCCAAAGACACACCAGGGAACACAGCACACCGGACAACAAGACACAGACCAGAGCTGTTCTGCACTGCCCGCCTGAAAGCTGCCATCAAAAGTAGAGCCTCTCCCTTTAGCTGTCCTAAGAGGCCCTTGGAGAAGATTGCCTTCCCCTCTGCTAATCCTTAAATCTGCCCCAGGAACTCCCAATCTGCTATTCTCCCATCTCCAGGCTGTCGCCCCCAACTTATCTTTTGCATGATCGGTGATGGGAATCCACGTTGCACCTGAAATGAGTCTGCCTCGGAGGGCCCCGTGATGGCCTGTCAGCCTCTCGGTCAGCTACAATGAAGAAAACCAAAACCAAAGTGTGAGTCCAGAGTTATGTGGGCCAAATCCCACCAAGGCAGCTACTTGCCCTCTCCTGAGTGTGCCGGGCTCCTTCAGCCTCCAGCTTCATCCTGATTCCAAGGCTGTGGCCTTTATTAGGAGTGGCACCTGGGTTAGAGAAAGGCAAAGTTAAATGGCATTCCTGTGAGTGCAGTGGATGACCTTGTGTGCTGTAAGACATGTGAAAACCTCTGCTAGGCTTCTGAGAAGCCTTGTGTAGGGGGGCCCTCAAATAAACAAATAAACACCCTCTCTCACCCTGCTGCCTGCAAACCTCCCCCTGCCCACAATAACTGCTAACTGGATACCTGCTCACCCTCCCTCTCCCAGTCACAATCCTCAACTCACCTGAAACCTCAATCTCAAACATCATCCTTCACACTGGGCAGATCCCTCTTGTGACATGATGAATCCGCTGAAAAATTGTTTTGCTTGAGAGCTACGTAATAAGAACTACTTCTCTCCACTGCTCACCTTGACTGCTGGTATCCAGATTGACTTCCTAAAAAGAAAGACAAAGAACAGAGCTGTAACAGAGTCACCATACACACTTCTGCTGCAGAGACAAATGCAGCCTCACCTGCTAAGGGGAATCCCCTCACCAAGGATGGGGCCCTCTGGCACTGATTTAATCCATCTGAATCTGAAAAAAAAAAGTTAGGGCAAGAGTCACACAGTTGCAGGATAAGGTAAGAGCTCCAGATATCCTGGGTCCATCAACAAAACCCATCTAGAGTCCAACTACACCCCACATTACAAATTCCAAGTCCCCGGGCCCTCTCCTATTTCACCAGGCTATGGCAGCAGGGCAGAGCAGCTCCAGCACAAATGTGTGCAGACACCCGTGACACAGGACAGGATGTGACAGACAATGGGGACACAACACAGACAGAAACCTCTTGGCAAGGAAAATGGCTGCAAGGACTGAGAGAATGCAAAAGGAGATGACCAAGCTGAGACCGATGGTGAGCTGATGAGGCTCAGAGAATCCTGGAGAAAGAAGATGCTAACTGAATGATTTATTCCAAGAACAGCAAAGATGGATGCCTAGCAATCCTATGGTCAGAATCCTCTCCCTGCCCTCACATTCTTTCAAGTTCTAATCCACCACAATGGATCCTGGCGGGGCATAGGTGTCCATACAGCTCAGAACAAGACCTGACAAGACATCTGACTGGATGCTTCCAAAGAGAGAGCTTTTGACTGGGGAGCTGAGACAGGTATCAGGAACACATCTATGGCCTGGGTGCCAGGCCAAGGAATGCAGAGATCACAGATGCTAAGAATGATGCCAAGGTTTCTGACAGACCCCTGGAAAGGGCTAAGGTAAAAGACATGAGATACACAAACAACACATAATGCACAACAGACATGCGACACGAGACACACTGGGACTGCTCTGCCCTGTGCACGTCAGCACTGTGATCAAAAGTGAGACCTTGCTTTTATGGGGCCTAAGGGGCCACTTCATGGACACCCCCCACCTCCTAAGTGGACTCAAAAACCCCTCCCAGTAATTCCCAAACCAGCACCCTGCTTTCATCCCCTTTGTGGGTCACAGCCCTCTACTTATCTCGCAGACATCTGGGGATGCCAGTCCGTGTCAGGTGCAAAGAAAGGCCACCTCGTCAGCTGGGAAGGTCCTGCTGGCACCGGGCTGGTGTCTCTCAGACAGCTGTATTAAACAAAACCAAACATCAGTGCCTGGTCTTGGCACCACATCAGCCAAACCCCACCAGTCTGCTACTCACCGTGCTCCCAGGAATGCCCGGCTGCTCGGACCGCACGCTTCGGGCCCACTCAGAGACCGACGCCGTCGTCACAGGGGACGTCTAGGTTAGGAGCAGATGAGGTGATTTCCCAGGGCTGAAACCTGAGCAGACCCTCGCTCCTCCGCCCTGCTGCCCCGACTCACCGCAACTCCTCGGCAGTTGCCCAAGGCTATCCTGGTGACACCTTTAAATAGAAAAGGCAGAGGCTTCATTGCTGAGTCCTGTGATACTTCCGCAGGCCTCGGGAGAGCACGAACCCGGGGCGTCGGCCGGTCAGTGACTGGGGCTTGGCGTGCTCTGAGTGGATTGCCTAAAGCACAGAAACAGGAACAGATGCTTAGAGTTGCACTGGAAAGTGAGCCTCGAACAATAGCACTGCTTCTGTACCCTACTCAATGCTCACCTTGCCCACCTCATCTTGACTGCTGATATCCAGCTTTATTTCCTAAAAAGAAAAACAACAGTGCTGTAACAGAGTCACACTTCACACTCCCCGTGCAGAGACAAACAGTGACTGACCTGCTAGGGGGAACCTCTTCACCCGGGATGGGTGGAGGGATTTTGCCCTGGATTTTATCCTTCTGTGTCTGAAAGAAAGTGAGGAGAAAAGTCAAAGGGCTGCAGGATAACTTCACAGCTCCAAACACCTTGTGCCTATCTAGGAATATCATCTAGAGCCTGCCAACACCCCACAAACTGCAGTTCCCAGGACTTGTCCCATTGCAGCAGGCCATGCAGCAGGGCAAAACAGCTCCGGCACCAATGTGTGCAGACACCCGTGACACAGAACGTGACAAACAGGGGGACACGAAACACAACACATCATGCTTGTGGTGAGGGCCTCGAGGGGAGAAGGCAGAGATCTCTGACCACAGGGATCCCAAAGACACACCAGGGAACACAGCACACCAGACAACACGACACAGACCAGAGCTGTTCTGCACTGCCCGCCTGAAAGCTGCCATCAAAAGTAGAGCCTCTCCCTTTAGCCGTCCTAAGAGGCCCTTGGAGAAGAAGGCCTTCCCCTCTGCTAATCCTTAAATCAGCCCCAGGAACTCCCAATCTGCTACTCTCCCATCTCCAGGCTGCCGCCCCCAACTTATCTTTTGCATGATCAGTGATGGGAATCCACGTTGCACCTGAAATGAGTCTGCCTCGGAGGGCCCCGTGATGGCCTGTCAGCCTCTCGGTCAGCTACAATGAAGAAAACCAAAACCAAAGTATGAGTCCGGAGTTATGTGGGCCAAATCCCACCAAGGCGGCTACTTGCCCTCTCCTGAGTGTGCCGGGCTCCTTCAACCTCCAGCTTCATCCTGATTCCAAGGCTGTGGCCTTTATTAGGAGTGGCACCTGGGTTAGGGAAAGGCAAAGTTAAATGGCATTCCTGTGAGTGCAGTGGATGACCTTGTGTGCTGTAAGACATGTGAAAACCTCTGCTAGGCTTCTGAGAAGCCTTGTGTAGGGGGGCCCTCAAATAAACAAATAAACACCCTCTCTCACCCTGCTGCCTGCAAACCTCCCCCTGCCCACAATAACTCCTAACTGGATACCTGCTCACCCTCCCTCTCCCAGTCACAATCCTCAACTCACCTGAAACCTCAATCTCAAACATCATCCTTCACACTGGGCACATGCCTCTTGTGACATGACGAATCTGCTGAAAATTTGTTGTGCTTGAGAACGGAGCAATAACAACCACTTCTCTCCACTGCTCACCTTGACTGCTGGTATCCAGATTGACTTCCTAAAAAGAAAGACAAAGAACAGAGCTGTAACAGAGTCACCATACACACTTCTGCTGCAGAGACAAATGGGACCTCACCTGCTCGGGGCAATCCCCTCACCCGGGATGGGGCCCTCTGGCACTGATTTAATCCATCTGAATCTGAAAAAAAAAAGTTAGGGCAAGAGTCACACTGGTGCAGGATAAGGTAAGAGCTCCAGATATCCTGGGTCCATCAACAAACCCCATCTAGAGTCCAATTACACCCCACATTACAAATTCCACATCCCCGGGCCCTCTCCTATTGCACCTGGCTACGCGGCAGGGCAGAGCAGCTCCAGCACAAATGTGTGCAGACACCCGTGACACAGGACAGGACAAACAATGGGCACAAGACACAGACAGAAATCTCTTGGCAAGGGAAAGGGCTGCAAGGACTGAGAGGACGCAAAAGGAGATTACTGAGGTGAGACCAATGGTGAGCTGATGAGGCTCAGAGAACCCTGGAGGAAGAAGATGCTAGACTGAATGATTTGTTCCAAGAACAGCAAAGGTGGATGCCCAAGAATCCTACACTCAGAAGCCTCTACCTGCCCTCACATTCTTACAAGTCCTAATCAGCCACAATGGATCCTGGCAGGGCATAGCTGTCCATACAGCTCAGAACAAGACCTGACAAGACATCTGACTGGATGCTTCCAAAGAGAGATGCATTTCTGATGCCTGTCCGAGCTCCCGAGTCAAAAGTTCCATGGCACGGGTGCCAGGCCAAGGAATGCAGAGATCACAGATGCTAAGAATGGTGCCAAGGTTTCTGACAGGCCTCTCAAAGGGCTAAGGTAAAGGACATGAGATACACAAACAACACATAATGCACAAAAGACAAGTGACACGAGACACACCGGAACTGCTCTGCCCTGCGCACCTCAGCACTGGGATCAAAAGCGAGACTTGGCTTTTATGAGGCCTAAGGGGCCCTCTTGGCTACCCTCATCTCCAGAGCCAACTCAAAACACCCCCCTCCCAGGGAGTCCTGACCCAGCACCCTACTTTCATGCCCTCTGTGTGTCATGGCCCTCTACTTACCTCTCAGACATCTGGGGATGCTGGTCCATGTCAGGTACAAAAAAAGGCCACCTCGTCAGCTGGGAAGGTCCTGCTGGCACAGGGCTGGTGTCTCTCAAACAGCTATATTAAACAAAACCAAATATCAGTGTCTGAGCTTGGCACCGCATCGGCCAAATCCCCACCACTCTGCTACTCACCGCGCTCCTAGGAAGGCCCAACACCTCCTAACCCCGACCCCCTGCCATGGATGCAATGCATCTGCACCTAAAAGAAAGTTAGAACACATGTCAAACACCACCAGGATAACTCACAAGCTGCAAACACCTTATGTCAATCTAGGAATAGCATCTAGAGCCCATGTACACCCCACGTTACAAATTCCAACTCCCCATGGTTTGTCCTATTGCAGCAGGCCATGCGGCAGGGCAAAACAGCTCTGGCACCAATGTGTGCAGACACCCATGACACAGAACGTGACAAACAGGGGGACACGAAACACGACACATCATGCTTGTGGTGAGGGCCTCGAGGGGAGAAGGCAAAAGGGATCCCAAAGACACACCAGGGAACACAGCACACCGGACAACAAGACACAGACCAGAGCTGTTCTGCACTGCCCGCCTGAAAGCTGCCATCAAAAGTAGAGCCTCTCCCTTTAGCTGTCCTAGCAGACCCTTGGAGAAGAAGGCTTTTCCCTCTGCTAATCCTTAAATCTGCCCCAGGAACTCCCAATCTGCTATTCTCCCATCTCCAGGCTGTCGCCCCCAACTTATCTTTTGCATGATCGGTGATGGGAATCCACGTTGCACCTGAAATGAGTCTGCCTCGGAGGGCCCCGTGATGGCCTGTCAGCCTCTCGGTCAGCTACAATGAAGAAAACCAAAACCAAAGTATGAGTCCGGAGTTATGTGGGACAAATCCCACCAAGGCGGCTACTTGCCCTCTCCTGAGTGTGCCGGGCTCCCTCAGCCTCCAGCTTCATCCTGATTCCAAGGCTGTGGCCTTTATTAGGAGTGGCACCTGGGTTAGGGAAAGGCAAAGTTAAATGGCATTCCTGTGAGTGCAGTGGATGACCTTGTGTGCTGTAAGACATGTGAAAACCTCTGCTAGGCTTCTGAGAAGCCTTGTGTAGGGGGGCCCTCAAATAAACAAATAAACACCCTCTCTCACCCTGCTGCCTGCAAACCTCCCCCTGCCCACAATAACTCCTAACTGGATACCTGCTCACCCTCCCTCTCCCAGTCACAATCCTCAACTCACCTGAAGCCTCTATCTCAAACATCATCCTTCACACTGGGCAGATCCCTCTTGTGACATGATGAATCTGCTGAAAAATTGCTGTGCTTGAGAGCTGAGCAATAACAACCACTTCTCTCCACTGCTCACCTTGGCTGCTGGTATCCAGATTGACTTCCTAAAAAGAAAGACAAAGAACAGAGCTGTAACAGAGTCACCATACACACTTCTGCTGCAGAGACAAATGCAGCCTCACCTGCTAAGGGGAATCCCCTCACCCGGGATGGGGCCCTCTGGCACTGATTTAATCCATCTGAATCTGAAAAAAAAAGTTAGGGCAAGAGTCACACTGTTGCAGGATAAAGTAAGAGCTCCAGATATCCTGGGTCCATCAACAAAACCAATCTAGAGTCCAATTACACCCCACATTACAAATTCCAAGTCCCCGGGCCCTCTCCTATTTCACCAGGCTATGGCAGCAGGGCAGAGCAGCTCCAGCACAAATGTGTGCAGACACCCGTGACACAGGACAGGACGTGACAGACAATGGGGACACAACACAGACAGAAACCTCTTGGCAAGGAAAATGGCTGCAAGGACTGAGAGAATGCAAAAGGAGATGACCAAGCTGAGACCGATGGTGAGCTGATGAGGCTCAGAGAATCCTGGAGAAAGAAGATGCTAACTGAATGATTTATTCCAAGAACAGCAAAGATGGATGCCTAGCAATCCTATGGCCAGAATCCTCTCCCTGCCCTCACATTCTTTCAAGTTCTAATCCACCACAATGGATCCTGGCGGGGCATAGGTGTCCATACAGCTCAGAACAAGACCTGACAAGACATCTGACTGGATGCTTCCAAAGAGAGAGCTTTTGACTGGGGAGCTGAGACAGGTATCAGAATCACATCTATGCCCTGGGTGCCAGGCCAAGGAATGCAGAGATCACAGATGCTAAGAATGATGCCAAGGTTTCTGACAGACCCCTGGAAAGGGCTAAGGTAAAAGACATGAGATACACAAACAACACATAATGCACAACAGACATGCGACACGAGACACACTGGGACTGCTCTGCCCTGTGCACGTCAGCACTGTGATCAAAAGTGAGACCTTGCTTTTATGGGGCCTAAGGGGCCACTTCATGGACACCCCCCACCTCCTAAGTGGACTCAAAAACCCCTCCCAGTAATTCCCAAACCAGCACCCTGCTTTCATCCCCTTTGTGGGTCACAGCCCTCTACTTATCTCGCAGACATCTGGGGATGCCAGTCCGTGTCAGGTGCAAAGAAAGGCCACCTCGTCAGCTGGGAAGGTCCTGCTGGCACCGGGCTGGTGTCTCTCAGACAGCTGTATTAAACAAAACCAAACATCAGTGCCTGGTCTTGGCACCACATCAGCCAAACCCCACCAGTCTGCTACTCACCGTGCTCCCAGGAATGCCCGGCTGCTCGGACCGCACGCTTCGGGCCCACTCAGAGACCGACGCCGTCGTCACAGGGGACGTCTAGGTTAGGAGCAGATGAGGTGATTTCCCAGGGCTGAAACCTGAGCAGACCCTCGCTCCTCCGCCCTGCTGCCCCGACTCACCGCAACTCCTCGGCAGTTGCCCAAGGCTTTCCTGGTGACACCTTTAAATAGAAAAGGCAGAGGCTTCATTGCTGAGTCCTGTGATAGTTCCGCAGGCCTCGGGAGAGCACGAACCCGGGGCGTCGGCCGGTCAGTGACTGGGGCTTGGCGTGCTCTGAGTGGATTGCCTAAAGCACAGAAACAGGAACAGATGCTTAGAGTTGCACTGGAAAGTGAGCCTCGAACAATAGCACTGCTTCTGTACCCTACTCAATGCTCACCTTGCCCACCTCATCTTGACTGCTGATATCCAGCTTTATTTCCTAAAAAGAAAAACAACAGTGCTGTAACAGAGTCACACTTCACACTCCCCGTGCAGAGACAAACAGTGACTGACCTGCTAGGGGGAACCTCTTCACCCGGGATGGGTGGAGGGATTTTGCCCTGGATTTTATCCTTCTGTGTCTGAAAGAAAGTGAGGAGAAAAGTCAAAGGGCTGCAGGATAACTTCACAGCTCCAAACACCTTGTGCCTATCTAGGAATATCATCTAGAGCCTGCCAACACCCCACAAACTGCAGTTCCCAGGACTTGTCCCATTGCAGCAGGCCATGCAGCAGGGCAAAACAGCACCAGCACAAATGTGTGCAGACACCCGTGACACAGAACGTGACAAACAGGGGGACACAAAACACGACACATCATGCTTGTGGTGAGGGCCTCAAGGGGAGAAGGCAGAGATCTCTGACCACAGGGACCCCAAAGACACACCAGGGAACACAGCACACCGGACAACACGACACAGACCAGAGCTGTTCTGCACTGCCCGCCTGAAAGCTGCCATCACAAGTAGAGCCTCTCCCTTTAGCCGTCCTAAGAGGCCCTTGGAGATGATTGCTTTTCCCTCTGCTAATCCTTAAATCTGCCCCAGGAACTCCCAATCTGCTACTCTCCCATCTCCAGGCTGTCGCCCCCAACTTATCTTTTGCATGATCGGTGATGGGAATCCACGTTGCACCTGAAATGAGTCTGCCTCGGAGGGCCCCGTGATGGCCTGTCAGCCTCTCGGTCAGCTACAATGAAGAAAACCAAAACCAAAGTATGAGTCCGGAGTTATGTGGGCCAAATCCCACCAAGGCAGCTACTTGCCCTCTCCTGAGTGTGCCGGGCTCCTTCAGCCTCCAGCTTCATCCTGATTCCAAGGCTGTGGCCTTTATTAGGAGTGGCACCTGGGTTAGGGAAAGGCAAAGTTAAATGGCATTCCTGTGAGTGCAGTGGATGACCTTGTGTGCTGTAAGACATGTGAAAACCTCTGCTAGGCTTTGAAAAGCCTTGTGTGGGGGGGCCCTCAAATAAACAAATAAACACCCTCTCTCACCCTGCTGTCTGCAAACATCCCCCTGCCCACAATAACTCCTAACTGGATACCTGCTCACCCTCCCTCTCCCAGTCACAATCCTCAACTCACCTGAAGCCTCTATCTCAAACATCATCCTTCACACTGGGCACATGCCTCTTGTGACATGATGAATCTGCTGAAAAATTGTTGTAATTGACACAACCGGGAACCTCTGGAAGCTGCACTCCTCCTAAAATGAACGAAATAAAACAAGAACAAAACCAGAAATTAAAGGTGCTTTACCACCCCTGAACACAAAATCCAAAATCATCAACTTCAATACTCCCTGTATTCCATGCTGTTTTCTTCACAGTCTCTTCCAAGCCTCTGTTGCTTTAGATGCCCAGAAACACCTGCTGAAAACAAGCTGAAATAAGCTGAAAGAGCCTCTCCACTGAATTGAGAGGGGAGCTCTTACCCCAGCACATCCCAGAGAGGGAATGAAGCCCCTCAGCCACGACTGGGGTTAATATACCCCTGATGGTGCCCGCCCCTCATTCCCACGGCACCCAGGGAAAGGCAGGGGGTGAATCCCACCGGGTATAAAAGCCCTCAGAGCAGCTGCAGCTGTTTGGCCCCTCTGACTCAGATTCAAGGGCAGTAAAGGGCTTGTTATAGAAGAAAACTCTTCAGAAAAATAACAGCACTTTCTTTTTTGCAACAACTACTTGGAGCAGAAGAACAGAAAACTGGTAAGACATAAAAGTTTGTGTTTAGGTAGCATAGCTAGATAAACTGGGTAATTAGGTAATTTGCTGTTAACTTACATAATTATTCTGTGTTTAACAAAAGCCATCTAATAAATTCACACCCAAAACTCCAGCAGCCCAGCTCGCCCTATCAAAGCTCTATGTTTATACATACAGTAAACAAAACTAAAATCCCAGTAATACTTATCAGAAATCTATGAAAGAAACCTATTGAAATTAATCCTACCTCAAATACAAACCAACCCATCCAGAAAGTTAGCTCCACTCAAACAATTTACACAGAGTTAATAATACCAAGAAATAAAACAACACACCATATACCACCAATTAATATTATAGTGAACGGAAAAAACAATTTTTTTCTTTTTTAAATTTAAACTAACTTATTTTATTAGCTAGAACAAAAAATTTTGCCAGGACTATTACAACACTTCTTCTCCTCCTTCTCCTGAAATGTCCCTTCTCATTCCCAAATTCCTTACAACTTCTGAGTTTAAATCCAAGTAAAAAGCAAAATTCGTGCACTTGTGCGTTCAATGCTCCTGTCAGATTCTGTTTCCCTCCACATCTTCTTACACTTTCAGTCTTCACGCTGTCCTGCCGTGATGAGTCTGACAGAACTGGTAAATGTTAGGAGAGGATTTCCCTCCCCAGAGCTGGTTTCCTCACCGCATTTCACTCAATCCCAAGCCGGCAATGATGCACGCTCACCTGAAGGAAGGGGATAAATCTGTAAACGTCACTAAATACATAAAAGGGCATCCCCATTGTTCCAACACTCAGGAGGCCATGCGGCCAAGGTCAGAGCTCTCTGCCCACCGAGGACACGGCAACCAGCATGGCCCTTTGTCCCACTCTCCAGCACGGACCTGTGAAGCCAGAGAGGAGTTTACAGAGACCGGGAGGCGGCGGGACGGGGCGGGCGCCCGGCCCGACCTTCCAAAGCTGGCGGCAGCGAGGGCGGGGAGCGCCACGGCCCCGCTCCGCCGCCTGCCCGCCGCCCCGGGGCCACTCCGCCGGGATTGTCCGGCCCGCGGTCGCTCCCAGCACCTGGAGCGGGGCGGGCGCGGGCTCGGGGGCTGCAGCCCCGTTCCGACGCCGCTGGCTCCCGCCCCTCGCCCTTCCCACGCTCGGCAGCCGCGTCTTTCCCCCGCCCCCGGCGCCCAGCGGCGAGGGGCAGGGCGCTGGCTCGGGGGGTGCAGTACCTCGCTGTGGCCACAGGGGGGCAGACTCACCGGGGTGTGCGAGTTTGCCGCCCTTTTGGCCGCCATTTTGAGAAGGTCAAAGAAAGTCCGCGACATTAGGGACACGCCACACCCCAGATGGCGGCCGTGAGAGGACCCTCGGCAGAAACAGGCGTTTAACCCAGATGCCTGGCACAAACCCGCGAAATGCGCCCGCCCACGACGCCGCTGACCCCACAGCCTGTGTCGGGTACACCTAAAACGCCACAGAAAATCCCACCGGGGCCGCGCCGGCGTCGGTATTCCATGCAGGCAGTCCAGTTACACCCACACCGGTCCTCCACTTCCCCGCCCTTTTCGCCGCCGTGTTGAGAAGGTCAATTAAAAGTCCGCGACACCCGCGACGCGCCACTCCCAAGGTGGCGGCCTCTCGGGGCAGGGCTGCAGTACCGCGCTCTGCCCACAAGGCGGCAGCACTGCCGCACGCCCCAGCCGGGGGCGCAGCGCGCCTCGGGGCTGCGGGCAGGGAAGGCGGCGAAAAAGAACAGGGGCGGCCCCCGCCGAAAACTGCTCTGAAATAAATGCCAAACACCTGCCTCTTACCCGACCAGAAACAAACAAGCCCCCTTGATTTAAAGCCATGTTTAAATAAAGGTTATATTTCTATTTTTCGTATTTATAGTCACATGCATATTTATAGTGGACATTGATGTAGCATGTAATTTATATAATATATTCTGTCTATTCCTATTGTTTATATGTATTTCTCTTTTGTGTTATTTATAAATATCTTTATTGATTGTATATTTCTATTTTTAAAACTACATTTCTACAATACTTTTATTATTTGAAATAAAAATCCCATTCTAACCAAATAAATACAATAAAACCTCTTTTAAAATGTATTGAAACTTTTTTATATTTATAGTTTGCATGACTATATTCACACTTATATTTATAATCTATATTGATGCATTATATTCATAACAATATAAATATGTATCCTATACAAATAATAGAGATAGATAATGTAAAAATAACTTATCATATCTACTGCTACAACTTATTTTTTTCATGTATTTCTAATTTTGATATTAATCTTTAGCTATTCATGATATATTTCTATACTTAGATTTCAACCTTTATATTATTATCATTTATAATTTTTATACTAAAACTCCTGCTTTTGCCAAATAAAAAACAAAACTCCCCTTTATTTTAAACTACTGTAAAAATATTTTTATTTTTATATTTATCATATCTATAATTGGTTGTATATTATATCACATTGATGTACTATACTTATATCTATTTCATATCTACTTCCTATAATATATTAAGTAAGATATATACAGTTTTACTTGTATTATGGATTGTATCAATTGATGTTATTTCATATTTACAAGTATTTGATCATTTTTTATATATCTGCATATATTTGCAATACATTCCTATTTTTATATTTCAGTTTGGCTTGTGTCTATATTTATATTCTCTATTTATATATCTATCAACATACATAATACTCTATTATGAAATAGAATACCTTATTGTAACATATAATGACTTATGTTACATGTTACATTTTGAAAAGAGATCAAATATATAAAAACAAAAGTGGTTTATTCCCATTTCCACACATCTGTTTCACTTAAATATAGTTACAGTTATAGCTGTACATTTAAAATGCGATTCCTAAATATAATGACAAAACAAACAGCATCGAATTCCCACCAATATCTTCCAAAACCATCAAGATACCTCCAACAGCAAACAACTGCCAGCGAAAAAACCACACAACACTCTTTTCGATAACAGTTCTCATCACGTCAGAAAAATGGAACCAAAATAAAAGGAAACCCTATAGAAACACACACAGCAAATCACAAAAACTACTGAAAAAGATGAAACCAGCCTAATGAACTCCAAACAGTGCCACTGATCCTGAACGTTACTAAAAAAAATAAACAAAATTCTACAAAATTCATTCATTTCTACAAAATTCATGTGTATGTGGCTGTTATTATCTAGGAGTTACTCTCCTACTGATTTACTTCAAAGCCACCTAGATTTGGCACCTGGGGACACCATTTAGTGGTGGGCTTGGCAGTGCAGGGTCAGCACACTTGATAATCTTCAATTGATACTCTTAAAGCTCTTTTCAAAAGTAAATGATTCCATGGGCTGGAAGGTGGCTGAAATATTAACTTACTCATCACTGGAAGCACCCCCTTAAAGATGGTAACTGGTTTAATGGGGCACCCTTCCCTTTCTTAGGAAGCTCTTCATTCAACTGTTCATTGTGCTCCTGTACCACAGTAATGTCGCTGTGAATATATAACCTACATAAAATGTATGTTTGCACAACATATTGCAGAGATCAATAGGGGATTTGGCATGAAATAGGAGCACATAAACCCCATCATTTCAAATAGAAAAGTTAGTAACTACTTGAAGGAAAAAAAAAAAAGTACATTGCTGGAACAAATTTATCATATGTGCATTTTAGGTAGGTTTTACACCTTTTTTTAGGTCCTCTGTCTTTATTCCAGGGAAAAGAAATTCAAGACACAATTTTATTACCTTTGTACTATTCACAGTTTTATTACCTTTGTACTATTCCCATCAAATAAATCTAGCTGTAAGAAGGTCTTTCTCTGTTTTTCAGAAGATCATTCTTGAAATGAAACTTGCTTTTCATTTCAGTGTAACATATCCTGTTTTAATAAAGAGTTTTGCTTCCTATTGAGAGCATTTTGACAAAATAATAAGGTTGCTTTTGTTTGCCATTTAATTTACCAGTGGATCGATAGAGTTAGACATAACTGCTTCTGGTATTAAAACTCACAAATTCCAGGGGAGCTGCAGGTTAAATTGTAAACAAAATATTTCATTGGCATTGATCTGAAAAGCAGACTGACAGCATTGCTAAAATTCATCAGCTTACAATTATAAATCTCCCCAAAATGACAAGAGACAGATTTGATTATTTTGCTTTGAAAGGGTCATGCCTTTAAAGCTGCAAGAGTTGATCAATTTATAAAAGATCCAATGAACTGCATTTTGCTTTAGTTCCTGTCACAAGTCCTCCTCGTGATTACCCAGGCTAGGTCAGCTTATGAGAGTGACTGATCACTTTGCTCTCTATTTTAGGCAACATCAAATTTACAGGATTTATGACCCATACTAGATCATTAGTGATATAAAGATTACAGGTAACCTGAATTTACTTTATCTACCGTGATACCCTGCCAGAAGTACAGCCACTCATTATGCCACAAGAGTATGAAAAAGTGCCTGAATTTCATCCTCCCTTTGGGCACTACCCACCAAAGTTACAGTGACAGCTTATTCCCTTAAATAAACAAGAATTTTCACGTACACTGTAGGTGACAGAAGTACTGCCTTCTTTACCCAATTCCCCTCCCACACCTCTTTTCTCTTGCTCCAAGAAAAACCCGAGTAGGCCGGGTCTTGACACAACCTTGACTGCTCTATTTCCATCACTGATTGTGCACATTTTAATTGCCAGAGAACATGGAACATTAGCAAATTCCAAAACAAGCACCAGGCCTTATAAACCTCTGAATGGAAGCGCTGGTAAAAGAGAACCCTTCCCTGAAAAGCACTTTGCAGACGTTGGTTACTGGGTTCCCCCATTACCACACAACACAAGTGGGATTCCATTTTGACTGCTGATATCCCTGTCCCTGGATCACGCTGACCCCAACCCCAGGGTATCAGTGCCTCTGCTGTGCTGATGGCTGAGCTCCCAGCAATGACAGAATTCTCTGCCTGGTGCCAAGAACCCAGGAAGCCCCAACTTCCCTCTGGAACCAACGTTCCTCCTGCAGCTCTTACAGCCAGAACAAAGGCAAGGAGACAGCAAGATGGTGGGATAACAGCTAAACCCCAGTTCCCTGTGCAGGTGTGCACAGCCTCCAGAGAGCTGCTCATTCCATTGATGAATTCCTGCAGCGCTTTCCTGGGAGCTTACAGGGCTAGGGAATCTGAGGGGGAATTCTGGTGGTGGCGTGTGGGTAAGCATGAGTAGGAACCCAGCCTGAACACCAGTAAGTAACAGAACACTAATGAAGTAAAATACAACACTGCTTTTAGAATTATTTTTGTCTCTTCCTGCACAAGACAAGTTCAGACGCCTCCAACTCCTGTCTAACTACATCTAAAAAAAAAACAAGCAGACAAAATTTTTTTAAATGGTAACACTTTCAATAACAATGGTAAGGTTGTAAAGGTAACTTTTTTCTTAACCTTGTACCAATCTGCATTATCTACCAAAACCAGAGCTGTGCTCTTTTCCCTCAGATTGTATGCACAGCGTTAATTAGATTAGTTTTTTCAGCCAGGTTACTATATTATTTAGAATAAGGTACTGCACAACTTTCCTGTTACAGCCATAAATAAAGAAGCATGGCTATAGGGCCATATGTATGGTGATAAACAGGAATATAGAAATTATTAATGTTGAAGTTATTATTAATGGAAAAATGAAAAAGCGCAATGGTAGGTGCAAAGTGTCAAAGTGAATACCTCTACACTTTGTTTAAAGTACTAGTGGTCTCTAAAAATATTTTCATGAAGTGAGATTATTGTTAGTGACGTTTTTTCCTGATTTGGACAAGGTTTGTCAAAGAAATATTGTTAGAAAGACCAGGACAACTCATAGCCATTACTACCACGAACATCATTTTGCAAATGAAAGCTTCAAGTTATTTCTCTCATCCGCTTCCTGAAAAGAAAGCACTTTTGCTATGCAGACAGTGACCAACGTGTGCAGTTAAAATCTTGCTAGAGCACTTAAAAGGAACCTTAGTGACTTATTCTGGTTGTTTTCTTCTTTACAAGGAGAAACAAAAAACCATAAGAGATACCTTCAAAGACGTTCGCCTTTCTCAAACTGCCCACCACTGACATTCTAGTCTTGAAACTTACATTAAAGCAAAACCCCTCCTCTAAAAACTCCACTTCTACTGTTCAAACTGTCCCTTACTTCTATTGAAATATAAGATGTTATGCTACAAAATGTACGTTCAGTTACAATTTTGCTTTACTTTTATGCACTAGATGGTTTACAGGAATTCAGTCCACTAAAAGTCAGCTCAGTCAAAATGATAACTTCACCAGCACTTTAATCTGTCTCTTATTTTAAGCTTTATATCTCTCCTTGTTTGAATCAAACGCCTTCCAGCCATTCTAAGCATTTTTGTGTCAGTATTTCAAAGTTCCCTGTGTTCTAAAAAGCTACAGATGAAGCTGGTGCTCTATAGCATTATGTAATCAACTCATCAATTTTTTATAATTATTTCCAGTAGTCTGCTCCCATCATTCTACATGGAACTATCTGCCTGAGGCCACCACTCAGAACGTTGTTACTTTAAAGCAGATGCGGGCAACACTTTGCTCTTTCTTGGCCAATTTTTTTTTTCAATTGTGTTTCCATTTTTTTGCTTAGTCATCCATAAACAGGACTCTATTAATAGTAGTTTTGAATAACAAGTAGAAATGTACAACGTTGCAATATTTGCTAAAGTTTCAGCTTCACATTTACAAACATGGCTCAGTGCAATAGGTGCAAGTCAGAAACAAGGAGATAAGCAAAAAACTCCATACCTTTTTACTGCAAATTACCCCATACAGGTCTTGTTAAAAGGATCAAGCTTCAGTGGGAAAGCAGAAATCCTGAAAAACAGCAGTGAAGGCATACATACTTCAAACAGTGAAAGAGAAGGAGACTCATGCTTGGCATTAGTAATAGCAAATAAAAAATCAGCATTGATCTGGAAGTTGTTACTCACCAGCTAACCCCTTGGTCAGAGAGGAACAGGACAGCAGTTGTTCTTGGCTGACTTTTAAACACCTAAGATGTAATTTTTATTTCTTATGCACAGGTTTCTAGAGACCTGAACAAAAATATTGCTACTCTGCACAGTCTATTACAGAGACAAACCTTGACTTCTGATCTCCAGCCTAAAAGTTAGTCATTTCTGCTTTTGAAAACGTGTGTGAACAGGCATCCACCCTCCTACACACACTTTACTGGGCTGTATAACACCATACGCTAAAATCCAGGAGTTTTTGCACTTCTACACCTGATTCCTGGCATAGGAATTGCAGATATCACCTACATTTTATTCAACAGTTAAATTAGCCAATACAACCAAAGTTTGATAGTCTATGTCTCTTGAACTCCCTAAAAGGGACTGTTGCTCTTGCTCATGTAAAGGCATCCCCAGCCACAGCAGTCAGTGAGCCAGCATAAAGGACACGTGGCTGTGCAGCCACCCCTCACGGTGCCAGCAGCACCAAGGGAATGCTGCCACTACCTCGTGGCTCTGTGCCACTGCGAGATTTCCCAATGTCACTGCAGTTGGGACGGCCCCAGGAGTTGAAATTATTAGCTTCCATTCATTAATTTTGATGCTGGCTGAGAACACCTTAATGCATTTTTGTGCAAAAATACAGTAGTAACACGCTTGAGTTCCATCAATCTGGACACCATAGACATTTGCATTTATGTTTAATCACACCTTAATGACAACCAATAAAGGTAGGAATGTGAGATTGGTAAGCAGGGCATTTTACAGAGTCATCTTTCTGGAGATGTTCTGTTGTTACTATATTACAAAATTGCCATATTTCTAAAGTTTTGTACCTCCTTGATGTTTCCCACAGGCAGCTCCTCCAGACACTGGCCCTTCTTTCTCTCACAGCAGCCAACTGACTCCAGCTCCCCCCAACCAACCAACCCACTCTTTTATAGCACTCTTCTTCTTATTGGCTACAGCTGTGGCCTGGTAAAGTCAGGCCTGTTCCCAAGCTCTAATAATTAACCCAGCTGCAACTCCTTAAGGGGTAAGATTACTTCCTATACTGCCTTTATTTTCTTATATTGGATTCTCCTACAATATTTTATATTTTCTGGTTAAATTATTTCATTTATATCAAGCCCTCTGAGCTTACTGTGACCTCACTTGCAGCCAGTCAGCAAAAGCAACAAACAAAGAAGATTTGCACAGCACATTTCTCTTTTTACTTAACTGCTGACAGAGCCCTCATCCAAAGATTGTTTTGGAAACAGTTGTCTGACTCACTGAAATAGAAAGGAAGTTTCATCAGGAACTGGAGGGAGAAGGAGCACCACAACATGCAGTTGCAGCTGGGAAGAGATGGAGTAGCTTCTGAAACACATCAATGCCTATGGTGGTGTCTGCAGACGGACAGACAATTGACCTTAATGAAAGAATTAAACCTCAATTTTAAAACTGCTGGTGCTGTGATTGGGATTTGGATTGATATAGGTAGGTTTGCAGACAGCAATACAAACTAATGATCTGACAGAAACCACAGATCTGAAAGCCTTTTACAAAGTAAGCAGCATCTGTATCAGTACTTCATAAATGGAGTAATACTGGCATAAGATAATGAAATACTTAGGTAATTCAACAGGCAAATTACAGACTTCAAAATAAAAGCTTAAGCCTGTACATCCTCTATCAGCAATGAATTTATGGACTTTCTCTGTTAAAGACATTAATATGATAAAATTTAGAAAGGTTCAATTAATCTCTCTATGGCTGGGGTTTCTTTATTCTTTTTTGAGGTACAGGTTCAAGCAGATATTTAGAAAGGAATCATGAGTTTTCTCCCTGCAACAGGCCAAAGTTTAGGAAGAAAAGGCAGCTGAAAGCAGAGTGTGTGTCTGGGACAGAATTAGAATGCCCTGGTCTCTTTTCAGGCACATTGCCAGAACAACCCTGGGTTTGTGTGGGAGGGAATGGGATCCAGGTAGGCTTTCTTTGAAGCAGGAGCTGGTGGGAATTTGTGTTTTGCAAACCTGCTGAGAGAAGAGCTCTATCTTTCTGCCCCATGTGGCCTGAGTCACACCTGCAAGCCAGAATTGGGTTTATGTGCACACAGCAGAACACTCTTATACACAGACTGTCATTTAAATACTTCTTATCGATGTTCATTATTTTTTAAAAACTCCCAAACTCTTAACCTATATCTAATGTAACAGCGCATCCTCTTCAGTTCTTGATAATTCTTTAAACCAGTTGTTCTTACAGAAAAGATTTTCTTTGACAATAACATCAAAGCAATTCACTTTTGTCACCCATTCCCCAAGCTAATTTGTCGCTGGGAGCTCTGCACATCAGGCTGTATCAATCACATTACACTACAATGCACCAGCCATGCCCCAAGGCATGAGTGATGTAGCTGAGAGGAGATGTCACAAACACTCACATTACTGAGATGCTTGAGAAGCCAGAGGATCAAATTCTTGTCTGATATGAAGTGGCTTAACTTGATTGGGAGAGTCTGGGAGATTTTCTCTTGGGGGAGAAACTCTAAGACAGGATTTGCTTTATCTGCCAGCATTACACCATTCCTTTTGATTCTGTGTCATTTGCTGTACCGCTATATGGGTCATGTAACAGGAGCACATTCAGCCTGTGTTCCTCCATGGATATTTGACTAGCATGGAAAATCACCTCCTGGAAGAGCAGCTGGTGGAAACTGACCTTAGCAAAAGTGAAATGGTGGTGTTTGGAAAAGAAAATGTTTCAGAAGTTTTCACAAATCTTACCATTTGTATTTGTTAATCCAGTGCACATGCCTGGGTCTTGTAGGGTCCCTCCCAAACTTTGACACTGATGAATCACGAGTCTCCGAAAGGAGCCTTTGCCCTTCCATTTTATGAGTTTAATTTTGCCTGAGGACCGTTTCCCACAGCAGGGTCTGGATTTACCATCACATCTTTGTGACCAAATCAAGAAGAGACAGCATGACCTCCCCACTCACTGCAAGCCCATGCCTATGCTACTTACATAAATCAGCTGAGGGCATTCCATACGGCATGGCAGTACAATCTAACAGCTTAATGAGAAGAAAAACATCCCAGAATTCAATATTCCTGTTAGACAGGGAAGTCTAGAAATGCATGAATAAACTGGTCATAACTTTATCCCTCCATGAGGAGTGAAATATATGTCATTTGTACTGTCAGGTAACCGAGAATACAAAAAACTCAAGAATATAAGACTATCAAAAATATAACAAAAGACAGTTAAGTATTACCAGTACAAAAATGTAAATAAATAGATAAGAACGGTCTAAACGTTTCCTTTTTTTAACTTTAGAGCGAAGTTTATTCCCCACTGGAAAAATGTTCCTTACAATGGACTATAATACCATAAATACACATGCAAGTCACACCCTTTGATGTCTTCTATAGATTCATATCTCAATAAACCCATCAAGATTAGGTATGATGGCTTTATTTCTTTGTGTAAAAGAATCTCTCGTGATAATGCCTTATCACAAACCCTGCAGAACTTCAGCCCAACACACCCAATAAATTCACACAAATTCAAGCTCCTGGATTCTCTCTCCAAATGATTCTGCATTTTTGTAATCTGATTCAAAGACCAATAGCTTCAGGTTAGTCAGAAGAGTCTAGGACATGAACAAATACTGCAATGGATAGAGATACCTTACCTGGGCTAGTTCTCACATCAAAATTCATGAAAACCTCGAGAGCTGTGAACTGCAGCTGCTGAGGCACCGTGCCTGTCTGGACATCCTGGAGTCACCCCTGCACTGGGACTGAGGCCCCTTCTCACCTGTGCCCTCCACACTCACAGCCAGACCAGGTCTCCTCAGCGGCTCCATCCCAGGATCCCCACAGTGCAGTCTCAGACATCACGATCCTTAACATACTCTATTCATGGTGCAATAAGAAAAAGAGCAGCTCCAGTTTGGTGCCTGGAATGAGGAGCCCCACACAAAGGAACCCCTGGGTTTTTATACCCCCATAGTGTGAGCACTTGACGGTCTGGAGTCCTCATCTCCCGCTCTGTCTGCGCTGGTCACCTGCACTGATTGCATTTCTCAGCTCTGGGAAGTCACCACTGTGTGTCACATCCTCCAAGCAGCTCTAACAAAGGAGTTTGCCAAACAGATCTGCGAATTCTCTGCCTTAAAAGTGTCTCATTTTCCCTTGTGATGGGTTGGTTCTTACACACATTCCTAGTGACTCATAATGTTACTGCTTAGGCTCCAGACCATCTGTGGAGGGTGAGCACTGTCCACCTCCACCAGGGCTTTTTATTGTGTAGAGAAGGCTCAGAAAGAAGAAAAGAATGGGCCCACCTTATACTTACCACAGAAGAAAGGAAAATATATATTTTACAAAAGATAAGGCCCAATAAAAATCAGATGTCAAATAAATAAAGACAGAACTTGGTGCAAAACAGGAAATAGGAAAGACAACACCCCTATGACACCTGGACTATGTGTCAGAACACACATTGACATATGTGTTCACCTACCTTGTGCTGTGTCTCCTCTAATAGCACTGTGCACGAGTAAGACACATACAGAATGTGCCAAAACAGTGCCAAAAGAGGCAGCACCTCAAATTAACCTTCTGAAATGTAACCTTCTGAAATGCAGTCATTTGGTAAAATTCACCTACTAATTCTAGTGTTTCAATATGGAGTTAGAGTACGGATGCTCTTGTGTGATACTGTAAATTATGAGCATTTATAAATACCTTCTGTTTCATTACTCAGCGGCTCCAGTGAGGTGCAAAGGACAAGTCAAATAATGAAAGTAATTGCGGATGATAAAAAAAGAAATAATTAGCTTTGTAATAGAAAAAAATGTCTGTAGCCAGTGCAGGATGCTAAAGCCAATTTTAGCTTCATTAATTGAAGTAGTTATTCAGCATCCATTAATTCAGTACCCAGAATTTAGAAGTGGCGACTAATCAATAAAAAGAAATGAGTATTGATAGGGCAGGACCTGCGCAATGCTGTGTTTACAGTGCCCCTGAGGCAAGCTGGATCCTCCATGAAAAGATCCATAAACTGAGGCAGGGGCTGAGGCCCTGCGTGCAGAAAGCCTCAGTGGTGGGGATCAGGGAAGGAAGGTGAACACCCACCCCCGTGCTCCTGACGGCACTGCAGAGCTCTGCTGGGGCTGAGCCCAGCCAGGGATTACCTTTCCAGCAGAGCCCGGTGCTGCTCCGCAGCGCTCGGCCAAGGTCCGTCCGTCAGGAAAGGGCTTCCTCTTCCCGAGGCTCCGGCACTCCCCTCTTGGTCACTGGGAGAGAAAGAGAAAACCTCCCCTCTTTATCAGCAACAACACAGCTCTGCAAGCTTTGAGTGTGCCTGACTCATTGCTCTGATCCCAAAATAAAAGGAGAATTGGAATAAAATCAGATTTTTTTTTTACTAAATTTAAAAAACAAAAAGAACCCCCAAAATCTAATCAAAAATTGAATCAAAACTAATCAATGAAAATTCCAGGCCAAATCATGTCATGCAGAAATTATAGTAACAGCTATCAAAAAAAAAAAATCACAGTCAGCCCCTTGATCAAATGCTAGATTTTCTCTCTGATACATGTAACGCAACGTAAGGGTAGAATCACACATTCCAAAAACCTGTATTACTGCAAAACTGCACATAACACTCACCTTCTCAGAATTTAAAGCAGCACTGTTTGTATTAAGAGACTTGGGCTGATTTTATTGAAGGATATATGAGAAATAATTAATGGGTTTTGTCATAAAATATGTGACCGGATAATAGAATGTCAAAATAAGCATTATTTGATGAAAACCACATAATTTAAAAAAAAAAACTGCTTCACTTTCTTATTACTTTTACCCCACATTTTTCATTCGATTAAATTTGGCTCGAAAACAGCCAAATCTGATCATTTACTACTGTAATACATGTATTTTACTGTTGTTCATGAAAAGAGAAGGAAAAAAAAAAATCTGTTTTCTATAAGATGGATATACTTCATAAGTTGTTTTCCAAAATGATTGCTTCAATGATTTTACCCTCAAGAAAACATTCTCTCTAGAGTTTAAATCAGATTATCTAAACAAAATAATTTTCAAGCTTTTCTAATAAAAAAATATTTCAGCCCTGCCTACTCTACAGTTTGTCTTCACCTGGGCTTTTGTTTTCTGTGTTCCTTGTTTTGGCTCAGAGCCTGGATTTCCAGGTTCATTGGTCAGCAGTGAGAGTGACTCAGTGAGGTGACATTCTTCAGTTTCCTGGGCTGCCTTCCAGTCCACACTATGAAGAGATTTCAAACTGTCTCACTTCCCTTAATTGCTGATTTAAAGGGATTCACAAAGTGGAACTTCTGATAAAAATGTATTCCTGCAGAGTCTTGTATTTCTCAGATTTTATAGTACCTAAAATAGAACTACCTAAGCACACTGATTTGGCCTTGGTCAAAATGATTGAGCTGACACAAAAGCATTAATATCAGTGAAGCAAACCGAAATAAGGAAATCAAAGATTTCCTGACACCTCAAGCTATTTTTCCTTGGGATCCTATACCCTCTCTATTGCTGTTAAAATTGGCCCTTCCCTCAAATCACAATTTTGTTTTCATTTTCAAAGCAATTGGCCTGCCTGGAGATTTCACTGCACTCCTGATGTGCACACCTGATTTACACACCCAGCAGCTTTGATTTTCTGCACCCTTGTGCCGGTTTTTAGCCGGGATACAGCTTGCATGACCTCTTGTTCAGTCAGTATTTTACAGCCTAAGTTATTTTTTGCAAGAACTATTCTTCAATGGCTGCTGTTAGGTAACTAACTGAGATAATGATAAAGATATTTTTGTACATATGAACTTCTCAGGCAGCCTGGTCAGTAAATCTTACTTATTAGTACCAGCTATGGATGGATTTGCCAGCACTGAAGAGTTTAATCAGGATTTTTAGGTAGCTGTGATTAGAGAGCAGTTCTTGTGGCTGGGTTCATTGGGGTTTTTTAAACAATAAAAATTGACACCTCTGACCTCACCCTCTTTATTTTGATGAGCATTTAATCTGTCTTTAAAAAGACCACGTTTGTTTAAATAATGACTTCCAATTTGTGCCTGGAAATAATGCAATCCAAGGAAAAAGACTACAGTCTTTGCTTGAAATTCCAATGTTTTGAGACGATATAAGAGTTGATTCTGTTCCTAAATGCTGGTGCTGAAATTAAGATTGATAAGTAAGTATTAGAAGAAAATAACTTTGAGTTACATGCAATAGCATTTAATTGCATCATTTAAATTCTTAAGCACTTCAATTTTATATTGATTCAGGGTTTTTCATAATTAATTTGCAGATTTCCAGAATGCATTAGGATGAAACTTTTAAATGGCTGGATGGTTATTAATGGATGATATAAATACATTATTCATTTTTTTTGTTGTCATGGTAAATGGCACTGAATACTTCTGAATGAATAGTAAATTAAACATCATCCCATGAATTCAAAAGCAAAATGCATCCCCCAGTAAAAATTTGTTGTAATATAGAATACTTGAGGTGCCATTTCATAATAAATACTCTGTAACAAAGTGTTAAATATGGTTAATGTCACACTTTCCTTTTCTCTAGAAAATGGCAGGATCACCCAGGCAAAACTGAATTTCAAGCAGCCAACCTTTTCAAAGATGCCAACGCCAGCAGATCTGCTCCAGTCCAGAAATAAATTCTCAAAGCTCAGATTGCCTAAGCAATACTAAAACCTGCAGCAGCACATTAATTTTAACCCAAGTTTTGGTTTGTGTGAAAAGCTGAGTACTAAACCCAGTTATCAGTATAAAGTTGATCTAAAGGTTTTTCAGAACCTGAGAGAGTATCACAGATTTCCTGAGATCTTTCCTCTACAGTTAGGTGAAACTCGTACTCTAGACCAGACAATCTCTTCTCTGGAAACTTTTCAAATCTAGCAAGAACCTTTGAAAACACACTGCAGTTATTTAGAATGATAGGTCAGCAACATGCAAGCAAATAAAGACAACAAACAAACAAACAAACACCCCTAACAACCCCAACCTTTTTTCCACACACACTCATAGACCACAGTAAACTTCTTTAAGAGTGAGGAATTACCACAGACTTTTAGAAATGGGCTTTTTGCTTTAAACCAGCAGCCTTCCCATCTGGTCTGCGCTCATTAGGAATGCAAGAAGAACACATCTCACAGTTCCATCAGCACAGAGCCAAACCAAACTGGTTAAATGGCTGGGTAGGAGCTTCCCATGTTCCTACAATGGTATTTCCAGCTGTGTTTCCCATGTTTGTGACACATACAAGGAAAAACGATGCCCTGAACGACAGGGAAGCTTTAGAGTGAATAAAAGCTTCTTTGTATCTGCTGTCAGACACAACGATCTGTCAGGGCAGCACTGCAGCTCATTCTCCTGACCTGGACCAGGAGCTCAGTGCAAAAGTGAAGAGACAGCACAAAAAAAACCCCATTTGGAATTAGAGCAACACCTTGGGGTAAAAGAATCTACTCCATCTATCATTAATACCTCAGCTGCTAGAAATTAGTGTGAATTTTATATACCGAGATATCACTTTTATTAATATCTGGAAAATCTAACAAGTGCTGGGGAATGCTGAGGTCAGGAAATGACATCTGGCTGGCAAGAATAATGAATAAAAATACCCCTTTAAAAAGTTAAGTTAGTTGGGTCTGAATCGGGAAATATCACAAATGCAGAATATAACGGGTGAAACACTAACAGAGATATTTGAGGAGCAATCAAAAGCAAGAGCAGATTTTTAAATACGTGAAAAGCCGCCAGACTGAAGTAAAAAGGAGTTGCTTGCAACACTATCAGAGAAAAACGGGGCACACAAAACAATTCCTTTTCTTTAACTAGAGATGAGATACTGTGAGACTGCAGCAAAGCAGCTCCGCCATGAGACTTCCACAGACTGCTGGTGGTTCAGCCTGAAAATGGGAACAATTGTGGTTTGAGTAAGATGATTTCTATGCCATGTAGAAGAAATTTCCTAGAATCCTCCAGACTTCTAACAATGTAGCAGTCGTTAAACGTGCAGGAGATAGATAATAAATGGCACATGTAAAAATGTATTGGTTATATTACTTAAGAAAGCAAACATTGCATAAGATAGCACTTGGTGTTGGAGATGCTATGTTAGATTTAAAGCAGATTGTCAGTTTCTACTTTTCCCCATTTCTTCAAGTTTTTAAAATAAAATTCATGCTTTAAAAACATAACTTGCTTTATAAAAACACCCTCAGAATAAACACCTGCACACATTCTATAAATCAATCCATTTCTTTCTTAAGTTTCATGCCAATGCTGCACGGTATTTCTCTGTTCCATTTCAGCAATTATTTATAACAAAGAAATCCCTTCACAATTGTTCTAGTGGACTTTCCTCAAGTAATGCAAATCGTTGTTATCACTCTCCTCATATTTTCTCAGAACTTATTTAGACTAAGAATCTAATGATGCCAACCTGGTTTTAAAACACTTTTTGTGCTGATCGGCCTTCTACCGTTTGAGGAACAGTTCTGTTATTTGAGAAACATTGGAAAAGATTCTCCTTAAACATTCTAGGAACACTGAAAAGCCTATTCTATTTGGTGTGTTAAATGGGGTTTTCCGAGGGTGTTTTATTTTGGTTTGGGGTCTGAGGAAGGCACCCCATGGAAGGCCGGATTCACCCTGACAGCCCAGTCAGGAGATGGACCCGGCTTCCCTCACATGGCTCTGAGGGGGCTTTGGGGGCCAAACTTAAAAACAAAACAAAACTCCAAACACGCAGAAAGAACACGCGCAAAAAAGACGGCAAAAAATGAACTTACCAAGCGCAGACAAGACAACTGGAGAGCTCCGCCGGTCCGTGTCCACCCGTTCGGCGACCCTGAGGCGAAGCTGAGGGCGGGAACGCCGCCCCCTCACGGCTTTCCGCCATTTTCCAGGCGTCTGAGGGCAGGAAGAGCCGAGCCCGCCCCTCACGGCTGCTCTCCCTCAGAAATCCTCAACAAGGTGGGAAGGTGTGGGGCGCAGCTGTTCCTCGTTCTTTTGAGGATTTCTGAGGGCGGGCAGCTGTGAGGGGGCGGCGTTCCCGCCCTTTCAGAGGCTTTTTAGCCCCTTTGCTCAGGCCCGCGGGGGTGCGGGGTAGCTTCCGCTCCTCTGGGCTGCCGTGAGGCGCTGGCGGTGTCCCGGTAGCTTGGGGCGGTCTTTGCAGGGTGGGAGTGCGGTGTGGCTGGGGGTGCTTCCTTCCTCCTCTTCCTCTGCCAAGTTAATTTTTGTGTTTTAGGAGGTGTGGAACTGTGAGGGGTTGTTTACGGCCCGTCCGTGCTGCCTCCTCTTGCGGCTCCTTTGTTTTTGGCTGTGTCGCTGTGTGGAGGTATGAGGTAATACCTTTCTTTGTGCTTGTGGTTTTATATGTGCGTGTATTATTTTTAAAGTACCTGTGTATATCTATACATGCTGTATGTGTGTGCATACATATACCTTCGTCAGGCCCGGAGGCTGAAAAAAAGACTCTGCTGAGCACTTTCAGGGAGGTGAGGGTTAACCCTGCTTGCGGACCTGATCTGTGAGGGGTAATGGTTTCACTTATCTCATCTACTTAATAAACTAACCAGCAGGGTGTTCGTGAAAGAAAAAGTTACTACTAAAGCTTTTTTCTCTCATCGAAGTAAACAAGTCCGTGACTTTGGTTTTATCAGACCCAAACATTGCCTTGAGGGAGTGGGGTGGGTTTAAAGTAGCTATTAAAATTATTGCTGGGAAATGAAATTTGATTAAAAAAGCAGCAGCGCCATTGTTTTACAGAGGTATTTTGTTAAAAGAGTGCCATTTCAGGTTGTTATTTGAGCTCTGGGTGCTGTTTTATTGAAGGTACCTACTTAGAATATTACAGCTGTGAGATGAAGAACTGCCTCACATTTTATTATTTGATATTTGAACAGCAAGTACAGGCCGTTAGAAGGAAAAACATTTGCTTGCCCCACTGGTAGATGTGTATTATTTCTGTAGCACGCATGGCTCTTACACAGCAGTATGGTGTTATTTTTATGACTTTGGGATTTTTTGTTACTATTCCTGCCAGTGATTAGAATTCGGCGGAGACAAGTGTGTGTGTGTCTGTGTTTTGTTTGAGTTTTTGTTGGTTTGCTCTGAAAGGGGGCCCGAACATGTCAATTGCTGCTACTTTCTCCTTGCAGCTGACTTACCAAAGCCTTCTTTGCCCGGGAATAAACACTTATAGTTGCTGGCAGCCTTCCAGGGGAAGGTCTGCTGTAGTTCTTGATCCTCCCAGGGTTCAAGTAGTAGCATCGGCCAAAGAGGTGTGAGAAAGGCCGTCTCCATTATGGCTTTCATTCCACAAAAGCAAATTGTAAGTAGTGGGTGTAAGTGTTTTATTTGCTGACGTTTATTCACCTGAATAAAAACAAGTTATGTTTGAAGAAGAGATCAGGAGAGTGGTGTGAAAGGAGACAATGTGGGGTGAGAAAAGCATCAAATGGTGTGTGAGTGACTTCCATGTACTAAGAAATAGTTATATCGTGTTAGGTGGTATTAATGATTTCAGGAAGGAAAGTTTCAGACATGAACGCTGTAAGTGCATGTGTGAATGGCTCTTATGGCTTCAACCAGAAAGCATTCAGTGTTAATGCTTTTATTGCATTGATTTTATAGAGTTATGTTCCCTTAAGGGCTTAGGGAGGCTGCCAATATTTGACGTGACTTGTGCTTTGCTATGGTTAGATCAAGGTTTTAGTATAAAGCTCGGTGAATGTTGCCAGGATGTTTGGCTCATGTGATAGATCAGTATCCCTCAATTTTTCCATATGCCTTTGTCTGTTGTAGCTGCTTTTAACAAATGGGCTTAATTAGTGCTAATAAAAGTGAGACAAACAAGCATGCTCCATTCTTTGCTGGAGTTATTTGGGTTTTTTTAAGTGGGAATGTGAATCTGTGTGGAAGGTAATCATGCCTATTTTCTCATTTCAGAGTGCCTGATTTCAAACAGCTCACTTGGCTTTTCAGGAGAATCCTGCTTTGTGCCTATTCAAGGCACCTGTGACAGCCTCTGCTGGCCTGGAGTTTTCAATAAAAGCACAGAAAGTAGTGAGTTTGTCCCACGGGATTCAGAACAGCTGAGGTGTGACCCTGGTGTCCTGTGTGTCCTTGCCGTACTCATGCTGTGGTTTTGTGTGTCTATAACAGCAGTAAATCCTCAGTGTTCCTGTCAAATGGATCAGGTAGGTGCCAACTTCACCATTTACAGGTAAGGGCTTGGAAGGAGAGCTTTGTTTTTGTGTCTTTGTTGCTGAGTTCCAAAGTTAATACAGAGTAACAGATAAAAATGTTGCTGTGTTCAGCCGCTGTTCCTGGTGTTACAGTGTTACTTCTCTGTCAAGGGGCATTTCCGTATGTACTGCATGCAGGTGTAATCCCAGAGATATGGGTACACAACCAGGATCCTTTGTGTTTTATGTTCCTACAGCTTTTCAAACACTTAAATAGCTCCCACAGCCTTGTTTTATTTATCTGTAAGCTGCTTGGAACTTGCTGGAAATGGCAGGCTCCGGGGCTGGAAGCGCAGCTGGGCCCCCAGGTCAGAGGCTTGTTGTCAGCTTACTCAGCAGTTACTGCATTGGTTATTCCCCTTGTGGAGGTGCCAGATTTGGGAGCCTGAACCCGAATTCCAAGCTGGGTGTTTAACTCCAGGCTGTGAGTGCAAAACCTTTGTCTGGAATACCAGATTTCCTTGTATTGGCTGTGTGGTGGGGTACAGTCAACCTGTGGTGCTTGGGAAGATTTGTCTCAGACTGATTGTGCCTCTCACAAAGAGGATATGCATTTATAAGTCTTGTTGGTCTTTCTAAATCCATGGCTTTAATGAATACTGGCTGTTGTGTTTATCCATTTGGCCTCACTGTAAATCCATGTAGAATTATTCAGACACATTAAAGCAAACCCAGAGCTCTCTGGTTTGTCTGCTACAGAAGTGGAGACTGGCAGGTCAGTAATGGCAATCAGCTCATTTTCTTCATGTAAAAGGTTTTGGGAGAAATACATTACATCCTCCTGGTTTGTGGTGAGGGATTTTTGATCTGAAGTGGACCATGAGGAGCATAAAATCCTTCATGTTTGCGCTGCTGTTCTGTACTGACATTAAAGCTGTATATTCATTACAGCTCCTCCCTGAGAAGGATGCAAGTGTGTTTCCAGTTTAGCACCGTTTTTCAGCTGAAGTTTTAGGTAGAAGGATGATCACATCTGGCATGCAACATGAGCTTGATTTTGTGTTGTAGACCTTGTTTTGGCAACATCAAATAAGGGTCAATTTCTACCTGTTGGAATTCTCCTAAGTTCAAGGAGAGAAAACAGAAAAAGTTCAGTATTAAAGCAATGTTTATTTCATATTTATAAACCAGTAGATAATCCCTTTCAGGTTGATACTTGAAAAAAAATTTGCTTTAGTGGGTATGTTCTCTATTGAGTAATTACAAAAAAAATCTGATTGCTGAGAAAATAATTATAGAACTGAATCTAAATCAATTCCTTTTATTTTTCTTCTGGCAGATGGATGTCTGGCAGGGTCTATATTCTGTCTTTCCTATGACTAAAACACAGAATGAAATATTTTCTTGTCTTTGATGGTGAATATTTATTCTTGTGTTCTTGTTATTTTATTACCTAATCGTAGCTGTGCTGGCTTTGCTGCCTTTTCCCTGGAGCAGGCATCTTTGCACAGCTCAGCTGGGCTGTTTTGGCTGAGCCAGGCAGGAAGGAGAAGCAAGAAGAGACTCTTGACCTTTTTCTCATCCAACTGCAATGGGGAGCGTCCTTGCTGTTCCATCAGGTCATGTGTTGCACAGAAAGGATGGGGACAGGTCCTGAAACAACATGGACACACTTGGATCAAATTGCACATGGGCTCTCCTCAGAGACAGCGAGTATCCAAGGTCTGAATTCATGTAGGTGTGGCAGTCTGTGTTATCTCTTAGGTTCACCTAGGAAAAGGAAAGAGCTGTGTAAAATGAGAACATGAACAAAAAGGGTTCCTCTATTCCTGCCTACATTGTGGGGCTAGCTGGTAGCACTGTAGTTATCTCATGCATGAAAATCTTGCTTTCAATTAATTGCACACTCCTTCAGCACTGGTGTAATGCACGAGGCTATCACAAATTGTGGGACTAGATTAAATACAAAATGCAAACTTTTAAAGGAATTGGCTAGCTCTGTGCAGGAGCATTATTTAATTAATCTGAAAGCCTAACAAACTGTTAGTTTCTACAGTGCAAATGCCTCTGCATAATTGCTTACTGCTGTTGGGTGTTTTTCTTCACCAAAGCCAAAAATCCTAGGATGACTAAATAATAAGCTTTTTCATGGTCAAAAGCAAGGTTGGAATAAGGTTGGCATGGTTTTAGTCTTGTTTTGAACTCAGGGTCTGAGACTTATTGTTCCTTTTAGGAATAATAGGCGAATTTTAAATGTACTTCTAGGACAGTACTATTCATACATCCTTTGCCTGATTCTTTCCCTAATTTTCTCATTAAAAAAAAAAAGCCAGAATTTTTTCTGTTTTGTACTTTATTTTTCTCTTAGAACTGCTGCTTTTTATTAACTCTAGGTATCTTTACATTAGGCTCACAGATGTGCTAGGGTTTAATAACACAAATGTGTATGATTTCTTTACTTGATTGCCATTAATGATGTGACTATGTAGGAACTAGCTATAAGTGTAATAGGTCACAGGGCTTTTCTCATGGATTTTGCTATTAGGAAGGAATAATGCATGGAATAATGGGGGTACAAGCAACAGCTTTATCTTGGATGCTGTGATTTCTACTTCACTTGGGTTTGCCTGTTGTGTTTTGATGTTAATTAATAGAGATAATTATTGTGGTGCTCAGTGTATTGCATGCTTTGAATGACAAGAGCCATGGTTTATAATTTAGTGCTTAGGAGCAGCTTTTGTGTTGTGCAAGTGCTATGGGGGAAAACAAATCCACTGTAGGAATAAGGAACACAGAGGCTGACGGTGGGACAGGGTGCATGGCTGCTGCCATTCTCAGCAAGCAGAGAAATTGCTGTTCCAATGACTCAATTTTCCAATTAGGGAGAGCTAAGTGTTCTGTTTGATAACTAAATGCACCACAGCTATGGCTGTAACACTGGAAAGAGAAAAGCAGCCAGTAGTAACCAAGATGTGGCTTGTGAATCTACTGGGTTAAGAATAGCTGAATGAATTTATTCCTTTTCTTGGAACAATCTGAAATGAATGGGGAGTTGCTTATTAACAAACCTTCATAGCACACTGCAGAAAAGACCCATTATTAATCTGTGTAGTGAAACAAGTCAGATTCTGTTGAACAAGTTTGTATTTCTGCTGAAATTGAACATGCATCTACAACTGTTTCTTGTTATTCTGCACATCAGAGAATGGTAAAATGCCAGTAAAAACTGAGTGATCTGCGATGAACAAGACACATTTCAATATGGTACCTTCATTTCCCGGGCTTTGCAGAGCTGTTTGTGCCATTATTTCCCTGGATACATTTCCCATGTTCTGTTCTCAGTCACAGAGGTCTGAAGCTGTTGTTTGCTGAGGCATTAACCCACCTTACTGTGCCCAGGCTGTAGTAAGGAGACACAGCTGCTGAGGTGGCTGTGAGGTTGCTGAAGTACCTCAGAAGCCTTATTTTGTATCCAATAGAAGAGTGTGGTTTTTGCTGCAGGAGAGGTGCCCTCCTTTAAAAGGAGGAATATGCTCATTTACAGTCAAGAGGGGGCTCCAGGCCAGGGATGAAGGCTGAATGCTTTGAGGCTCTCATGAAAATCTCATATCTGAGAGTGAAGTTTTTCTGATTTGATATTTGTCTCAATTGCAGCTCAGTGGCCCCATTCTTGGGCAACACAGCCCTTTGCTGATATACGTATGATATTGCTTCTCTGGTGCTCTCTATGTTGTTGTGCCACTGAAAGGAGCTGATGGTCCCTGGATAGCACAGGTGGGGTAAAGGAGCTCCTGTGTTGTCTTCCAGTCCCTTTAGATCTTGTAGGAAGGAGGTGACATGTTTAAATTATCCTGTTGCTCTGGTGATCTCTGGCTTGCAGGATCTGCTGCAGCAGCTTGGAGCAGTTGAATGCTGCCCACCCCAGCCTAAATCACAGATGTGTGCCTACATATTGGCAATACTAATTGTGAGTGATTTCTTGCTATGGTGAAAAAAAATAGGGACTGGCTATGGCACTCTTTGAATGCAGTCTGTGCAAGAGCAATTTAAAATAAATTGTTCTTTCTAAAACAGAAGAAAATTGTAACAAAAAATGGACACATTTCACAATATTTTCATCAGTTACTGGCTGCTGTGAATAATTTTAAATCCATTCTAAAAACTGAATGTTGGAAAACATGATCAAGTTCTACTAGGTTCCTGGTGGATTTTACAAGAAAGAATTTTATAGTTAAAAAGATAAAATGTGTAGTAAAATTAGCCTTTCCTGCAGCAATCTCCACTACAATTAGATGTCATTAGTAATGCAGTGTTGGAAGAGTTTGCATAGGAAATGCAGAGCATGAATATTTTATTGTCACTAATACACTTTGATTTCAGGTCACGTTTTCTGACTGGAGCAAGGGAGAAGTGGTTTCTAACAGTGTTTTTTCCCTATGAGTAGGCAAGTATTAATCACTTGCTCAGGAAACCCCCAGGGGAACTTGCACGTGGGCCAAGCTTATTTTCAGGCTTCTTTCTCGTTCAGGTTTGCTCTGATTAACATCATGTGAGCTTTTTCCTTTAAATTCAGCGTGTAAAATCTTGTTCTGCCACTGCCCGAGGCACAAATTGCCTGCTTAGATTTGGAATGAAATTCTGACCCTACTAATAATCAAAGATTTGACAAATGCCCGTGTGCTGAATGTGATCCGAACACAGAAGTTCCTTGCAGGTAAGGAGTTCTTAACAGCTCATCACTGGAGTCCTTTCCAGCAGCTGGAGGCCTCCCAGCCTCAGGAATCCTTCACCTTTAGCACTTCATCAAAGCACTCACATGGACTTTGGTGATGACTCACAGTGGCTGCTGGAATTTGACACAGTGAAGCAATCTGCCAAATGAGAACCACAGCAGAAGGGAGTGGGTTTGTATTTCAGAGCAGAGCTAAGGCAGGAAGATTTGTGTGCTCTGCTGCTGGATGTGCATGAGCTGGAACCCTGCTATGGAATGCATCAGCAGAAACCAGAATCCTGGTGAAACTGTAGGAACAGTCACGGGTGTGATCCCCACAAAACCCTGACTTGAAAACAGACACAAAACTTGTTTGAGGTCAGCAGGTGTGAGTCAGTGGCACAAATAGTCTGGTGGTGTTGTTGTTTTACATGACTAATTTATTCCTCACAGATACTTCCAGTCTTTCCTTTCTTGCTGTGTACTTTGTGTTCAGATGACTTGGAAATAGTGTTGGCTCTGTAATTACCTACTCTGATCACCAATAAAAAAAATAGTCTTATATCCTAGAGTAATTTCAGTGAAGCTATGATTTCATAGCTATGTAACTGTAACAAGTTAGTGAGACATTGTTTATGGAATTCCGCTGTACTCGTAAAGAAGGCTATTTCTTTGGTAGATGAAAATATTCCTACTTTGACATTGAAATGAGGATCCCTTTTCACTGCAGTGGTAACTACAACTTATAGTCATTTGCTCTCAAAGTCCTTTGTTACCTCCCCTTTTTAGTTTTTTTAAGGTGACATTTTGTAGAAATAAGTAACAGTCAGATCTTTGTGCCAGTGTTCAGCTGTTCCAGCAAGTATTTGATTAAGTTAATGTGGTAATATGTCCATTTTGTTGCCTTAACAGTATTATCTGGTTAGCCTTTTACTGTTTCCTTGATTGAAAAAAAATCTTACTATTTTTACATTACTAAAAATATTTGTAGTAAAATATGCCACATTAACTGTCTAAAAATGGTATTGTAGAGGGCAATTACTTTAAAGATTTATTTACTCAAAAATGTTCTAAATTACCCAATTCATTATTTCCCCCCTTATTAGTGGCCTTGTCAGCATTTAAGGCCAGCGTGGCTAATCAGATGTCAACAAAATGCAATTACTACCAAGTGAAAAGTAATTTTCGTCCTTATGTTTGTAATGACCTGGTACAAAGCAAATTTAGCTGTAATTGCAGAGTTCCTCAACTGTGCACCATAAATTTATGGCTTGGGCTTTCCCTCTCTATGACTGCCTTGGAGAAGGGATTTGAGGTACTGAATGGCTTTCTTTTTTCTTTGACTCAATTTCATGGGTTAGTCAGCTCCCTATGGAACACTTGTTGGTTTTATTGGTAATTACTGTATAGGTTTCTGAAGTACAAAATTGAAATATTAGTTTTTTATTAATCTGTGCCTGGTTAAATTTTGTAGAGTCCTGTATTAATGCATTAATAGCAATTCTATATTTTTTATTTCCAACTTTATTTTCCAATTCTAAAAATATTTTTTTGTTAAGAAAATCCTCGAGTCCAGCACTTTCTTGAGCTTTTATTGAACAGGAAAATCTGTTTCTCTTGGTGAAACTGTTTTTAGTTATTCTATAGTTTTGGGGACTGAAGGCAACGTTGATAGCTTAACAGCATGAGATGTTTTTGAACATCATCAATTACTGAATAATATCTTGAAATTACTGGATGGACGCAATGGCACTGGAACTTAATACTTGAAATCCTTTGCACTGTGCCTGTGTCACAGCCTGTCCAAGAGCTGGGAGTGCTCCTGGTGACTGGGTGAGCTCACTGACATTTAGGAGGTTTTCAGTTGTTTCTTATCCATCTCTGAACAAACCCAGTTGGTACCATAAGTCTGTAGCCATGGAAAAAGAGAAGCCAAGAGCTCCCAGATAACACCCTGCTGATGTGTCTGGTGCTTTTGGAGGCAGTGCCAGTGAGGGTTTCTAAGCAGACTGAGGCACTGAGGTCAACTGAGCACTTGAACAAGAACACCCCACCTATACAAAAATAATCAACTATTATCTCAAGGCACATAATTACAAAGTGATACACTTGCTTGTAGCAGGATGTCTTAATGATGAAAATTGCTCTCATGGAGCATTCAGAATACATAAATTCTCTTTGTGTTTCCCCCCTCACTGTAACCATAGCAAGTCTTTTAATGCAAAGAGTATTGTGGCTTTCAGATCATACCTTAGAGCTGCTAGAGACTATTTGCCAAGATCTTGAAAGTTACATAAATGAACTCGGAGATGACAGAAAGAGGAGTGTGGCAATTTGGGTGCTGGTTTGCAAGCACCACTGCTGTGTGTCAGGAGTTTAGCTCAGCAGAGGTGGGAGGGTCTGAGCCTGTGGAAGCCTCAACATCCAGCTCTTGCCAAAGTATGGCAAGGTAAGAAGATGGTTCTGTTTTGTTTTCTTTAATCTTCCTGATTTATGATGCTGGCAGTTTATTTACAGACACAAACAGGATGGGGCTGCTGGGAGAGCGTCTTGAGCTACTTATTGTTCAGCATCAGTCTCATGACATGAGGATGCTAATGGAAAGATGTGAACAGCTCACTGTCTAAGCAGCAGGCTGGAAAACTTCATGTTACAGCTTACTTTGTAACTTAGCCAGTTACATGAAGCAAAAGCATATTGACAGTAGTTCTATCTAATCACTATAAACACACACAGCTTTGGTTAAAACAATGCTTGCTTTTTTTTGAATACAATACCTGTTTGTGAGGCATAATGCATAGAGCCCTATTCATAAGCTTAACCCTCCTAATATCTAGCTAGATCAACTTCTTGCAACTTAGAAAGCCATTCAGACAAGCCCTCTTGTTCTATTCCCATGTCTTCTCTACAGCTTAAATCATTTTTCTGCTGCTTTAGCAGTGTTCACAATTCTGCTGTATCTGAGGCCTGTCTTCTGCAGTTTTCCTAAAGCCTTCTGATTTTATAGATTCCCACAATTTACAGTCACCTGCTGCTCTTTGTACTCATGTGTATTTTGCTTCTGAGTACCTTAAATACACAGCTCAAGTTTTGCTGAGTCTTTGAGCCACAAAAAGTACTGCTGTTTGCTTTTTAAATGCAATGAATCATCTCTCCAGAGGCTACTGCTAAATCTATAATTTTCTAGCTACTATGACTACTATTTTAAGGTGAGTGCCTTTGTGAATGTTAGCAAAGCTCTGTTTTCTGCTTGCCCCTGTGTTTAATTGCTGTAGCTGTGCCAGATGTGACTTCTGATGTGATTGTTTCACTGCAATGGCTTCTGTTATCCCCTGTTTCTAGTTTGGATGGCCAGATTAGCCTCAGTATTTTATTCAGATTTTACAAGCTGAACTGTGTTGCCTCAGCTGAAGAATTGTCACATGAAATAACATTCTGCACCTCACTGGTTGTTACCAGTAAGGGGCTTGTGGAATTGGGAGCATGAGGAAGACCTGGAACTATTTAACAAAAGGCCTAACTCCCCTCACCTGTATACTAAGGGCCAAATTGAATTGGGTTCAGAAGTGCTGTGTTAGGGAATTGTGCTATCAGAGTCAGTTTGCAGGTCTTTGCTGAGTCTCCATACTGTTCTAGCCAAATTTTCTCTCTTTGTGCTGCTTGCATCAACATCTGTTTTACTAAGAGCTACACTACTTTTTCAAGTGATGAACAGAAATTAAAAGAAGACCGATTGTAGTATGCCTACATAACCAATTATGTTTTCCACCCATCTTGTGAAGTTAATATTTAAAAAAGCAGTGCATTTTCAGACCAAAAGCCACCTAACATGTGAAATTACAACTTGCTGCCATCCTGATAGAAAGTCAGTCAGGCAGCAGAATGACAGCTGAGCAGGATCCAGCTGGACAATTTTCACTTGGAAAGTAACCTGAAATCCTACCAGCGTGTCACAAGGATTGTAGTATCATGTGCAGCAAGACAATTTTTTTGTTTTTCATTGTGGTAGATGTTTAAAAACTATCTTTTCTCACAGATTAGTAAGTCAGGCTTGCCAAGCAGTGCTGAGGTGCTGAATATCCAACTTAAAGGAATGCAGGAGCAGAGCTTGTGGTAATTGGGAGTGGGGCTGGAGCCTCATCCCCAGTGGGCTGCAGCTGTGCCAGGCAGGTGAGCAGCATTGAGGGTAAGGAGCCACGGAGTGCCCAGGGTCCTGACCAATCACCCAGGGCAGCAGAGGGCACACAGGGGCTGTGCATGAGCAGGAGGGGATAAAAGGCTGGGCTGGGGAACGAGAGGGGCTGATGCCTGCAGCCTTCTGAAGGGATTCCATGTTGTACTGCATGGGCTGATGCCTGCAGCCTTCTGAAGGGATTGATTCCATGTTGTACTGTGTGGGCTGATGCCTGCAGCCTTCTGAAGGGATCCCATGTTGTACTGCATGGGCTGATGCCTGCAGCCTTCTGAAGGGATTGATTCCATGTTGTACTGTGTGGGCTGATGCCTGCAGCCTTCTGAAGGGATTGATTCCATGTTGTACTGTATGGGCTGATGCCTGCAGCCTTCTGAAGGGACACCATGTTGTACTGTATGGGCTGATGCCTGCAGCCTTCTGAAGGGATTGATTCCATGTTGTACTGCATGGGCTGATGCCTGCAGCCTTCTGAAGGGATTGATTCCATGTTGTACTGTATGGGCTGATGCCTGCAGCCTTCTGAAGGGATTGATTCCATGTTGTACTGTATGGGCTGATGCCTGCAGCCTTCTGAAGGGATCCCATGTTGTACTGTGTGGGCTGATGCCTGCAGCCTTCCGGTGAGGTTGGTGTTACTCTGGGTGGGTGAGGGCTTAAAGCTTTCTGAAATTGTGTGCTGGTTCTCTGGGTGTTGTGGCCGTGTGCTGCAACAAAGGACAAGTATCCAAAGGAGGACACCTGCTCTTCAAAGAACAAAAAATGCTGGTAGTATAGGTGGAAACAGAGTGCTGTTCTCTTTTCCAGTGTTCTGTCTTTGTTTCAACACCTTGGGGATCATGGTAACCAAAGATTAAAAAAAACTTAATTCCAAGTTTGTTAAAGGATTTTTCTTGGGTGCTACCCTTCAGTTAGGAAAAATGCAGGAACTGGAAGTTCACCGAACACCATGAGTTTCTTTGGAGAGTGTGTAGGAATATTTTGATTTCAGCCTTAGGAGCTTGCCAGATCTTTCTCTTAAGGAATGTGATTTGTCACATTTTGTAGCTTATTAAAAAAAAAATTGCTGTGTTGGGTTGTAGGATAGAAGTGCTGTAGACTGGCAAAAAATGGGAGAAAGAAAAGAATTACAGCTTTCCAGATGAAAAACCAAATATGCTTGTCCTCCTTCCAGAGACTTGTACAGGAGGTAAATTATAACGAATTGGAACTGTAGTGCTAATTATTGTTCTGGAGTCTCAGTGAATAGGATAATCATAATCATCACATTCCTCTGGAAATAATTAAGCTAGAGGACAATCAATAACTTCAGATTCAGGATGGCATGTTGAGCCACTCAGTTATACCTTTAACCTCTTATGTTTTTCATAAGGCATACCAGCAGTGTGTTACACATTCATGGATTTAGAATCATCTATGTAAGTGGGAGATCTGCTTTCATATTTTTTCGAAGCATTAACTGTGCAGCTATTAATCAGATAATGGAGAAGCACAGTACTGCTTAAAAACTGTTTGCTGTGGAGTTCATACCACTTTTCCAGTGTGGGTTTCTTCTGGTTTAAAACTGGGCAGTCAGACAAGTCCCCATCTTGCTGAACAGAACCTGGCACCTGTGCTCTCTCTCTCCCAGGACTACAAGTCTCAGCTGGGGAAGGCAGAGAGGGAGATCAAGCCCAGTGTTTATGCTCCCTAGCAAAGTGTAAGAACCTGGGAGAATGTGAATACATCTGTTTTGTATTGAACAGAAAGCGAGTCGGGCACTGTTTGTGTGCAAGAAAACAAGTGTCCCTTAGTCCATGCAGCAGAGTGACCTTATGAATTGCTGGGATTCCCAAATTCCCAGGAGGTACAAGCATTCAGTTTTTCCTCCCTGCTCAGTTTCTCAAGTTGCAGAACTGAAGCATGTCATCCATGGGTGCCTGCCACATACCCTTTGCTTTGGCGTTTTCAATGTGTGGAAGAGGAGGGATCTGTGTACTGACAGTGCCATGACCTGAGCTGCTGAGCATTGAGTCATAATGCTAATGGCTGAAAGTCATCCTGTAATCCCATTTTGGGACTCATTCACTCAGTGCTACTCTCCCCTGGTGTGCACAGACCTGCTCTTTATCCAAGTCTGTGTTTTTCCATATGAGCTGGTTTGGAGTTGCTGTCTAGGCACTAGTGGGCTGCTTTTTGGGAGAGGCACGGGGAAGGAAGGAAAAGCAGATCAGCTGTGTTTGCAGCCTGTCTCAGTGACAAAATGCACTGTGGTGGGTGTGAATTGCTGCTGGGCAGCTGTGTAAGGCAGCACCAAGGTGAGCCAGCTCAAGTGACTGTGATGTCACTCAATGCAGTGCCCCTGAGCTTTGATGTGGGTGGCCTTCCCAAGTGTGACAGCAAGTCAGGAGCTGAAAGCTTTGGATCTGTTTGCCCAGTGTGATCCCGCTCCCAGGTATCTGGGAAATCAGACAGCAATATCAGGTATGCTGTCTCAATGTGCTTGTTCAGATGCTCAGTTTGCTTGGGATGATGAGTCAGGCAAGCCAGGAATCTTCAACTGCCTGAAGGGTGGCTGTGGTGAGCTGGGGGTCAGTCTCTTTCTTTGAGCAACAACAGAGAGAACAAGAGGACACAGTCTCAAGCTGTGCCAAGGGAGGTACAGGCTAGAAGTAAGGAGGAAGTTTTTCACAGAAAGAGTGGTCAAATACTGGGATGATGTACCCAGGGAGGTGGTGGAGTCACCATCCCTTGATGTGTTTATGATAAGACTGGATGTGGCACTTGGTGCCATGATCTAGTTGAGGTGTTGGAACATGGGTTGGACTTGATGATCTTAAAGGTCTCTTCCAACCTAGAACTTGTGTGTTTCTGAGATATTCCTTATGATGCCTAGGTGTACATCAATGCTCCAGTGTAGCTTACATGATATCAGCAGTAATACTTGTCTGCTTTGCAGCTTCCAGGGCTTGCATCAACAGAGAAAGAGCGACATAAGGGGGTTGAGTTTTGCTGCTCATTACAAAAGCTAAGTGCTCTAAGAGATGCTTGGCTTTTACCACGTGCTTGGATAGGTGAGAGGCTTCAGCTTTTCCTGCTCCAGGAAAGATTTCATTCTTAGTATGAGCAATGCTCCTTTAAATCAAGTCCATTTCTGGTTTTCTTTTCCTCAGTCTTACTCCAACATGGTTTTGTACCTTGTGTCTGGTCCATAGCATTAGCTCAGAGGTAAAGGTCTCCTTGTAGTGTCTGCCCGTAGAATGTGGAGGAAAGCTGACATCTTGTGAACAGCTTTTAGTTGCTGTTACAGAGGAAACCCTGCTAAAGAGCAAGGTCAGAGTAGTGTGTGCTTCAATGTATGCTGTAAAGCAGTTGTTATCATTAGTACTAATTAGCCTCTCTGTTGACAGAGCTGTAAAGAAGAAAAGTAAGATGGTTTTTTTTCCTGTGTTAGTGGGGTCCTTTGCTATGATCAAGCCTTGTTGGTCCATTTGCACTTCCTAATTTTATTCTCCAGGACTTTTAGCCAGGAACCTTTCACCAATGCACAAGGCACGAAAATATTTTCTACAAGAACTATCAAACAAAGAATGAATAATTTAGCATATTAGACAATTATCCTGCCGAGGGCTCTGTGTCATCAGACACCTTGCTTGGCAGGAAGAGTGTCTCCACTTCATAAGAAATCCTGTTGGGTGTTCCTTCAGCACCAGGAACTCATTCATGGCAGAATAAGAGTAGTTGAATATAACTGTACTCAATAGTAAACCTTATTTTGGATCATAATCCTATGAAAATAGGAAAAAAGACATCTGGGAACTTTTATGTCAGATATAATTCCAATTCACTAATATAAAGTGAGTAGTTTAGTTTTCATGACTCTAAAACTGCAGCTGTTTGCTCTCCAGTATCTTACATTAATGCTTGTGAAGTTGTCTTTGTTACTTGGTAATATTTGCACCCTTGAGTCCAGAAGGTTTAAGGTAACTGGAGGAGCCAAATGCAGGTTAAACTGCTGGTGTTGTTTGGCTTGACTCTAAAATTGCAGAACAGGAAACATTTGGGCAAATGGGACCTGGTTTTGTTTAGTCTTTGTGTCTTTGCTTGCACCAACTACCCTCCTTTTCAGGCAGTAGACTGCTGACCTTTCCAGTGTGTGTGCAATTTCAAGTTCTCTTTTTTCAGTGACAGATGATTGTCTCTAGCATTTGGTTCCTGCATGTGCCCATTTGCATTGCTATGGAATTTCATTGATGTGGTTTTCATTGTACTGCATGCAAGTCTCCCTCTTTCACTATAATAAAGGGCAGTACTTGAGGTGATTGGGGAGGGTTACAGGAGTGGGAACGATGTAAGTGGTGTTAGCCTGAAGGTACTTGAAGGCTGTCAACAAATCAGTACAATCAGTGGAGCAATCATGCTCGCTCTCAATCGCTCTCAATCAAGTGCCGTTTTTTAAGCATTCTTCTTGCCTGTATTGTTATGCTGAGTGAATTTCCTCCTAAAATTGCTTCACATTTGGTGGAGGACATGGTAAGATCTTGAAGCCAGTCTGAAAGGGAAAAACCAGGGTTTAAACAACGCTGATCTCTCACAGACTGGTGGAAATAAGTTTACAAAGGCTGTATCAAAATTAAGAATACCAGATGGATTTCAATGTTTTTGCAATTTCAATCCAGTTCAGACTGACTGTCTCCTTGGGTTGGTGTGTTTGTGTTTTGCCTCTTTCCAATCTCGTCTTAAATGGCAGAGAAAATTTCTGCTATTCATGACCGCAGTCAGTGTGGTTTTGGTTATTCATGAAGGTGCAATTACAGAGCTTGTGTGCAGTTTTAGATTTTAGGGAATGACATCTGTGTGTACAATTGCAGTCACACTGATGATGCAGTTACTAAATATTTAGGCAGTAGTCCCTGTGACTTTAAGCCATTGCCGTATTGAGACAATAAGTACTCTTTTGGTAGTTTACGGTTTTGGAGCAAAATTCCTTTTTTTTCCCCCCTCAAATTAGTTTTCTTTGTTTTCTAGCTTCTCCCAGTTTAACTTGAGCTCATTTGGTGTCTTGGATGAAGATTAATTATTTCTTCCCTACTTGATTATATGCAAAAAAGAACAGGCCTAGCTGTATTGGGACTGTATATATAAAAAAGGATTTGATATTTAAGTATCCAAGTTTCCAGTGTTTACTGAATAGGCTTTTTTAATTAGCTGTCTCATGAGCTGGTTTTACCACCTGAGAAACAAGAGGTGTTTTTGTTTGCTTTTTCATGCAGTTGTTGAATATGATATATCCTGAATTTTTTCAGACGTTTTTGCTGGTTATTGGTTTCAAAAACACTGGGTATAGTAGCAGAGGGGCCTTCTTAAATAATGTCAAGGTAGTTCCTTTTATGATGAATGAGAGAAAAGGAACGTTTCCATTTTTTTCCGTTTTATTGCCGTGTTACCTGAAAGAAAAGAGCAAGGAGAGGGCTTTTGCACCTTGTCACTGAGTGTAAATTGAGTAATTTATTGGTATAAGCCCTTTTTATTTGATGGCTGATGTCTGCTGCTGTAGAGTCATTGACCACCTCTGGCTGACTGGAAGGGAAGAAGTGTGTTTGGGATCTTTTCCTTTCTGGTAGACAGGTGTAAGGAAAAGAAAGGTGGGGCTGGATTATTGTTTCTCAGCTTCTGAGCTCTGACCAACTGCTGCATGCCTTGAGTTAGGAGGAGGAAGGGATTTATTCCTTTTCCTTTGTTTGTCTTAGGCTTTGGGGATTTTGTATGCTCTGATGCTGCTTTGTGTAATGCCAGGAGTAAGAGAAGTGGGGGCTGAGTGTGGCAAGTTGTGATCTTGAACAAGGTCACCACAGTCACCAACAGATCCTGAATCCCCAAACTGTGAGGTTCATATTCAGCTGATTGTTTTTTACCCTCTTAGATAGTACCAGAGAATAATGAAGGAAGCTGGCATTGAATTTCACATTTCATGGCGTAAAAGTTGTCCTTTATGGGAAACATTGCAGAAATTGTATGGTGCAGTTCTCCACAAGCTCCTGTTTCCCCTTCATGATGGCTGTGGAAAACTCTGAGTTTTAGACTTGATTGTCACATTCATGACTGAGGTTTGTAAGAAATGACCGTGGTTGTGTGCATCCCTTTGCAGGCTGTAAACTTCAGAGCTTTACCTTTTCCCATGCTTAGCTGCTTATGGTAAAAGAAGGAGAAACGTGTTTTTGCCAGGCACAACTGCTGTGTAGCAGATTAGGCTGGTAAAAAACTCAGTCCATGGCATTGCATGTTTTAAATATTGAAGGTGCCATAATTAATCACTGAATTACCCATGAAAATTAGCAGTGTATTTTGGATGTTATATCTTTGTAGCTGTGAGAGTTGTCTTCCAACAAGGATAAAAATGGGGAAGAATTTTATTTGCCGGTTTTTAGCATGGCCTCTTAGCCTGTCAGTTGACCAGCACTAGAAGTCCTGGGATCTAATCCAGGTTCTTAGGACACAAATAAATCCCTTATAGGAGACCAATGCTTAAAAAACCCCCAAAGTCAGGAAGGGCAGGAGAAATTGACTTTTTTTTGGTCCAGTTATCCAGGAAGGTAAGTTAATGTGTTGTAGTCCCTGTTTCATAAACTACCTTTAATTACCATGGTAAATGAAGTTTTACATGAGTTTTAACCCCTTCCTTCTGCTGAAGCATGTCCCAGTACTTAGAGCTCTTGCCTTGGGAGCCAGCCGGTGTCTCAGGACCTGGGCACATCACCCACAGACCAGGAATGCTTCACCAGGAGGAGTTATCCTGCTTGCTGGGCCTTCTGAGCCTTGAGATCCTTACAGCAGCAGATTTCTGTGCTTGTCAGTCCCCTCTGATGTGGAGAATTCTGTGCAGAGGTATCAGTTTCTTTGGAGATGGAAAGCTGAAAATGTAGTGCCCTTTCCCCTACAGAGCAGAGTTAGGTTTTCCTGCAGCTGTAGTTATGAGGCATTGCTCATTAATAAGGGTTTTGAAGTGCAAAACAGGGGTGAATATTCCAGCAGAGGTGACTTTTGAACTGTAGACTGCCAGTGTGGCAAGCCCTGTTCATCTTCTGATAGGCTGAGGTATTTGAAGGTAAATTCCCATCTCCTTTATGGAACAGAGATCTGAGTCTTTTCATTGGTCTCCTTCTACCATTTTACATTGTGGACATGTTGCAGTTCTGAATGTTTGCTGAAGTTTTAGCTATGGCTTATATTGTGTGAAAAAGCCAATTTTTGTGTTTCCCTTACATAAGGAAGTGCTTTGCATGATATTTTTCGGTGTATTTAAAAAAAGTCAAGTTGCTTTAAAAGGAACTTCATATATTCCTGTTAGTGCATCATTCAGAACTTGTGTTTTGGGGAACCTTGGTTTCTTTCAAGGAATTTTTTTTCATCTTCTGGTTCAAGTGTGCGAAATGCAGTGTAGAAACATCCCAGAAGGTTTTCAGTGATTTTCATCTCTAAAACTGGAGAGGTAAAAGCTGATACCATGCGCATTCCAAATGGTTCTAGGAGTACTGTACTTCATCTTGAGATGAATCAATTATTTTCACCTGAAGCCTGCCTTGTAACTGTGATGGGCAGTGGGTTGGCAGCACATTTGGTGCCTACCCTTGGCAAGACCCATCTAATTGCATCAGGTGACCTATTGAGATGAGCTCAACCTAGACTCAAGTTGTTGGTTATTTCTGAGTGGAGAAAATGTGCTTTTTGTTTTTCTCTGGAAGACTGGAGAAGAGCTGCTGTCATTGCCAGCACTATCAAGGACATGTCATTGTTCAATTTGTGATTTTTCCAGCCTTGAACAGGGCTCTTTGAAAATGATTGACACCTGCAAATTAGGTCCTTTGGTCCTGAGCTTGTGCCATTGCTGATAATTTAATTACGAAGACAGGTAAGAACTTGCTTGGAGAAATATAAAGATAGACAGGAATGGAGCAATGTGATTTTAGTCACATGGCATTTTTTCTGTCTCTAATTCATCTCAAGTTGTTATCACCAGCCCTATCTTGACACAGACTACTTGTAGTAATTGCCAGAGTTTGACTGCTTCATAGCTCTGTTTTAATGCAGTTTGGGTTATTGTGGTTTTGGATGGCTTTCAAGATGGTGAGCTACTTTGCACAAGTGTCTTTCAAGGAAGTGTGTGCCAAAATAATTAGTACGTTATTTCTGCTTCCAATCCAATGTTGTCTAGGTCTTGTGGATTTGAGGAACTAAACTTGAGCCTAATAAGCTTGTCTGTTCTTTCCAGGATGAGATCAAGTGCATGAAATGAGTTGAGCCAAGTGCATGCCCTAAACACATGTGAAATCCTGTCTGTCAGACATGGAATACCAGGTGAGCCTTTGGAGGGACCCATTCCTGGTGTGTCCCAAGGCTGCAGCCCATAGGGAGCACCCCTGCTGAGGCAGAGGGAAAATGAGAGGAAGGAGCAACAGAAAAGACACTTGACTGATGAATCACAGCCCCTCATTGCTCATGCCCTCTGTGCCACCTGGCTGTGGGAGGAGGAGGTGAAGGGATAGGGAATGAAGGATTGATGTTTGGCCTGGAAAGAAGGGATGGTGCCTAGGGAAGGTATTTTGGCTTTTTTTCGTTTTGTTTTCATGTCATCATCCATCTTTATTTTCAATTGCTGTTATATTAAACTAATTTATACTTAGGTCTGTTGTGCCTATGATAATAAGTGGAAAAGAATCACCCTGTGTTTACCTTGACCCATGAGATTTTCCATGTTGTTTTATCACCCTGTTCTGCTGTGGAGAGAGAGAGAGAGCAGCTGGCTGGGTGGGGGGGGGCCTCATATCTGGACAGGGTCAACCCACCACAGCCATTTGAGGGTGAGAGGAAGGAATATATATTTGTTTTTTAGGTATTAGTCCTTAGATTGAGTGTACTCCTGCTTGGCAGGCTCAGTGTCACAGTCATAACACAGTCACTTTTTTTATTGCTTCTCCTGAAGGAGTAGCCTTGAAGGGAGAGAGAAATCCCACCTTCCCTGAGCAGACAAGTGTAATTGGAAACCAGGTGAGATTTACTGTTCTCTGCAGCAGGACAACTTTGTCTCCCAACACGTCTGCAGCCCCATGGCAATCAGTATATTTATCTGAAATTATGATTGCCATTTCTTCACTTACTCTGTAGCAGGAACTGCTATTTATGCAGCACAAGTGGCATGGGTGGTGAAATTGGTATCCAAGCAAATTTTGCATATTTATAGGGTTTTTGTAATCAGCTAATTGTCAGTAGTTTTTCTGAACAGTCAAATGTGTTCTGAAGTTGTGCTTATTTTTGGAGTAGTGCACCTTTTGCAAATTGTGTAGCACACAGCAAGTGCTGCATGGGAAATTGAACATTGGGAGCTGCAGAAACTGAGGAGAAGATGTGGGGTTCTTTTTGTGGTCAAGGCATCCACACTGAGGTTGCCTTTATTCAGTTTATGCAGACTGAGCATGGCTGTGAAACAGAATGGAATGAGGCAGTCACTGGATGGTGAGCTGTTGTGCTGACATGCCAATGCTAAAAAGATAACTCCTCTTATGTAGTTCAGGGTAATCCTGGAGGTTTTTGGAGCAATTACTGGATTCCCACATTCATTGCTTATGTATGGCATTTGCCTCAGAATTCCATAGAGATCTAACGAAATGATGAGAAAATGATTTATTCATAGCACATAATATAAGTTATTATGCAGCACAACCATTCAGTTTTCAACAACAAAAAAACAGTTCCTATTTAAAATACACAGTTCTATGAAAACAGATGGTGCTTGTGAACATTTTCTCTCACTGAAAGCAGATTTTAATAATTAGCTCAAAAACTGAAGTTAATATTTTTGAGTGTTGTACAAAAAAAAAGAAATCACATTAGTGGTGTGCATTTCATTACAAAAATGCTCTCTAAGCAGTTCATGTTCCTAAAATGTAAAAGAGGAAGTGACCTATATTAGAAAGTTCTTCACAGCTCTAGATAGAGTAAAAGGATTAGTATTTATGCCAAGGCTTAATCCTGTGAAAAGTTCTATCTTGATCGATATCACCTTTTCACTTCAGTTGGAAGCAGATCCACAGTAGCTATTAATCTGTTTCACAGTGGTTTATATCATAAACTTGAAGGGGTAATTGTTACCAAAATTTCTGCTGTGCCTCTGCACAGGACTGTGCTGCAGCTGAATGTATGGTGGCACTTAAACAATTACTTACTTGTGGATTCCGTCAACAGCACCAACAGAGCCCTTAAGTTATCGCTGAAAAAAAATTTAGGATGAAAACCTAAGAACCATGACAGGACAGGAGTGTTGGAACTAGATTGTCTCTAAGGTCCCTCCCAATGTAAAGCATTTTAAGGTTCTGTGACTAAAGTGTATGGATATGGAAATGTAGTTAGACCAGTTACACCAAGAGTTCCTTGATACATTTCTATAAATGGAGATTCCCAGCCTATAAACTCACCAGTTTTTCAGTAAGCCAGGCAGTCATCTTGTGTAACATTTTATGTTGTAGCAGCCCAAGGTGGTAAATCATCAATGAGGCTTGCTGTTGAGGTTAGGGCATGAAATGCAAGATTATGACTTGCATGTGAAGATGCAGTTTTTCAAATTTCAAGACAGTGTTCCCACAGGCAAACAAATATAAGCCAGTAACAATAGATTTTTCTTCTCCCCTTGAAATTGAAACACAGCCCTTGCCTTGAACAGGCAAAGGTAACTGGTTTGATCAATCCCGTAGCACCTATTGTGGTGGTGCTCTTTCAGAGCCAGCTCTGTGGCAGTTTAGAACTGGCATGTAGTTACAGAAGGAAAGTTTCCTGAGCCCAGTGCATTGTTTGATTGTGCACTTAGCATTGGTGGGTTAGTGCATGCTGGCTTTCAGAGAACAGCCAAGTCAGAATTGTTCTTTAATGTTCTTGCAGTGAGGAACTGAAATCCTATCACAATTCTGTGGGCATCCAGGCCCCTTTGAAATGTCAGTTGACAGACACATCCCTGGGGAGATGCCAGAAAAAGCTGTTGCTATCCTGAGTGGAATACAGGAAAATGTGTCAGAGCTGGCTGTAGATCTGTGAGGCACCAGTGAGTAGTGAACTGCTGTGTTGTGATCACAGCAATGAATGAGCTGACTGAAAGCCTGTGCAGGGAGATGAAGGGAATACAAATGGCATCATCAAGCAGCAGGCCAGAGATGACAGAGCTGTTCCTGAGCCAAGCAGGGCATGGAAAGCAGGCACAGGGTTGTTCCAGGGCAGGTGTAATGCTCCTGCTAGCCCAGGGGGCAGCCTGGGTTCCCCTGCACTCAGGTGTGTGGCCAGGCCCTGTTTCGCATGGTGGAACAGGCAGGACTGCCCACCCTGCCCGAGTGGCTCTGTGCCCTCACAGAAATGGCAGCGCTCTGGTACCTGCCTCAGTGGCTCCCTGCTCTTGGCCCAGGTGTTAGCAGGGAGCTGGGGCCTCAGGGAGAAAAGGAATGGGGTGCACTGAGCCACTGCTTTGTCTGATGAGAGGGCATGGATGTGGCTGCTGATATGTAGGGACTTCTGAGTGCTCAAATTGTGAAAGGAGGCATAATGGAGTTTGTTTGTAAGCTGTGTCCTAAAGTGTTAATTCTAAAATGCACTGAACTGATTCCTGGCAAGTAAATGGTTTTGTGATCAAATGGAGCAATCTTTGGCCAATATACAGGAGTATACAAATATTCAGACAATATAAATTCTTTTCAGATTTTAAGACAATCTGAAGGAAGAGTAGGATGGATTCTTGTTTTCTGAGGTATTCATGCTGGATTTGTCTCTCTCTGCTTAGTGATGTGCATTAAAAACAGTCCTCATGTTTTTGTGCAAGTTCTGGCTTACAGTACCTTGTATTATACAATTTTATGGTGTTGCACGTGTTCCTCTACTTCCAGCTACATCAGGGAGTTGGAAGTGTTACACAATGCTGTCACCTGATGGTAAGAAATGATGGTATTGGAGGCTTAGACTTGAAAAAGAAGGGGTTTTCTGTTTTATTTTTAGCTGGTCTTAATGGCACATCTGACTTTGTTTGGATTTATTTTGTTATGTTTCAGTAAAATGGAACACGGAAAATCATTGCTTTCCCAATATTCAGCTAGCAGCTTTACTGTTAGAAGAAGACTGTTGTTGAGATCCCTCAGCTGCATAATTGAACTTGTGTCCTCTGCATGGCCTCAGCTGCAGTTTTGGGTGTAATTGCCTTATCCAGGACCAAGAGATATTTAAACAAAAGATTTGGTATACATTCTGCAATTTTATACTGAGCAATTCAGGTAAATCTGGTTCTGTTAGTTACGACAAGCATAGGAGATGTCACTTCACCCACATGATTTGAACACTGATATTTTTTGAGGTGATTTACTAAACAGAGAACTTTATTTTTGTTGGCGAAGACCCCCAAACTATTAGAAAAACAGAGGGCACCTGTGCTGTGTGAGACACTTGTAATAAGAAGGAAAAAATCAATCTGGAACTTCACAAGAAGACACCAAAGCTGCACAGAGTGATCTGAAAGGTAGAAATGGTAAATTGTTTTCCAGAGAATGAAATAATTCCTTCCCTCTTTCCCTATAATGCCTTATTATTGGGAGCTGAGAAGTCAAGTTGCTCAGCTGTGTTAGGAAGAAAATATTGCATCTTTGAAAGTTTTGTTTTGTTTTTGCTTCTTTTTCTTGTTATTGGCCTGAACACCTCAGCTGCTTTGTAGTTTTACCTCTTGTGAACATCTGGAATAACTTATCCACTGCTCAGGACTTCAGATGAGGAAGGGAATGACATGTCCTGAATAATCACCTTATAAACCAGTGAGGATCTAGGCAGGTAGCTTTTGTTTAATGGAATTAATGGGCTTCTCTATTGAGACATGTAAGGCAAATCTTTCACAGGTACAAGCTGAAGATCTGATTGACTTGGGTTAATGCTGCTGAATTTGATCCCAGTGATTACAAGAGCCTCCAATGTGGTGGCCAAACCAGAAGAGGCTTTAACGTTTTTCAAGCAACTTTTACTGATCTGCACTGAATAGTAACATCCTTTGAAGGCAAAACAATTAGAATTATCTAGTCTTCTTCCAGATGCAGAGTTCTTCTGGATTCCTTTAAAAGGTCCAGGTATTAAATCTGGGGATTTGAGAAGGTGTGTGAGGCAGATACTGAATTAAAAAACTGTTTCCATCATCTGATTAAGTGTACTTGATGTTATGGTTGATTTGCCCATGATATTTCAAGTTCCTATTTCTGGTATTTTTCAAGTTACTGGAATTGCTTGGTGGGAGAAGTGGGCAGCAATTTCGCAGTTGCGCTTTGCAGAAAGCACTGTCAACTTTTTTCAGTTCAGAATGAAGACAAATGGCAGAGGTGGCAGACCTACAGGTTTGCTGGAGCTCACATTTTTCCCTGCAGTTCACATTTAGCCTGGTAACGCTCAGAAAAAACCACAGGTTACTGAACAGAGCCCTGTGGACCAGTACAGGGTGAAAAGCCTTTAATAAGGGGTGTGTGTAAATACCTGCAACTTAATTCCCATATGGCAGCATTATAATAAATATTTTTTCCCTAAAGTAAATCCTTGTATGTGTAGATCCTAGTCTGCTGTATTTTTAAAATATAGGGTTTATACTTTTCAGTTTAATTATTAAATTAAGACATTTATTTTATCTTTGCCTAGAAAAGTGTGGAATATCGCCTGTACCTTTTGGGAGCAGAAGCAAGCTGGAGAGCTGCAGGGGCTATCACCTTAGATTTCAGCAAAGATATGTGCTATGTCTTCATCAGAGATGTTAACAATTGAAAGGAGAGGAGTCTGTCACAGCAATTGGTGTTTGAGGTTATTATCAGACAAAGGCTCCTCTGGAAGGGTTGGCAGAGTGTGAAGGGAATGATTTTCCTAGTGACAATTAATCAAGTATCAGGACAAACTGCATCAAGGTAGGAATAGCTAATCCAGAGGTAGTCCTCTGCTTTCCAATCAAAAGTAACCTTAAAGAAACCTCTGCATTCCAAGTGTTTGTGCATTAAATCACTGATGGAAGTGTACTGTCCCCTTTAAAAATAGAGAGTGTGTGCTGACCCTCAGAGTGCTGAGCTCCCAGTGAGGGTACAAGTGACAGAGGAGCTTGTCCAGGGCACCAGGAAGGCGATTGCAATGCTTATTTCCAGCCTGGAGTGGCCATGCTCTTTTCAGGAGAGCTTTGGTCTACAGGGAAGCTGATCTTTGCTTTCCCTCGCAGGGATGGGGTGATTTAATCTGTTTTCTTGTGTGGAAATAATTGCCAACAGCTTTAGTGTATCCAGGTAGAGTTTGTATCACACTTACTGGAGGAGTTTAGGCTTAGGAGTTGTGTGAATTACAGTAGTGATTGTTTGTTCTCTGCTGCTTATAATAGCAAAAACTTCTGAGCAGTTTCAGTGAATATTGTTATTGAGTTTATAGATTCTTTATACAAAAGGTGAGGGGTGATTAAAATCTAACCTGCTCACATGTGAGTAGAAATTTGTTGAATTTAGCTAATGGGGCATGCTGTGTAAAAAGCTGTATCTCTAATTGCCTCTTAGTTGCAAAATGGCTGCATAGGAGAAGGGAATTCTTCAAGCCTTGTGAGGAAAGCATTCCTTTAATTGTTGAATAATTAAAGTTAATAATGTGTAGTTCATATGGCGACTTTGTGCCCCATTTGTGCAACTCCCATGTGGGAAATACTTACCACAGTATTTAATTTCTGGTGTTCTCAGTCAGATTAATTTGTTACGTAATTGGGTGTTCTGCATTTTCATGTAAACCAGGTGAATTAGGCATAAGTAGGGAGGGGGAGAGGAGGGTCTGTGGTGCTGTTGTCAGACACTGTTTGTGGCAATGGTATGAGGACCAGCTTACCCTCCTGTTTCCTTATGGTCAGTTCTAGACTTTGTTGCTTTCTAAACCTCTAACTGGCAGCTGTGGTCATTCCAAGAAGTGGGTTATTCCTGGTTTTAATGTGGTGGGAGGGAAGAGATCATCAAAGTTTGTTAAGAGAGGTAAAGATCTTGTATAGATGAGAATCAGAGTAGTGGGATGGCTTCCATGTGAGGAACAGCTGCTTGCCATCTCTTCAGCCTGGAAATGCAAGAATTGGGTGGAAGGCAAAGAGGGCAGAAGGATTGAAGAAATGATGAACTCATTTCTTCTTCAGGGATGTGGTAGCTGGAGTGCCACAAATGAAGCAGCAGGTCCTGGGTTTGAAACAAAAGAGATCCCACACTGTAGTTGATCTGTGTAACTGCTTGGAATGGAATTTTGAGATGAATCCCCATGAAATCTGAGTTATGGAGCTTTCAAATGGAGCTTGACTTTGTTCTGAGTAAGGTAGCAGAGCCACACTGTGGAGGATGAGGCTTTGAGTGCAGAGAATGAGTACCAAAACCAGCTGTGGGGCAGCACAAGACATCAGTAAGTATAAACCAAGCACAGGAAGCAGCAGTTGAGTTGTGCTGTGGTTGCCTTGCCACTTGGAGGGGATGTTTGACTTTTCAAATGGTGAACAATAATACTCTGGGAAAAGTTTCATTGTTATTCAGCAAGAGGAGCCTGTTGGTGCTGCCTCATTGAGGAGCTCTTGGACACCCTGGATGTGGGAGAGGGGAACATCAAGGTCACTACATCACATCATGAGGTTCTGAGAACTCATTGTGCAGAAGATCAAGCTTATGCTTGAGGAGAGAGGAGACCTGAGCCCTTTGTCCTAAAAGTTCTATAGACATGAAAAGCTGTCATGACATATTATTACTGAATAGAAACCTTTTGGCTGCTAAAAGCCACATTAAATTTGAATGTTATGACAAGTATGTAAGAGTTAAAATATTTCAAGGTCTAAACTCCAGTTTATCCAAGTATTCAATTCCTCAAACTCTGATAGAAGGATTGGCAATACAATCCTTCCTAGGAGTCACTGTGTAAATGAGTCTTTTTACCCAGTTCAATTATTCTCTCATGACCTTGCAGCATTGGGTACTGAGGGTGTCATGGGCAGCTTCTGCTTCCTTCAGTCTCTGCTCTGGCTCAGTCTGTGCAATGGGGAGTCACTTCTGGCTGAGCCCCAGCTGTAGCTCTTGGCTCCAGTGGAATCCAGCCCAGCAGAGTGTGCTGAGCCAGACAAGGGGGTAATGTCGCTAGCAGGAGTGAGCCAGAGATCCCTGGGATAGGAGGAGAATGGGAGTAAGGTTTTGTGTGACAAGGTAGAGGTGTCATGATGAAATTATGCTTATAGGCGATTTAACTTTTTAAAAAATTATCTCCAAGTTCATGAGACATGACATACTGGAGAGAGTGCTGGTAATTACAGTAAATAATCATTTTATGAGCACTTGTGTGATAGTAACCCTAATAAATTCTGTTTCTCCCACACTGAGGTCACCTTCTCCCTGTCTGTAACACATCTTATGGCAAAGTTTTCTTCAGCTGTGAAGTGCTAGAAAATACAGGAGTGATAGCACTGGAGAAGATGGAGTAGAAGTGCTTAGGAGGAAAAATAGATCAAGAATAGGTAGTGTTAAAGGGAAATAAATAGGATTATTACTGTACTCTATTGTTAAGGATTGCACGGAGAAAAGGGATGAGTAATATTTACAGAGCTGTTGAACTACAAAAGTTGGTTTGGTTTAATGTTCAACACAGTGAATGGTGGAGTCCATAGCTCCTTAACAAAGTTTCATGAGGAGCAGCTCACCAAAGGAAATGTGAATTAAGCTGAATTGTGCCTTGCCTGCTGAGTACACCTGAAAGGTAGAGAGGCTGGGGGTGTGGCAGGTCAGTAAAGTCAGGGACAGTTCAGACACTTGATTGCAAGTGGCATCTTTTTTCAGGTGTGTCCTGACAGAATCTAAGGCACTGCTGTTTTAAAGAAGAGTGTGAGATTGGCTGGAGCTGTGTAAAATAAAACCTTCCAAAGGACACAAACTGGAACTGCTCTGCTGTGCACTTGAATGCAAGCAGGAGTTTTTCCTCACTGGGGTTGTCACTGCGCTGCTTAGGCTTTATTTCATAAGGTACAGTCCTAATTTAAACTTTGACTTGCTGTTACAAAGTATAAATCAGAAGATGAAAAACCTCCTGCTATAGGTTTTTTAATAGAAAGTGACAGTTTAATTTGGCAGAGTACAACTGAAAGGATGCTTAAACCTGGTAGAGAGTGCCAGCATCAGCAGCTCCAGAGTAGCTGGAAATGAAAACAGAAAGATGAATAATTAACAGATAAGCTGGAGTTCCTCAGATACTTTGCAATTACTTAAGAAAAGTTTACTTCTCCATTAAATCCTGGAGATCTATTTCTGTAGTAAACCTGGTTCTGCTTAATGAAAAATAGTGAATCTGTGTTACTGGTGCTCAACAGTGAAAGTTTGGGGTTTGTTGTTTCTATTTATTTAATGAGAAAGTACTTTTGGAGGGAAGCCCATTTTTTGACCAATAGGTAATTTCTTGCTGTCATATTGGTGTATCTTTCCCAAAATACAGCAGCCTTTGAAACTAAATTAATTTAGGTTTGTTGTGTTCCTTGAGGTCCAAGAACCTTCGGTGTTTAGGTGCAGTGAGGAATTAATGATCAATTGTGGCCCTCTTGGCAAGGCATTCCAAACCAGGGTGCAGCTTTATGTAACAAGGAGCTGTTAAACACCAGAGTTACTCCATGTGCTTATGGAAAATGGCATTGAGGGAATGATCATCATGCTAATGGCACAGGAAATACTCCTTTTTTAGTATTTCTACCATCTATTTTACTAGCTGTGAAACAGCTTCATGAGGTGGGATATGGTTCAGCCAGATGGTGGAATCAAAAGAGCCAGTTTGTCCTGCAGGGAAATGACTCTGCAGAGTCCTTGCTTTGCAAGTTTTTTTATTTCAGCCTACAGGAGGCTTTGTGAACCCAGATGGGGATTTCAGTTGAGAAATTTGTTTAGAGCATTTTGTTGGTGAAATCTAGGCAGTTTTGCTTTGAGAAAAAAAATTAATGCCAGCAAGTTTGTCTTGTCTTCCCCCCACCCCTTGTGCCACCTTACCAAGTAGGATGACAGCCTGCTTTTGTTCCAGTTTCCTCTTCATAATATTCTAATTTGGGAAATGTTTCTTATTTGATGAAGATATGTACTTTTTATAGGAAACCAATTTAACTTGGGTTCTGCTGCTCTGATTTCCAGTGTTAAGTGTATTTGTAACAGCAGTGACCAAAGTGAAGAGAAAAAGTGATGCCAGTTTTTGTGTTTTATGCACAACTGGTTAATATTTTTTGCATTAAAATCCTGCCTTTGATGTTTACCATACTGCCTTCCGTCTCCCTTATGTATCAGCATGTTCAGATATTCCCATTTTATACCTGCTCTGAATCTTTCACAAAGGATTTGCTTCCCAACATCTTTAAAAAAGAGAGCACCCTGTCTCTTAGTGCATGTAGCTTTTTGGTATTGGTGATTTTTGTGTAAAAGCACAGTAGAGTCAAATTGCTCCATCACTTTTAAGGGTAAGGAATATTGCAGGAGCAGTTCCAGCAGGATTTTTCTCCCAAGGGAAGAACAGAAGTAACTGAGGTCTCAGCCATCCTGATGATGACATCTCTGGTTTCCCTCTGCCATGACTGGTGTCATCAGTGAGGCAGGGTCAGGAGGTGCTCTAGTGAAGTGTTGGGAGATCGGCAGTAGCAACAGGTGCTGTCACTCGGTGATTATCCTGAGGCATAAAGTCAAAGGACAAATGAAAACAAACAAAACCAAGCAAACAGCCTCCAGGTATATGTATCTATCAGCAAGTCAAAGCAGCGCAATTGTAAACTAAGGGAAGGCATTATTTGGCTTCTGACATAGTGTGAAGGGTATGTTTTAGCATGTGGAATTACTCAAGTGTGATACATTGTATTTTCCTGTTGTAATGCTGCTTAATACCATAATGAAAGGAAACTAGAGAACTGAAATGCTTTTGGGCTCAACATAATGAAGCAGACAAATGTTCTTTTTCTTTTCTTTAAATGTCAGATTTGGTTCTCATTATTTTAAGAACCTCTGTTAAGAAGCAATTGGTCAGGCACAATTTTCAGCAAGCATTTGGTCCACAAGCCTTAGCTTCTCAAATGCTAATCCCAACTGTGTTTTATTACCATTCCTATTAATGCAACAAGTATCATGGTGTCACTTTTCTTATTTCTGCTATCAGGGAAAAGGTTACTGACCAAGTACAGCTCTTGCTGCTTGCATTTTGTGACTGTTCTCAGCTTTAACCTTGAGACTACATTGGTAACATGGCTTAGAGATAAAGCTGACTTTATTACTGGAGTAAGAAATTCAAGTTTGGGGCTGGGGAATTTGATGTGTTTTTTTAGAAAGACTAAGAGCTTTGCATTACTGAAAAACTACTTATTGTGTTTGGCCAGTTAAAAAGGATCTGTTCTATTGCTTTAAGAAGTTCCTTTGTAGCATGTTTGCACTAGAGATGGTGATTTTGAAAGGAGGGGTGTACAACTCCAAAATCCTGTAGGAAATCCTGTTAAACTTTATCAAGTACTTGATCAAGTTGAGGCTAATCCCAAGTCACAATGTTTGCTTTTCCTATCCTGGAATTTGTAAGCAAATTGTGGTTTTCAAGGTAACATCTACAACTTGAGTAGATGGAGGAAAATCAAGAAGTTAAATTGATTGGAAGGAGTCTTGTGTGGAAATGCATAGATATTAAGATACAGATCAGAAAACATAGTAAAAAAATAGAATTGGTGTCACCGATTAAGTGAGTTTTGACGGAATATTCAGTGTCTTATAAAACAGATTCTAGCAGGGTTTTGGAGATGAGTTATTGCTTTTCACCTGTGCTTAGTATTGAAAAATAGAATATCCATGTTATGTGAAATTAAAGCAGCTTACTAGCAAATACCAGGAGTTTGTTTTTGATGATAGTTCATGGTACCTTCATCATTTCTTTCTGTGTAGTGTGGTGGATGTGCTGTATCTCCCTTGAGGAGTCAGTCTGTAGTGTGGTGTAGTGAACCCATCTGTTGGTCTGTCTGAAAGCTGGATAATGGGGTGAGTAACAGAATGGCATCTGCTGGGAGTTACTGAGGCGCTGTCCCTTCGAGAATGACCCAAATGTGACTCTCATTCCTTCTAAAAAAGTCTTTCACAGCCTTGTTATTGGTAGAGGTAGTGCTCTTTAGCTGTCCATTGTCACTAAGTGTCTTTTTTGTTAACTGAAGCCTCATGCCTGCATTTGAATCTTATCTAAACCCTTCACCCGAGAAACGAGGCAAGAGGGTTTGTTTTCTGAATGGAAGGATTCAAAAACAATCAGTGTGTTGTTTCTTGTAACTTGCTGAGTAGCTTGAGTTGTTTCTTGAGGGGATAAATATTTTTTTCATTTTCTTCGTGTGTAAGTTGTCCTTTAAGGGAAAAGCAGAATACAATCCATCTGCAAGAATTTGAAGCAATTTTGTGAGTTTGGTTAATTTGCTGTCCAACAAGAATTTCTTTGTCCAGCTTGTCAGTGGGGGAGCAGGATACAATCTGGGAAACCTTGATAACACACGGCAAAGAGCTTTTAGTGTGTCTGATCTGTCATGCAAATATAAACAAATGCTGCTGCATAAAGCAGAAATGTATGGCAGGGAGGTGGGAAACTCTCCCCCAAAACAAGAGAATGAGCAAAAGGGCTGTGTTTAGCTCCACTGTCCTTTTAAGCTGTCTGAGAATGTTGTGCAAAAGAGCAGCAGTCATTCCTCAACTGAAATAGTAAGTGTACCATGTGCCAAGTAAACATTGAATGGGTGCCAGGAGCTTCCAACAGCAGCCCCAGGTTTACACCTGGTGAGACTGAACTCAACAAGGATCTCATGAAGCTGCTCAGGGAAATGTTGAGGCAGGTATGATGCTCAGCAATTTGTGAGCGTGGATCTTACAAAGCCAAGGGTGTATCTCCTTATTCCAGATGACACTGAGGCAGCTGGGTAATGCTCACCAAACCAAATCAATTCACTTCAGAGGGCTTGGAGGGAAAGGCGTTTTGTCTGTCGGTTGTTTGGAAATGCAGCTGGAAAGCACTAGACTGGCAGTTTTTTCAGAATCAGACATTGCATTTGTGCTTGAGAGAAGATTAGTTTGGGGCTTCCTTTTTGCTTTAGGGAGAAAAATCCTTCAGTGTGTAGCAAGTTGCTGAACAAATACTGAAACATTGCAAAATGGAATTGACATGCAGGTGTTGTGGCATAAGGAAATGTAATGCAGCTGTACCTTTTGGTATGAGGAATAGAAAAAGAAGGTTATGTTGGTTGTAGGAGCAGAATTCCACCCTTTCTAGGAATGACCTGAAAAACGTGAAATTTCTGTAGCAGGCTTCATCAGTATGTAATCAAAATGCAGAATTTGCCTCAAGTTCAGGACTTGTGGTTTTGATACAGGAGCTTCCCTCAGCAGCTGACAGAGTAAATAGAGAAGTGCCTGCTGGTCTGTGTGCCACAGATGGGAGCCTTTTGTTCAAATTCAGGAAACCAATGCAGAAATTGCTTTCTGGATGTCACTGCACCACTGTGTTTATCAGCAGACAAACACACCAGTCAGTGTGTGTAAATAGCCACTAATAATATGTGCTCCCAAAGGAAATGTTTTCAGTGGCTTCAGCATATTTTTTCAGGTGTGAAAGAGAAGATGGGTGGAAACAAGCTTTAAATAGCAGCCAGTGTGTGCATTTCCTGTCTTTCTCTCTCTTTTAATACCGAGTTCTTCTGTTAGGAGATTAATACATGGATCATCTCTCCATATCTCTCCAAGCACCTATCCTGCCTCCCACTGAAATACACATTAAGCTCATCTATTGTGAAATAAATCCCCAGAAATCTCTCCAAGATAGACTTACAGGTGTAATGGATTGAATTAAAATTGAGTGACATAAGTTTAAAAAATACTTGGTAAAAACAGTTAATCCTGATGAAAGGTATAAATACCTTGCCTGAAGCAGAGATAATGTTGGACTGAAAATAATGTTACACATTTTAATCACTTTTACTGCAACCATTTTTATCTATGAAATAAGCGGTCTTGGAAGCTCTTTTCAAGTAAAAGAAGGCTTGAATGGTATTGTAGTTGTGAAATCTGCTCAGTTTGGAACCTGGGAAGTGTGTAATGGTCTGTTCTCTTTCCTTCTCTGTGTAAATGCAGTTGAAGAATTACTTTCAGTACCACTTTAGACAAGTTCTCAGAAATTCTAAGCTTAGCAGTGAGCTTCTTTGTTGTCACAGTAGCGCAGAGGAAATAATGTAATATTTACTGGAGAGCCATTCAACTTTGAGCAGGGGATCCCAGCATTAGGTACCATTGGGCCTGCTTGTTCCTGATTACAACAGGGAGGTGGTACCTAACCAAAATTGAAATCACTGCAGCAATTGTTGTCATAGGTTTTGCAGCCCATTCAGTGTCTTGTAGCTGCAGCTCACTCCCAGCTGTCCCAAGGCCATTGCACAGCATTCCAGCACCCTCTCTAATGAGGCTTCCTGTGTCCCAGTCTGGGGCTCTGGCCAGGGACCGGCCCCTGGTGTGGAGCACGGGGGTCACTGGGATGGGGGAGCAGCCTCTGTTACTGCTTGCTGTGCTGCTGTCACATCTGCACTGGCCTGTTCTTGTGAGGGAGCTGGCAGGGGAGTGATGCTCCTGAAAAGGAGCTAAGCCTCTTGGAAATGGAAAGCCTTTGGGAGTTATTTTCAGGTGACTGTAATGTTTTCTTTTCTCAGCCTTCCATGGAGTCCAATTAGCCTTGTCTGTGCCATTTCAAGTCATGTGCTGGAGGTATTAAATACCCAGGTGGAGAGGTAGATAAAATAATAGGGCACTGTTGGGGACAACTTGTATAAAAAATCCTTTCCTTAGTATTTTTTCCTCCTGGGAAGCTGGGAGGCCTTGGAAACAAAATGTGGGCAGTGATTATCTGTTGCTGTGGAAGGCAGCCAGGTGGATCTGTGATTGGTCTCATGTGGATGTTAGGAATTCATGGCCAATCTCAGCACAGCTGGCTCAGGCTCTGTCTGAGCCACAAACCTTTGTTATTCATTCCATGCTGTTCTTAGCTTAGCCAGCCTTCTGAGGTGAAACCTTTTCTTCTATTCTTCTAGTGTAGTTTTAATGTAATATATATCATAAAATAATAAATGAAGCCTTCTGAAATACGGAGTCAGATCCTCGTCTCTTCCTTCAACATGAGACCCCTGTGAACACGGTCACAGGGCACCAAGTACATTTTGACCCAACTTTAGCTGTATCCTAGGTGCTTAATTCAAAACTCAGCCACAGGTATAATTGTAAAGAAGTTTAATCTGTAGCTGGAAACAGTGAGGTACTTGAATGGGCAACAGGAGTATGAAACGTTTTCCTTTATCAATGCAAACTTTGTGCAGCTACACTACTTCTATTTCTACTTCTTCCCCACCAAGTTTTAGAATATTGCTGAATTGATGGCAGAAAAAAAGCTACAGCCACATCCTTACAGAAAACCTGTTGTGTCCATGGGTAGGTTCAGACTTCCCACTTGGTTTAGCATGAAGCAGATTTCTAGATATAAAAAGCCCTATACCTGTGCCCTTGGCATACATCATGTTGTGGCCTGGCCTTCTTGGTCATGATTTTCTTCAGTAGTGTCTGTAAACAGTTTTGGGACCCAGATTAAGTAAATGGTGTTAAATCAGGATATGTCTCACCTCTGCAGTCTCTCAGAACAGACCTACTCTTCATGGGAAATTCATAGCTTGATCATATGTTAAGCACAAAATGTGGTGGTTTTTTTGTTTTATTTTTAACTCCTTCTAGCATAAGCGTGTTTTCAGGTAATACTGATTTTCTTTTCTTTTTCTTACATAGAGTGCACAGCTACCAAAGTGTCTTCTCATTTAATGCACTGCACAAATAAACACTTCAAGAGCTGAAGTGTAATATTTCAGGGGTTTTTACCTGCACACATTGCATTGTGAAGGTGCTGTCCCTTGTCAGCCTGCCAAGCAAAGAGGAAACTGCCTCTGAAGCAGAGTCCCTGGGAAGAAGCTTTGACATTGTGTCTGTCACCTGGTGTTAATTGTCTTGTGGCAAATGCTGTTTCTAGTAGTGTTAAACACTTTAGGTGAACTGATTGTCAAGAAACAAGACAATTATCATCATTTGCCTTGTGCTTTACCTTTGGGGAAATATCTTATTGACAGGATTTATCTGTTTAAGGTCGGTGGTGAAGTGTGAGTTCAGCGTTGCTCTCCTTGGGCATTCTGAGCTGTGCTTACACTGACACTGAACTCCCATCTCCATCTTCCTGGTGCCACTAATGGTTTAGATATTATCTCTGAATGACATCTTCAGGAGGTCTCACAGGTAAGGAAATGGGACTGATGTCCTGGGATAACTTGTCCAATCTTTGGCAGTGTTTTAGTACCTCACTTCAGCCTAACTCATTGCCCTCCTCCCTGGGAGACCCTTACACACTGCAGTCCATGGGATCTCTGTGTGCTGAGGGGGAAGGGATGGGAGATGCTTGCTAGTGGTGCTTCAGTCAGCGTTTTACTGCCGTTCCAAACTGCCTTTTCTCCAAGCTGTGCATTGCAGACAGCACTAAATGACAGGTGTCAGTCGTTTTTTTTTGTTTTAAAGCACCAAGCTACATAACACCTAGTGCCTCAGGAGGGAAGCCCTGTTATGGTTTTGCTGTAAGAGAAAATCATTCCCCTCTTGTTAGTCTGTCTTTGTTAATAGTTCAGTGAGACACTGCACCTCACTTGAGACAAGGAAAGCAGCAGTGGACATGGCAGAGCAAGCCAAGTCAGCACTTTGCTCATCTCATGTGCATTCATTATAAAATCAATACAAATGTAAGTGCTGTGGAACAAGGGTGAAGCAATCTGAGTGTAGTTCTTCTGCATTTCAGTTTTAATGACAACCTTTTTGCTGCAGCTGTAATATAGGTTCATCCCAAAATAGACACCTAGAATAGCCATTTTTATAGAAATAATTTCACCCAGAGGAAGGAGAGAGTTTAAATTACCTACTATGCAGAGCTCACAACAGAGTAAATGCTGACTCTACTATAAAATGCTAGGTAACTTTAGTGAGTATAATGAGCAGGATTTATTTAAGGACAATGAAAGGCAAATATTAACCTTAAAAAATGGGGTGTCAAAAAGATGGGATTTAACATGGAACTGAAATGGTAAAATGCTGATTTTCTTTTCTGCTATTCCAGTCCTGAAGGAAAAAGGGATTCATTACTAAGTTTTGAGCTTTTGTCAACTCAGTAGCCTTTGAACTAAAGAGAACTACAGTGCTTAGGTAAGTTCAACACACTAATGGAGTTTGTCCCTTCCACTTGAAAATGTCTAGCCTGTAGTCTACTTGGATGTTCTTTCTCTTCTTGTATTATCAGAGGTCCTGGGAGATTTCTCATTTATTTGATTTATGATAGCATAATGAGCAGTCTAATTGACACTGAATAAACTGAGTGATAATGAAATAGCTCTGCTGACTTGATGAAGGCAAAAAATTTACATAAAAAATTAAAAACATTAGTACTTTCTCCTGTTGTTGGCCTTATCTCTTAAATATCAGAAACCACACTTTCTTAGCTTTATCTGCTAGCAAAAGCATCATGCTCTCTGTTCTCCTGGAAATCCAGGGCAGTGAAATCCTGTGTCACATAACTTCCTAGAGAAAAGGCCTTTGTTTGTAACAAAATGCCAGCAACTGTTTGTGTTCATTTGCAGTCAGTTCAGGTGCCTGCAGAATTTTGATGGAGTCCATTCATTCAAAAAGCAAGGGCTTCTCACAGTTTATGCCAAGGACTTCTGGATAATTAATTGTAATGGACACTGTAAAGCTGAAAGCACTTTATTTGTACTGCCATGAGCAGTTTGGGGTAGGATGAAAATAGTTTTTCTTCTCATGCATGATTTGGGGAGTGAGAGGACGGCTGGCTAGCACGTCAATGAGATGGGCTTCTGCCTTCAGTGGAGCAAGAGGCTTCCCCCATAAAGCCACTGGTATTTAATTGTGCAGAGGCATTACCAAAGTGCTTAATCCAAACACTTACTGGCATAATTGGTAAAATGAGGTCTGGAGTTTGGCTGCAGCCAGTACCAAGACAGGGTTCTTGAGTTGGAGTTTAGGCTAGAATTTCCTAAACTGAAGTTGTGCGCTGCAGGAGTGGGGCACAGCCTTTTTTTTCAAGGTTGTGTTTTTAAGGCAGAAAACAGAGTATCTGTTGAAATTGGTTGAGGATGTTACATCGTGTCAAGACTTGGTTTATCCTTCTGCTCTTTTGGTGCTTGTAATAATGGGCAGGTTGCTTTTCTTCCCTCCTGTGTCATTACCATGGCATGTGTTGCCTGAGCTACTTTCAGCCAGAAATGTCAGAGAGCAACTGATCAGTCATTTCATCTTATTTACAGGCAGGCAGGATTTACAGTGGTTTTTACCTTCTGTAGAACTTTTGTGATTCTGATGCAGCAAGAGCTTTTTCAAACATGTGCTGCAGTAAGAGTTCTCTTGTAATGCAGCGCATTGGAAGACAACACAAATCCAGAAACATCCCATGTAAGCAAAGTTCCCTAAGTGGACTTTGTTTGCAAATGCAGGGCTGGAGATGAACAGCATGACTGCAGAAATGTTCTTTATACAGGCCATGGTAGCCAAATTTGTATGCTGCATTGACTGCAGAATATCTGAGGAGACTGTATCCCTCTGAAATAAGTAAAATATCAGTGAAGTAGTATAAAAGTAGAAATGAAAGTTCCATCTGTCTTAACCGTACTCATTGACAAATTAACTGATGTTTCTTTGTTCTCAGAAGATAGTTTTTTGTTTTTACTTTTTTTAAACCTTCCCTTAGACCTGTGAAGTGTTGTGGGAATGCAGATTTTTTTAAGCAAGTTGAGGGTAGGTGCACTGCCAAGGCCTGTGTAACCTGAGGCTGCGGTCACAGTAGCAGCCCCAGATGCAAGCAGTCAGCCTGAGCCCCAGGCTGAGGGGGAACAAGCAGTGTGAGACCCCAGTCACGGTGTTTTCCAGAAGCTGCTGTGCTGACAGCAGCATGGCCATGTGTCCTCAAAGCAAGGCAGATAGCAGCAAGGCAAAGCTGGTCCTGGGGAGGGACAGAGGCCCAGCTTCTACAGCTGCTGGTCACTGCAGAGGCCTTGGTGGTGCACACCATCTTTCTCCAAAGGCCATTTTGGCAGGGGATTCAAATGGTTCCAACACCAGGTACTCCAAAATTCTGTAGCCTTCATTTGCACGTCTTACTGTGTGTGCTCCTTCAAGATGGAAAAAAGCTAGAAAGGTATTGATAGTGCACTGCATGAGCCTTGCAGTGTCAGTTTAAAGAGGAAATTTGTTGCTGTTTGCACTGGTCAGGCTGGTGCTGAAGGAATGGGGCAGGGCTGATCTGTGTCAGGAGAGGAACAGTTAATCCATGTGGCTGCAGGGAGAGCTTCCTGTGGAGCAAATGGAGCAGCTGCACGTGGGGATGCTGCAGAGCTCTGCAGGATGAGCCCTGGTTCTAACAGAGATTGTTCTAGCAAGGCTTAGTGTCTCTGAGGGCGTCCTTTGACACAGAGGCCTCTCTGTAATAATGATGCTTGCTCATGGACAAGTGTGACATCATTAACACAATTGTTAATGGTTTTTTGTTGTATGTCTGAGTTTGTCAGCCTGAGGGAGCCTGTGTGACCAAAGAGCTGTCTGTGGAACAGCTGCAGGCTCCACACCTGCACCTCCACTGGAAATAGTCTGGGAGCTTCTGCCTTAATGAAACTTGAAACCACACAGCTAGAAAAGGTTATCCTGTCACTTCTACTAAATTGGCTGCTGGGTTATTATTTTACTCTGCTTTTCTTTAGTGCCTGGACAATTCTGATCTGCCACCACCTCTTCAGCTCAGTTCTGCCCAATTTTGCCTTAATGGAAGATGAAGTTGAAATGGTACTTCTAATTTCTTTTAAGTTCATTCTTGTGGCAAACACTGTCTTCTGAGTAAGTTTTTTGGTGTGATGTTAAAATAATAATTACTAGTCCTTAAATAAAAACCAGTCTTTAAAACAACAATAGTAGAGTAATAACAAAGATGATTCCTGCAGTCAAGGACTCACTTGCCCTTGGGTGCTGTATGACAGTGCCAGGATGTAGTGCCTCAAGCTTTCCTTTCTGTGCAAGTGTGATTGTGGCATTCCATTCATATTGGTTTGTGATAGAATCAACACAGCACAGCTTGAAACAAACACTGAGGAAATGTGATTTGTGGATGCATTGAAGCAACTGAATAATTTGGTCTGCCCCAAAGCTAAAGTAAGACTAGAAATATTTTTCCAACCAGGGGAATGTTATAAAAAGCTGTCAGCCCAGTGTACAGTCTAGTTATCTTGTGTTATTGCATCTTGCAAGTGTAATCAAAACCCATCATCACAGATGATCACCTTTTGCTGATTTTACATGTAAGGAACAATTTGCCCCAGGTCAGTTATGGTCATTATTAAATGTAAGTAACTGGCGCTAATATTTACATTTTTATCAGCAATAAAGGCCTTTGACTGTAGGAGTAAGTGTTCTTTGGACTAGATATTGAAAATCAGAAATTATCTCTCAAGTAATTTATTAGCACACTGTAAATTTCTAACCATACAGTGCAGATCTTATTTCTGAGGAGTGCAATTTGTTGAGTGATTTCTAGGGCTGACAGCACTAAGTTCAGCAAGTGCATTAAGTGCTGCAACTTCCTTTTGAGAAAAAAAAAAGTGCTTTATGTTATCAGAGAGTCATCAAACGTGTAATCATGAACCTGTCTGTTGCTGTTAGCTAATCAGACTGGTTGTTCCATGGATAATATGTTCAGGTAGTGTTTTAGTACATTGCCTCTTTTATTGCTTTTCTAACTCAGTAACCATCTTTTCCTTGGTGACTCACCAACAGGGTACATAAAAAGTCCCTTAAGAATATGTCAATCTTTGAAGTGAGAGCATGTCCCCCTCTTTCACTGTGGAAATCCATTTAGAAATTCAATTTCATTGTTAATGAACAGAATAAAAAGGAAAACTCTTGAATGAGGAGAAGAATTATGGTCAAGGTCAAAATTAGTACTCAAAGCTGTCAGCAGCCCCAAAGACATGAGATTGGCATCAACACTTCTGCTATTGCCAGTTCCCATTGAGTTTCTTTGTAATTCCTGTCCCGTGGTATTGCCCTGGCTTTCAGTTGTTGAGCTACTCCTGGAAAGCTGAATGCATCCAGCAGACAGTCAAATGAAAGACTGGGCCAGGCAGAGTGTGCTGCAGCAATTGGCTCATTTCCTTTCTTACAGGAAAGTGTTGGGACAATCTAATGGAAAATGGAGACCTGGGTGGTGAGCAGTGAGATAAACTACAAACAAAAGGTGCTGTGCTATAAACTATTCCCTTCCCTCTGTTATCTCCCCCACCTTCTTGCTTGTCCCCTCTCCTGTGACAGGGACAAAGATGGAAATGAAAGTCAAGTGCCAGCCTTTGACTGCCTTACTGAATGAAAAGGATTCTGAGTGCTTGAGGTGAAGGAAGCCAGCAGGAGAATGAAGGGTGTCATGGAAAAATAACAGTGCTGCTGTGTTTGTTCTGAAAGCCTTTACTTAATAACTAAGTTATTAGTGCAATTGTGTCCATATTAAAAACAAGTCATTTTATTGACATTTGATTAGCAAATCAGCTTTATTAGGACTGGGAATAATTGTCCCAGGTTATTTATTTCAGTTTAATAGTACAACAGCACACGTACCTGCAGTGTGTGTTCTCATTGTTAAAGGCTCTTTGTACAAATATTTAAATACTTAATAATTGGGGGCTTGACATTTATTAGAGTGTAGGCTTGGGGAGGACTAAATAATGCTTTTTAATGTAACTTGACAGCATTAAAATGCAAGTTGTACTAATTCCATTATTGTAGTGCCATAATGCAAAATTATAGAGAGCTGCAACTTGGATTTATAATTTACTTCCACCTTCCGAGTCTTTAATGTATTATGGTTGCATTTGCTCAAATATATGGAAAAAAACAAGGGATCTTGAATCTTACTATGTTTTTTTCCCCTTCCCAATAAAGGGCAAACAGATCTGAGTTCATTTACCTAGCAACATCCAAGTGTCTGTGCTTAGAAATAGAGTTAGTGCTAGATGAGCCTGACAGGTGGATAGTCACAGAGATTGTTCATTCTGGAAAAACTCAGAGCAGAATGCCAGAAACTGAAATTCAGGATAAAATGCTTCTGCATGTTTTCTGCTTTTCTGTTCCCAGACAGGATAGTGGGCTGATGCAGAGTTCCTAAAGAATCTTCCATGCCCACATCAGGAGATGCAGATAAAAGCATGTCAGGGTATTTGTGCTATTTTTTTCCAGTTAAATTGAGAGATGGACTTCTCTTAGCCTGCTGCTCTGTGGAAGAGCACATATTGACAAATGACACACTTGTAATGCTTTCTGACAATAGCAGTGCTTCCTGCCAATTTCTGCTGCCAAGAATAATGACTGTCTGCTACAGCAAACAACTCATGGATGTCTCCAAATGACCTTTGAGCAACTGCTGTCAACATGAACTCCTCTGCAGCCTTTCCACCTTCCCTGGGAATTGCTGGTGTTGCATCTGGAGTGTGTGAAGGTAAGGGACAGAAGCACAGCTGGATCTGTGTGAGTCTGGATGGCATTGCCACTGGTCTGGTTCTGCATCTTGTGATGAACACTCGAGGTTACAGTGACAGATGATCTCTGGGAATGGGGAAAGGCGCTTGCCTGTGTGCAAGTTTGTCACATGAAGGGGATAAAAACCACACAGGAGTTGTTCTGATGTGTGCAAGGGGCAGGGAATGAGCTTTAGAAGCCACTGGATCACATGAAGGTCATGTTGTTCAGGTTCCTTAGAAAACAACTATAAGCATGCAGCTTCCTAGAAATCACAAGGCAAAAATAAGCTACAGGAGGTGAAGCTGGAACTGGGGAGTTGAAGTTCCTGATCAATGACAGATTTCCTGTGGGACCAATTAATCCTCAGTTAATTGTGTAAACCAGTTGAGTAAAACATGGCTTCTTGTAAGAGAATTATTGCTTCTTGGTCATGGCAGTTTTCTGTCATCTGTGCGGTGTGACCCCATCTGGTTCCCAGGCAGCTCTCTTTAGCTTCCAGCCCAAAATGCCAAGACAGTACAAATATTTGAGAAGAAGGAATAAGATCCCTTGGATTTGAAAGAACACAAACATCTCATCCTATTGTTTAGAGAGCTGCTCTCTTGAGGCTCATGTCAGAGGACTACTCTTTAAAGATATTTATATGTGTAACATATATTTAAGAATAAGTGTGAAGAAGAGGTTGCATAACGTAGCTTGGGCTGCTCTGAACATCGCTCTTGGAGGTTATTTTTCTTACAAAGCTGAGAAATTCTTCTTCTTTTTGGCAGAGAGAAGAAAACAGAGCTGGACCAGTGGACGGAGAAGATGGGGATTACAGTATCAGAACCAGAACTCGTGGAACACCAGTTTGCCAACTTGCCACCAGCGCCTCAGACTCAGGTTTGCATCCTGGCTTTTTATGCTCCAGCGTCAGAACCTCTCTGTTCTGGAACACACTTCCCACCCCCCAGCACAGGGCCTCAGTAATTCACAAATATGTTCTCCATCTCAACTGTGACCCTCTGTATGGAACTGTGTGATAGAACTGAATCCTTATAGCTCTGCTTGCTTCATGGGAGTTGTTCAAACACTTCTGCTCTTGTAATGTGAGGCAGCTGTTGGGAACAGAAATCTCATTCCTAAACACTGAAATTTAACAGCATTTTAGTAATTAAAAGGCAGCATTTTTGGTGCTTAATTTTAGCCTGGTGTTGCTATGGAAAATAAAGAGCTGTGCTTTCCCTTGCCCCCTGGTTCCCAAAGAGAAAATTGAAAGCATTTGATATTCTTCCTCTCTGCAACATAAAGCAAAAAAATTCCCAAATAAAATGGCTTTTAGTATTGTGGTACACAATATAAGAAAGCACACTGTAAATTAATTATTCTCTACAGACTACATTATTATGAGATTTAGATAAGCTTTGACCTTTGCTGCATCCATTTGCATAATGCAGCACACAGTACTGTGCCATTGTGGATTTTTCATCATTGCCTTGTGCTGCTACTGATACTGAAATGTGTTCACTTCAAATACTCCATTGTGTGAATTTTAATTGCCAATACTCTTCATGTTAATTGTTGGACTAAAGCAGTGCTGAGTACAATTTCTCTCTTAATACCCACTGGCTTCCAGTATCTGAAAGACAAGCAGGACTGGAGTTGGATATTGAGAGCACAGGATATTGATCATTAGAAGTCCATACAAATATTATGCTTAACTGGGGAAATTCCTGTGGAATAAAACATTGGCCCTAATTTTCACTGATTTCACTAAAGCTTTTTTTTTTTTTTCCAAATCCTAAAGAGGAGCACAGTTATGCTTTCAGGAATTAATCTCCTTGTTATGTACATGACTGACTTTGGAAGAGGTGGGTTAAATGATGAAGCTATTAATCAGCATGTGCAGGCAAAATGAAAACAGTTAAGAAATATTCTTTATTAGTAGGATATCTTAAATACAGGTAGCGAAATGGTGTGCTGGGCTGGCTGCTTGGCAAACAACCAGAATGGACAGATGGTTTTTCATGATCTGTTATATGGAAATATAAGGTTTGTAACAGTGTGCTTTATATTGATGCTTATTGATTTGTGAGAGAGCAATTTTCAGGCTGCTTGTTCAGCAAACACTCTACGTCTTCCTTTGCATCTGCAGAACAGCTGCTTAAGCTAGGATTGCCAGTGTTTTATTTCTGGGAAGCTGCAGGCTGTCCTAATGTCTTCCCAAAGCCAAAGAAATGAGTATAAAGTAGGATTTTGGGGCTGTGATCCAGGGTTTATTGTCTATGAGCTTTTTTTTTTGCTGTGTAAAATCTTGCTCCATACTCACTCTATTCCTGCTAATATACGATGTCAACAATTAGGACAGAAAAAAAAGTTTCTCTTTGTAACCATTTACAAATGGTGGGGGGTACATTGAGTTTAGGTAGTCATGCAACCAGTGTGTTTGCTGAAAAGGATCATTGTAAACAATAAGGCCATGGTATAAAATCCTAATAGCCAATAGTTGGTTACTCAGGTGGTTACTCTGGAGAAGGGAGGCGGAGGATTTCACATCTACAGGACATAAAAATTAGAAGTTGTTAATTACCATGTCTGTTTCAAAGCCTCAGCTTGGAAGTTGCACTAGGTAAGGTGCAGAGTTCAGATCTTTTAGGTAATCAATATTTCTTTAATTTCTCATGTGCCAATAATACTGGTGTTTTTGTCCAATCATGCCACCCCTTGCTGTTGACTTCACTCCTTTTGATAGCTATTGGAAGCACAAACCCACCTCACAAGCTGTGAGAGAACCTGTGGGACAGTCCCGTGGTTGCCTCACGTTTATGGTATTTATAGGGGCCAGAGAGAACTCGGGATGAATCTCTCTGAAGCACACACAGGTATCCCGTGTGTAGGGCAATGCCCCTTCTTATACAATATTTTTCACTTTGGCAACTTCATCCTGGTGTTAATTCCGTGAGAGGTACTGAAGATGAAGAGGAATATTTTTGATCCTTACCCCTGCCTGCACCACCTCACCTGCCTTCTGCTGCTCCCCTTTGCTTTCTAATCAGATGGAATCACTGAGATAGAAAAGATGGCTTGATTTCATTTCCTTCATTAAAATGTCTTGGGGATCTTTAAAATCCACTTTGCACTTTTATCTTTGGCTGAATGCTGGTGCTGGCTCATACCTAAGGCAGCAAATGTAGATGGAAATGCTGTACTGAACATAACATAATTATGTTAGGAGGAACAGTGATTGCTGCACTGCTAGGATAAAGATTAAATTGAGCCTGTGGGACAATATGCCTGATTCTCGGTACACGCGGCGCGGGGGGGGGGGGGCGTTCTCGGTACACGCGGCGCGGGGGACCGGGGTTTCGGCTTGCCACGTGGCGTGGGGGAAGCTGCTCTCTCAGCTCCACGGGGGGGCTGCATTCCACGGCGGGGGAGGCTTTGTTTCCACCTCGGTTCGGCAGGGCGTGCCGTGCTGTTGCTGCCCGGGAATTTTAAAAGCACTACATACAGCTGCATTGTGAAGCTTTTGTCTGTTCGTTATCGCTTTCTATCTGTGGTTTTTTTTTTAAATCGGTAGCTGATTTTAGCTTTGTTTTTGGTCAGGCAGGATTAAGTACTTTGCTTTTTACATCTAACATGGGTTCCAAACTCAGCATTGTACAAAAAGGAGTGTATTATAATATTGTTAGCATTTTAGACAGTGGTAATGTGAAGTTCTCTAAAGGAAAATTAAAACAGTTTATAAGATGGCTTTTCCTCCACTTCCCAAAAATTTCCCCTGAAGAAATCCACAATATTCAATTCTGGGATAAAGTTGGGAATGCATTGATAACCTTAGGACAATCTGGCAATGTACCCTCAGCTAAATTTGTGTTCTGGAGTTTACAAATTCGAACTGCATTGCTCAAACAAAGCGAAATGGAGATAAAGCCAAATGCCAAGCCATGTACCTCTGCTCTCCCTGTTCCTCCCTCTCCTAGCTCTAAAACCCCTAAACCTCTTACCCCAAAACTTGGTATTTTAAAGAGAGCACACTCATTGAGAAGTCGACTTTCAAAGTCTGCTGAAATACCTGAGTTGCCCTGTCCACAAGGCCCTGGCCAGGCTGCGTGGAACCTTTCCCAATCCCCTGTGTCCCCCACTCTGAAACCCAGAGTCAGCTTTCCAGAGAGCAGTGATGCCCAAAATGGCCCCCAATCCCTAGGGGGTCCGCAAAATGGAGGATGCCACGTGGCACCTTCCCAAACCTGGTCTTCTTCTTCCCAAAATCCTCTTAAACATCCCAAAATTCCAGCCCCATCCCCCTCTCCTCCTGTTCCTCGTGACCCCTTCCCCCCCCTTTCCTGCAGTACCCTCAGCTCCGCCCCTCTACTCCTCCCAGGGGGCGTCTGCTGACGTGATGTCACCAGGTGTCCCCGCCCCCTGCCTGCCCCTTGTCCCCGCCTCCTGTTCCCACGGTTTCCCCGCCCCTTGCCTGCCCCCTGTCCCCGCCCCCTCCCCGAGTTCCCACGGTGGGGACACACCCACTGCCGGTCCCCAAACCTGTAGCTGTGATCCCAATGCTTCTGTTTCAAGGGATACAGAGCAGGGAACAGCAGATTCAATGCATAGTCCCATGTTGTCACTGGCTCCTGTTACCTTTCAGCCTGCAGCACAAGGGGGGGCAGCCCCGACTGCTATTTGGAATTCTTTTGGATGACAATTGATTAAAGAGATCTGTAAATCTCATAAAGAATATGGTCCACACAGTCCATATTTCCGTGGCCTTTTAAATTCTGAATTGAGTAGGACTGTAGTGATTCCACATGATTTAAAACAGCTTTTTTCTTGTCTCATGACTTCCACGGAATTCAAATTATGGGAAACTGCATGGAAACAGCTGCTAAAAGATGCTCTCCCAGGCTTGCATGCTGATCCAAACACAGCCAAAGACAACAGTGGTAACCCTATTACCATTGAGCACCTCTGTGGTGAGGGCCAATGGTCTTCCCCCTCAGTCCAAGCTACTGCAATTCCTGCAGAAACACTCGAGAAAGTAAAAGAAGCAGCTGAAAAAGCATTCTTTTCCCTCCAACTTGAAGGGCCTTTTGAGCCCTATAGTAAAATTAAACAGCTACCATCAGAGCCTTTTGTGAAATTTGTAGAAAGGTTAACTAGAGCTATTGAAATACAAGTTAAAAAAGAAAATGCTAGAGAACCAATTTTAGAGGAAATGGCATTTACAAATGCAAATGCACAGTGTCAAGCGGCAATCCTGAGCCTTCCTACGGAACTTACTCCTACATTAAAAGACATGCTTCTAGTCTGTAACAGGAAAGTGCCTCTGATGAGTGTGGCTGAAGACTCCAGACCAAGGCTGCTGCCAAGACCACATCAGCTTGTCGCCATTGCCAGCCCTGCACCTTTCCCCTCAGCACAGCAGTACCCTGGGCAGCAGCGGAGACCAGCAATGGTTGAGCCCACAAAACCATGCCTGCTTTGTAATAACCTAGGGCACTGGAGTAACCAGTGCCCCCTGAAAAGGGAATTTGATGAATTTAGAAATGGCAGGGGAGGAGAACTACAAGCCCTCCCTGCGGGTCAACAACAAAAAAACTGAAAAGGGAGCGCCCGCCTGCCAGGCGTGCAGACATAAAAAGAGCAGGCCAAGGGAATATGGGTAGCAAATCAAATCAAGCGCGCGATAATATTAATGTTTGTGTAAGTGAAGCCGGTGCTTCAAAGACCAAGTCTGCTAGTACGCTGTTGAAAGTGAAACGAAATAACCTTTGTTATGATTTAGGTAATCCTGTGTTAACCACGTCTTCTGTCAATGAGCCTTACAGGTTGCAGCTTACAGAGTCACTTCTCCTGAAGGACAGCAACTGGCATTTTGTCTCTGTCAATCCTGAACAGAAGGGTACTTGGAACCGAATTCGTTGTAAGTACGTCGTCATTGGGGACACCAAACACACACCACAAGAGATCAGAATTGCTCCAGGAATGACAACATCAGATCCTGAGCAATTTGTTCTCGGCCTGCACTGTTTCCACCCACCCCTGTTTCTTCCCAAGGGACAAATTGTTGCACAAGCTATCCCTGTGCCATCTTTACCTGAAAACATCGAAAAACAAGGGCCCACAGTTGCCCGGGTCCAAGTTATTGGGAAAGATAAACCCAAATTATGGTGCAATGTCAGTGGGGGTGGGGAGTCAAAAGGCATTGAGATGCTTGTAGACACAGGTGCAGACTGCACAGTGATTCCAGCAGAATAACGAGCACATGGCCTGATCACCTTTTTAAGCTCCCGGGACAGGGGGAGGGGGGGGGACAGGTGACCACCAACCAGGTGAAGGGGGCGGGGTCTCAAGGGACGAGGGACACCTAGACATAGGCCAATGACCCCTGGGCATAGGGGCATCTTTTGAACTTGACCAATCACACGATGCCTTGGTGGAGTGATAAGCCTGATTGACAGGACTCACTAAGCAAGGGGGCGAGGGGGAAGGGAGAGGCATATAGGCACACCTGGGAAAGGGACCCGGAAGCTCAAGACACACCGCAACACCTGATAATCCTAATTGGTACCTGTGCTTGTAATGCTCAGTTGCTTTTTTCCCTCAGAACTGTGGAAGAACACTCGGCCATCTGATGTGGCCGTGCCATTGCTGCAGCTCCACGTGTCCGTGCTGGGCCGTGTGTGAGAGGCAGGTCAGCACTGAGCTCCCATTTATGGCTCTTACAGCCCCTTGTCAGGGAGATGTCCATTTGGGATGAGAGCACACCCACCTCAGAAAAGGCATTAGCAGAGTTGGTAAGGTTTCCAGAACACTTGCTTTTCCTGGGTGCTTTCATGGAATCTAATGATGAGCTCCCTTTTCTGGGAAAGAATTTAATTTCCTACACTGGGAAGGGAAATGTTCAGTGTCTCTCACACCCAAGGACATTGGCAGCTTTGGCACAATTTGATGTTATCTGAATGAGTCCTTTAACACAGCAGCATTCTTTCAGATCAGTTCATTGTTTCTAAATTCCTCAGGTAGATCACTAACCCTAACAAATTACTGGTTGTTTTGATTCTCCTGCAGCCAGCAGCACAGCTTGCCCCTCTCAAAGAGGTTCCAGCAGGACAGAAGCCCAACTCGTTCTTTTCCCCCCAACACATGGACAGGAGAATCTTTCACAGCTCTCATCCCAGCTTCTCATGTGGACCAAAACAACTTTGTCTCATCACAACAGATCAGAGTTCTCTTCATCGAAGTCCCACGGACCGCAGGACAGAGCCTGTTCCTTGAGTGCTTGCTAAGTACCAAGGTCAGCATCTGCTTTTTCACCTCTGCTGTACCACAGCATCGCCTCTGACTGTGGGGTAGCTCAATCTTGCTCCAGTTACAGTTCCTCTGTCTCACTTGCTCCTCCAAAATTGATCTGTGTATGAAAATTAACAGAGTCCATTCTTGCAACTGGTGCCTAGCTTCTGCAACAGATGAAGAGATCTATTTTAGGAAGTTTATCCACAAAAGAGTATGGTTTGTTATTATACTAATAATGAAGTTTTCATTGTGTTCATTTTGTATTTTTACCTCTGATTCAGCCTCCAATTAGCCAAAATTACTAGAAACCCCTAACAAATAACTGACTATGTCAGTTACTTATATGATTCAACACTGAACCAACTGGCTGTCAAAATCCCAGTACCTTGGTTCTCCACCCCTTGGTGTGAGTCTTTAATTTCTCTGATGAACTTTTCCCAGGCAAACACAGCCAGCTTATTGGGACTGACACCTTCTGTCCCTTGACATTTGTTACCTTTTGAGGAAATGCAAAGAGACCCTGTGGGAGTTCCAGTCTGCTTTAGGCCTCTCTTAATTGATTTTCAGTGAATTTTAATGATGGAGCTTCTCAGATTGCTGATCGGAGCTGTGAAGGGAACTGGGATGATCTGCTTCAATTAATGCAGCATCTTCAATTTCCCATTAGTTGCTGACAGCTTCATGCTGAAAAGTCCTCTTCATTTGGGACCAGAGGTATCAGACACAAAGCAAAAAGCATCATTGTCATTCCTAACTCCAGGGAAAGGACATGTGGGATAGAGGGCCAGCGATCTTCTCTTAGAATGAGCCAGAGAAGTGATGATAATCTAATGAGGCCAGTTATTCATCTTCTCCCTGTAGCCCTTATGCCTTAGCAGGCTGCAAAACTTCACTTTTCCCCTACCTGACTTTGAAGACAATTTCCCAGCTGCTTGCCTGTAAAATTCCTGTCATCCTGGGCATCTGGCTTTGTGTGTATTTCTGTCTGGATGCTCTGAATCATTGGGAGGCATTCCAACTCCAAGGTGGCTACAAAGCAAGGCCAGAAGAGATTTACAAATCTTATGCAGCAGGATGCCAAGTCCTATTTCTAACACTGCATGTGTTATGGAAGTCAAAGAGTCCATCAGAAAAGCTTGCCTTTAAAAAACAAACACTCCTCCCTCAAAAGAGCCAAGCAAACAAAGAAACAAAGCCCCAAACCCAAAGCAAGATCTTCTGGGAAAGTGTTGTAATTGTTTCTTTGTTGAAATGGTACCTTTCCACTTCAAATGTACGGAAAGAATTTGAACCCTCCTCAAAAACAGAGAGCTTGCAGACTTCACTGTATCTTCAACTAGAAATAAATAGAGGGTAAGTGGATGAAGAAAGGATATTCAAAAAGGTTAAATGAAGTTAAAAGGAAGCAGTCAGAAAGATCTGGATTTTTATGCAATTTTACTAAAATGTTTACTGTGTCATTAACAGGTAAGTCTGTTAATCTGTAAGACTTAATTCCTCAGATAAAACTGCATATTTAACTGCTGTTTCATCATAACTCATTGCTGAAGGATAGCATAAAGGATGGGAAACTGGATATATAAAGAGCCACATCCTTCTGTGAGACTTGTAATACATTTACTGGGTCTTTTTCCTGTTTGTTCATAATGCAGGACTCACAATACGGGGCCATGGTACGTGCCTTAAATTATAACTCCAGTAGAGAAATGAGAGAGAAAAGCTGCTGTAGATGACTTGTTGCAGTATTTCAGGCTGGGCTAACTGCAGGCAAATCTGGATCTTCGCTGCACAGACTGAGCAGTGCAGTTTGGAAGGCTTGCACCAAGCACTTGAGATGTATGTGTGCACTTGCCTGTTTTCTAAGGGCAGCCCTTCAGCTGAATATTCCTCAGCCTTTTCTCTCTCCACCATGCACTGGCAAAACCTTCTGGCTGTTTCAAACAGTTTGAGAGATTTTTTTGCCATTGCTTGGGGTTTCTGTTCTGTTTAGCTGAAATAATTTTAAGCGGCCTATGGTGGTTTTTTTGAGGAAGAGAAATTAAATGGATGGAAAATTGCATTATTTGATAGTGTTTGCAGTCTATGGCCATAGCAGTGTGCAATATTTGGGTCAGATTGTTTTTAAGCAGTTAATTGTCTGCCCAACTGAATGCTCAAGCATAATCAGGCTGATTATGTTCAAGCAGTTGAAAGTTCAATGTACAGTGAGAAATAGGATAGCAATTATCTTCTAAATTCCTTTATATGAGCCACAGGAGGTACTTTTGCTCAGGACAGGAATCCTGGATAATCTGTATCATCAACACAGTTTTGGTTTTAGTTCCTAACATGTTTTTGAGAAAAAAATCAGCATGCAAATGATTGAAGTCAATTTTTATGTTAATCCTCAGGCAGCTGTGAGTGGGAGACACCTGTGATTTCAGACTTCTAAAACAAAGACAAGTTCAGCAGTTAAAATTCTGAGCCCTGAAAGTACAAGAGAACTGCTTATTCCAGGTATTCATTAAAACCACATTCCAGCTCAGCTCAAAGGAAGTGCCTGTGCATTAAAAGTTTGGGGTTACATGAGGCTTTTTAAACACTTTGTTTTATTGGCTTTGAATGTATGTGATTTTTCAGTGTGATGTTCATATTTCAATAGATGTGATATTTCAATATCTGGTGTACGTACCATTGAAATCCCTAGTCTTTCATCTTTTACAATATGTTCTTAAGGAGGCTCTTTTCCAAGATGTATTTGGTGCAAGGAATATGCTCTGAATCAGGAATTTGATATTAGAAGTTATTCTCTTGGTTTTCTAGAAATGGTGTGCAGGCAGGTAAGTGAGGAAGCTTTTATGTCAAATGCCCCCAGTCTGAAGGGAAATATTTCTTCCTCTGGGTTTTGGGCAGAGGTGCCTCACTGAACACCTGGGGCTGTTGTGTTTGGCCCTTCTGGCTGATGTCACATGGATTCTCTGAGCACAGCTGAGAATTACACACGGACAGTAGAGAATTTTTATGGTCTTGAGATTGTATCTGAAATACAGAATCAACTTCTGCTTAATCAGCTTCATGATGGGTGAATATATTCAAATAACAAATATGGGTAAACATTATTTTTCTGAATCGGTTTAATTTCTTTTTCAAGCCAATCTACATCTGTTGATTTAACCTAGAAATGTAATATTTTTCCAATCAGAACTTTAAAAAACTATAATTTTTCCTGTTTTCTTGTAAAGCAATATTCTCTTCAAAAAGATGACACAAATGCTCTGTAGCACTGAGGTCCCTGTGCATTTGAATGAGTCCAATGGCACTCTCATTGTTTTGTTGGGTTAAATCACAGTCATGTGTTAATTTTATTTGGTTTGAACCACTCTGACCTGGTTCACTTGGAGTAGTCTGATAGAATTCAGTTTTGACACAAAACGGAGGTAAATTTAAAAGAAAAAGGAAATCCAAACCCTGCTTTTTGTCAGTACATCTTTATGATCTATCCTCCACAAGAGGCTCACGCTCCTCTGATAATGTGGGATGATAGCTAATGGGGGAATTGTTCTGCTGCTGAGTTGATCATAAAAACAGGAGGAGATGAATGAAGTCATCAAACAGGTTTCAAACAGCAGCTTTTATTTCACAGCACCTTTAGGGCAGTGCTTCAGAAAAACTCTGAAATCTTGCTGCAAAGCCTCAAGATGCTGAAGAAGTAAATTGCTTGAGAGGTCTAAACCCAGCACTTGTTCTGTGTTTTCTAGACTGTTCTTCACTGTTTTCTGAATTCTCCATGCTGATGGCACGTGCCTTGGTAACAGTAGGTGATGGCTGGTTGTGTGGAATTTTTCCCTGAAATGTGTAATTTAACCATTATCTGTGATAGACACAGACTCCTGTTGGTAGATATTAGTTCAAGGGAGACATCCATCCTCAACACCAAGATTTTTTGTTTAAATGGGGCATTCCTCTGCAATTTCACATTATCTTATGTTCTCCTTCCTCACCTACTTGTATTTCAGATGGGTGATCTTTCTTCCTAGAAATTAATTTCCCAGAGTCTTCTTATTATTTCTTCAATTTGGGGATCTGCTAAGCCTAAATGACCACTCTGACATGGGGGTTCCCATCTGTTCCAAAGCTTTGTTGGTTTTGGTTGAGTACAGGTTTTATTCAGTGAGGAGGAAATGCCTCCTGAGAATCATTCAGGGGCCACCCCAGCACCTACAGCAAGAGCCCTCCCCTTCTGAGCTGGAAGGATCTCCCTTCCTTCCAAGAGAGCCCCATCTGAAATTGTTTCCCCACACAAACCCTGCCCTGCATTCTCCATCTCGCTGGACAGGCTCCAGCACCTGCTGTGGGTGGCACAGCTGTGCTGAGAACACCAAGTGCCCCCTGTTCTCAGTCACAAAGGCACTGGCAGAGACTAAATGGTCAAAAGGAAATTCGTTAAAACATCTTGAGAAGTAAAATAGCAACAATCGTGACAGCCAGATGGTGTTCACAGAAAGCTTGAAAGAGTTAATCCCTGTTCTGTAGGCTGCTAGCAAAAATATGCTTGCTATATTTAAATGAAGGCAGTTTACTGAAGAGTTTCAGAGTAAATAGAATTTTCTTAAAACTCACTGCCATAATTACATTGAAAGAACTGTGGGCCAGGTAATTCTGACCCAAATAACTTGGTTCAAGCATTAGGTGCTTAGCCCAAATGTTCTTCCCTTCCTTGTCTTTCCTGATGACTATTTTAGCCCTTGTGGCTTCATTTGGTGAAGTATTTGATAGAAGATTTTAATTCAAGTATCAAAGAAAAGAATAAAGCCGCACTGGGCAGTAAGCTGCAAACGAATATATTTTAGTGTTTTATAAATTGCTGCTCTGAGCCCTGATCTCAGTGACATCCCCAATGGTTTCAGCTGAGCCATGGCTGCTTTCACTACCAGATTTCAGTTTTAAGTGGCTGTGAACAACTTCTTCATGCTTTAAGACAGCTTTCTGTGTTTTCACCTTTAAAATATATTTAAAGACTCATTAAACAATTCTTTGAGAGTTCTGCTACAATAATTCAGATGCTTTTGGTGCATTTTTTCTCCTGCCACATTTCCTCTTGTTTTAAAAAAAGTGGTGTCGTTATTCCATTTTCACATTTCCCACTGAAATCAGTGAACTCTGCAATGAACTCTGCATTTCTTGCAATTAAAAAAAAACCCTAAACCATCAGCAGGGAACTCCAACCATGCCACATCTTCCTTTCCATAAATGAATGTGAGTTTCTCTAATTTACTCTTGAACAACTTGCAAGGAGAAGGAACTAAAAGAAAAAGGCAATGGCTGATCCTTCTTCCTTTTCTTCAAAGGAGAGGACAACGGGATTTCTGATAGATTTTCCCTTGGAAGACAAATGAGAACATTCCAAGCTTTGTGGATTGGAAATCAATGTGCATAAAGCAAGAAAAATGGGCAATGTTGTCAAGCCCAGAGTTTGCACAGGCAGTGAATCCAGACAAAATGGGCCATTTTCCCATCTCTGTCTGAGCTGGCAAGCTCCAACAGAACTGGCTCCATCTGTGACTGCCCCTCCTGCCCCAGCACACGGGGTCTGTGCTGCCTTAGACTGGCCCACCTGTATCTGAGAAAGTTCTGTGCAGTTTTTGGTATTATCCTGTGTTCTGTGGGGTTTTTAACGTGTGGTCATCACTAGCACTTTTCTTCTGTATATGAAATGGTTGCCCACACTTTGTCATATTTTAAATCTTTCTTTTCTAGAACTTACCCATAACTTCCCTCTCCTTGCTACAGTGAAGTTCCATAATGGCAGCAGTATTAGGGAAAATATTTGTAGCCAAGTGCATCTACCTAACTCCAATAGACTTCTGTGGTGATGCACAAGTCCCACAGGTAATTTTAGGACAGAGCATTAATTGTTCTTTTCCATCAGGTACGTGACATCAGCAAGATTTTGTACCAATCCATTGTGCTTTTTAAGTATGAAAGTGGCTCTTGGAATCCTTACCCATTCTGTCCTGGCATATTCCATGTGTGGAATGTAATTAGGTTTATTTGGAGGATTCTACAGAATGTTTGTGAAGGGAAAGTGTGTGGGTGGGATCCTGGCCCTGTTAGAAGAGATGAGAAGTTTCCATTGCCTGGAATGAAGTTCCGGATTTTAACTGGGGTTTTGTACACATGAGGTAGGCAGCAGGCAAAGCTCCTCAGTGATGGCTATTTCTTATCTCAGAGAGAAGTTGTCATAAGAAATAAAGTATTTGGAATCTTCTGATGTGTACATGGTTGTCAATTCTCAGAGTGGCAAAAGAGCTACCACTTGAGTCAGTGAAAAATCTGGATGGTTGTAGCAAGGATAAAGGGTACATCTTTAGGAAATACTCCTTCTAGTCAAACTGAGCAGGATTTCTGGGCACTGAAGCTCTCATTCTGTATTGGAAAATGTGTTTCTTCATTTATATGAGATAAGAATTTAATGGAAATCTCTTTATCTCTTTCCCTGGAGAGGAAGTTCTTTCATTAGTGCAGGAGTAACTGTAGTTTAATTTTAAAGGTTTTTGCAGTCAAATTATTCTAATCTGCCAGAAAATTTACCTGGATATATAGGAAGACATTTCCTATTCACATTCATTTGAATAACACAAAGTCACACTATTTTCTTACCTAATCTATGAAGCACTATTCAGTCTAAATCCCTAAAATTGCACTGCTGCCTTAAAATGTTCACATTATACAGGAAATCAGAGCTGGGCAAAGTTCAGGACTCTTCTCCATGGAAACAGCATCACTCATTATTCCTGGGATAGTGAAGATTTTAAACCAAAGGAGCTCTGCCCTTTTTCAATATCCCAGTTAGGCTGGAAAATTTATGGGATGATGTATAGATAATCAGTCACTTTTATTTCTTTGCTTGTAAATAATGCTACAATGAGCTCCACAAATTGAGTTCTATTCTCAGCTTCTCTTCTGTTGTCAAAAGAATTTAAAATCTGCCAAGCAAGTAAAGCACACCTGGCTTCTTTTGCCTTGAGTCTGTAATAACTTTGCTCAGTCTGCTGGCTGTGCCACTCTGAAATGAATGACACTTGTTTTTGCAATAGAGGAGAGTATCTGTTGATAGTATACCATCTTGTCATCCATTGCAAAAACATTTGTGGCTGCTGATAGCTCTGGAGTCTTGAATTTTGATTAAGGAGTTCAATTTTGAAATGACTGCTTCCCACTTCTCTTAAATTTCCTGTTACAAAAGCCTTCCATGCAATTTGATTTTAGTTTCCTTTGATCACCTTCATCAGTTAAAGGTAAAAATGCAAATCTGTCACTAAAAGTCATTTGGAAAGGAATAGAGATTATGAAATTACATGTCCACATCTAGAACCACGTGTGCAGTTCCAGTTTCTTTATCTCAGGAAGTGTATCAGAAGTAGGGAACAGTTTCTCCTTTGTATGTAGGACATGGATATGTGTCCATGTGAAGAGATTTTTACTGACATTGAGGGAACAGGAGATGGGAAATGAGCAAAGAACAAAACTGGAGGCAGACTGGAGTGCAGAGTGGGGCTGGTGATATGCCAAGTCCAGAAATGGGGAGGCTGTGTTGTTAAATAAAGTCACATCTCTCCCAAAGGACCTTTGAAACAGAAGTGACCACATTTTTGTAGCTTTCTATGAGTCACAGAAAACAGATTTCCATCAAATCCTGCATGTTCTTTCATGAGTCTGAGGTTCTAGCATGTGTCTCATTCCTGTTTGCTGCTTTGGCCAGTTTTGTATGTTTTGTTGCATATTTTGCTGCAATAATCTCAAGATGGAAATGGCAGAGATAGATACTGCAAAGATGATCATCACAGCAGGCAGCTGGTAAGAGACAGCACACGGGAATGAATAAAGAGCCCAGTAATGATAAGGAGAGAACTTAAAAAGTACCAGAGAAAAATACCAGCACACACAGTTCAAACCATGGGGACATCAAAGAGGAAAGCAAATCCATTGATGTTTTCCAGCTGTTGCTGTTCTAATTTAATTTAATTTCATTCTCTACTCCCAGTGTGTATATGAAAATAGAGTATCTGGCACTGGCAGAAATTTCCTTTGCCTGTGTTAAACATTTGTGTAAAAAAAAAAAAAGTCAATATTTTTCTGGACTGTGTTGTACTAATTTTTAAAAAATATATTTGTTTCCTTTAAAGGGGAAAAGTTAGGTTTTACTGAGTGATCAGACCAGACTCTATTATCAACATTGCTAAGAAAGAATCGGTCCAAGCTGAATTTAGTGGTAAGGGAACCTAACAGTGCTGTTTCTCTGGTAACAGAAAAACTGTGCAGAGATTAATGTGTTCGCAGGCTAGGCCATTAACAATCTCTTAGTGCAGTGTAGTTTTGCTTTGTTGCTGATATCTTTTTCTCTGATCTTCTCACTGGCTTTCTAAATTCTAGTGAAAAAGAATCTTTTTTCTTTCACAGATAAAATTGTTCTTCAGCTGTAAACAAAAAGAGGAATTTTTTCTGGATGAAATAGCCTGAAGTTTGTTGGTTTATTTCTAAATGCCACTTTGAGCTGTGACTTTGGCCTGATCAATGCATTGCTGAGCCTCCAGCTCTGTGCTCCTGCGTGCCCCAGGTCCCTGTTTGTGTGACTGGATGTCAGCTTTGGGAAAAACCCCGGCACAGGGCTGAGGGGTGTGTGCTCTGTTTGGAGATAAAGGCTGGCAATGGGGAAAAGCTGTTACTGATTTTTGTGCTTGTTTCTGACAATAGGAAATATTTCTGCATGGCAACATGGAAGAAGAATAACCTGTTAATGGTGAGAAGGGTACTTGGATAAATAGGCCCAGCAGTGTCACCAGGAAAATGAAGCTGCTTTTTAATGCAAGGAGCAAAGTTTTGGAGATCAAGAAACACAGGGCTAAAACCAGATTTGACCAAAGTGAAACAAAGTCTGATTTTACAAAGATTATTAAAACGTGTTTTAAAGTTGTTTTGGAGCGATTCTGATGGCAGCCAGCTCCAGGATCCTCAGCTTTCTGCCCCCAGCGGCTGCTGATCCTTAAGGCCCGGGCCGCGTGTGAGGGGCCGGGCCCGGGGCCTTTGGGCTCTCTCGGTGGAGCTTTGGGCGCCTCAGGGCCCAGCGGGGGCTGCGGTTTGGCTCGGCCAGCTCGGTTTTATTGAGCCCAGCAAAAAGCTTCTCCCTTCCCGGCTCGCAGGAGCTGCAGCAGCGATCTTCCAGCAGCCTCCGGGCCGAGCCGGGGAGGGAAAGCACAGGGAGGGAGAGAGGGACAGGAGAGACACAAGGAGAGGCTCCAGCCCCGCTGCTCCGCCCGCCCTGGCTGCCGGGAGAGGAGCTGAGAGCCCCGGTAGGTGCTGGGCTCGGGCTGGAGCTGCCCTTCCCTCAGAGGGAAAAGGGAAGCTCAGTGCAAGCGCCATTTCCCTCAGAGGGAAAAGGGAAGCTCAGTGCAAGCTCCATTTCCCTCAGAGGGAAAAGGGAAGCTCCCTGGAAGCTCCATTTCCCTCAGGGTGGAAAGGGAAGCTCCCTGGAAGCTCCATTTCCCTCAGAGGGAAAAGGGAAGCTCAGTGCAAGCTCCATTTCCCTCAGAGGGAAAAGGGAAGCTCCCTGGAAGCTCCATTTCCCTCAGATGGAAAAGGGAAGCTCCCTGGAAGCTCCATTTCCCTCAGAGGGAAAAGGGAAGCTCAGTGCAAGCTCCATTTCCCTCAGAGGGAAAAGGGAAGCTCCCTGGAAGCTCCATTTCCCTCAGGGTGGAAAGGGAAGCTCCCTGGAAGCTCCATTTCCCTCAGAGGGAAAAGGGAAGCTCAGTGCAAGCTCCATTTCCCTCAGAGGGAAAAGGGAAGCTCCCTGGAAGCTCCATTTCCCTCAGATGGAAAAGGGAAGCTCCCTGGAAGCTCCATTTCCCTCAGAGGGAAAAGGGAAGCTCAGTGCAAGCTCCATTTCCCTCAGAGGGAAAAGGGAAGCTCCCTGGAAGCTCCATTTCCCTCAGATGGAAAAGGGAAGCTCCCTGGAAGCTCCATTTCCCTCAGAGGGAAAAGGGAAGCTCAGTGCAAGCTCCATTTCCCTCAGAGGGAAAAGGGAAGCTCCCTGGAAGAGCCGCTTCCCTCAGAGGGAAAGCTGGTGCATCACAAGTGCGGAAGGGAGATTTCTTCAACATCTGCTGTGTTCTCTGGCATTCTGTTTTAATCAACTGTTGGGTTTGGGTTTGGTTTTTTTCCCCTCACTTTATTAGCATTTTCTGTCAGTGGAAGGGAATTGTTGAAACTCTTCAGAGAAGAGTACTCATTGCAGAGTGTCCTCTCTTTTGTCTCAAAACTGAGACACAAGTGTATTCTAATCTAGATAAAATAAAAAGAGAATAAAATGTGGGACATTATCAAAGAAAAAATTAGCAAATCATTCAGAGAAAACAGAATTATCTTCAAAACTAAAATACTGGGATTTATGAAATGAGGCAATATTTTCTTGATGACAGGTAACAAGAATTTACATCAAGAACTGAAGACATGAACTGGAGGACATGATAGAGATTGAGAAGGACCAGCTATAAATGCCAGAAGGTACACACCAAAACAGTGAGGAAAAGGCAGATGTGGTTGTCGAGCACATCCAGCAAGGTAATTCCTGCAGAAAAATATTGATACTATTGGAAAAGAATGATGGGATCTGACTTGGGAAGCCATGTACAGTCTGAGTCCCCCCCACAGGAAGGATGGGGCTGGAGGGATGCAGAGGGAGGGAATGGAAAATGAGCAGAACAGTGTTTGATAGGCTGGCACACAGGGGAGACAGACAGACAATATTATACGCGTGTTAAAACTGCATCAGAAGTGTGGGTACTAGAGGCAGAAGAACTAACACCCTGTTTTTCAACAACTAGAACAAGCACCAGTTTTTCAACTAATTGTGCGTAAATCAACTCTGAAAATTATAAGTGGGTTTCTGATCATTAAATGTGGCAAAGTTTGCAGCAGTCCTCAAAAAAGAGCAATTGAAATAATTGTAGAAATTGACCAAGTCTGAAATTTGCAGTAACTGAAAGGTTTTATATTTTGCTAAGTAATTGTCAATTTCTTGGTTTAGCTGCTCTCACTAGATATATTTAACCTTTTATGAGTAGTGACTCAAAAGTTAAGCTTTTCATCTTGTGAGACTCATTTTCAGGCCCTGCAGTCAGACATGTATTCATTAAACTCTGTGATGCCTCAGAGCTACTCGTCTGCTCTGGATACCATGAATACAAGCATTCACCGTCAGGTTGTTTGCAGTGTCAGCCCTGAACAAACATGCAGGAATTACCAGGTGGTTACAGTGTTTTAGGTATGACAGATCTATGGCCTGGTGTTGCTGGTTTATTATCTGCTTATTTTAAAACACCTAATTTAGTGCTGGGGGAGCAGACTCCTCCGAAGCGATAAACATCTGTTGCTGCTGTCAGCCTGAGCATTTGCAGCCCATAATGTTCTTGTCCCCTCTGGCAGCCGAAGGTAAATAAGGGAACATCGCTCAAGTGTCAGTATGGGGGGACCTGGGTGAGGAGGGGGACAATGTGTGACTACAAAATTAGGTCTGAATTCTCTTCCTGAAAACATTTTTTCTGTGGCAGTTCACATATAAATAACATGAAAATTGGAATAAAAAAAATTTCAAAATGCATATATTAGTTTTGCATAAGTATATTTCTGATAAAACCTCAAGCAACCCTCCCAATAAACCAGGAATGAATATTGCTGCCTTGGGTCAATGCTTCCTAAACTGCAGTCAGATTTCCACTCAGTTTAGGCTGTTTCCTTTCAGCCTTTGAGTGTAAGAAGATGGTGAGGGTTATGTATTTACATCAGGTAATTGGTATTCCATAGATAGGGAAGGTGGGCTTGTTAGTGCCCCTTACTGTCACCATCCCCCAGCACATGTTACTGTAAGACCTTATTTTCAGGTAGGTTTGCAGCTTCCAAGTGCCTGTGACCTTCCCTCCTTCCCCTGCCACTGTTTCCTTTCAGATATCTTCTCCCTGCTATTGCAGCTGAAATCCCATTTTCTGAAACTGAATTGAGCAAAAATTCTTACTAGCCATGCTAATAAAACCACATAAGCATTTAATCCAAATTATCTCATATCCTCTGCACGGTGGAGCAGAGGCTTGAGATCAGAGGAACAATCTTTGCCTGGGATGAGTTCTTTCTGTCTCTGTGAAATTTGCCTATGAAGTCACCAGCCTCTGAAAAATCCCATTTTACAGACATTTACTAGAAACATGTGGATTTTGGTGGGTGAAGTCTCTGAAAATGCCCTGGGCACTGAACCTTCTCCAGAAATGCAGCCTCTGAGTGAGCTGCTGCTGTTTTGCCTCCTTCCCTCTGCAGCTGTTCCCCTGCAGGGAGTGGGACCCCAGGGGCTGTGACCCACCTTGGCTGCTCCTGCTGTCACCAATTCTGCACTGCAAGGTGAAACATTCAGGGTCTAGTCTGGATAGCTTTGGATGCCTTTCCTTTTTTGTTTTTCTTTGGCAAAATGTTTCCAGGGAAAGGAAGGAGGAGAACAAAATTGTGTTCTGGCTTTGTTATTTGTTTTATTTTTAAGGAAATTTATTTTCTCTACCATTTCAATTGTAGTGTTGAACATGATGGAAGAACTTGAATGGCTAGGACAGAAATGGTGTCCTTTCAGGAAATACAAGGCCTTTTGTTCAGGCCTGTGTTTGGGCACAGAGTGAGGGCAGGTCATGAAACAGTGAAGAAGGGCTCACCTAGCACCCCAGGACACAGACATGGAAATACTCCTGCAGCCAGAGCACCTTCAGCCTGCACCTCCTCACACTGCACAGCTGGGACACCCCCATGTGGTGTTGTGCCACAGCAAATGGGAAAATCACCTCACTTGTCTGCCCATTCATTTTTCTTGCCTTCACCCAAATTATTAAACACAAAGTGATAAACACAGCAATTTCAGCATTCAGTTAAACTGCAGTTTTTTCTTACTCCATCTTTCTCTGAGGGATATTTCTCAAGTCCCAGTTGCTTTATACATGTGGAAGGAATGCAAAGCATAAACCCTTCTGAATCCTATTTTCTAAGCCTTTTTGTCATCTCTGTTGTTCTCATCTGCTTGGATTTCAATTTGTCTTTTTGAAATGTCCTGTCCCAAACTGAATCCCATCAGTGCTGCTGCTGAAGCCTGAGCATTGCTGAGCAGAGCAGGAGGATTATTGTGCTGCTTGAGACAAACTGTTATTGTTAATATAATCATGGGCAGCATTTGTCCTTTTTGTGTAAGCATCTTAGATGTGAATTGCAAGCAGTTTATGATTTAACTTCTAATAACTGTGTCTTGCTAGGAGTGTTCCTTGGCCCACACTGCTCATAAATACTTGCTTTGGGTTCAGCAGTCACTAGCATTGCTGCAATCTTCTGGACTGTGAAAAAAAGACCTGTTTTAAAGAGTACATATAAAATGTATTAGGCAATGGAAGGCTAAAACAAAATGGCTCTCTGTGGCAGGGAATATCACAGGGAGTATCACAGAATCATAGGGAATTTTTGTGGCAGCCCAGCAATCCAAAGGTAGTTTTTCATGGTTGTTTAATGAATCTGAAGTAACTGGATTGTCACTGGGAATACAGCCAGCCCTGAGTGCTGCATTTTCATCACCCTGGCAGACTGCACAGGGCTCAGGGCCTTGGCTGTTAATTCAGGGAGAGGAACACGCTGATGGTGACATTTGGAACAGGAGAGACAGAGGCACTGAAGGGTAGAGTTCAGAAATGTGCTACCAGGCTGTCACAGCTGCAGACAGCACCTCCTGAGTGTTGAAATGGATGTGGAAATCAGCAGCTGAAATAAACTGAAACTGCTACTCTAGGTCACTTTAGTTTCTCAGTGCCTAAATATTCAGCCTTGGTAATTCTACAGATTCCAAACATTGTCCGTTTTTTCTCCTGCGACAACACTGACCACATCTTCTCAGAGGGAAAAAAATACTGGAGCTTTCCAAGTCCCTGGCACCTCTCAGAGCAGATTATTCACCATTTTAGTACTTTCTCCACAGATCAGAGAAAAAAAAATCTTTTCTGAGACCCTCAGAGTTCAAAGTGGTAGATCAAGAGCTTGTGCTTGGCAGGGGAAGGTAATAAGACACTCAGATGTTAAAAATATGAGATCATAAATATGAGATAACCACTCATTGACTGCTGCTGATGAAAAAAAGCCCAATATTTACTTAGAGGTGAAAGAAACCTGTTATCTAGAATAAAATGGAATTAGTGCATGGGTCCAGCTATAAAATATGTGGAGCAGCCCCAGTTCCCATCGTGTGGCAATTCTGCAGTAGCTCCACTGTGGGCACAGTAATTCCCACACCGGGAATATTTTTGTATGGACTAAATGTGGCCACACAGGGGGGTAGTGGAGAACAACTACAAGACTTGAAATTCCCTCCCTGATTTATCCCCCCGTGGCTTCCATCTGCAGACAGTCTGGTCTTGTTCCTTGTGCCTCATTTGTGCAAACTCCTGCAAGGGAAGTCAAGAGAAGAATGAGAGCAGGTTAAAATCTCAGGATGTGGATGATCTCTCTGAGAGCTGGGGGCACTCAGCACCTGCAGGAAATCTCCAGTTCTTGAGAAATGGATGCTCAGGGTCCCTGTTGCTGAAATTCTGTTAGGGAAAATGGCTGGAATATGAGGGAAGCCAATGTTACAGGAACACATAAAGCAGTCCTAGCACTATCCAGCTTCCCTTGCTGTTCATTGCAAAAGCAGTGAAGTCAGCTTGGCATGGCAGTTTCAGCATTGTGGAATGAAGGGTAAGGCATCCACTCAATTCTCCCCTGGACCATTTTCTCTGGGTGAAATTCAGGATAATGATTTCTGCAGAGGAAGGAAATCCTTGAGAGCAAAAGCTCTGCCTGGCAGTGTGCTCAGCTTGATTCCAGGGGGGAAGAAAGTCCATGTGGGCTGGGAAAATGGGTGAGGATGGGTGATTCGAGAGCTGGTTTTGGTTCTGGTGTGCACAGACCAGCAGTGCAGTTTTGACCTCTGCAACCACAAGAGAAGCCATGGAAAGTCTTGGAAAGTCAGAGGAACTATTCTGAAATACACACAGAAAAATTCTCATTATTTATTGCAAATGCCCAGCCCCTGAATTACTTGTGCCAGAGCCTGTGGTCAGTGGGGAGAGGGTGAACGCTGCTGTGGGAGAAGGGCTAATGCATTTCCATCTGAACTGATTGCACAGGTGCTGGACACAAAAGCCCAAATTGAGGTTTTGCAATTTTAGGTGTGGTGTGCCCAGTCAAAATTCTGCCATGTGATTACAGTGACAAGTAACATTTTATGATAAAGAGAAAAAAAAGAAAGCCTTGTAAATCGATCTGTTTTGATAAGAAGGTGAATATCCTGATTTTGGTGATGTTAACCATTTAAACCTCCCATTTTTGGTGGCAATCCATGTAAAGCCGATACCCACTCAATGGCCCTTAGGAGGTTCTGAACCTGGACATATGTTCAAATGCAGGAGAGGAGAGGACTACAAAATACAAATACTTTTTCTGTCACTAGAACTGAAGTTGCACATAGTGACAATCTCAGTTAGAAATGATGAGTTGGTTTTTTTTTAGATTATGATTTAGATAAATCTTTTGCCATTACATTCTGTGTACTTTGAGAAGGGATTATAAAGAAATAGGAGAAAGTTATAAAATAGAAATTGATAAAAGGCTTATTTGGTGTTTGGGGGTCCTGTGCAAGGAGCTGAAAAGGCCTTTGGAACAGAACCAGTCTCTGTAAACGCTTTATTGATTACACAGAGAAAAGCCCATTTTAAACACTTTCACAGCTCTGTGTTGCCTGAGGAAGCAAAATCTATTACAGTCAGATGATGAACTCTTTGTTTATGAGCTCAGCTGCCTTAGCGGGCAGCTGGAAGAAAGCAGCAGCGTTATTTCTGCTGCCTCTGGAGCAGGGTTATCAACAATCCCCCATTTCATGTCCCCACGCGGCTGCCCCCGCCGTTCCCGGCCATCCGCAGCGTGAGGCGCTCCGGCACTCGCTGCAGCTGCAGCCGGCGCTGCAATGGCGGCCCTGGAGCGGCCCCGGGCCAGCGAGCCTCGGGTGCCCCTCAGCTCCCGGGGCAGATCGGGCTGTGCTCCCGGATCGGGGTGTGTGCCCTTGCTCCGCTCCCTCCGGGCTTTTTCCAGCGCCGGGCTGTTGAGCTGTGTCAGGAGAATGACTCGGATCTATCCGCGGTTAAATAAGCTGTGCAATCAGCTGCCCGAACAACTCTCACTCATCGGGGTGATCATGCTGCTCTAACGAGGATCTCCGCCTCTCTTCGGTCTAAGGAAAGGTCTGAGCCAGAAAGATGGGGGAGGAAAAGCGATTCCTTTTCTTTGCCTTTCCTTAAAGGGGCGAGTGTCAGACCGCGGCGGAGGGGATCTGGGTTTGGAAGGTGCCAGAACTCTCCAGCTCCCGGGGCACAGAGCAGGAGCTGTGGGAGGGCCGGGCAAAGCAGAGCAGGCGGGGCGGGCTCTGTCTCTGGGCCGAGCCCAGCAGCGCTCCGGAGCTCGGGGCTGTGCGGGGCGGCTCCGCCTGCGGGGTCTGGGACTGAGCCCGGGCGGCTGCACCGACTCCTGGAGAGCAGGAAAGGGCAATTCCGTGTGTGCTCGGTGCTCAGTGCTCCTCCTGGCCTCCAGGGATGGGGCTGAGAGCAGGAAAGGGCAATTCCGTGTGTGCTCGGTGCTCAGTGCTCCTCCTGGCCTCCAGGGATGGGGCTGAGAGCAGGAAAGGGCCATTCCGTGTGTGCTCGGTGCTCAGTGCTCCTCCTGGCCTCCAGGGATGGGGCTGAGAGCAGGAAAGGGCAATTCCGTGTGTGCTCGGTGCTCAGTGCTCCTCCTGGCCTCCAGGGATGGGGCTGAGAGCAGGAAAGGGCAATTCCGTGTGTGCTCGGTGCTCAGTGCTCCTCCTGGCCTCCAGGGATGGGGCTGGCGTTCGGCATCTCGCCGAGGGTGACATGATTTGAGCTGCTTGTTCTAGCACCGGGTCTTTTATCAGTTTGGGCTCACAGCATCCATCCAGCTGAAACTGGTACCTGTGAGTGCTTTAAGTCTCAGAACTGTGGAGTTGATTAAATTGACTCTGAACCAGCATCTTCAAACACTTCTGCCTGTCCCCTCCGTTCCCCCAAAGCTCAAAGCATGCAGAGAAAAGGGTAAAATGATAAAATGCCTGACTTAGTTCCATCTAGATCTTTCCTGGAGCTCACAGTTCTTTTCCCTCCAACTGACCCTCATTCCTGACTGTGAGAAATAGACTGTGCTGCTCACAGCATGTTTTCTCTCCTCCTGTGATACCTTGCCAGCCTGACAAGTTTTAATGACTCCTTGACATTTGTTTTTTCTTTTTTTTCAGCAACAAAATAGAAAAGGATGTGAGAAAGATTTCTCACTGGTAATAGCAAAGGTTAGAGCCTGTTCATTTGGCCAAGAGCACCAGGCAGCTGCAATTTTACCACTGATTTATGTCTTGTGGAAGATGTGGATAAACACAGAAATACTGGGGAAATGCCTCAAAGCACTCCCAGTTCTGTTCTCTTTTACTCAGCTTCTCTTTTCAATATAGTTCTGAATGAAAGCTTTAGCAGAAGAGTTCTGGAAGATTGTCAGGCATTTAACAGATTAAACTTCTTTGTGAGACTGAACATTGCAGAAAAGCTTTACTGGAGAATTAGAAAATAATGCAATGAAATGATAAAATTCTTGCAAATTTAACAAACTCCCTACATATCAGATCTAGGCATACTAGCTGTAATTCCTGTTAGCTGTGATCTTGCAGGGTTTTTGTGACAGTTTTACAGTGGTAAATTTAAAATGGAAAACATTTAAAACTTTCCAAAACCAGCATGTGAGGATTCTGGAGCACTTTGCTCTGTACAAGCCCCAGCCAAATTAATCCAAATGTTCACTCTTGATGTGAGCAATAAGGATTTGCAAAAATTACTGCAAGTGTAGCTAAAGGTGTGACTGGATGAGTGGGAACTGTTTTTTCTTTGAAATGGCTTCATTTTGGTAAGTTTTTTACCAGCAGAGAGTCAGTGAATGTGCACTGGTACCTGAAAGTAGTTCAGAAGAAATTCCAGATCCTCTCTAGTGGGCAGTATGGGAGTCACTGAGTTTTAGGGGAAGTTCAGTCCTAATTTCAGTGAATTACACTTTTCAGCTGTTAAAAAATCATAATTAAAAATACATTTATATAATTGTGTCCCACCAAATGGGTGTTTTTATTTCATTTCTGCTGCAAGAGTGTTTGGTGAAACTGTTAATTTCATTAAGCCATATTTCTTCAAAGGTGCTTTACTCCAGTTTAGAATTTAGCAAGTGCTTTATAGCTGCTGAAACTGCTCTGTGATTAAACAAGGGCCTCTAAATAAATGGTTGTGATCTTTAAACAAATTACCTTGATTGGAGATTTCTGTCTGACGACACCTGATGGATCTGTGTTGTCTAAAACTGTGCTGCCTGAAAGGAGGGACAGTATTGACAAGCTTTAAATGGGTCTGTTTGGTTTTACTGAATTTGAATTAAAAAAGAATTGGAGTTCTTTAAAGTAGACATTGGAAAGGAAGATTAGATTGGTGAAAATTTGCGTGGGTAATTTACAAATATGTCTTCTAATGGCAGCCAGACGTTTTCAGTGCAAACCAGACTTAGCAGGCTGGGTTAGTCAAATTTAATTAATTTGCTTTCACGTATCTTTTGGCATATTGTTCATCTTCTTCTGAGGTTGACACAGCTTTAACAAGCCGAGCAGAAGCACAGCTCTGTGAGCAGGTGCTGTGGCTGGAGACAGCTTTGAACACCAGGTGTGTGCTGACAGGAGTTAGAATGGCTCCAGTTCCTTCTCTGAGCCTCTCCTCAGGAAGGGAGATACTGGCCTGAATGCCAGAAATGGGCAGAAGGGGTTTTACCCAGACTTTGTGCTCCCTGTTCTTCAGTCTGCTCACCCATGTGAGCACGTGCACCAATCCCAAGGGTTTGCCCCAGAAATGAGGGAGCAGCACAGAACAGGGCACGGCCAGAGCCCCTCTGGTTCAGCTGTTCTGAGCAGGTGTCAGTGTGAGACCCGAACCAGTGCCCTGAAGGTCTGCTGTCCTTTTTTCTTCCAGGAAATGCTCTGAGTTCATTACTTTCAACTGGTATTTTTTGTTCTGTTTGTAATATCAAGAGCCCAGGTTAGAGTTTGGTTTAGTAAGTGAGCAATGGGATGTGTGCTGTGATTAAAAAAATCCCACCAGATGGAAGGGATGAAGAGCAGCAATGTAAGGTGAAAGGAAAAATTTGGTTTCCATTTCTCTCTGCAAGTTGAATTAGCTTTTTGTCTGCACAGACTTTTGATAGATTGTAGCCCTGGAACTCCTTTCCTGTTTTATCAGCAGGGTGTGGTAAAGGCTTGCTTGCCCCCCTCACCTACCACACCTCCTCTAACTCATTAGCAACACAGAGCAGTCTAGATCTTCCAGGGAAGTGTTAAGTTTCTGTAGCCATGCCAATTGATGCAAATTCTTAAAAATAACTTCAAAAATTAAGTACTTGCCTCATTAGTCTGATCTCCTGGAAATAGACCATTATAAATTATAAATAAAATACTTTAAATGCAGCTTCATTTGTTCCGCTTGTGGAGCATTAGCTAAATGTGGTTCTGCTATTATAAAAATAATGCTAAGATAGCCATAATATGTTTAGCTAGATAAGCTAAATGTTTCAGCTTCCCTTTTAAATGGGCACCTTTATGCCTCATCTCTGATCCCTTTGAGGCTGGACTTCACTCAGCATCTTTATTCCTAGTATCATTTCCTCACTCTGTTATTGTTTACTGCAGGAATTCATGGGCACACTGGTGTCTTCAGGACACCTTAATCCCATACAGTTTATTAACATTTCAAAGGATCTTCCTCAGAGTCACAGGTAACATCATCTCTTGGAGAAAAATCTGATTTTTTGTATTAAGTTCTTTGTTTGCTCTGCTCAGAAGCAGTAACAGCTTTCCTCTGAACCAGCAGCTTGGTTTCCAGATTTCATCTGTAGTGATTCATTTAGAGCATCAGAAATGAACTGCCTGGATTGGAATTGTCAGAACTGACATCCTCGTGCTAAACTCTGCACCAAGGGACTCCAAGTGCCATCGGTGTGAAGAGGGAGAAGGTCTCATTCCCAAATGGAGCCTGATGAGGCACCTCGGTGCAAACTGGAGGGGAATGAGACAGGCTCTGCAAGGAGGAGTTAAAGAACAGCCAGGCCACTGTAGCATGAGAAGCAAAGGTGAGCAGAGAGAGGTCAGGCCGGCAGCAGAATGAAAAGAAGTAGAAATAAGGCAGAGAAATGTTAAGAGTGACTGCCGGCTCAGAGGGTGTGGAAACCCCCTAGCGATGGATCAGAGGCTGCAGAGGAGGAGTCCCTGCAGGCTGCCAAGAGGAATTTCTGTTCACAGCTGGGTTTGGGCTGCTGTGCAGGGGACGGGGCCTGGGGCAGTTTCTGTGAACAGTGAGCTCCCAGGGGAGAGGGAGAACAGAGATATTTGGGATCATCGGTCCTGGGGAGGGTGCAGCCCGGGGCACCAGTCCCTGCATCCAGACAGGCAGGGAAATCCCCCGGGGCAGCAGGGGCGCGGCCTGGAGGAGAAAAGCTGATTGTGCTGTGCCAGCCCAGCTGCACACCCAGTGCCAGCCCAGAGAGAGCAAGGGCTGCGCAGCCAGGGCACAGAACGTGACTGGGGAGTGCAGGGCTGGCTGCATTCACCAGCTGCCTGTGGTGTCAGGGAGGCACTGCCGGTGCCAGCTGCACTTCCACACTTGGGGGAAGGCGATGCATGCAGTTTGATTATTTTAGAGCAAAAGTTTGAAGCTTTAAAATTGTTGGGTCCTGTAATCCATGGACACACATTTTATGTGTTATGAATATGTTAATGCATTTAATGATGCAAATTGAAGCAATGGCTAGGATGACATGCCAATATTTCTGTATGAAGCAGGTTTTTATCTTTGAAATTATTATCTGAAATACTGTGAAAATAATAGGTTTTTTTTGTTGCTTCTTAGTGATAGATGCTTTTTTTTTGCCATGGAGGTTTCAGATATCAAACTGGATTTATGGAGAACTGTCATTCTCCTTTGTTATGTGGATTTTTAATGAAGGTTCTAGGTGGTAAGAACTCTATCATATATGTGCAACCAGATCACATTAATCTCTAAAGAGCTTTTTTATGTATTTCAGTAACATGATTAGAGAAGGGAAATGCCAGAGCTGTATTTGTCCTTGCAGAAGACACCAGATACTAAAAGAAAGCCCTTTTAGCAAATGAATTTCTGTGATGTAAGCTGGGCATGAATTCAAAGCACTATTACACTTGGGACATAAATGTGTTAAACTGAAATAACAAAATTCGAGCAGACAATAAATAAAACTGGGGAGGGGTGCTTTTACTGCCTCAGAGACCAGACTGTCTCATTCCAGGACATTCACACATTATCCATAGGGTCCAGTCAGTGAAAGCCATTCCTGTATCTGTTGCCAAGTGTCCCATACAGTTGGTGATATTTATACAGGGTTTGTGATGGAAGCAGCAGCAGCAGCAAAGCCCCAAAAGTCACCTCCAGAGCAAATCCTTCTCAGTCCATTCTTGCCTCTGGAGAATGGCACCACCCTCCTGAACAGATGGGGAGCATTTAACATTACAGTACAATTTAAAAATCCTTCATCAAAGAAGAGTGCCTGAAAAGAATTGGAGAAGGTTAATAGTGGTGCCTTAATGCAGGGGAACAGCTTTTTTATTGAATTCCCTTGGAGCACAGTTTGCCCTTGTGCACACTGCAGCGTGCAGCATCAGCTGAGGGACACTGCGGCTGAGAGCAGGACAAGGACAGGAGAGGCAGAAGGTGAGGAAAGAACTGATGTCAGGAGAGACCCAAGCATCACTCCCTGGTCAGGCTGAGACTGGGATGTGCTGTTTGATATTTAATTGTAGAGCTCTTAATTAAAAGCATCCTCCCGTTCCTTTGGATGCTGTTTGCAGAGGGGATGTTTGAACTCGTTCCAGGTGGAACCAGCAGAGCCTCCTGATGCTGCTGTGTGTGGCTGCCAGATCAGAGTCTCTGTGGATCCCAATTCTGAGGAAGTCTGTTTGAGAAATGACCAGGACACTGGGATGTGTATTGAAGGGTTTTCCCCGTGAACCATTGGTGTGTGAAAGCAAGAGGGCAGATGTGAGTGCGGATTTAAGAGGTGCATTTCCACTGAGCTCCTGACACCTGTTCTGAATTTCTGTAGTGTTCCTGGCAAATCACATCAAGTAAAAATATTCCTTAAGTTGTTTCTCTTGTTTCAGCACTAATCTGTACCTTTTCAGCCTCCTATTGCAGTAAAATGCTGTTCTGTTTTTAGACCCTGCTTCCAAGCATCTGCTATTTCTTATTTTCAGAATTTGGATGCTAATGGCAAAACAGTCCTTAAAGTGCATCTCAAATATCAGTAAATCTGGTTTTTTAGGTTTTAGTACAACAGCCTATATTATTTCTGTTAGAAAAAGAAAGTTAAATTCCTATTGTTTACCTTCTGCAGTTATCCATCTAGTAAGAGTGAAAGTAGAAAACAGTTTTGTAACATTGCTTTGAATAAGTAGTGGAGCTCTGATGCAATGAGAAATGACAGAGGTGTTACATCAGGTTTGGAGATGCCTGGATGGACAGATCTGTGTACATGTAAAAGTTCCTGATGCAGCAGAGAAACTGCAAATGCTTCTCTGGCTTATTGAAGCAGCATCTCATGTTAGACATAAAACCAGAAGCATTTTAAGTGGAAGAATAACAATATTGAAACCTTTCCACTATTGAAACCTGGTTTGTGATACAAATGACTCCTCTTGGAGTGACTGAATTCTCAGATGCTCTGTGCTTTGCACCACTGCACAGAGGGATGGTGGGAAAATACTGAAACGAGTCCATGAAGTTTTGGAATTGCAGAATTGTGTGGGGTTCAGAACCCACAGGGCTGTTGGCAAGTATTACACCATCGCTCAAATCCCTCACACCAGAGTTACCAATGAAGCCAGAAATGAGCAGGGTTAAAAAAGTCCTTCTACACAAAAGATGGGTAACATTTTAAAATAGGAGAAAATGTCTTGAGGCAACTCAATTCTCAGGGAAGCTTCCCATGTTAAAATCCTGCTCTAAAATGATGGGGGGCACTTGTGAGAGTTTTTTCCCCAGATGGCAATGTGCACCTCCTTGTTTGTTTGAGTGGCTGAGTGGCCCTGAATCCTTCTGGGTTCTGCATTCAGGGGAGGGAACAGGGGGAGTGAAGGAAGCCTGGGGGCACCCATTGGACACAGGGAAGGACACTGAGCTCTGCCTGCCTGGAAAAATTCATCTGAGCATTGACCTCTCCCTGTGCTGAGCTGAGCACAAACCACTCAGAGAGTGCTGCCCCAGGCAGTTCAATTTGTGTTTAGGGTACCACAGGCTCCCCACATTGTGCATTTTCCTGTGTCTCAGCTTGTGTTTGCAGCATGTTTCATTCCTTGATAGGGTGTGTTGGAGGGAAAGGGGATGGGAACTGGGCTGTGGTATTGCTGGCAGTCTGTTATTGATTCTGTCCCTGAGAGATTTGGGCTTTGAGAGACTTGGACCTTCTGCAAGGCACAGAGGGGCACGGGGCAGCTGGTGCTGCAGGAAACCCCTCTGCAAGGAGAGGCTGAGCTGAAGGACAGATTCACTGGCAAACCAGAGCACTGTGACCTTCCTCCTGAAACTGCTCAGTACCTGAAGGAAAAGTCACCTCAGGAGATCTCACCAGGCTCTGTGACTGGCACGGTGAGTTTGCTGACCCTTTGTACAACAGAATCCATGGAATGCTGCCTTTATGATGGATTTGGAGTCAGGCTCAGAATGGGGATGCAGAGTTACTGGAGTGCATCATTCTGCTGTTAAACAGAGCACCTGATGCTCTTGCACAGCCAGTGAAATACACCTGCATGTCACAGTGCAGGCACACTGGCAGGCATCTACCAGTGACTCTGACATCAGGAGCACACCAATGATATTTTCCTTTTCTCCTGAGTCATTCCCCTTTCTTATGCCTGGTGCAGCGTGATTTATAAGAATTGGGATGTCTTCTAGTGATTTGTGGTAACACACCATTCAGCAAGGAAAGAGAAGTTTCATTTTGTTATTATTCCATATTTCACTTGGTTGGCTCAGTGAACCCTTACAAAATGTGTTCAGAGATTGTGCCTGTGGATGAATGTGGGGATAGAATTTAGCAATGGAACCAAATGCAGAATGCTAAAAGTGATCTGGGAAAGGTTTCAAATTCTTCATTTCTGTGACAAGAATTACAACCAACTGGGAAAATGGCACCAGGTGAGTGAATTGTAGTGACACTGAACTGTAACAATGGAGAGGAAAGATAAAAATTTTAGTCATTATTTTTAGAACTTCATCGTATCTGACTTGCTGTCAGATGTTGCAGCATGGAGAATTAAATAATTGCACCAAAACTAGATATACATTAGTTCATTTTACATGATTTTTCCCTTAAGGTTACAGTTCTCATTACTAGAATTGAAATTTAGGAATATATTTTTTCTATTAATTTCCTTTTTAAGACTATCAGCAAATAGTTTACATTGAATCGTAATAATTTATTTTCATTCTTTCTTGCTCTGCCTTTGTTTGAATGACAAAAATCATAACCTAAGTAGAAAACAGTAAGGTAATCCATTCTTGTGTCACAAGTCATAAAAAGAAAAAAGTAAGGCAACAATTTATAGTTTTGACATGCCTAAATTACTCACAGGAGTTAATACCTATTTTTCCCTGTCAAATTCGTGTTTGAATCTCACAGTGGTTTATAAGTAATTTATGTGCAAAACATTGTAGCAGGCATACAGGGCAGTATCTAATTATTCCAGTCAGAAAAATTTTAAAGCTGCAAATTTTAGGCCTTCAAATGTGCCACATGTTACGGTCTGGCTGCAGGGTACAGCAAAAATTTTAGAGACGCTGATTTTATAAGTTGAGGTTTTCCAGCACAGAAATGTTGCAGGATACACAGTGTAAAAAAAAAATGCTGTTAAATTTACAGGACTCAACACACAGAGATGTGGGAGATCTTTTGCTGTGTGCCAGTCAGAAATAGGGGATTTATCAAACCACTGCTGTAGCTTGAATGAAGTGTCACAGAATGTGCATTTTAAACAGCCTTACATGGCAGTGTTTGAGTGCTTCACTTGAAAGGGCAGAAAGCACCATTAGATTGCTCTTGAGCTCTGTCACTGCAGTCAGCTTGACATCACTCACATTTACATGGCTCAAGTGCTGCCTGCTCTTTAATCCTCATTTCCCCCTAAGTGCTGTTTTTAGTGGAACCTTTTTTTGCCTTTTCAGGAACAGGCAGAAGCCATTTTTAGGTCAGTGAAATGCTAAAAATGCTGTCAGACACAGCAGAGGGAGAGCAGCGGGAAAGCAGGCTGTGGCCGTGGATGCCACGTCAGAGATGCCGTCAGTGGGGTGGAGAGAGCTCTCTAAAACACTTCTCTGAAATGCACAGGCTGTGAGAAGGGACTCTGGGTCTCAGTGCTCCATCTCCAAGTGGGATTCTGCCTGTGTGCAGCATAAAGATGGTTTGTGCTTGCAGATGTGCTGCTTACAGTGACTCTGCTTTAATCTATTTTTAATTGTCAGGCAAAAGAAAGAGAAGAAACCTTTGGAAGCTTCATCTGTGGTCTGAAAGCCAAAGCTCTGCCTTTGCTGCTCTCTGCCTCGTCAGCCATGAAGGTTTTGCAGGGAGAGCTGAGCTGATGCAGTGCTGGTAAGCCAGAACTGAAAGCAGCTCCCTTTTCTAGGACTCCTTTGGCTGTGCAGCCCTGGCAGGGCAGGAAAGGAGCAGCCATTTATTTCAGTTCCTGGGGAATCAGCCATGCCCATGGATTTACAGCCACAGCAGCTCAGCTGGGAACAAGGCAGGGAATGCAGAGTGGGATTGTGCTTGGATGTTGGATGAATGCAGCTCTGGGGCTGTTGGCTCTCCCCTCTGTGCCCCTGTGTGTGCCTGCATCCATCGCCAGGGCAGGATGGAGCAGGGGCTCCTTCACCTGGGCTGGTGCCAGGGCTTGGCAGGGCCTGAGTGTGCAGAGCTCAGCAGTGTGTGTGTGTGTGTGCCCAGGGCTGCCCAGCAGCTCACTGACCCTTTGGGCAGGGCTCCCATTGCCAAAATGGATCCTCTCACCCTTCCTTAAGGTGACTTCCTTAAAACATCTGCTTGGCAGCCGTGGGGAATGCCAGATGTGCTTCTAATGGAAAGGATCTTGCACTGATTCAGCTCCTCCAATGGGCACAGTCTGTTCTCCATATTACAGGCAAATGTTTGGGGATGTCCACCTTGCAGTCTGTAATGTTTAGTCAAGGTTACTGAGAAAGTAATATCAAATTAGAAATGTGTTGCTCCAGTATGAAAATATTCTTATTTCATTGAGGTTTCCCAATGATCACTGTAGGTTTCATCCATTATCTTCATTCTGAAAGACATACCTGATGCATTATTTTTGATATGCACGCCTTAATTTTGCTATCTTCTCAGAAGTTCATCTTGTGATCACAATGTTCTTGGTCTACAAAGGCTTGATTTCAGCAACAGTACAAATCAGATCAGGATCTGTGAAGAGATCCTAATTTGAGAAAGAATTTTTCCCCTCCCATTTACATTGAGTGGTCACCTCCTTTCCTTCAGTCTAAAAGCTCAGTCAAAGTAGAATGAACTGTATTCAGTTTATACAAATCTGTTAATCTACTGAAAGAATGAAAAGAGAAGAAGAAATTTAAATTGATTAAGGCATTGTTTGCTATACCAGTAAATTAAATACTACAGTAATTTGACATTGTTGTAAGTGAAAACCAGTCAGATAACTAATTCGCAGTTTGAAAACCATGTAGTTTAAATCCTTATTACTCATCTTCTTGACTAAAAGTTAAATCAGCTGAACTACAGTGCCCAAAGAGATATTAAATCAAAGCCACATCTGAAGAGCACAAGTTTCTCCCAATAAAATATGTATTGCTGTTTTCTGGCATCACATTTGCTGTCTGCATTTGGGTTATCTATTACACCGTTGTACGTATCACAACAGGGCTCAAAGTATTTTTATGTCTGAATAAGTCATTTATTCTATAATAATCGTTAAGGATATGCTGCTGTAATGTATTTAATTTCTGGAGAAAATGAAAGGCAAGCAAGTAGAGAAGTTGCAGTAGATTGTTTAAAACTGTTTGTGCTAGGCAGAATTAGACAGGAAACAAATGAAGTTTTATGGAGAATCAGTTAATACCCAGTGGTACAAAAGTTGGCTGGCCAAGGGCTCTTCATCCCTCAGAAATATTCCACGCCCCTGTTGGATATGCAGAGCCTGGCCCCAGGGCAGCTCTGACTCCAGAGCAGCTCTGTGGTGTGGGTGGGACATTTGGGCTGGTGGCAGAGGGCAGGAGGGCTCAGAGCATTTCCTGCAGACAGCAGGGACTGCCCCACTCCTGTCTGGGGGGAAATGGGGGAGCTGCTGTCAGCCTGGGACAGCAGGCACAGGAGTCAGGGTGTAAGCCTTTTGTGCTTTATTTATTTACTCATGGACATTTCCCACAGCTGCCTGAGATGCAGGGCGCCCCTGAGGCTGCTCCTGGGTCAGGTCACTGTGCCCAGCCCCAAGGTCACTGCTGTGTACAAAGGCCCGGGTGCTCTTTGCTCTCTGCTCCAGGGAGATCCTCTCACAGCAGGAAGCCTGCCCAGGTGGGTGAGGGATCAGCCTGCCCTTTGCTCAGGGAGCAGCAGGCAGCTTTAGGGATCAGCTGCCACTCTCAGAGGCTGAGAACTACATGCTCTGGGGGGAATTTAAAAAAAAAGTCTTTGTTAATAGATGATTAGATTAGATTAGATTAGATTAGATTAGATTAGATTAGATTAGATGGGGGAAGTCTAGCAGGGCTGGAAGAAGGAACAGAGAGATGAAAAGAGACAGGAGTTCCCTTGCAGGCTTTTGTCACACAAATTCCCTAAAACTGTGCTTGCTTTTGGAAGGGACAGATGGGCTGTAAAGGCTGGAGGCTGAGTGCCCACAGAGACAGGAGCTGATTTCTGTCACAGTTTCTGCCTTGCTGAGTGCACCTCCAAGGGAGGCTCTCCAGCCAGCAGCTCTTCTTGAGTGAATTCTCTTCTCCGGTTTTCCTACATGGAAATCTAGCCTCAGAGCAAGGAAACCTCCCAGGGGCCTCCTGCTCAGGCCCCAGACACTTCCCTATCTCTGAGAATCTGTCTCTGGTGCAGCTGCTGCATTCATCTCCCCTTGTAAAGGCAGCAGCTCAATCCATCCTTCCTTAAGATCCATGGGATGGAGACCAAACCAGACCTTGGAAAGAAGGGTGATAAAGCACAGGTCTGCCTTCAGCTGATGGCAGGGTGCTGCCTCTCCTGTTGGGATTTTTCTAGGATAGGGAAAGCTCCTCCTTAATGTCTGTTTTCCTTCTGCCTCTTTTTTTGGCACCCTGTAGAGCTGGCCATGGCAACCTGTCCCTAGGCCTTCAGGCAGGTCAGATTTGTTATCAGTGCTTTTGCTGAATGATAATTTGTTTATGATTTCTTGGAAGATTTCACAGTATGAAAAAAAATAGCACAGGCATATTTTAAAGCAAGTGCTAAAGGTTCAATTGATACAAGATCAGATCTACAAATTGTGCGAAGCTTGAATTTGACAAAGCTTTTATTCTAAAATGTTTTAATGAAAACCTACCTGCACCAATATTGTATCATTTCTTTATTTTGAGACCCAGGAGATCATCAGCTGATTTAACATGGGTTTAGTTCAGATCACCACTTACCTGTCAATTCAATCAGCAGGGTCATCCTGTGGGACTTTGCTCTTCAGTGAAACCACAAACCCAGAGGAGTGGGGGAGTCCAGTTCAGGGAACAACATCTGCTGGGACCACTGAACAAAGGGTAAGGAACATGTCTGCTGTTCTGGAGAATAATTATTCCTCTCTCTGCTCTTCAGCTAATCATTTGCCATGGTGTTTTTGGGTTTGGGATGTCAGACAGAGATATTTCAGAGGAGGACTCTCTCATGGTGTTTCTGATGGAAAAATCAACACTTTCCCCCTGCTGTTTCTAATGTGCCATCCCTGGCCAAGCATTGTCTGTTCTGCCAAGGGGCTGCCATGGGCTGCTTTCCCAGGTAAGGGGAAGCTGCTTGGAGCCTTCCAAAGGCACTGGTGAGGCAGGAGGGGAGGTCTGATGTCAGTAAGAGCCAGACTGCTGTGATTAGGCTGGATCAGTGTTTACAGCTGGATCAGTGCTTACAGCTGGACTTTTCCAAGGTGCCGGCACAGGCTGACTTTGAGTGAACATTCCACAGCTCTCTGTCCAACAGCGACCCCTGAAAATGCAGAGCAGGAGTTACAGGGGTAGTTTAAGGCCCCTGAGTAAATGGGTACTAACCTGATGAATTAATATTCCCAATCATACATAGCAATCCAGTTCTAATTTTTATTTTTGTTTTTTAAAGTTTCTGACATGGGTTGTATTTACTGCAAAAAGCTTCATTAAAATATATGACCACTCATGGCATGTGAATGAAATCTGAATTAGTACAAGCCATGGAGGTGAGTCAGCAATGTAGATTTATGTCTGTTTTAATGTGGTAAGAAGTACCTTCTGTGAAGACAAAAAAAATTACATATATAGCCATAATTTAAGAAGTGAAGCCCCTTTCAGCAGCACTTGAATATCTTGAAGGATATACACGAGGACTTGTCATAAATGACCTGGTGGATGTAAAACAAAGGTTATTCAGAGTAATTATGAAGGGCAGTCTAATACAGTAGGGCTGTATTGAGTCCATTAATCTCATTTGTGTCATGTCAGAGAAGGATCAGTCAGAGGTGTACATGAGGGGATTGCCCTTTGTTCTGAAAGGGTGGGGCATGCACCAAAACCCCCTGGATGTGTGGGCAGCTCCCCCAGGTCACTGTGTTTTAGTGGATTCCTGTGAACTGAGCTGACTGGCCATGGTCATTTGGTGCTGAGTATCTAAATGTCAGCTACAAATCATTGATGTGTGTAGCACCTACTGTGGGTTTCATCCTAAAAGGACTAATAGCAACAATTCCCCAGGAGCCTGTGGGAATCAGGGATTATACTTAATAAGAGATAGGCAATTTTTTAAGGGAATGAGGAAAATATGTCACTCTCTTCATTCCATCCATTCCATCCATCCTTGTTTATTTCCTGCAATGTACAGTGTATTTTCTGTGTTCAGATAAGTTAGTATCAGTATAACAGACAAGCTAAATGAAATGATGCTGTTTTCTGGTCTGCCACTGGAAAACACCATTAAGACTATAATTGATTTCATAATATTTATTTGCTCATCTTAATTCCATTTTTGAAGAGCCTGTAATAGAAAAGTAACTTTTCCAAATGAGGAAATAAGCTTGAGATAATGATATGATAAGATACTTGTACCCCAATGGAAAATTCCTTCTGTTCTACTTCTGAAACTGCAGAGAAAAACTCTGTAAAATGTAATTGTCTTTGTCACTCTGAGAATCTGTATCACCTGCAGAAATGAGTGTCTCTTTTCTCCCTAACCTGTGAAGTTCTTTCCCTTGTTTATCTACAGAAATGTTCTACATTTTATGTCCCACTAGACAATCCAAATATTTCATATTAATGGAGGGATAGGGTATTTTTGGGGGAGGGCAGCCTGCAGGAATCCTACCCCCCTGGCAAACAGGAGCAGTTTATTCCAAGTTCTTGGAAGATAATGAAGAAATGTGCTTCTTATCCTAGATCTTTATTGAAGGATACAAAGCCTGCAAAGAGCTTTTTTAATCTAGTGTTATTCCCATAAAACTCTCCATAAGTCCTGTTTTATAAGCAGAGTTACTGGACAGTGATTTAGCTGAGTTCTTATCAGAATATTAAATGAGTGATGAAATCAGCAGATGTTTTTTACTCAGCTTTCTTCCTCTGTCTGATGAGTGGCAGCTGCCATGCTAATAAATGCATGGTGACACAGCAAATACCACCACACCTTCCAGCTGCACTTTCATTTCCTTATGAGAGTGTCTCTCATTTTAGCAGCAGAATTTTTATCTTCATTACAAAGAAAAAATTATTAAGTGTATTTTTGAAGTCTCATTTACACATCCTTGAGGAAAGCAGAATCACAGGAAAAATGTTTAGGCATTCCTGAAGCATCTGATTAATGGCAGGCCTTTTTCTCCTTTAGTTGCACGTGAATCCTGAATTGCTGCCTCAGTCTTTCTGGGGCTGAAAGCTCCCCATTATCCAGGGGACTCTTCCAGCTCTCTGTGCTGGTTGCACAAACGGCACTCGTAGGTCTGTGCTGAGAAGCTGCCTGGATCTGAAGCAAACAGCACAACAGCCTCAGGACAGAGCCAGAACATCCCTTGGGGCTGCCCAATCCAGCACTGCCTGTGAGAGGAGTACAGTGTTTCCCACATTTTCTGCAGAAACAGGAATTTGTGTGTCAGGTCTCAGTGGGAGGAGCGTTGCTGTGACTCCCAGCACTGGCAGGACTGGAGTGTGCAGTCAGAGCTGAGGGACCCTGCTGCAGCCGGATGGGAATGTGGCTTTGGGTCCTGCTGGGGCACAGTGAGGCGCTGGCAGCGTCACCTTCAGCCCCCTGAAGGTGCCATTTGTGTCATGGAGAAGGCTCACCTGCCTTTGCGTGGGCCCGTGCCAGGTGGTGTCTGTGCTGGGCACAGGGCCAGGAGTGCACTGCAGGGGTGTGCAGGGAAAAGGGCACTTGTGGCAATGAGTGCAATTATCATTAGCAGGCTTTCCCAGGGGATTACTTTGTACTGCTGTCACTGTGGTCCCCAGCAGCCACACACCCTGATCCTGTGCTTGGGGGCTCCTGCTGTACCTGCAGACAGTCTGCACTGGAATAAAGGGACACATCAAGGCTTCAAATGAAGAGATGTGTCTTACACTGGCTAAGGCCTGAGCTACATTTACCCAGTTAAATTAAATTAACACCAGTGTGTTTGTGATCTTTTTGTTCCATACATAGTAAATTATTGAAAACCAGAGTTAAATGTAATTTCTGATCCTTATTCCTGGCTGCATAAGTTCATTATTTAGACCTGCTTCCAGTGAAATCAACTGAAGTTTAGTTTCTGCTTTCACTGAGAGCAGGATTGAAAGACTCCATATTGATGTGGGGAGTGAAGGCAGCCACACGAACAGGTGTAATAAAGCACGTTGCTCTCATTCATCCTAATAGGCGTGATAAAAAAAATTTTCATACAAGCCTACAAGTAATACAAATGAATTAAAGTCATTTAATGGCAAAATATTTTAAAAGTCACAATAATAACTTAAAAATAACTGCTGTGACAAATTTTAATGAGATAATGACAGATTCATTAGCTTTTAAAATGTGCATAATTTACAGGAATGTTGTGTTAGCATTGAGGCGACATTTCCTATTTTATTCAGATTAAAATTGTGTAAATAGGCCATTTGAAATGTTGTATATTAGAATGAACTATCAAGGAATAAATTCTTCAGCTTCTCAGGAGAGTTATCCTTATTCACACAAGAAGTGCCATTGATTAATGATATTTTTCAAGCATAATCAGATGACATTGGGACAGGTATAAGAATTACTCATGTGAAAAATACCAACTCCATCCTTCTTTGTTGAAGTATTTGCTGATGATGGTTCTTTTCATGCAATTTGCTGTTCCAGTGTTCAGTGCTGCACAGCAGACTTTGGGAAATTCCAGCCATCTCCTACTGGTTTGCTTGAGGAGTCGTGTGGTTTCGTTTTAGTCTCTGGACAAATAATGCGTGTTTTTATGGGCAAAGCCTTTCTGGGACTCCACAGGCAATCCATGGACATCCAAGGGTCTCTGGAGCACAGGCTGGAAAAGAGTGGTTTAACTGCTGCACTGCAGCTGGTTTCAGACCACTTGTGTTCCTTTATCAGCACTGCATAAACCTATTGATGACCTAAATGTGGATGCAGAGCCCTGGCCTTTATTGCTTGTTTTATTCCATATTTCAAATGTTTTCTGGTTTTTCTAGCCATGCTTTCATGCAGCTGTTGCTCTCTGAGCTGCTCTTGCTCACACACAGCATCCTGCTTGCATCATTGTTTGTGTGGCTCATTAAAACACACACATGTTTGAAATGAAAACTCTCCTGAGCATTTCAAACTCGTCACCTGGCAGTGTGTTGGACAGGATTCCTGGGACTGATGAGAAGCACTCGGTGAAATATGTCAGCTCCTCATCCTGGAATTTGTAAACAGATAACCCTCATCAACAGGAGAGAGGGAAATGCTTCCTAAAGCAATTTTGTTGCTTTTGTAATAGATCAGATTTGTGCCATGTGGTACATAATTCAAGAGAATATTTGAAGAGTAAAGCTATAGATCCTCTTAAGTGACTTTGTTCTCCATAAGTCTGGGCTGAAGGCTGTCTCATATCCTTCTCCAATGATATCTGCAATACATTCAAATACTTTTGAAAGTTTTTTTGCTCAAGACCAGCTTGCTGCTCTAATCCTATTTGCTCAGCCTTCATAGTTGATCATGAGAAAGAAGGTTCTGCTTTTATTATTTGCTTTTTTGTCAGAAAGACTTATTTCTTAAAAAAAGTAAAGTATTAGCAAGAGGAAAGAAGGGATTGTAATAGAATGAAAGTGGCACTGGGGCTCTGTGTGTGAAGCAATATCAAAGTCAAAACACAGAGCCTTGTAAGCAGGCCAAAACTTACCTGTCAAGGTGAATTTTTAAAAAACAGTATGGAAAATTTCTGATGAGAGTTGAAATCACTTTTGTCAGCTAAATTAATCTGCCCCTGTGTCCTGTCAATCATTTCATGCTGCAAATAATTGATCAGCGAGAGAAATTTGGGCTGTGATTTAAAGGGAATTAATTCATAATTAAGTTGGCTTACTTTGGATTTTCATCTTTAGGGAGAATAGGCTGCTAAGCATTCCTAATATCTGCCACTTAGTTGAATATTAGGAAAACCCTTCACAAGAGATTAAGGAACTCCTCAGGTGAGGGAGATGGGGATTCAGGAAGTACCTGAATTTAGGACTAATTTAGGGGTCTGGTGTAATCTACAAGGTGAGCTCCCAGTCACCCCAGGAAGTGAACTCCCAGTTATCCCATGAAGTGAGGCAGAGCAGCAAGGGCAGGATCCTGTGTTTGCAAGGGAAGCAGGCAGTTAATCCAGAAACCTTTCCGTGGTGACCTTCCCTCCGCTCTGTTTCTCTGATGCAGCTCCTGTCAGCAATGTCCAGGAAGAACAGTGCAGTCCTGTCTTTGTCACTAATTGTAGGGTCTTGGGGGAGCTTCTTCCTGAGCATTCCTGGAACTGTCTGCATTGTTTCAAAGGGCTGCTTCCTTCTCTCCTGTGCTAATTGTTGTTTATTCTGTCCTGCTCCTGGGTTATTCCCTTGCAGATGGATGTGTTCAGAGTGCTTTAATACAGCGTGGAACATTAGTTCTGAATGTCATTTTCCATTTTATTTTTTATGTTGCCTTAAGAGGTCTTTTTAAACACCCCGAGTGTCTGTTTCTGCCATGGGAACACTGCACAATCAATTGCCTCTGGTGTGTTTTAGGATCAGCGGGATGCTCTTCCTTCCCCGGTGCATTTCAAACCCTGTTTGCTCCTGGTGACTCGCTGTGTTGGACAATGCTCCGTGATGAATTGCATGAGGGGCCCTCAGCAGTCAGGAAAGGAGGCACTGTGGTCAGTGCTCAGATTTATTGCAGAGCTTGTGAAGTCATGGAGTGGGATGAGTTTCTGCCGCTGTGTTTTCAGCCCTTGCAGCTACAGGAAAAAGCCAGGAAATGTGACACAGAAGACTGATGGCAATAGCAAGCATCAGGAAGATTCAAAATACACACCCCTCGTGGTTTTAAGGCAGTCTTGCTGTTCCTTAGGGTCTGGCTTGCAGTTTGTCTGTTTGAGGGTAAGCAGCCTTGCTGAGGGTACAAAAGGAGAAAAGTAAGGAGAAAAAAAGGGGAGGAAGTGAAGAAGAGCCTGCCCTTGAAAATGAGACAGTGAGCTGTGTTATCTTTTTGTGTTGCTCTTCTGGCAAGGTGTTTGTCCTCTTGCCTGGCAACGTTCTTGCCTCTCCCTTGGAGTGGATCTGTTCATTAGTGTCTCCAGACAGAGGTAGTTTAGCTTTTAATTAAAATACAATTTGCAGGTTTTTTCGTGTGTTAATGAGACAGCAAAAATGAATTCGTTGAAAGAGGAACAGCTATCTAGGCCTTACAGCAGTGAAAGTTAGAGCCTCATTAGTAGCTAATTATGCAGCACAGTATATAAATAGAGCTGTTGTGGCATTAGAAACAGCTCCAGTGCCTTACCTAATGACATAAAATGTTTACAGTCTGTTCTGAGTATGGGCTAATGCCTTCCTGAGGTAATTAATGGCATATTTAACAGTGACACAGCTGGAATCACAATTGCTTTGCAGGTACAAGTCGAGGGCAAGGGAATGCATTAAAGTCTTTAAGGAACGGATAATTTGTCTGCTAATAAATATATGAAAACCTTTCAGAAGATGCTGGAGGAGCACAGGATTTATGCAGGAAGTGGGAAAATGTCTGTGTCTGACAAGGACAGGGTGCACTGGCCTTTATTTTCATGTTCTCCAAAAGGGAGCAGTGAGATGCCAGAGCTCCAAACTGGCACTTCCAAAAGGGGAATAAGAAGAAGGTGCTCGGTATTTTGAAAATCCTTATTTTTTGATATAAAATGGCAATCAAGGCTGATAATACACCCAAGATGGAACAGAAGGGATTTTGTTTCCCTGTGTGGGCCCTTGTAATTAGACACACCCACTCAGAACAGTACCTTAGTAGCAAGTCCAGTTCTGCTTTTAATAAACTGAAGCGTCCATAGAATTGTTTTGCTCTGCCTAATAAGATCTCCATATGCAGCTTAACAGCCGATTCTCCCAAGAATGGGGGCAACATCCTGGCCCAGCACACCAGAGGTGAGCTGAGGAATGTTCATGCTAATAAGAGAGGCCTGTAAAATGGTCTGGGCATTAGTCACCGTGATTCCAATTACTGTGGTATTGACCAGCAGCCACAGAGCTGAATCAATTATTCCTTTAAAAATACAAAAGGCTCTTTCCTGCTTCAATTTGTTCAGCAGTCAACAAGTTTAGCATTTTTTTCCTGGGAGATGATGTGGATGTGATGACCAAGTTAGAGACTGATTAATGTTTAGCTGGGGGTGGGTGAGTTGAAATGACTTTGCTGTCAATCCAGCGCTTTATCTTGTAGTCGTGATGCTCAGTGAAATAACACAGAGCAATGGAAAACATCATTATTGCATGTGTTAATGACTTTATCTAGTGGGAGAGGAGTTACTGACCTGCAGGTTTGTGTTACCTGCAGATAGGAAAACGAGCCACGTGCTAATTGTGGTGGGATTAGTTCAGTTCATTCAGGAAAATAACTCTTTGTTCATAAAGAGGTCTGGGTAGGCCAGTGCTGAAAGCCTGAGCAATCTGTTGCACATGGAATGGGTGCAGTTAAAAAACCTCAGTGCCACCATTGCTGAGAGCCCACCGAATTGCCCGAGCCCTGATTTACAGGGCCAGCTCTGTGTGTGCGTGAATTATGGCTGCTGATGTCTCAGTCTGAGTTGTTTAATTACCCTGGTCAGTGTGGATTGATCAGATTTGCTGTGTTAAAAGCCTTACATTTCTGCACGAGTATTCTCTGATAGAAATCCATCGGCCTTGTCCACAAAGAGCGCCACCAGGAACATTTGTCTGGATTTAAAATAGTTTATGTTTCATTTTTATAATCGGGAGGGCAAGCAGGGGACTTAGAGACTTTCCAGATTAAAAGATATTTCTTACAGTGCTGCAGATGGTTCCTTTATTGTTAGAACCCTGGGATCTTATTTGGACCTGTATGAACATGATTGGAAAGACACTTATTAGAAAACAGCTATTAAATTAGGGGAATAGCAAGTGCAGAAGAATTAAAGAAATGGGTAAGGGCTTTGTCTGAGTTCTAGGTAACTAGCTGGCTGTATAGCAAAATATCCAGGACAGGAGAATTAAAATGCCCCGTTTTGTGGGAAAGCAGATGAGGGATGGAAATGTCATGTTGTTAAAATAGAACATAAGCTGTAAATGTGCCCAGTGGAGAATTTTTCAACCAGGAGTAGAGAATGCTGTATGGATACAAGTCAAGTGGAAATCAAGGAAGTGAGAGTAGTTAGAAGGGGCCCAGGGGTCCCTCTGTTACTAAGATATCCATAATCCCTCTCAAAAGCTGTACTCAAAACCTCTTCTTGGATAATAACATACAGCTTCAAAGCCAACCCACACAAGCCCTCACGGTGGATCTCAGCAGAGGGACATGTGGAAACAGATGTTCTGTGGCTAAATTAATCCTTGGAATGTTAATTAGCTCATTCTCTTTTTACTGTTTTTTTAAATCTTGTGGTTTAGCTGTTCTCTTTGCCTTGCAAGGTTTCACTGCTGGATCCACTGTTTCCATGGAGTACTTGTACTTCTTTTACTTGCACACAGGAATTAAACTTTAATAGAGCCCAGCAATATGGTCTATGAAACTGTACATAAGTTGTGACATAAAAATTAAGCAGAAGAAAGTGATGGCATATGTTGTCTTTTTATATTTTGTGCCTACCAGCTCAGAGAAGTATCCTCACAATTCCTAATGATGCAGGGGTGAAAATGCTTTATGGTTAGATTTCCTAAAGCCTGGCTTAATTTACACGATCTGAGAATTCCTCTGAAACCATTAGATTTGCTTTACCAAATATGTACAGTTAAACTATTTTACAGCTATTTAAATATGAGGCTTTAGAAACCCTTTACTATCATTTTCTGGCAAGGTTTTGATATTTTTCTGCTTTGATTATAAAAGAAATAATTGATGTAATATTGTGGTTATTAATGTAAATTGCTTCATGTATCAAATCAATGATGGAATCATCCAGTGGAAATAAGGTCTGGTAGATGAATCTTGATTAAAGCATTTATGGATCAGAACAGTTTCAGAGACTATAGTGCAGCGGGACAAACTTTGTCTTTATTTTGATAGGTGTTTTTTAATTGAAAATCCTACCTAAATTGTAATTCAGAAACTTGCTTTTTAAATGTACTACATCTTATATTTATTAAGAAAAATATGCTTCTTTTACATGGCTGTGCCAGTACTGAATTAATTCCAGATGAGTCTTTAGTGGAGATGGGGAAATGAGGGTTCTGGGAGCTGCTCTGCAGTTCAGCTTTGCTGTTGCTTGGGAGTTGCTGATGGAGGAACCAAGCTGGGCATTGCTGCGGGAACAGGGCCAGGAATGATCTTTGTTCAGCAGGGCAGGGGCACAGAGCCCTGGCCCAGAGCAGGCCAGTGTCCATTCCCTGTGTGAGGAGCACCAGAGGTGCAGATAACCCAGCTGAGGGCAGGGCTCCGTGCCTCCATTGCAGGGGAGAGGGAATAAAAACATCTCTGGTCCCCGGCCTGTTGAACAAAAAGATGCAGAATTCAGCAGAAAGAGGCTGGAATTTCCTTCCCAGCCCAGCCCATAGTCAGTACCTTGTCACTCAGGGACTGGCATTGCCTGCAGCTGCCTGGAGCCCACTGGAGCACTGGCTGCTGTTTTCCTGCCTTAAATGTCTGCCTCTTCTGGAAGTGCTGCTGAGTGTTGCTAGTGATTGCCTGAAGACACAAAGCACTGTGGAAAGTGAACATTCATTTAAATTTGCATTCTTTCTTGGAGTTCAGCTCTTGAAATATCGCAGTCCTCTCCCAGTTGGTTCTTCCTGTGCCAATCTCTTGCAGGTCTGCCCTGATCAATTTATTCTCCATCTCTGTTATCTCTTCTGTTTTGACATCTGTGTGCCCACAGCCTGATGCAGCATAAGTGAAGTAGAAAACAGCTCAGGCAGACATGGAAAATCAGATTCTGTTCCTGACATATGGCCAGGAGTGAGCTCAGGTATCACCACGAGCAGCCACAATGAATAGTTCCTGCTCTGTTACTGACACAAACCAACGTGCCCTTGGCTCACACCCAGAGCTCTGAGCAAGGGCTCCTCCCCTTTGGTGGTTCAATGGTTTGAATGTCTTTGTACGTGTGTGAAGGGTTTATGCTGCTGTTCCCTTGGGTTATGAATTCATTTCCTGCAGCTGCCATCATATGAAATCTATTGGTGCCTTTTCTAGGTGGGCTTTTAGAGCTTCCATTGGTGTCTTCCCCTCACCCCCTTTTCCCCTTGTTCTGTTGTTCAGTCTGTGGAAATGTTTCTCTCTCTGTGGTGCCTTACAGCACTGGGATCATCCCTGCCAGGAGCCCCAGAGGAGAGCAAGGTTTGTCACATGCCACAGACTGAACCTTCTGGCCCCTGGAAAATGCTTTTGCTCCAAAGCAGCACCTTCCATCTCCAGTACAGGGAGCTGTGGCAACACAGGGCTTGGTGACATGCACAGAAAAGACTTCATCTGCTTTGTGAGCTGTATGAAAATATGATGAAATGTGCTGTCCACTAAATGGGAGAGCACTGGGATTCCAGCCAAAGAGTCATAGGATTAATCTCAGGAACATAAAATGTGCTCTTTTAGTGAAATGAATCCTCCCTCTCAAACAATTGCAGCAGGTGGGCAGCTTTGGCTTGTTTCCATCATATCTGCTTAGGCTCCTCTGGCAAACATTTGATTTATTCCTATATACCTAAAATAAATTAGTATATTTACTTCAGCAAATCAATTGGCATGGCATGCTTTCCAGGGAACTGCTTTAACAGGCATATCAGTGACTTCAGCATTTTATCAGGATTCTTGACTTCCATAAGCAAAAAGAGCAAGGGGGAAACTAAGAAATCCAAAAACTGCATCAGGGAGGTAGAAAAGTCTGAGATAAAATGGAAGTTAATTTCCTATTAAATGTGACCGGGTATTTAAATTATTAATTGCCATCTATTGTTATTTCAGTCTTGGATGCCCATGGAACATGAGGAATGAGAGCTAGAATGATAAAAGGGTTTGTGAGAGAAATTAGATGGAGGTGATTTCTTGCTTCATTTTTCCACAAAATATGTCTGGGGAAAGTCCATTAATTCAGACAAGACTTTGGCCCACTGAGGGAATGGGAATCAGCTTGGCGAATTCAGAAAAATCCAAAGACTTGGCATAAAAAGCTACTTCATAGCTGGTATGACAAAGCTAAAAAGCCAATACCTTGCTGAATCCCATTTCTCAGATTCCAGTTTTAATAAATAGATTTTTAATAGATTTTTTAAATATAAAGCAACAGTACTGCTAATCTAGTCATTACTGGAGTTAGATGAATTAAGATACAATTAATAGTGTTATTTCCTGTAGTGATAAATTACCAGAAGTAGCTTGGTTTTGTCTTTATTACAAGTCTGTCCCTTTTTAGTGAAAAATTGTTCTCCTTGTTTGTTTTCCCTGAAATTGTGGGTTGATGATAGGTAGTATTGATAGTATTTAATGATACTGTCAAGTGCTGCTGCTTCACTTAGAAAGAAGGCCTGAAGTAATTCATTCTAATGTGCACTATGAAGTTTTATTTGTATTTAGCTGTATCCAGGTTATTCCTAAATATGTCAAAATTTCATTTAAACAAGGAATTATAAATGAGGGGGTGTGTTTACTTCTTCTATTCAGTAAATTTCTTGCAAAGACACAAACATGTCTATGCCAAGTTGGGCAGCAAAAGCATTACCAGGAAGTAGTTCTAGGCCAGCTTTTCCTGCTTCATTTAAATCAGATTCATTTGGTCTGTCTTGCTGGGATGCCTTCCCCAAATAGTGCTTACACTTCCTAAGCTGGGGACAGAAATTCTCTTGTTCTGTGTAAGATTTACTGAAATGTTCTGCCTTCAAACAGGATCTCAGCCTAACCCAGAACAGCAAACTAGAGAAGCAAAGCTGATGGGTTGCATTCACAGGTGACTTACTCTGGGTGTGCAGACACTCCTCTTCTCCATGTACAGAGGGAAAAACAGATGTTCCTGCTCAGCTCAGACCCACGGGAGACCTTTTAACCCATGGCCACCATCCAGCAGCAGGGTAATGCCACCAGCCTCGGGAGGATGGCTGTTTCCTTGTGATTGATTTACCAAAAAGGTCAGCCCCAGACATGACACCTGTTTGCACTGTGGTCCAGCGTTCACCCCACAGTTCTGTAAACTGCTGAAATGTTCAGGGAAAAAAAAATATGAGATGAATTGGCTGTTTCAGTGGGCTTCCAAAAATATTCTGAAATACTGTTGCCATTATGGGCACATAGCATTGCTCTGGGTGAGATTCAGGGAGGAGCTCGGGAAGAGATACCAGGAAGGGAGGAAAGAGCTGTCTGAAAGGAGAGCCATGATGGGACAGGATGTACACGGTCACTGTGCTGGAGAATAAATCCTTCAGGAAGAGAGGGATCCAAAGCGAGTTTATAGCCTGAAATGTGTTAGTTAATATTTATAATGTGCATCCACCTTTCTCTGTGTCTTGGCTGTGCACTGGCTCCTGGCTGGTCTTGTATCAGGTACAAATAATGATATTAAAGCAGGTGATTAATGTCTGTTTGAGACAATTGGGAGGTTATTTCCAGCTTTGACAGCGCTGCTCTTTGTGCAGCACACGAGCACAGCACATGAGGTACTTTGCTCACAACACAGAGAGGTGTTTTATTGATCTCCTCCCGTTCCACTTCGCTAATTCTGCCAATTTTCAGGCAGGCACAGCACCAGGATAATGGAGTCAGCATCCACTGCAGCTGCCTGGGCCAGCCAGGCCTGGGGAAATCAAAGAAATTGTACAAGTTATGATGAGGGGAAGAAGAAGGGGGGAAATCCCCACTTCTGAGGTAGTGGGGTTAAAGGGATTTAAAGCTAATTGGAGGCCTGAAAACAGGAGCTGCCATTTAAAAGGGCAAATGTGAATTGTACTCTGAAATGAAAACCCAGATTTTGATGAGAGTTGTGTGTTCTAAGCCATATAGATATATCTATATATCCTTGGAAGTGCTCATTAAACCAACAGATTTTATGCAGTGCAAAAATGAAGAGAGCATTACTGAGTAGAATGGTGAGAAATAAAGGGATTTTGTCTGTATATATTTTCAACACTTCCATCTACTGGAAAAATTATTTCTATATAAAAATGTCACTTATTGGTAAATAATGAAAAAACATTAATGCCTGAGCTGGCTGGAAACACAAAAAACTGTGATTAATATCTGATTAATTATTAAGTAACAACTTTAGTAATACATTTTCCCTGTAGACACAGTCATAGTTGGTATAACCCATATTAAGATAATTCAGAAAAGCATGTCTGTGTACAAGAAATATATGTATTATCCAAATGGATTCAATTAAACCCATATCAGCAGTCAGTGCCTCAAAAATTAGGAAATAGCTGATATTAGCTGTTCAAGGGCATACTTAATTTATTCCCACTTGGATTCTGGCAATATTAATTTATTCTGTAGCAAATACCCTAAGTGTACAGTAATTTTACACAATGCACAAAAGGGAATGAAACCAATTAAGTGAGCAACAGAATGAAACAAAAGCAACAAGGAACACTTTTCTCAGGAAGTGGCCTCATTCTGGTACCTCATGATCAACTCCTAGATCTTGTATTTCTATTTTTCTTAACAATCCTGTGAAAAGGCAAAAGGAATATTAATTACATTATTAATTAAATCCAGAGTTTGTACTGTATTGTGAAGCACTAAGATAACACTGCCAAGAGAAATAAATCCATTAAATGGGACTCAATAAAATGAACAATAGTGAAATGAAATGCATTCTAATCCGTGATTTCCCTTATTATCATCACATCATGGAAACCACTTCTGTAAATGTGCCTCACGTGCCTGATGAGCTGACAGCAGAACAGTCTGGGAAGCATTTGTACCTTAGAATAATGTAGGATGTTCAACACCCAATTCAATACTTCCAAGATGAAAATATTCCTCTCCTGTAAATGAGATAAAAATATCAATTAGAAATTTAAGATCTTATTCACGTTAATGAGGAGTAGAACTTGGACATGGATGGTGTGTGCAGATCACAGATTTTCTTTCATGACTGTCAGAACACTTGGCTTTAAGGCAAAACAGGACAAACTTGTCCCTGTTTGCTGAGGCTGACTTGTTGTGCCTTGGTTTTGTTTTCCAAAGGTGCTGCTGCTCTGTGCTGGTTCCCTGTGACCCATTCCTCATGGCTGCTGATATCCATGGGTACCAGATGTGGTTTGTGGCCGGGTGGCTGTGCTGTCCCCAGCTTCTGTGCTTTTGGGTTGGAGGGTTACAATTGACAGCAGCCTCTGTCAGGAGCACTGCAAATCCCTTTGGTTTCATGTAACTTTTGTCCATTTTGAGAGAGAACATTGGTCAGGTACTTCCACTACCGGGCTGCCTTAACTGCATTTTTTTATCAATTGCACAGTTCATGGGTTGTAATGGTTTCCAGACAGGTGCAGAGTTTTTTGGTAGGTGTAATCTGCATTTTTTAATATGTTGTGTAAATACTCAATTTACTATTTAGTTAGTAGTGCTAAAGAAGGAGCTTAAATAAAGGTGCTGTTCTAGTATAATTAGCACAGCTGTTTGTGGCTCTGCTTCAGATACCAATGGTGTTTATTTCATGACAAAGATAAGACAAAATGGAGCTGGGATTAGCTTGAGAATTCCAACCCAAGGAACTGCCTCAACAGCAGTTTCTTGGCAGAAGTCAAGCAGGAAGGAGGAATTCTTAAATAAACAAAGCAGCCCATTGCAGCATCCAAAGGTACTTCTTACTTCTTAGGAACAACAGGCCTTTATGCACCTGTATTTATTTTTTTCCCCTTTCTTTTGGTCTGGGAAAAGAAGATTTAGTTTGTGATTGGAACCCCTGGATTGAGTTTTGAAGCTTAACAGATGAGACTCGTCTGTCCGCAACACTGTGCAGATAAAGGCACCTTTCAGCAGCCCAGTTTCAATAATCAGTGCCTGAGCTTCAGAAACAGCTCATTGTATTTATCAGTGCTTCTGTCCCCATCCACATGTGAGTCAGGAGCTGCTCTGGGTGTAGGCCATAAATGAACTGTTGACATGAACTGGATGTGATGTAAATCAGGGCCCTACAAAGCTCGTCAGTGAGCAGGAATCAATAGGAAGGAAACAGTAAAATTTCAGCAATTTTTTGCTCTGATAAATAAATGGATTACTCTGTGCTCTTCTGGGAGGAAGCACAGCATGGGAGTGGAAACCTGGATCTCTGCTTTTCACCTTACTCTGCTGCAACACAGTCACAACACCAGTGACTTACATTTGCCTGACCTTCATCTATAAACACAGCCCTCGTGGTTTTATATCCTTACATCTAATTTCAGTTATGTTCATTGTTTACAGGCATATAAATATATTCTGGAGATACATCCTGTGTATAATGAATAAACAGAAATATTTACAGTTAATAGTTTGGGGATTAGAATAGCTCTGCTTTTTAATCCATATTTCTCTTTCACACTTGTCCAGGTACCTGAATTTTTCACCATTCCAGTCGATGCAACAAGGCCTTGTGTCTTGGAGAAAAGAGCCAATTGTTTCTGTTTGGGAAAGCTGCCAAAGGAGCACAGCTCCTTGCCCCCAAGGCCAGGATGATCACCCCTGTCAGTGACCCAGGGCTCAGACACACTCTGGTACCAGGTACGAGGATGTCACCTCCTGTTGCCACCATCCCTGTGGTTTTCCCCTCTGTGACCCCATCCCAGAGTGCAGGGTGCACCTCTGCTGCAGCTGAACAGCCACACTTGGTGAACACATTTAGCAAGGCTGTGGGCCTGCTGTGACCCTCCAGCCACAGACTGGGATTTAGAAACAATTCTCCAGCAGCACCAGGCTGTGCCTGAGGATCCAGCAGTGCTGAAACCTTTCCTGGCACTGGGAAAAGAGAAAACTTGTTTGCCATGTTCAAGTAACAGCTGAAAGAACCTGCATTTTGTCAAGGCTTATTTTCTTCCTCTGTCGGCCCTTCCCTTTTCTATCTACCTGTTTTGGGGATTTTTCATTTTGAATTAAAGTTCTGATTGTTATGGAGTGTTCTGAAAGGCTCTGGAGAAAATACATGTGTTGATTAAAGTTAAGGAAACTTTTGAAAATAAATGTTTTGCAAGTAGAAGTGGCGTTTTGGTCAGTGTTTAAAGACATGCAGAAAGAAAAAAAAAAGACAATAAAACAATCCCAAAATACAAAGACATTGTTTTAAGGGCAAGTTTGATCTCTGTAAGAAAATTCTCCAGAATTAGTAATTTCATTTGAAAACAAGGAAAACCAGACCTTCTGTTTAGAATAATTATAAAAAAGGTGGTTGAATATACATTTAAAGAACTGTTCCATAATACTTTGAAGATATTAAGACTTTTAAAAGTCATTTATTGACATTTTTTTTTCAGGACCTGACCTAAAGTTAATTACAGTCAAAGGTGGAACTGCAGCAGTTGATAAAATATACTAATCTACCAACTTCAGTTAACATGAGTATTGGAAGGAAAGAAGATTTCGGACAGAAAAAAAAGGACTAAAGTGCAGCTAAGAAGAAATTTTGGAACTTTGAGGTTCAGAAATGCCTGCATACCAGTACTTTATTATTGCCAGCAACACTGGCACAGCTTAGGGGTGTGAGCCCCTTTTTAAATGCATATTCCCTTCACAGTGGATCTGAAAGCCTGTCAGGAAAATCAACCCTTTTAGCAGCATTTACATCTGTACTCAGCCTGCAGTGTTGCTGGATCTCTGTGGGACTTAAACGTATCCTGAAATGCTGCCCTTAGAGACTTTTCCTGAGAAACTCATTTTCTGAAACACGGCCTCTTAGTGCATGGAAAACCAGCAAAGCGTCTTTGTCTTCCCATTTCCTGAACTTCAGCTCAATTATAAAAACACTAATTTTTAAAAGTTCTTCCAAAGGAGCTCTTTTCTTGTCACCATGTGTCACTCTGTCAGTCATACTTCAAGCCATGGATTTGAAAACCGACCTGCAGAAGCAGATACCTTTGTCAGAAATTTAACTTGACAGCTTCTCTGGGGGACTTTCAATTAGGATTTTTTTTTTTTTTAAGAAAAAAAAAAGAACACTAAAAGTGTCAGTCCAAATGCAGTGAGCAAATGCTGGTATATGGGAGGCCTACACATACTGCCTTCTACTTCAGGATGATCAGGAACATAAATGCCAAGTTTTGGAGAAAAACAAATATTAAAAACTTGTTTCAGGGACACAGAAAGAGCAGTTTCTGCTGTTTGAGGGGCTGGGTGGCTCTGAGGCCTGATGGGCGTCGCTGAGGGCTCAGCCCAGCCGGCAGAGAGGTGGCTCTGTGACACTGCTCAGAATCCCGTGTTTTCCACTTCAAACTTGGGAGTCTTGATGAAGGAAGTTGAAAAACCCCAGCAAATTTCAGTGCTGCTTGCTGAAAGCTTGGATTCTAAGGCGGTGGGAGCTGCTGTGGCTGGAAAGAGCCGAGCCCTGAGCCCGGCTCGGAGCCGCCTCAGCCTCGAGGGCAAAAGCCCCTCCCGGTGTCCGTGTGAAAACGGGAGCGAGGTGTGGGAGCTGCCGTCCCTGGCCGCTCTGCTCCCGGGCTGCCTCCCTGGAAACCTCATTGCTGTGGATGTGGGGGATCCCAGGATCCTGTGGAAGCCCTGGCTGCCCTTCAGACCGCCCCGAGCCCGTCCGGCCCTGCCTCGGGATCGCCGCCATCACCGCAGCCCCGTCAGCTGCGGTCAGTGTTACAGCCCCGCTCCAGAGCGGGAATTTCCTCGTCAAGCGTGGAGAAAAAATATACGTAATTGAGTTTATAGCTGGAAAAGTGGTAAAACAGCCCTTGAAGAAGTCATTAAATGTGGATGGACTCAATGATTTCTGCCTGAATCATCAGCAAGCTTTAAAGACACGCAGTGTGTGCGTGAGGGGAAGGCAGGAGCCCCGGCCGAGGACTGTTCCTGAAATCCCACTGAGTTTGTAGATTTTGTGATTTTATTTGTATCTGTCACCGAAACGTGACTGGAAAACTGATAGAAATGCTTTGGATAGACCCAAGGGGTGAAGGTGCTAAGGACAATGATATCCCGCACCAGCGTTCCTCATCCTCTGCCTTCTGCTGGAGCCGGGACTGTGGTACCGTGACCGGGTGTGTGCTGCGTTTTTTAAAGGTACTTTGTTTTTATAGTGTTAATTATAGATGGACAACAGCTGAGAAAGGAAGCAATTGTAAATACGCTCAAACTTCAAAAGTTTATTGGAATTTTTCTGGTCTGTAATAGTTCTGATGGGTTTGTGTGATCTACATGATAACTATTTTTCAGTAAGAGAAAAGCTTTTATGAAAGTGTTTCAATATTATGTCTCCATTTGGTGTGGGAGGGTTTGAGGGAGGCTGAGGGCGATGGTAACTTGCAGCCTTCAGGTGCTCTCAGCAGCTTATCCTTTAAGCGCAAGGTTTTTGTCTAATTCATGGAATGTGAACTTCAGGTAGCTAGAAAATGTCTTAGGCTTTAATTGCTAAATTGTCTCCCATCCCTAAATCTCCACCAAACATCCAGTGTAAACTACAATTTAAATGAGGCTGACTGAGAAACAGCGTTCCCCTTTCAAAAATATCAAGAGATCTTTTTTCTTCCCCCTAGAATTGATGTTAATGTTTAAACCAAGTGTTTCCAGATAGCACTTATACTTTGAGAAGGGAAGATTTTAAATTAAGCTTTATTGTGTAAATGCTTGCTCTGCCCTTAGTATGTCGCTGTTTTGCACACAGTGGTCCCTGCTGAGAGCCAGTGGTTGGGATCCACCATCTCTCCTGGCAAGGCTGAGAGTCACAGGCTGGAACAACATGGAATCATTATGGAAATGATTGGCATTTAGGAGCTGTTCTGAGAACATGATTAGAAGGTAGAAGAAAGGAGAGGTCATTTTTCCCTAAAGAACTTATACTTGCAGAGTGAAATCTTACCCTTTGGGATTTAAGGTTGTATGCAGTGGATGTGTATGGTATGTTAATACTAGTGCCAGCTAATAGTTGGCAAAAAGAGGTGAGCATAGGTAAGTAGTTGTATTTAAAATTAACTGGAAACCTGCCAAAGAATCCAACCATGAGGGAGGGCTTCGGCAAGGAGGAAAGCACCTGATTCGTGACTCTGCACATCTCTCAGGTAAGAAATTCAATGTTTTTGTGTCCTCAGGAGCACCTTTGTGGGCTTTTTAATACAGTTGAAAGGAAAATAACTAGCAAAAATATTTGTTTTTATTTTCTTTTGCGGCTGCATTTCTTGACTTTGCGTTACATATCTTTGTAAAAGAGATACTTAGAGGCATTCAGCTAAGTGATGCTTTTCTGTTTGTCTGTGAAACTGTGAAAAATGTGGAGCAGCAGAGCTGGGATTCCTGAGTTACAGAATGCCAGTTTCAGTTGTTGGTACAGAGAACTTTGTGGCATTTCCTTGGAATGAGGGCAGAGGAGAAGCTGGGCCGCAGCTGTGGGCGTGGGCACAGAGCCCCCAGTGGGGCTGGGGCTGTGCAGGCACCCCCGAGGGATGCTCACAGAGCCCCCAGTGGGTCCGGGCTCCCCACGGGGCTCCCCCACACCCCAGGGATGCTCACAGAGCCCCCAGTGGGTCCGGGCTCCCCACGGGGCTCCCCCACACCCCAGGGATGCTCACAGAGCCCCCAGTGGGTCCGGGCTCCCCACGGGGCTCCCCCACACCCCAGGGATGCTCACAGAGCCCCCAGTGGGTCCGGGCTCCCCACGGGGCTCCCCCACACCCCATGGATGCTCACAGAGTGGTGCAGGCACTTGGAAGCATTTCAGCATTTCCATGTTTACTTAGACTCATGCCTAATCAGTTGAGTTGCTGTAAATTTCTCTTGAGGGAGTAAATTACTGAAAAACATCCCTTCTCAAATATTGTGTTTAGTGAGGGAAAGCAGCACATCTTAGAAGAACTGCAGTAAGCCAGGAAAAAATGGCACGTTCCCATGTAAAGGATCACAGCCTTTGGTTTCCAACAGCAAAGTGGTTTTATGAGGGGAGAAAGGGAGCAGAGCTCTCGAGTAAGTTTCTGTGCTTTGGTGGTACAGGAGCTGTTCCTTGGCTGGCAGCAGCGGTGGGACACAGGAGAAGGGAACTGTTTGTGGGAGAGCTGAGTTTCTCTCTCACTTCTGTGTGTTGCACTTGGTGGCTGTGTCTGAGTTACATGAACAGATTTTTTTAAAGCTAAACAAACAAACCAACCTGAGAGTTCTCCATCACCTGGGCTGGGCAGCAGATGGGCAGTCGTTGTTGGAGCCTTCGGTTGCATTTTCCCTGTAATGAGCTGTCTAATTGCTTGTCCAGAGCTGGTGCTAATCTATTTACACATATAATTCATTCTAGTTTTAAAATAATCACACAACCTTTTTAGGTTGTTTGTTCTTTTTTTTTGATTTGTGGAACATCAGACTGTCATGCTGGTGAACAGCTGCTGTGTTTATTCATGGACTACATTATGACTCCATTCTGGATGTGTCCATGGAAGGACATGTGATAGCTAATTGTTTCTCAGGTTAAAGGAAATAATGAATATCAATTGCAGCTACTTCAGCATGGCAGGAGAACGTCAGGAGTACCTCCCAGGCTTATGCTGGCTACCCATCATTTTGATTCTGTTTTCTGAGTTAGGAAATGGGACCCCACTGATGTGGCACATGATGTTCAACTTCCTGAAATTGAATTTGGAGAGGGAAACAGGGCTCACCGGTTTTGTAGGACACCTGGCAGACCGGTGGGAGTGGGTGAAATGTTGATATTTGCCATGAGAGAGCCCTGCTGTGCTGAGGGCCCAAAGAAGAGCTGTGCAGGCCTGAGAGTGGTGCCTGGTGCTGGCACAGCCTCAGTGACACCGAGCCATGGGACAGGGCAGCTGCGTGTCCCTGATCCCAGGAGCACAGCCTGGTGTGTGTGTCCCTGATCCCAGGGGCACAGCCTGGTGTGTGTGTCCCTGATCCCAGGAGCACAGCCTGGTGTGTGTGTCCCTGATCCCAGGAGCACAGCCTGGTGTGTGTGTCCCTGATCCCAGGAGCACAGCCTGGTGTGTGTGTCCCTGATCCCAGGAGCACAGCCTGGGGGGCTGCTCGGGGCTGGCTCTGAGCTGCCCTTACAGAGCAGCACTTGTGAGGGACAGAGGGGCAGAGCAGACTCAGTGTGCTGCTGACAGTCCATCTGCACACACACACAGCCCTACAAGGGTGTCATCTAGGTTTAAAATAGCCCAGTCTGTCTCTCTGCATGTTTCCTGTGCTGTTAAATAAGTTTAAAGTGTGATTGATGATCTCCAGATCCAAACCTGGGTTTCTAAACCCTCCAGCTGCATCTGCAGCCCTGTGGTGAGAGCCCCTGTCATCACATGCCAGATCTTTCCAAGGCAGCTCACACATTTCCAGAGCTCTCCTTAGCAGTTAAATGGCTTTGTCACTGTTCTAAGGAATGTCACTCCTTTGGTTAATGACGGCATTGGGGCAGTGTTTCAGCTGGGCTTAGCAGGCAGTGCTAGTATGGTTTTGGATTCTCAGTTTTAAATTTTCTTCCTCTCTTTCTTTTTAATTGAAAGCCTGAGTTGAAGATAGAACATAGAATGTGCAGGTTTTCCATCACTGCTGAGCATTTGAACATTTCTTTGCCTTCCCTGCAGTGGCCTTTTCACATTAAAGGAACACATTAAAGAGGTGTAGAACATTAATGTGAGGTGCCGGTGGAAGCTTGACAACTGTCAGCTTTGCCTGTGTGCATTTACCTCATCCTCTGTGTTATTTATTCATCTGAAACTCTTTTGCAAATGAGGCAGATGAGAGGGAACCTGAGGTAAATGAAGCCTGTTTAGGGCAGTGGAGATGAGAAGGAGCTGGAACAGCAGCAGGAGCAGAGCACCTGGGTGTTGGTGGCTGCTGCCTTACCTGAGGTGTTCCCCTGAAAAACAGGGCTTGAATTATTCAGGAGTTACCAGCATCTCCAGCCCCAAAGCATCTTTATTCTTCTGAATGTCTACTTAATAACTATTTTATAGTTTAAACTCTGAGTCTTCAAATGATGAAAGGTGGCAAAAGGAGCAGACAGTTAAGAAAGTGAGCAAAGAAGGCTCTGTCTAAAGAGAAGGAAAGGTGAATCCAGTCTGTGCATTCAGGCACCAGCCCCACACAGAGAGAACAGAAAATGCAGCCCAGTCCTTGTGCTGTGTCCTGGTACCACGTACCTGGGGACGGATGGTGACAAGGCATTCCTGCAGATCTTTGCAGGCTCAGTTAAACCCCAGAGTGAAACTGTGGGAGTTTCAGATCTGCTCATCCCCTGGCTGTTTGAATTGGGTTTCACCTGGCCCAGCTCAAGGCAGGGGAATTGTTTGGGGAGTCTGTGTTCTCCAGCTGCTGCTGGGAGTGGAGCTGGTGCGCTGCCACTGCTGATGGATGTTGCATGAAGGATGGGAGCTGACCTCTGGCTGCAAAGCTTTGTGCTGTACAGGGCTCTCACCTCTGTAATTTGCATTCCCCTTGCTCAGTTTTATCCCTGCTAGGGGTAATAAATGGCCTGGGGAGCCTGGGCAGAGTTGTGTTAATCACAACAATCATAACAGAAACAAAAGGGTTCTGGCTGGAGAAATCAACATTAAGTCCATCAAGCTGGATTTCTTTTTAAATGGTTGGTTAGCTAAGCCAATTAAGAGCTCCTCCACTTATTATTTTGCTGGTTCATTTATTTGGGCAGCAGGATTTCAGGCACTGTGTCATACAAGCAATGTCAGTTTGATTTGGTCCCATCTTTTCTGTCCCCTCCTACCACATCAGGACCCCGCTGCTCTTCACAGCTCTGCGTTGTCTTAGGAATTCATTTGCAAGCTGGAGATAATCAGCATCTCCTGACTCTCTAGGGCTGGTTTGATTATTGATTGCTGAAATCAGCCTGAATATTGCACAGTCACAAACCCCCCAACATAAATCAGCTCTTTTAATGCTTGGGAGTTTAATGCTGCAGTCAGAGATCTGTGAGACAAGGGAAAGATGTGGATTCCAGTTGTCACTTCAGTTAATACTTGACTTTGTTGTACAGCAGGAAATGCTGGCGCATCTCTTTGAGCTGGGTTATCAGAGACCGCGTTCCTGCCGTGCTGTGCCCTCTCCCAGCGCTGAGGGTGAGGAGGGAGGGTTTGTGTGCAGGGGCTGCTCACAGGGGCAGCCCTGGCTGTCTGCACACGTGAGCAGGAGAGTGCAGGAGCCGAGTCTGGCTGGCAAAGGCTGTTTCTGGGAGCTGGCACTCGTGGGACAGGGCAGCTTTTGAGGGTCTGATCGAGGGAATTATGTGCTGACATTCACTGTGTCCTCCTTGGAGCTCAGCAGCTCACTGGACTGGATGAATTTTGAGTATCTTGTTCAGAAGGGAATTGTTACTGCATTTCAGTTCTAGAGATGCCAGAATTCTTCAGGCAGTTCAATATGGGGAAAATGTATTTTGTCATAAGCTTTATTTGTTTTGCTGTTATCACCAGCTCACATCTCTTTAACTGCTTTTTGCAGTATGGACAGAAATTCAGATATTCAAAGCGTGCATCACCATTGCTGCTGTCTTGGGATGCATGAAGACTCCTGCTGTCCTTGTAGCGCATTTCTGTAACTCACACGTTTTTATGAAATTTCAGATGAGACCTTTTTTCAAAAAGACTTCTGTCTCTGTTATTGTGTAATAAATATATGTGGAGAGCTAAATCTGCTTTTGTTCAGTTGAAGGGTTACTGCATTCAGTGGCCATAATTTAGTTTCTGAATGGCCTGAAGATTTTCTGGCACGGCTCTGAAGAAGCCACTTCAGAGAGCAAAAAGGCTTTTCCTGTCCTCTTGTGCTGTGATGGCACTGATGTGGCTTTGGGTTTGGCATTAGTCCTGTGGTTCTCTTTCTGGTTGGAACTGCCACAGAGGGCTTGAGACTTTCAGAATACCTCAGGTATTGGTTAGACATTGCAGAGTCTTAGTTTTGTGGGCCTTTTGCTTTCAACACTAAATGTCAATTTTTGTTTTTCTTTTTTTAAAATCTGATGGTATTTTGGTTAGATAGATAGCTGAAAGGATGGAGGTTTAGAGATTTATGTGTCAGAATGTAAAGAAATGGGTCAGGCGATGCTCAAGTGGGGCTTGCAGCAGCAGAGCTGGAAGTGGCAGCAGCACAAGCTGAGCAGCCACCATGCCCTGACTGGAGGACTCATTTTTCAGGCCTCCTGATCAGGCTGGTGGAAATGCACCCCCAGAACTGTTTGCTCTGTGGTTTCAGGGGTTATTTGAGTTTGAGATAAGAGCAGTGCAAATCTGTGTAATGTTATCCTGAAGTGCAGATCAGTGCCTACTGGGAAATTGGCAGACTCCCCTGGTGCTGCAGAACAAATCAAGGCACCACTGTTCGTGTTCTTGCCTTTCCAAGAGTGTCACTCATCCTTCATCAGCAATTCCAGGATGCGAGGGAGATGCCATTGCAGTGATTGCATTGCCTTTGTTATTTGTGTGTGCATTAACCACGTTCATCAGTCAGTTTGCTCACAGGAGCAGCCTGGGGACTTCCCTTTGCAAGGTGCATTCACAGTGAAACCCGAGAGGTTCTGTTTCCTTTTGTTTATTAACTCCTCCCTGCACCGTGTCCTTCTTGTGGCAGTGTGCATTCCCTCCCAAGCCCTGCAGAGCACAGAGGTAAATACTTGAGGACATCACCTGTTTTTCAGCTGCCCACACAGCGTTCATGTATCTTAGCTAAAGCTAGACCCGATTCTGAAACCTCTTCCATGGGGTTTCATGAACATGAAACATGAGCCTAACAATTGCTAATGGCTCCCCTCACTGTGCAGTTTCTGCGCCCTGAAGGTGAGGGGTAGGAAATGCCCTCCCCTGCCCTCTCCCCAAGGTGCTGTGCCCAGGGCAGCTGGGAGATGAAATGCACTGAGGACGCGCTGGGCGCTGTCGGTTCGGGTCAGTGCAGGGCTGAAACTGCAGGAGAGAAAGGAGAGGTGTCCCAGATATTTGATATGTGCCCTCTGTGTACAGTTTCATGTCCTTTGAGCGCTCCAGAAATCAGAACTCAGCAGTTCAGGAAGTTCCAGCTCTCTGCTTGATTTTTATCCCCACTCTCTAGCAAGTGACAACGAACTGAAGTATTATTCCAATAATCATCTTGTTTATTGTTGTTCAGAAAAGGGCTTCTGGCTAAATGTTCGTTACCATTTTTTTCACATCCCAGCCAATACAGATCATGGCTTTATGGGTGCACTTTAAAAATGTCCCATTTAAAACTTTCTGAAGGCTATTCAAAAAGTTCTCAAATTACTTGGATAACTGTATAAACTCTGTATGCAAAAATGCAAATCTCCTCTTGTTTTTTTCCATTTCCATTTTCCATTTGAAGGAGAATGGCAAAATGATGAGTTGTGAGGAGTGGCATTTCCCCGTGCTGCCATCTCTTTGTAGTGCCCTGAAAGGCTGCCCTGCCCACATCCATTCCTCTTTTCTCTGGGGCCAGTTCTGCCGTTTGCATCCAGGTCAGTCCCGTACCGAGCCCGTGGATGATGGCAGCGGCGCAGGGCAGATATCGATCACACCAGTGTGACGAGGGCTCTTTGTTCAGCGCGGCCCAGGCTGGCACTGCCCTGCCCTGGGGACCATTAATGCTCACGGGGAGTTCGTGTCCCTCAGCAGCGCTTCAGGCACGGCGTGCTCGGCTCTCGGCGATGGGCTTGGACGGGCAGCACGGCAGCCTGAGGCGTGGGATGTTTATTTCTGTGTGTGCCACCTTTTAAAAAGCATTTTTAATAGCCACCACTTGTTTTGGGGTTTTTATCCATGGCTTAGTGAGGGCTCTTTGAGTTGCCATTCAGCTCAGCAATGTTCCCGAAATGCCTCAGTTCCAATTTCACTCTGTATTCCCATTCACAGGGCTTCCCCTCCCTCCCCCTGCCCTGTACTCTCTGGAGATCCTAAACAACCTACACAAATTCCATTTTATTGCCCAGGGAATGGTGTTATTTGAGGATTCAGATTGTTTAGGTGCATCCCAAGTAGGATATTTGGCAAGTGCTGGAACTCTGAAATTGTAGGGAGAGGAAAGGCAGGGCCCTTGCTGCTTCTGTTCCAGACTGAAGCTGAAATTCTGATGGCTTCTGACTTTGCTGACACTTCTCTGGGATTAGATTGGTACGAGCAGCCCAAACTGAAACCCAGTTCCAGGTTAGAGAGACGTGTAGGATCTCTGCTGCTCCGTCTCAAATAAAGGATGTGGTTAAACACTGTGGCACGTGCCTTCATGGCAAATGCAGCAAAACCGCTTTCTGTGGCACCAAGTGTAAAACCTGGAGATTGATGTGACAGCTGGGCTGGGCTTTTTAATCAGCTGGGACAACTCAGAACTGTCTTAGTGACAGGGTTATTTTTTTCCTATTTGTGTGTGTGTTTCAAACCAAGTCATGAGTAATGTTACCAAGTCTGTTAGCAACACTTAACTCCCACTTGTTTGCTTTTAAGAGTTTTTGGATTTCAGATTTCTGGGCAGAAAAACTCACTGGGAATCCCAAGTTGCTGCTGATGGTCAGGATTTTGTAATGCCAATTTGCGATGTGTGTGTGGATATCACGTGTAAGGAACTGCTCCTTTGAGGTTCCTGCAGGCAGCCCTGCCTGGGCCAGGGCTGGTGTGGAGCAGCCAGCCCTGCTGAAATCAGTGATCCTCACACTGCACAGCTGATTTTCCGTAGGGAAAGGCCCTTTGTGTTTGCCTGAGGTCCTGGCTCCCTTTCCCCACGGCTGGCAGGGTATTCCAGTGCTGTTCAGTAAATGTTAACTGTCACAAATAATTCATATCAGCACGCTGGAGAGCACCTGGGGGAAAGGGAGCTCTGAAATAGAAGGGAATGAGTCTGTAACGTGGTAGGGAAAGGCCTCCCCTGGATAATGAGCAATTTCTGTGCAGCATCCGTGGGTCATTGTTCCCTTTAGAAAAGAGAAGATTCCCGTGTCTTTGAGGTGACTCAGGTGGCCTTTGTGGTTTTTAATACAGCAGGTAAACCTTGTAGGAGAGCTCACTGTTTACTGGGCCCTGTGTCCGGGGGCATTTGGGCAGGCGGTGCTGTTGGATTTCTCTTTAGAGGCGTGGGCACGTGTGGAGTTTGGGAAAGGGAGGAAAAGCAGCGAGAGCTCCTGTGGGTGCATCCCCACTGGAGTCAGTCCCCGCTGCCCGTCCCAGCTCATGCCCAGGAAAATCCCCCGGCTGCTGAATTTCTCTGGAGCAACAGGGACACCGCGCGGTCACTTTTACTCGAGTTCCACGTGGAAATGTTTGTGCCGCCCCTCCGCCTCTGCCTGTGCGGAGAGCAGCAGTTGGAATGCGGGCGGCATCCTTGGCCGTGTGCTCAGCACATCCCAGACCTGGCAGCACGAGAACTGATGGATGGCAGAGCTGCTCACGAGCCAGGGTGCCAAGGGCTGCGTGGAAATCCAGTTAGCAGGATGATATTATTGGGAAATAGGGTTTTAATTGGCAGCTGATTGGTAATTGGGTATTGCACACATTTCATTAGGAAGGCACAGAGGAAGCTTGGTTGTGCACGGACGACAGAAGGCTGAGGCGCTTGGTTCCCTGCAGGAGTTTAGGGATGGCAGTGTCCTTGTTTTAATTTGGGAGAATGCAATTAATTAATGTGCTTCAGGTCTCCGTTCCCACCATGGCAACCTTCCCCTTTACATTTTGGTTTCCATCTCTGAGCACAGCTTTTGCTGCCGTGTTTGCCAGTTTGCTTGCAAGACTTTATTGCATTCAGACCTATTTTTTTTTTCTTGGCATATTGAATTTGTTGCTCCAGAGGATTTTTCATTCCAGCTGGGCTCCAGTTATTCTCACATTCCCTCAGGCTCCACTCTGAGTCCTGCTGTGATCCGCATTTGTAGCTTTTCAATGAGTAAACATCAGAGCTCCTCTGGCTCTGTGCTGGCACATCCTCTCCATGGCACTCAGCTCCTGCTGGACCTTGGAAAAAGCTGGATGCTTTGCATTATGTTTTGTATGACATTCAGTTATGGAGATCCTCACATTTAAAAAAACATGGAACTGGGAGAAGAGTGATCTGCTATTAATTAGCTGTCTGATGCCCTGGACTCATGTGGATAATAATGGTTCCCTTTGGCTATGGTTTTAGTAATGTATAGGAAAACATGCCATTAGAGATATTAAAAATTCATTTCTGAATTTATACTGGCAGCTTGAAAAGTGCCACTCTTTTAACAGAGCACTTTTAAATAAAAGCTCCAGATTTGAAGTACTTAGTTCCAGCAAACCTGAAGTGAACATCTTTGTGTGAGCACAGACTTTGCACACGAGCCCTGCAATGTCTGCTTAAAGGAGCTTTGAGATCTCTGTTCCTGAACATCTGTGGGGATGGATGAGGTGTCTCAAGATGAAGCTCCCAGGCTGATGGGTCAGGTCCTTTCCCCCTGTTTCTTCCTGGCCCACAAAGCCGTGCCCAGACATTTCTGCACATCCAGGCAAACTTCTTCAGTGGCTTTTTGGAAATGAATGTCAGTGGCACACTGACATCTGCTCCTCCTCTCTCCTTCCTTGTCTCCCTGCACCATCCTCGTGTTCAATCCAGCCCCTGCCTTGCCATAAATGCAGTGCATTGGTGGATTTAGGGCTGTCCTGCATCTTCTGCCTGGCATTGCTTCTCCCAGGGTTTCCCCGCTGGCTGCCAAAATACTCCTGGGAAAGAGAGAGCCGTGATATTCTGTGTCCCCACACATCACCTTTCTTGTAAAAGCAGCAACATCTACAAGTGTTTTCTTCTTGGAATCACAGTTTAAAGTGAAGAAGTAGAAAAGAGAGCCCACAACCTAATAATGCCTTGGCTTGGGAAGAAATTTGATGGTGTTGCAGGGGACTCTTTCTGAAGAAACAACTGAAGTTCTCTTTATGCTGCAGCAATTTGTATGTACCCCCAGCACCGTGTTTATTTGGTGTCAATATAGGGTCAGCAGGAACCAGCACAGGCAGCTGGAACTAAAGGTCCTCTTGTCCCATTTTACAATATTAGTGTTCAAAATGTAAACTAAAGGCCAGATTCCACCCCAGTAATTTGGCTAAGAGGATAAGGGCTTATTGAATAGTAAAATGCTATCCTCAAAATATTTCTTTGAGTTAGGATTTTCCCAAGTATCTCATTTAGCTTTTGTTAATGGATTAAAGAAAGGGTGTTATAGTTTGGTAACCCTTTGTTAAGTGTACATATTTTCTATGTTAAATGGGTGAACAGGAGTGCAAACCCCTATGGACGAGGGCTGCTGGAGAAATCCTCCAAAACCGATTGTGTCCTAGAGACTCGAGTCATCATTTTGTCCTATTGCAACATCTCTTATTCTTTCGGTTCAGATAAACCTGCAAACAATTTAACCTTTAGAGCTTTAATATTTTTAAAGAGACATTCGTGTCCAGAAGGTGTCTCAAGGTGTTTGTGCCGTCAGGCTGGGTTTGATATCCCTATTAAAAATATATATGGCTCACTTGATGGGAAAATCTTCTTCAGAGAGAGGGGTTTTTCTTCAGCTTGAAATCTGAAATATAAAATAGAGAATAATAAAGTGAAGAGGCAAGTCATGATGCAAGGGATAGAAAAGAAAAATGGCTGGGAACACATTCTACTGAAACTGTTTGGATTTAATAGGAAAAGTACAGCTAAATCCTCAGTCAGTGAACCAATTAAAATTAATTATTGCATTGAGGGAGTTGGTGCCAAATCTGAAGAAATAATTCGAAGAAGGAAACTTATTTGAAAACTGCAATCATGGATGTTCTTTTTTTGACCGAGTAAGGAAGAGATGAACAGAGAGGGCTGCGATGGCTTTGGGCCCCGCGTTGTACCCAGGGGCAGAACGGGCTCCGGCACAGGGGAGAGGAACCCGAGCACTCAGGCTTTGCTTTGTGCCTGGCACGGTCAGTGATGGGCTTTGCTTTGTGCCTGGCACGGTCAGTGATGGGCTTTGGTTTGTGCCTGGCACGGTCAGTGATGGGCTTTGGTTTGTGCCTGGCACGGTCAGTGATGGGCTTTGGTTTGTGCCTGGCACGGTCAGTGATGGGCTTTGGTTTGTGCCTGGCACGGTCAGTGATGGGCTTTGGTTTGTGCCCGGCACGGTCAGTGATGGGCTTTGGTTTGTGCCTGGCACGGTCAGTGATGGGCTTTGCTCTGGGCAGGCGCCGGTGGTTTTCCATGCTTCTTGTGGCTGTTCCTTACTGCTCTGGTTTAGGATGGTAGAAGATGTCAGGTAAATTACAGCTTTTGGGTAGGAACACACATGCCTTTTATATTGAGCAGAAAATAGTCCATCTGTTGGGGGAAAAATAATTGTAATTTACATCAACACCCCTGAAAGGTACTTTCTCTACATGACATCTGTTTGTGTGGACTCCTCTGAGTTTGGGAATGTGGAATCATAGCATCATTTAGGTTGGAAAAACCCCTTATGATCACTGGGTCCAGTGGTGAAATTCTGAATGGGCTTGGGGCTGCCCCCAAAGGAACGATTGCCTTGGGTCTGGGCAGCGCCGTGCGCTTGGGACTGTTCAAAGGTGAGCCCAGCCCAGGAGTGATGTGACACATCATCCCGTACAAAGCACGAATCTAACCCTGCAAAGGTTCAATCTGAAACTGGCACACAGAAAATCCTAACTGGCCACTCGATAGGTGATGCTGCAGCAAACCAGGCATCCATCGGAATTCCCTCCTGTAGCAGAGCGTTCAGGGGCAGTTCGGTCAGAGCCGTGCCCCGGTGCCCAGAGCCCTCAGGCAGAGCTCCGAAAGCGCTGGGTGGGCTCCGTGGAGTCCCTCTGCTGGCGAGGTGACACCACGGTGCTGTGGCAGCGAATGCCCGCGGTGTCAGAGCCCCCGGGGACCGGGCTGCTGTGCCCTGGCCGCAGAGCTGTGCCGGAGCTGCGGGGACACCGGGCAGGGCATTGTTATTGCCCGGTGCCACTGCCCGGCCAGGCCTGGGATGGGACATGGGCAGGGCACGGGAGCTGCGGGGAGCGGGGGAGGGAGGGAGGGAGGGAGGGAGGGAGTGAGGGAGGGAGTGAGGGAGGGAGGGAGGGAGTGAGGGAGAGAGTGAGGGAGGGAGTGAGGGAGGGAGGGAGTGAGGGAGGGAGGGAGGGAGTGAGGGAGGGAGTGAGGGAGGGAGTGAGTCAGTCAGTCAGTCAGTCTGTCAGTCAGTCAGTCAGTCTGTCAGTCAGTCAGTCAGTGAGGGCTCTGCTCTGCTGCTCACAGCCCCGGCAGGGCCCTGTGGAGCAGCAGGGGCTGCTCTGGGACACGGGCACAGGGAAATAGGGCAGGGCACCATCTCAGCAGTGCCGCAGAGTTTCCCTTCAGAGCAGCGAGCTCAGAGAGGCCCCGCAGCCCCGCGGCCGTGCCCGCCGAGCGCAGGGGTGCCGAGGGTGGCAGTGCCAGTCACCCTGCCGGTACCTGGGCAGCACTGACGCTCCAGAGGGAATTCCTGTCCGAGTCAATTCGGTTGATTTGGATGAGGGAATGAATTCCTCCTCCGAGTCCTCCTCTGTGCGGTCTGGCACAGTTGCCCACGGTCTGTCGTGTTGCTTACAGAAGTGCCAAAAGCCAAAACCTTGAGGAACAGACCTTAATCTGACTCTATAAATAGTTTTAATTAGCCACTCCTTCTTTTTTTTTTTTTTCTTTTTGGGGAAATCCTAATTGACTTTGGTTTTATACAGCCAGAGTTAATCCAAAATCTGTCTCTTCAGGCCACTTTCTGGCCTTGCATAGACCACAGCACACTTTTTTCCCCCTTTAATGTTTCTCCTTGCTGGTAAGGAAATGAAAGGAGTGGGAGATGATGTGAGAGGAGCTCAGTGAGGGGCAATTGCCAAGTTCCTCGCTCTCCCCTTTGAAATAAGGAGGGGAGCATTGCCCGGCAGGCAGACGATGGAATAGCGGGGATGCCTTGTGAGGGAGGCCTGAGGAATTAATGTCTGTAGGAGCCAAGTGAGTGCTGAGGCTGTGACTGCAGAGGCACAACAGACATTGTCCCCACGAAGGGCAGGGGCAGTTTCTCCTGTTTCTGGGGAGTGCCAGCGTGGCTGTCGCTGCTGCTGCCGCTGTAACTCTCAGCCCAGGGCTCAGGCCGTCAGCAGCAATAACTTCTGCCAGGTCACGGGGATTGCTGAAAGTCTCCTTGGCTGCTCACTGATGCTCAGCAGTCTCAGTTCTGGTCAAAATCATTTCAGTGGGAACCAGGAGGCATAAAAATGCTGAGACCGATTTTCACAGAGACACCTCTCCCTGGTGAGTGCAGGGTGCGATCCCAGCAGAGCAGGGGCAGCTCTCCCTGGCTGCGATTTCTCTCAGCACCTGAATGAGCCTCAGTGTTCGGCAGGAAAGGGCCTCCAGTAAACTGCCTCCTTTCTCCTCTTATTGGAGTCCCGGCTGTAGAAAGAACCGAGCAGCGGGGTGAAATCATTGTTTGAAATTACTGACAATGAATGTCGATCGCAGCCTCAGGACTGAGCCACGATCGCTGCGTGTGCCTTCTCCTGAACGCGCTGCAGTCGCTGCTGTGCCCAGAGCGGGGATTTGTGTGCCAGCCTCAGCGGGCTGCAGTGCCGGAGCTCTCTGTGGGCAGGAACGGGCTGCAGTGCCGGAGCTCTCTGCGGGCAGGAACGGGCTGCAGTGCCGGAGCTCTCTGTGGGCAGGAACGGGCTGCAGTGCCGGAGCTCTCTGTGGGCAGGAACGGGCTGGGCTGCCTCGGCCGGATCCGATCTCCATGGGGACTCTGCGCTCCCCGCGTGCGGCACTCCCGGCCCTTGGGACAGGCTCCCGGCTCTGCCCTGGGACTGAGCCGGAGCTCTGGGACACCCAAGGTTGGAGCGGCCCCCTGAGCCTCGGCAATGTGTGCGGGGGTGAGGCTTCCCTGGGCCAGGGGAGGGAATCCCTGCTCGTTCCCAGGCGGGAATTCCGGGCTGGAGCAGCTGGGAGGCGCGGCCGATGGACGGGGACGCGAGCTGAAGGCAAAGAGCTCCGGGGAAAGCGGCGGCTGCCGAGGGAGCCGAGCCAGAGGCAGCCCGGGCAGGGCACAGGATGGGAATCCTGAAAGGTGAGCGTGCCCAGACTGGCAAAGGGCAGAGAGCAAAAGTCCAAGCAAGCAAAAGACAACAGAAACCGTGGAGATTAAAAGACTCTCGAATTTGCCTTTTATTCGTGAAATAAATACAGCTGGAACAGCATAAATAAAAGCAGCTGGAAGGATCGTGTCAACAGGCGGGGTTTTGCTCACCTCTGCTTTGCTTTGAGTCCACTACAAAAAATCAAGAGTCATCAGGAAGATGGAAATGAGCACACAGGTTGATCCAGGAGCAGTGGAAAGTGGGAATGAGGCACTTTTAGCCCCGCGAATGGCTCTTCCCTTGTGCGCTGAGAGAGCTTCAGCAGCAATTCCTGCTTTGGTGACATTTTACAGCAAGGTGTGTTTTCTACAGGGGAAGACTTGAAAAAGAGCAGCTCCACGTTCGGATCATGTGAGAGCTGCTCGTGAGTGTCACAGCTGCAGCTCCCCAGAAGCTGAACTGTTTATTGCAGGAAGAGGGAGAGGCAATTGGTTTTGCCATTGTCAGCGTGGGAGCAATGTGTGCCCTGCGAACGTCACGAGCAGAGGTGGCAGCAGGCTGTGGTCTGAGAAGCAGAACTGGTTGGAGTTAGGGCACCCTAATGAGATTAGAGTGAGACAAAATCCGAGAGAATAGGAGCAGAGGAGCACGTGGATCCATCCTGGGATTTCTGTAATGGAAAGCTAAATATGCAAAGATCTGGCATCAGGTTTAATTTATGGCTGTCATCTTTCTGCTTCTGAAACCTAGTCAGTGGCACGGTATTGGCCAGAGTTTTAAAAAGCAAATGGCATCAGGTGTTATTAATCTTAGCTATGTGCAATCGCATAAAGAAGGAAAGGAGAACAGCGTTGTCTTTGTTTTGAAGCCCGCAGACATCGTGGCTGTTTTGCATCACGCACGTTGCTGTCGGTCGGTGTGCGATAGTCTGTAAAATGAATATTAAAGCTTCTGGCCGTCCCTTAGTCCCGCTCAAGGAGCACAGACAGAGCAAGTTCTCCCCTCGGGCCCAGCGCTGTCGGCCGGCAGTGCCGGCTCCTCCCGGGCACTCCCGTCCGCCTCCTCCTCCTGGCGGAGCCCGAGCAGAGACCGCGGGGGGCTCAGTGCCGGCGCTGCCCAGCCCCGCCCGCCGGGGCTCCGGTTCCTCTCCCGGAGCTGCCGCTGTCCCCGAGAGAGGCGGGGCGGCTGCCGTGGCACGGGAGCGCGGCCGTCCTTGGGGAGCCGCAGCTGGGAGCTCCCTCGGCCCGAGCTCAGGGCCCGGGCGGGAGCGCCCGGATCGTCACCCGCTGCTGCCGCTCCGGCCCGGGCACCGGGCACCGCTCCGGTTCCCGCGGGCCGAGCGGATCCGGGGCTGCTCCTGCGCCGCGGGAGCGCCGGGAGCCGCGAGCGGCATCGCTCCGTGAGCCGGAGGCGGCACAGCAAATTCGGCTGGGATAACGGGATATGGCACTGCTGGGATAACGCGGTATTGCAGATGGGCTGCGTTCTGTGGCGTCCTGTCAGGGGAGGCTCCCGGCCTTCTGATCCCACCCGTGGTTTTCTGCCAGCCTGAAGCAGTTCCCACAACAGAATCAAACGTGTGAGAGCTCCATTCCCCGCCACCGTCTGTGGCGATGTCCGCAGTCAATTCCACGACCCTGTGAACTGAGACTAATAAATCGGGCATTTTTCTGGTCTCAGAATCGGAGTCTTAAGTCCTGTGGGTTGTTGTTTTTTTTGTGGTGGTGAAGGTGAGGAGGGCTCAGGGACACAGTCTCCGCTGCCGGCACTTGGGCCCAGCCCCATCTGGCCGGGCCCAGGGCTGTGAAGCGGGGACTCGAGCCCTGTGTTTGGGGAGTGCAGAGCGAGGCTGGCCCAGGCCTGAGCACAGAGGCCAAGCGCTGCATTTTGGGCCCGGGGACAGAGCCCGAATCCTGCGTGCGAGCGCTCGGAACGGGAGCCCCGGCCCGGGGCTCTTCCCGGAGCCGGGACACCGGCGGGGCCTCTCCCCGGCGCCGATGGGCGGCGGGTGACGAGCCGGGAGCGCGGCGTTCGGGGGCTCGGGCCGGGCCCCCGCCGCGCTCTCGGGCTCCGGAGGCCCCGGGGCCGTTCCCGGGGAGGTGCCGGGGGCAGGAGGCGGGGCGGGAGCCGCGGTGTCCCCGGGCCTGGGCGGTCCCGGCCGCTGCTCGGGGACCCTGGTGCGGGCAGGCGGGCCGGGGCCCGACGGAGCGGGACGGGAACGCGGGGCCGGCGGTTCTCGCTCCCTGTCCGCCTCTCCCGCCCGCGGCGCCGGGACGCGGAAGGTGACACCGGGACGCGGGGGAGACACCGGGACGGGGCTCTGCGGGCTCAGGAAAGCCAGGCTCCTCCCGTCCCGGTCCCGATACCGACGGGCGACAGGCGGCACCGCCCGGGACCCCCGGCAGACCCAGGCGGCGCTCGGCCCCCGGGCCACGGTCACGGCCCCGCCGCAGCGCCCCGGGCTCCGAGCGGTCCCCGCGGGAGCGGCCGTCGGGCGGGGCTCGCACGGCGCCGAGCGAGGCTCCCGAGCGAAGGCCCCGGGACCGGCAGGGACAGGGGGGCGGGGCCGGCACAGGTGCGAGGGGCGGGGCCACGGAGCGCGGGCAGGGGGCGCCGCGGCGGGGCCACCGCCACCGTGCCCGGGCCGGGGGGCAGAGCGCCGCTGGGGTGTGCCGGGCCGTGCCGCCTCTGCCCCGCCGGGCGGATGGAAGCGGCACCGGGCCGGGGATCGGATTGGGGCCCGGGATGGCCGCGGGCACGGGGCGCTGCCGGCTGCGGGATCGCGGCCGTTCCCCGGTGCGGGCGCGGAGCCCCCGTGTAGGGCCGGGACCCCGCAGGGCGCCCTCTGGCGGACACGGAGCGCGGTGCGAGCGCGGCGCCCCCGCGTGGCCGGGGACAGCGGTGCGGGGGCGGGGCCAGCACAGGTGTGAGGGGCGGGGCCACAGAGCAGGAGGCCGTGCCAGAGAGCGCGTGCGCAGTTTGGGACAGCGGAGCGCGTGCGCAGTTCGGGACAGCAGAGCGCGTGCGCAGTTTGGGACAGTGGAGCGCGTGCGCAGTTCGGGACAGCAGAGCGCGTGCGCAGTTTGGGACAGTGGAGCGCGTGCGCAGTTCGGGACAGCAGAGCGCGTGCGCGGCCGTCACAGGTGTGCAGGGCGGGCCCAGCTCAGGTGTGCGGGGCCCCAGTGCGGCTGCGCGGGGCGGGGCCGAGGTTATTTAGACCCCGGAAATCGCCGCAGCCGCCATTTGCTCACCCAGAGCTCGGTGCGTACGGAGCTCCCTGTGTGGGCTCCGCAGGTAAGGCGCGGAGGTTTAGGCCTCCCCTTCTGCTCCTCTCTCTAGCCCTCCTTCCTTCTCCGCGTATTCCCCTTTCTTTCTGCCCCTTTCCTCTCGCCCTGAAACTCTCCTTTCCTCTCCTCCCAAACCCGACCGCCCCCCACTTCTTCCTGTCCTGTCCCTTCTCCGCTTCTCCCTTCTGTTCCTCCTCTCTCCACCGTCCCTCTTCTCCCCTCTCGGCCTTTCCCTTCCTCTCCCGCTTCCCTCCTCACTCCGACCCCTCTCCATTCCCGTCCTCAGCACCCCCATCTCTCCTGTCTCCCCGTCCTCCTCTCTTCTCCTTCCCTCGCACCGCGGGGCTGGGGCTGCCGGGCAATAATAAAGGCCAGAGGCCCGGAGTCCGGCGCCCCCGGCCCCGCTGGAGCCCCGCTGGTGTCCCCATGCAGTTCCGTGGTTGAACGCAGGGGGCGCCGCCGGGGCTCCGCTTCCCCCATCCCACGGGGGCCCCTCGTTTGGAGGGGGTCCCGGGATGGGGGGTCGGGTTTGAGGACCCCCTTGTTTGGAGGGGGTCCCGGGGTGGGGGGCCCCCTCATTAGGAGGGGGTCCTGAGGGGGGGGTTAGGAAGGGGCCCCCTCATTAGGAGGGGGCCCTTGGGGGAGGGGGGGGGGATTAGGAAGGGCCCCCTCATCAGGAGGGGGTCCTTGGGGGGGGGGGGGGTAGGTAGGGCCCCCTCCGGAGGAGGGGGTCCCGGGGGGGGCGGGGCGGGCCCCCTCCGGGGGAGGGGGCCCGGGGGAGGGGGGCGGGGCGGAGGGGGGGCATTCCCCCCTCCTGGCCCCGCCCCCCTCCCCCAGGCCCCCTCCTCCGGACGGGGTCCGGGCCCCGCCCCCTCCCGGGGACCCCCTCCTCCGGACGGGGCCCGGGGGGGGAGGGGGGGGCGGGTGGGGTGGGGGGGGAAGCAGAGGGGGGCACGTCACTCTGCGCCGTGAAACACAAACACAAACACATGTACACGTGTAAAAAAAAAAACAAAAAAAACCACACACACACACACGAACGGCCCTCCCCGTCCGGAACCCCCTCCCCACCCGCCCCCCCCCCCCCCCCCCCCCCCCCCCCACCCGCCCCCCCTCCCTCCCCCCCAGGGCCCCGTCCGGAGGAGGGGGTCCCCGGGAGGGGGCGGGGCCCGGACCCCGTCCGGAGGAGGGAGCCCGGGGGAGGGGGGCGGGGCCAGGAGGGGGGAATGCCCCCCCTCCTCCCCGCCCCCCTCCCCCGGGCCCCCTCCCCCGGAGGGGGCCCGCCCCGCCCCCCCCCGGGACCCCCTCCTCCGGAGGGGGCCCTACCTACCTACCCACCCCCCCCACAGGACCCCCTCCTAATGAGGGGGCCCTTCCTAACCCCCCCGCCACCCCCCCGACCCCCTCCTAACGAGGGGGCCGCTGTAACCCGCACCCCCCGCCCCAGGACCCCCCCAGTGTGATGTAGGGACAGCCGGAACCCCGGCGGTGTGGGGCGGTGCTTGAACTGCAATGGGGGGACCCGCGGAGCGGCTCCGGCCCCGTGTGGGGACCCCAGCGAGGGCGGGGGCGCCGGGCTCCGGCCCTCGGGGCTTTATTATTGCCCGGCACCCCGCGCCCCGCGGTGCGAGGGAAGGAGGAGAGCGGGGAATACAGAACGAGGATAGGGGAGCGGGGGAGAGGTCGGGGTGTGCAGGGCGGCAGGGGACGGGGCGGAGGGGAAGGCAGGGTGGGGAGGGAAGGGAGAGGATGGAGGAATAGGGTAGGGTTAGGTAGGGATGAGTAGGGTAGGGATGGGCGAGGGAATAGGGAGGTGGGATGGGAGGGAGGGGCGGGGGGCGGCCGTAGGGGGGGAGGGAGGGGAGGGCTAGGGGGGAGAGGGAGGGGGGGGGGGTTTGGGGGGGGGGGTGGGTGTGGGGGGTGGGGGAGGGGAGGAAGGGAGGGTGGAAAGGAGAGGTGTAGAGAAACAGGAATACTAAAGAAAAGAAACGCAGAAGAAAAGAAAGAGAAACAGAGATATAGAGCCCCGACCGACAGCAACCTACCCCTCCGAACGCCGAGGAGCAAATGGCTCCGCCGGCCCCCCCCCCGCGCCTTAAATACCCCAAGGCCCCGCCCCGCGCAGGCGCACTGGGGTCGCTCACACCTGCGCACGCCCCGCTCCTTGCACCTGTGCCGGCCCCGCCCCCGGGCCCCGCCTCCCCCCCGCCCCCCTCCCGCCCATAAAAGCCGCCGGGGCCGCGCCGGTCCCGCTTTCTGCGGGGCATCTCGGCTCGGGATGCGGCGGGAGCGGCGGTCGGAGCGCGGTGCGGAGATCCGGATCCGGGGCTGCTGCTGCTGCTGCGGCGGCTGCTGCGCGGGGACCGAGGCGCTCAGGTAGGACCGGGATCGGGATCTGGGCCCGGGGATTCGGGTCCCGGTCCCGCCGGTATTCCCTGTGGGAGCCGGGCCGAGCCGCTTTTTCCCCGGCGGGCAGGGCACTGGGGTAGTTACCCGGGGTGCCAGGGCCGGAGGATCGAGGGGGGATCGGGGCTGGATCGGGACCGGCATCACCGCGGGCGGGATGAGCCGCTCCGGAACAGGCGGCGCCGCTCTGGCTGCGGCCGGCGCGGGCCTGGGTCCCGCCGGGCCTCCGGGCACGCTCCGGCTGCGGCGGCAGGGAGCCGGTGCTGTGCCCCCGCCGCGCCCGCCAGGAGAACGACGCTGCCCGGGAGCGGCCGCTGGATCGCAGCGGGAAGGACACGGAGACCGCCCGTACCGGCCCCGAGACCCCATCGGCATCGCCGCTCGCTCAGCGCCGCTGCCCGTCCCGGCCCGGTAACCCCGGGGGGACACCGAGCCCCCTCCCCCGGCCCGGTAATCCCGGGGGGACACCGAGCCCCTCCCCCGGCCCGGTAACCCCGGAGGGACACCGAGCCCCTCCCCCGGCCCGGTAACCCCGGGGGGACACCGAGCCCCTCCCCCGGCCCGGTATCCCCGGGGGGACACCGAGCCCCTCTCCCGGCCCGGTAACCCCGGGGGGACACCGAGCCCCTTTCCCCAGCCCGGTAACCCCGGGGGGACACCGAGCCCCCTCCCCCGGCCCGGTAATCCCGGGGGACACCGAGCCCCTCCCCCGGCCCGGTAACCCCGGGGGGACACCGAGCCCCTCCCCCGGCCCGGTATCCCCACGAGCCCCGCGCTCCCCCGCAGCCCCCTCTCCGTGCCCGCGCCCCGGGGGCTGCAGCCCCGGCCGGGAGCAGCCGCTCTGGGACGGCCGCTGGGGCCGAGGCGTTGCTGCTCCCACTCCCGCTGTGCCTGGGCTGGGACCGGAGCCCAGGGAAACGCTGGGGAAAAACAGTGAAAACTCTTTGCTCTTTATTTGCAGAGCCGCGAGGATCATCGAGGCAAACGCTGAGCAGCGACCGGCCCGGCCGCCCATCGATCACAGACTTTTGGCCTTGCCAGCGCCCTGCTCCAAACACCTGGGCCGATGCCAGGGCTGTTCCAAAGCCCTGCTGGGATGGCAATGACCGCTGCCAGTAAGAGAGCTCCCCTACAAACGCAGCTCCTTCCCTTCTGTGAGTGCTGCTTTGCACACCGGCCCCTGCAATGGCTGCAGGGCAGAACCGGCTGGCACTCAACCTGGCAGCACCGAGCTCTTCCCCATGACCCTGATTGTTCTGCCCTTTCCAGGATTTCCCCAGCAGCTGTGAATGTGCTCCCACCATGTCCCTTTGCTTCCCCAGGAAGAAGCGAACCAGACGAGTGCTGAGGGCTCCTCTGGAGAGCGGCAGGGGGCGTTTCCTGCAGGTGAGTGCTGCCAGCTCAGAGCCACGGTGGCTGCCGAGGCCGGGGCTGTTCCCCTGGCCCAGAGGCGTCGGTGCCTCCTGCTCGCTGCCAGCCGCGCTCCCTGCTGTTCCCTCGGGGTGTCCCGGCTGGCCGGGAGCGCGGGGCAGGAGGAGCCAGAGGCTCCTGAAGGCGGCGGCCCCTCGTGTCTGTGGGATCTGCAGCAGGAGCTGTGCCTGCACCGCGGCTCCCGGGCCAGGGGCTGCTCTGAGCAGGCCCGTGGAAATGCTCCGGCCCACACGGAGCACCCGGAACCCGGGAGGAGCCCAAGGAGCAGCTGGCATCACCTGGCACCGGAGGCACGGCCCGTCTGCACGGGGGCTGGCACAGCAATGCCCGGTTCAGAGCTCCCACACGGCTGCAGGTACGTCCCAGCCACCCCACATCCCTTCCCTCCTCCCAGCCTGAGGCCATCGTCCCTCAGCAGCGTTAAAGCCAAGGCAATCTTCCCCCACAGATACTGAACCCCAGGCAGGAGCCCTCAGAGACACCCGAAAATCAGCGGGATGGAGTCTGGAGTGTTCAGGATCCAGCTGCAAGTGCACAAGTGATGGAAAGCTCTCACAGGTGGGTCCCACTGGAGGTGTGCTGAAGACAGGGATGTGCATCCCTTTCCTGAGGGAAAAGAATTTGTAGAGGCCACTGCTGAGGCTCTGAGAGGAGCTGAGCTCCTGCAGGGAGAGATGTCCCCCCTGGGCACAGGGGCTGCCCCAGCACGGGCTGGGAGCACATCTGGCCACTGCCTTCTCCTGCTTTAAACACCACCGGGATGTTCTCCATCCTGGAGCTCAGGGGGTGACACCAGCTCAGTTCCAGGCAGCTCTGTCCAGTGCCCCCAGGGACATCACCGGGGTGAGGGGTATAAATGCCAGTTCTGTGCCACAGAACCCTGTCCTTGTCCCCGTGCTGCTGCTGGGCTCCCTTGGAAGCTCTGCTGCTCCTGGCACAGCCGCTGTCCAAGGCAGCAGCCCTGCATGGCAATGCCCAGCTCCATGGGGCACTGGGAGGTCACTGCAGCGGGAATGGAGCAGGGAATTTGGGGCTCTGGGTGTGATTCAGCACAGCCAGCACAGCTGACAGGGAACCCCAAATCTGGGCACCGCACAGAGAACAATCCTTGTCCTGCCCCGTCAGCTCAAACCCCTGGGCTGGGAAGCTTTGGGAATTAAATATACGGAATTACACAAAGCACAGCAAGCGGCATCACCCAGAGGGACAATCCAGGTCCCAGACAATTCCTCCTCCATCCTCTATGGGGGAAAACACCCTGGGCCTGCCAGGAGCTCTGGCTCTGCTTTTCCTCCAGCTCCTGAGCAGTGTCAGGGCCACCACGAGGGCTTTAAAACCCAAATAAACCCCACATCCCACACAGTGAATAATCCAAATAAAGAAATGCATTCTTGTCATCAAAGCTCAGAGCTGTGTTAGGAGTTGTGACAACAAGCTAATGGGATTCCCAGGAATCTCATTCATGCTCCTGGTTTCATTTTCATGTGGTTTTAATCCCTCAGTGGGCAGCCTGTACAACTTCTCCTGGCATTCAGAGGTTGAGCAGGGCTGGCTTTGGATTGACCTTCACCTCTGGCCCCAGGCTGTGCAAACACACCTTGTGCCAGGGTGGGTGAGCTCCTCGCCTCAGCTTTTCCCTCCTAAACGTGCCCTTACTCATCTCTGTGCAGATGAACTCACACTTTGCCCCAAACCATCCGCTCCTCACCTCCATGTGGCCTCCGAGTGTCCCTTCTGCTCCTCACAGGTGCCCTGGTGACCCCGCGTTGGTCCCTTTGCCCTTCCCCAGCCCGAGGCCGCTCCTCTGCTCGCTCTCTCCAGCCCCATCCCACAGGGATCCTCTTGTCCCCTCCCTGCTGGCTGCTGCCGAGGAAGGAGCGCACAGTGAGTCCCAGTGCTGTCCCCTCAGCCCTGGAGAGGCCTGGCTGCGGCCCTCGGATTTCCCAGGGGAATTGTCTGCTGCTCTCCCCTCAATGACCTCAGCAATTCCCTCACAAATGCCACCTCACTGCCCCTGACATCCCCTCCCATTCCATTTTCCCACACAAACAGTTCTTGTATCCCCTCTAGATTGCACCAGGATTTCAGCTGCATGCATGGCATCATCTGTGCCCACTGCTCCTTACTCACCCAACCAAAATCAAGAGCAAATGCTGGTTGGGCTTTAATAAGAACTTGAAATAACTTTAAAGCAAAACAAATCACCTTTTTCTCCTGTGGTTTTTTTTTCCTTCAGATGCTGGGCTTACCTCTGAGGATGTGTGCTGAGCTCTCAGTGGAGGCACTGTCAGGCTGAAGGGCTGTGAGTCTGTGTTCTTTCCCTGGCACCAGCAGTGCCCCAGTCCCTGTTCCCAGGCTGTGCCCAGGCTGTGGCAGCACGGGCAGACTCAGCTCTCAGCACTCCCTGCTCCAAACACAGCTCTGGCCTCCACTGCCATCTGTCTCTGCTGGGAGCCTTTCTCCTGGAGAAACCAAAGAATGGCTCGTGGTGGCACTTTGGAGACTCGGTCTGCACAAAGGGAGGTGAGGGATGGAATGCTGCTCCAGGAGCCCCTGGGATCTGCAGGGCTGCTCAGGGAAGGGACAGTCACTCCCTGCAGTGCCCCAGCCCCCCTGCAGCACCAGCACAGGCTGCCAGCTGGGCTCTGCCAGCCCCTCTCTGCCACCCTCCCTGTGCAATCCAGCCCCGGGCCTGAGCCCAGAGCCCTGGCTGGCAGCCCAGGGACACAGGGACACTGCCAGGGATGAGGCACATTGCCAGCACACGCTGCCAGCAGGGCACACGGGCCCCCCTGGAGCTCCTGTGGGGCTGGCAGGAGGGCACAGCCCCGGGGGTGGCGGTGCCAGTGACGGCAGCACAGTGCCACGGTCTGGTGGCACGGCAGGGACACCAAGGGCAGCAGTGCCCAGGGAGGGGCACGATGGATTCTGCTCCCTGTGCTGCCCCGTGCCAGCAGGAAAGCTCCAGGGGATGGAAACTCCTCCCCTTGCCCCAGCCCCAGATCAGCCCTGCTCAGTCTCACCCCCGGCTCTCACCTCCGGCTGCTCTGGGGCTGCTGCCACATCCCTGCCAAGGTGCCAAAGCCACCTGGGACAGGGCTCCCTCCCCCTGTGCCTCAGGGCATGGCAGGGACCAGGGTGCTCCGGCAAGGACAGCCTGGAACAAAGGTGGGAGGAGTCTGGTGATTTGCCTGCCCTGAAAGAGAGGAGGAAAAGAAAATTAAGTCCACTGAGGAAGTCAAAGGATCCCAGCTCTCACACGGTCACAGACATCTTTCCATTAAAATCCTTTCTTTAGCATTTTCCCTTCTGGGAAGCTGAGGCCCCAGAAAAAGAATGCAAACAATGGTTCTCTGCTGCTGAGGAAGGCAACAGGTGCAGCTGTGATTGGCTGTAGGATGTGTATAATTAATGTATAATTAATGGCCAATCACGGACTGAGCTCCTCTGTTATTCATTCTTTTCTATTCTCAGCTTAGCCAGCCTTCTGAGAACTTTCCTTCTATTTCTTTTCAGTACAGTTACAATGTAGTATATGTATCATAAACTAATAAATCAAGCCTTCTGAACACGGATCAACATTCTCGCCTCTCTTCACCTGCAAACCCCTGTGCCCACTGTCACACTCCCACTGCTGCCCTGATTGCTCCCTGTGGGGTTTACCCATGGCAGGTGACACCAATGCAAACACAAACCTGTCCTTTCCCAGCATTTTCATTCCTGACTATTGCAGACATTAAAAGGAAGCTCATTTTCCATACCGCATTCTTTGCCCAATTTCACAGAACCATTTCTATCCCAGCCCCCACGTGTCACCCATTCCCTCCTTTACCACTGGACTTGGCACAAAGGCAGGGACACCTGGGATGCTGCATCACAAAAATCCCACAGAGAATCCCCTCAAAACCTCACAGAGAAAGGGTTTTTGCTTCTGGGACACAAGAAAGGCCTTTGACCATTTGCATCCACGTGGAAAGCCCCCATGAGCACTTGGTTTTAGAGATGTTGCACTTGGAGTTACAGACATGGAACTGCTCTGGGATTTGGCATTTCCTGCACCCACACGAACACATAAAGGAATGAAGGGCAGAGTCCCAAAGTTTGGTTATTCCAGTGCTGCTTTGGTAGTGCCACTTGGCACACCAAAATCCACAGCAACACTTAAAAAATGAAAAGCAACTTTCACCCCACATCCCCCTTCCTTTTGATTTTGCAGTTCTGGGCTCCCCTTAGGAACAGGTTACAGAGGAGAAGAGCCCAGGAGCTGCTGCCAGCCAGGGCACCAAGCAGCTGTTTCCCACAGACTGCCCTCACAGCTGATGCTGTTCAGACAGCTCCAGCCCAGCCCTGCCACGGCCACCTGCAGCGCTCGGTGCCAGCCCCAGGGCAGAGCCCGTCCCTGTGCTGTGCCAGAGCTCGGTCCCTCTCCCTGGGACGGCCCTGCCCTGGCCAGAGCTGGCTGCAGTCCCTGCCAGCTGCGCTGCCCGGGCTGCGGGGCACAGCGTGTGCCCTCTGGGAGAGCTCCACGGGCACCCCCGGTGCCCACAGCGCTGCCGGCAGCCCCTGGCACGGGACACGGGGCCTGCCCGCGGCTCCCGCCCTGGCACCGAGGGTGGCACGGCGCAGAGGCCACGGCAGCCGCGCCAACGCCGCGCGATGGCACCGACGGCACCGAGAGCCCGGCCCGGAGCCGCTCCTGCCGGCACAGAGCCCCAGGCGCTGCCAGGGAGCCCCGCAGCCGTGACAGGGACATGGCCACAGCAGTGCCCGGCACACACAGAGCCGTCCCCGGCCGCTCCACCGGCCCAGCTCTGTGCTCAGCTCCGGTGTCCCTGCTCCGGGCAGGAGCGGCCACACAGCCCCGGGGCTGGGCACACCCTGCCCTGCAGCAGGGAACACGGGCTCAGGGAGCTCGGGGACACTGCTGTCCCCAGAGGGGTGTGACACACACCCAGAGTGTGCATCTCTAACAAGCACAGCCCGTACCTGCCCCTGCAACAGACTCGCCTGCGTTATTTCCTCAAAGTCTCTGCTTTGGAATATTTTGCCATTCCCAGTGTTTGAACAAGACTGACCGTGAGCTCTGCACCCTGGCCATGCCCCAGCCCTGAGGAAGAGCCGGACACGCTCACACCCGCCCAGTGTGAGGGAGCTGCTGCAGCATTTCAGCATTTCCAACCCGCCCTGCCCCGAGGGTGCCGGCCCAGCAGCGGGTACGGGGCAGCAGCAGAGCAGCAGCAGCAGCCGCTGCAGCCCCGGCACTGCCAGCACTCGGCTGCCCCATCCCCGCTGCCCAGCACTCCCAGCTCTGTGCCCAGGGCTCCCAGCAGGAACCCGGGGCCCTTCCCAGGTGCCATCCCCACAGAGCCACCGCTCTCCCCTCTGCCCGCCCTCCTGCCCAGCCCTCACCCCTTGGATCGCCACCGCCCCCCCAGGACACAGAGGAGCCTCTCGGTGCCAGCCGGGACCCGAACCGTTCCGGTGCCTCGGGAAATAAACACAAACAAACTCGTCCCCATAGGGTAACAAAATGTCTCGGTGCCCGGCTCCTGTTTCCTAAGGCAAAACACACGGAGCGGGGGAAATGGCAAATCCCAAACCCAACAAAGCCTGGTTTGCCATGGGCTTCCATCAGGACTGCTCAGGGTTCCCAGTGCCCCTCGGCTGCAGCCACAGGAGCAGCTTCTCTCTGGGACCCCGGGGGGCACAGGGACCCCCATCCCGGAGCTTCCCGGGACACAGAGCCCAGCCCGGCCTGAATGAAACACAACCAATGCAGTCATTGCCTCTGGCACTCGTGTGTGAGCTGTGGCACAGCATCACTGACCACAACCACCCTGAGAGAGCACAATCTGTGACTACTGCTCTCGATAAAGTACAATCTGTCAGCTCATGTATGCACTGCAGAGCTTTTATAAACAGCAGGGTAACAGATGCTATCTTAGACTGTAGCATAACAGAGACCGTGAAATGGTAAAATGCTTTTACATGTAAGGAACTCAGACAATGGTGTAAGATAATTAGGTGATTTGCCACATCTGGGGACAATCTTATCTGAAACACAAGATAACAGAAACAGAAACAAGAGCACCGAAAAAAAAGAAAAAATGATTGACTCTCGTTATCAAATAACGAGGGAGTGAAAATAAAACAGGATGGCACCACAGGAAGAAATAAAGTATATTGGCTAAATCCACAAGACGGCACGGAGGTTAAAACCAAGCAAAAGAACATCTCAACTCCAAGGACTGTTTGAACACGTATAAACTCCAATGAACACGCACACACCGCTGCAATGGAACAGAATACCGAGAACACGGTTTAAGGTGACCGGCTGCTCCTGGCAAACAGCCCAGCACCCCAGCGCTGCCCTTCATCCCTTAACAAACGTGTCAAAGTTCTCAGGAGTGAACTTTGTTTCCCACACAACAAAGCGCTGTCCCCGCAGCCGGGACGAGCCCCAGCTTCATTCCACGGAACGCGACCCCAGAGAGCCGCAGGGCCCGGGACAGCCCCGTCCCACCCACAGCGGGTCCCCCGCAGCAGCAGCAGCGCCCGAAGCAGCCCCGTCCCGCTGTGGGTGCCCCGGCCCCCTGTGGGGGCCCTCGGCCCCGCTCCCCCCGCTCCGGCCGCTCACCTGAGGGCACCGCCCGCCGCCTCCCGCCGCCGCTGCCGAGCCGAGGGCATCGGCCCCGCTCCTGCCTCCGAGGCCGCGTTCTGCGCTGCAGGGCGCGCTCCGGGGAACGCGGGCCCGGGCAGGGACACGGTGGCCCGGGCTGAGGCGGCTGTGCCGGCGCTCTGTCCCCTCACGGGGCTCAGGCCGGGCAGCGGCGCCCCGCCACCGGCCGCCATTGCACCGCGGAGCAGAGTCAGGGACGGCCGAAGAGCCGAGCGCGGCCGAGTGGAGCCGACAACACCCGAGTGCGGCCGACGACAGCCGAGTGCGGCCGACAACAGCCGAGCGTACCCGAAGGGCCGACGCTGGCCGGGATTTGCCGAAGCGATCCGAGTTTACTGAGGTGAAAGGAACGGAACGGGACAGAACCGCGTTCAGCCGAACCGAACTAGATAAGCAAAACCGAACTAGATAAGCCGAACCAACCTGAACATTACGGGGTCGTTGACTCAGCCATCTCTCAGTGCGGGCAGGCACCCTCAGCTCCGAGGAGCTGCGCAGAGCGAGCGCTTGGTCCCTTGGGAAGCACGGAGTGATCAGCCCCAGTGACAGCAAAGTACAGACAAATGCCACGCTCAGCCCTGAGGATTCAGGGGGATTCAGAGCCAGTGGCCTAGAACCTGCCACAATTACATCTACAATTGCAATGTAATTATGGTGTGACAGTGCAAGGCTGCAGTTCAGAGAGCCCAGCCATTCCACTGGGGCTGGGGACATTACTGAGGGGGTTTTGTGTCGGTCTGATGGGTCTGAGCAGCATCAAGAACTAAAAGGAAATTTTACAGAAATGTTTTGAGACTGATTGCCCCAAAAACTTGGGCTGCTTCTAGGGGGACAAAAAAGTGAAAAAGATTTCTGTTGAATTCCTGTCAGAAAGTTCAGACCCACTGGTTCAGCTATGGAAGGGATGGGTACGATGCACCACAGAAAGAGACAAAACCAGAAAGGTAAAAAGATCTATCTCCCATCCTTCCCCAAACACGCTGCAAGGAAAAAGTTTCCCACAATGAAATAACCAAGAACTGGCTCCTACCTCTGGGGTTCGGCCCTACATTCTGTCCCAGTGCTGAGCGGGATGAGCGGCAGGGCTGTGCAGCCCTCATCAGGGGAGACGCGCCCTTAAAAGCTGCCACACATCAGGGGGCACCAGGCACGTCTGCAGGAGCAAGGAGCGGCACAGAGCTGCTCTGGAAAAGGAATCCCCCTGAGCACAGCAGACAGGAGCTGCCTGAGCAGCCCTGCCGTGCCCGGGCTCCCGCCTCTGCGGGCACATCCACGGCCTCGTGCTGCGGAGCACTTGGATGGGTGCCACTGCACACACGGCCTGAATGGAGTCATGGGCTTATCCAGGTGTGGGACTGCAGCTACGTCCCTGGAATAAAAGCACTGGCACATAAACTCTGTTTTGTAGGAGGGTAACTACATACTGAAGTCATACAAACACGTAAAACTTACACTGTTCACAGAAAAAAAAGGAAGCACTGCCATTACTGTCAATAATACAGAACATGAGAATATGCACCTCACCTGTCAACATCTAAAGGTCAGAGCATTTCCATCCTGGAAATGCTTCCCAGATGGATCCTCTGGAAATTTATAGAAGCATGCTGAAGCAAAACACAAGCTGAACATATTTGGGGTGAGAGGACCAAAGAAGGAACTAAGACAATTATTGCGGCTGAGCCTCATCCAGCGTCAGTTCTGGGTCTCAGGCGGATCTGGAGGAGCCCCATTTCTGCTGCAATCCTCTTTCTGCACGGCCTGGCGTGGTGTTCTGTGGCTGCCTGGAAACTCTGCTCCCTCTGGGCTCTGACTGAAACACTGCACAGCGTGCAGGGCAGCAGAGACTCATCCCGAGGCTCCTCAGTTATCCCTGCTCTGCTGGAAGCTGCCACTCCTCTGACAGCCAGCTCCTACCTGCTCTGTGCTCACAGCTTTTCAGTTTCCCATCCTAGGGACACAGAGCACAGCAATACTCTTTTCTTTCTCCTGGCTTGTGCTCTTTGTTGATTTGTGAAAACATCTCTCGGGATAGGTGATAACTTCTGGCTTTGTACTGCAGGCACGGTTTTTCTCCTGGTATCAGCTCCTTCAAAGCCTGAAAGGTTACCTTGTTTTCCCTCACTTGCTAACTTCATGGAGGTCGCCTTCCTGCTGCTCAATTAGATTGCATTTTTGCCACGTTGGATAGACAGGAATAGAAAGGAAAGAAAGCAGAAAGAGCCCCCAAACCTGCCACTATTTCCCATTTTTGGAACTTCACGTTGCAACAAAATCAATTCCCGTAACTCCATCGTGGCAACCCCAAAACCCTGAGGTTCATCTTAGCTCCACTGAATGAGAATTAGAAACAGGGAGTTTAATTTTAATGCAATTTTAGGATTGAGACACAGGCTGAATTTCCATGAATCTGATTGTTTTCATGTTTGCTGCTGCCCAGAGCCCAGCCCACATCCCTGGCGCTGCAGTGACGCCCTGGAGCTGGATCTGCTGGGGCAGCTCTTCTGGAACTGTGCCAAAGGGGGGGCTTGCAGAGCTCTGGGTTGTACTTCCATGAGTGCAGAAAGAAAGGAGGGTTTTACAGACCAGGGCACTGGGGAACAGTGCTGGGAGCAAACAGCCATTAATGCGATCCATCCTTTATCACCCAGGAAGAATTTGTACAGCAGACACTAACCTAACTCATGTTTCACTGCTGTTTTCCTTTTCCACAAGGAGTGAGGCAAATCTAAATCTGGCTTGGCTGCCAGGTGTGAAGAGAAGCTCTGAAGTGCTGGGTTTGTGCACGGGTTTGCTCACAGACTGCAGGCTGTGCACTGGCTCTGAGCTCACCTCAGGTTCTGCTCACTGGCTCCTTACAAACAGCCCAGCTTCCCCAAGTGCCGCTGCAGCAGCCAGAATGCCTCAGTCCGTCAGTGAACCCAAGCTGAGAAATAAATATCCGTACTCACGATTGCAGAAGGGGCTTGGGGCGTTTTCTGATTGTCTGAGGAACTCAGAAACTCTTGGTAACTCTCCCATTCCTGGCAGGGATCTCAGAAATGAGGAATGGCTCTTCACAAGTCACTGACAGGTGCAAAGCTTTCCTTTGGCAGGTCTCTGAAATAAAGCACAAGTCAGGTTTGGTGGGAAGCAGTTACTGTGATTTACAAAGCAATATTTAACATTAAAGCAGAACATGAAACTCCTTGTGTTTGTTGAGCTGTCAGATGGAAAAATTCTGACTCTACTGAGCTGAGCTCTACTGAAACAGAAGATTTTGACCATTTTGTAACACTTTCGATGCTTCTAAAGGAGAACAGATCTTGAAACGACAACTTAGATGTTCTACATCTAATATTCAGGAACATTTTTATATAAAAGCATGTAACAATCAAAGATCCCTCAGTAACTACTGAAAGGATCTGGCATTTTTTGTTAATTCTCCAGTTAAAAAAAAAAATCTCAACTCAAGCAGTCACGAATTCTCTGCAGAAGGAATGTTTTCTGGTGTCTGTCAATAGCACTTCAGTGCACAACAGTGCTTAAGAGTTTCCAGTAGTCTGGGAACACGGCAATCTTTTTCCTCAGATATTAGGATAAATACATCCTGAAGTATTTATAGGTGTGTATATATATGTGTGTGTGTGTGTGTGCTGCTGTGCCAGATTTCACAGGCATTCAGCAGCCAGCCACAGCACATTTTGTGACCCCACACCTCCACTCAAAGCGGGAAATCTCATTTGACCTCACTCCTGTCTAACACAGTTATATCCCAACGGTGTCAAAATGGGAGGGAAAACCCGGATAAGCAGGAAAGGAAAACAAACAAAGACATTCTTTGCAATAGCCCTGTAGGATAAGGGCAGCAGTTCAGCTGCCTGATAATTGCCTTGCCATGGAAGGCGTTGTGAGTGAGGGATTGGTTTGGGCTGTGTCTCACCTGGAGCTCCGTGGATGATCTGTAATTCAGAACAAAACCTCCCAGACTGGAAAGGTGATTCCAGTGACCTGTGCTGGTGAGAGGACGGTTTAACATCAGCATCCAATTCCCTGCCACAGACCAGGAGGACACATCACCCCAGGCCCAAAACTGAAAATCTCCACTGGCAGCAAAAGGGTTCTGTGCTATAAAAAAATTCCCTTGTCAAATGGCTCCTGCTGAAAGGAAGCCAGGAAAATTCAATGCAGTGTAAACAGAACACGGACTGGGAGTCCCCCACTGTGAGTTCGGTTTACCTGGATGGGTTCCAGGGAAAAATAACAGCACACAAGCCAGTGTATGGATACACCAGCCTGCTGCACTTGGCACATCTTGTGTGGAGTAATTAAAAACCAGCCCCTGGTACATTATGCAGCAGGAGTTTTGTACCGCAGGAATTAAAGTGCAGTTTCACACACTTTTATAATCCTTGCTTTCCCAGTAGCTACAATCTGACAGCACTAAGTCCCATGAAGATGAGGAGAATTTGAGTCCTTGTTTTGTTTCCAAGATGGGCCTCCTGTGCACAGAGTTGTTGGGGACCGGGCTGCTACTCCTTGGTAGTGAGCTGATGTTAGCAGAGCAAACAAAAATATCCAGCAGAAATAACTTTCCACGTCTGTTTTCAGCACCTGCCACCCGGGGATGCCCAACCTCGGTGGCTCCTTGTGCACCAAGCGTCTCCTCCCCTCCTCCCTCCCTGTGACAGCAATGCAGCTGCACTGACTCTGTGACCTCTGAGCTGCACAGAGAGCAGTGAGGGAGGAGCCATTCCCTGGGAGTGCAGTTCCAGCTGAAGCGCGGGCTCCTGTCCAGCCGCTCACCCCCTGAGCTCCATCAGAGTCACAGAGACTCCAGGGGGGAATCCAGGTGGGATCCCACCCATCTGGGACTGTGCTGCACTCCTGAGAGGAGACAGAGCAAACCTGAAGCCCTGCCAGCCTGGGAAAAGCACTCCCATCGTGGCATCATCTTCTAGATATGATAAATCATAGCCTATCTTTTTGCAAATTGACCTGTGAGTTCCTGGCAGCAAATCAATAGGACACACATGAACAATAACAAGGCAATGACAACACTGTGCATTATCCCAGGCCCCAGATGGAAGCCTGGGGAACGATCAATATGATAAAGATTCAGCACTGCTGCTCTCTTACAAAGGAATGCCAAAGTCACAGACTCGTTTCAGAAGGCAGCTGTGCAACACACCAAACCCACCTGCCACGAGATGCAAAGAAAACCCCAAATATAAAACACTTCCTCGTTGGTTTGTCTGTTTCCTCTCCCCCAGACTTCCATTCATTTGAACTGGAATTCAGGGGAGCAATTTTTTGTCCTTGTTTGGAGGAAAAGCAAGGAAGGGAGGCAATTATCCATTTATCCTTAGCCCAAAAGCTCAAAGACACAAACTCACTTGCCCACCACGGCAATGTGAAAGGGGGAGTTTTTCCCCCAGCCCCTCCGTGCACTTTGTTTGTCTCTGATTTTAATGCCAGTCTGAACTGCCAGGGGGCACAGCCCAGAGACAGCCATGCTCAGGGGCACGGCCCAGGTGTGGCACCTCCCTGCAGGCTGGCAGGGAATCATTTCCAGTGCCAGCTGCGGGGCTGGCTGGGGCACAGGGCAACAGAGCCAGCCCTGAGGCCAAGGACTGACTGAGCACTGATCCCCAGGGGTGTTTGCTTCTCCCTGTCAGTCTGCAACCTGCTCTGTGCACAGGCAGCCCAGCACAGACTGCCCAAGGGCAGACAGTTCAAGGAGAGGGGATGAAGGCAGAACTGAGGGAGAAGAGGCAAACCCATGAGGGCAGCAGCTCTGCAAACAGCCCTGCCCATCCAGCCTGTGCTCCTGCCACAACAAGCTCCCTCGGGCACTGCTCTCAGGATCTACCCAATGCCACCTTACTGGGCAAGGTTTCACAAATGAGAGCCTGAAAAGATGATGCCAACTTGTGCCAGAATTCCCAGAACTATGTAAAATAACTTCCTCAACCAATGCAAGGTGGCACATGGCAGCTACCCTTCCATCTCACTTAGATTTTCATTCTGGATTACCAAGGGCAGGGTGAAAATAAAATGCCTTTCCTGAAAGGCAGCCAAAAGCCAAGGTTTCCAAATTCCAGTTTATGTTCAGAGCTTTATCACAATTTCACATGAGTAACAATTTCATACAAATAAGTTCTTTGCACATAAATTTCCACAACTGCCTCAGGGTGCATTTAAAGTCATTTATCTCCACATGGGTGCACTGTTTTAAGAACTTTAAGACTCAACTCAAGATGAATCCACAGTCTGTGGTTACAAGCACAGAGCAGAGAGACTCACGCAGCTTCAGCCCCAAGACAGGCAGCACCCATGGGGAGCCAGGGGACAGTCCCCTCCTGATCCCATGACACCACGAGCACTGAAGTGACTGTGCCCTTCCAAGTGAAGGGTGCCAGTCCCCAGCTCTGTGGCACATCGGCCAAGGGAGGTGCTGGAAAGTGCTGCTGCAAGGCTCTCTCTGTCAGGGTGTGGTCCCACCTTATTTCTGGGCACTTTTCAGCAAACTCTGCCTGCAGGGAGTTTTTTATCCTTTACAGTGTCCGTACCTCTGACTTTTAAACAGCGTTTGTTGCAAATCAGAACCGCCTCAAAGCTGAAAAATCTCACTTTGGGAATTATCTAAAAAAACAATCAAAATTCTTTAGGGAAACCAGATGAAGTTTGTCAGACAGCTGCAGTTCCCAGCTGTTTGCAGCATTTAGGGAAAGAAACTCGGAGGTGTTTTTCCCAGGTGTGCCCAAGTGATTTCTGCATTATTCAGTCCTTCTGCTCTCCCTTGGCAGCTGTCACTGCCCAGCCTGAAGGGATGAGTCTGAGGGGATGCTCCTTCTGAGCCCACAGTCCCTTTTCCACGCCCATGGCACTGCAGGAATGCACTGAGACACGCAGGGAGCAGCAGCAGCAGCAGCTGTTCCCACACCCTGCTGGGCAGCAATGCCCCCAGCAGTGCCAGCAGCAGCCCCTGCTGCCCCTCAGTGTCCCCTCCCGCAGGGAAATCTGCCCCAGGGCCTCTGGGAGAAGGCCTGGCTGGGAGCAATCTGCTGGCACCTCCCCAGTGGTACTGACCTGGCTTCCATTTCAAACACCCAGGAAAAGATATCCTACAAACACCCTTTCCTACAGCCAGGGCTGCTCATTACCTTGAATGCTCAATCAGAGCCATATATATTGTCAAAGACCAAAACCCAACTCTCTTCCTCTGCCATAAAGCTAAACAGAATCCTGCTCTCTGTTTCCATGTAGGCTGGTAAATCACACAAAGTATTTTTTTACTGTTTCTTTGCTGCTGTCCCTTGTGTTCTATGGCTCATGGGCCCTAGGAGCAGCCTCAGCTCAATGACATAGGCAGGCAACACTACACAGCCCTCACTGAGAAGAAACAATTAATTTTGAAATTTCCTATAGGATTTGTAATTATCAGAACCTGATTCCTACAGCTGAGGTATCCCAGACCTCATGTATCCCATTTCAGGAGCCATAATGCTTTCAATTCAAGTGGAACAGGTTCTTAATCTTGATTTTTTGTGCTCAGGTGTTTATATTAAAAGCCTACTTAGTCACAACGTGGAGCAAAACAGGGATAATTCCAATCAAACATCTAAACCCAAGGAAAGTCAGAGGGGAGGGAAAAAAAAGACATGTCCAAGCCAACAGGGAGTGAAATAGTTGTGATCAGTCCTCAGCCTTGCTGATTTTGGGAGAGGACACAAAACCAAAGGGTAAAAATATACCTCATGTAAGCAAACAGCTGCCTGCTCTGGTTAAACAGTGTGGAAGGAGACATTTCCTTGCTTCACAGTGTGCCCTCCTTTCCTGATGGAGTCTGGAGCTCTGCAAGACCACATGGAGATCTGCGGGTCCAAAGCGCTTTACAAGTAGAACCCACACTACTGCCCAAAAATTAAATACAGCTTCTTCTTGCCAGTATCCATTCAACCCTTTGTGTAAGAAAAATGGGAATATGCTGGTAGATCTTCAGAGCCCCACCCTTAGAAAGGAACATTCATACCTTGAGCGCAGAGCTGACAATTAGGCTGTGGATACTCTCCCGAGGCAGGAGGGACCATCCTGGCTGCAGCCCCAACCAGGATCTCACCACAGCACAGGGGATGGATCTGTGCACAGCTGGGAGCCCCAGGGAGAGCCACAAAGCAGCAGCTCCATGTGGAATACCACTGCCCAGCCTCACCCTTCTGAGGGAGCTGGAAAATAAAAGGTTCATGTTTAGATTAAGAAAATGGAAAAGGGAAGAGCAAGGAAAGATATTTTCTGAAACCATTTTGTATTTTGTCCTCAAACATAAGTGGAACAAAAGTGCTGTGTAAAAATCACAGCGTGAAACAAAGCCCCAGAAGAAGAGCTAAAGGCTATGCCTCCCTTCCTCTAATTTATTGCCAGAGTTATTCAGAGTGCAGACACTTAATCCCTAATGTAAACCCGCAGGCAACATTATTTATCTTTAGGAAGACCTGGGATTTTTGTCTTTTCATTGTGTGGGCTGCGAAGGAAAGATGGATTCAATTGCTTTCTGCAGATATCAATATGGAATTTAAGGAGGTGGAAGGGCTGGCATTCCTTGGAATGACTCAAGTGCACATTTGCTGTCTCCAACGAAAGGAGTTTACAATGGACAATGACAGAAACACGATCCCACCGTGTTGGTCTGTGGCATTTGGACTTGTTCAGTGAGGCACCTGAAGGAGGCGTTTCCTTACAGCACCAGCTGAAAGAACCAAGTGTGTGTGTGCAAGAGTAGAGGGCTTTCCTGCCTAAGGGTGATTTTATGCCACAAACAAATGTTCATGGTCATAATGAAAGTGACTCTGCATTCCTTCACAGTTATCACATTAGATAGTTTTCATCCTTCTTAATGAAAAAAACTATTAATGAGAATGAAACTGGCCTCTAAAGCATTTCATCCCTGCTTTCAGGAAAATGGATCAAGGGCTGCTTCTCATTATTTTTCCAAACTGAGCAGAATACATTTTAATGAGGCTTCTTTAACCTTTACTCCCTGTCCCTCTTCTGTCTGGCTTCTGCCATTCCATCTCACGGCATTTCTGTGCTCAGGTCACAGCTGCCTTAGCAACATTAAAATATGGGGTGCATGCAGGCCTGAAACACACGTGATCCTCTCTTAGAACAAGTTTAAATTTGAAACTTATTGGAACGCGTGATCCGAGTACCTGGAACAGCTTTCTCAATAACCTTTCCACAGGAAAATGGAATCAAAAACAGCCAGTGGGAACAATTCCAGCTCCAAGCAATTGGCTCCTGATCACCAAGTCTGACGGTGTGTGGCTGGGGCTGGCACCCTGTGCTGCCCAGGGCGAGCAGCCTCCACAGCCACGAGTGCCCCGGCTGTGCCAGGGCTCCATCCCCACCCCAGAGGGACACGGGGCCGGTCCCAGCAAACGGGGCCCTGGGGTGGCAGCTGGCCCTGGGAGCACAGGGACACTGCAGCCCACAGCACCTTCAGCCCCAGGCACCCGCTCCTGGGGCTAAATGTGAGTTCTCCTTTCCATGGTCCTACAATGCAGCCTTTCCCAGAGGTACAGAGAGGAAAGGGTCAGGCTTAGGGACACACCCTCCACTTGCAGCGCCTGCTGCACCCAGGCCTTGATACCAATGATCTTTCCCTCTGCTCGTGGTGCAGTGTCCTGCCAGCACCATTTTCCACGCCATTCACTTCTTCTCTTTTCCCTTTGCTAGCTCCAGCTTCTCCACTGCAGTAGGTGAAATTCACTCATCCTCACCTTAAAGGTTCTCTGTCCTTCACTCCCCGCTCATTACCTCTCACATGGGACCCAGGGAAGGACCTGGGCACCCCTGCACACCCTGGGACAGCAGCTGGCCATCCATCCCCTGTGCTGGGGCTGTCCTCCGTGCCTTTGGCACAGGGGCACGCACAGATGGCCCTGGAGCCAGGGCTGAGGCACTAAACCCCTTGGAGGGGACACAATCTCCTGTCCCAGGCCTGAGAAGCGATGTGCACAAAGTACCCACGGCCCTACCAAGCTAAATAACAGAAGGAGATAAAGAGCAGGGAAATGAAGGAGAAGAGAGGACAAGCAATAAGCAAATATCCCCTGATTTCTGCAGAAAATGTTACCCCAGTGCCACTGCACACTGATGGATGAGAGGAGTCGGGCAAAGCAGGAGGAGTTTTCCAAACCTTTGGCAGCCATCCGTCGTCCAGAGCTGGGAATGACCCCCTTGGTGCAGCTCCTCAGGCCGGGGCTCCCTGAGCCACCCACACAGAGGATGGATCCTCAAACAGCAGGCACAGGTGACAAGGTAAGGAGCCCAGCACACCATGCCTAGGAGATAAATGGATCCATCTGTCAGCAGTTACTTCACAGGGGAATTGCTCCCAGTTATGCTAGGAACAGCTTTTCACAAAACACGGATCTAAAGTACCACAGAGAGGAGGAAAATGTACCAAGGAAATTCCTGATATAATGGAAATTGAAAAGAGCACTGGACTCTGCTGTTATAACTGCAAAGAGAATGGAGAGTTTGATAGAGGCGACAGTGGAACAGCTTCTGGGGTATTATTTGGCTGGGACAGCAATCTTCTCATCACGTGTCCAGCCTGTCCCCAGAGGTCATTTTCAAGGCGCACGCTGAGGTGAGAAAGAGCAGAGGCGTGTGACAATCTCTGATGGCTGCAGAGAAATGTTCACTGTGCTGCCTTCCTGCCACAGAAGGGACAGCCACGTGTCAGATGGTGGGAGGGTGTCAGTGAAACACTGCAGTTTGGCTACCCTGAACTGAAATCCTTCACACAGCCCACCCCCAGCCCTTTCTCTTATGATACCAAGTCAATGAACCCATATCAGGGGGCAGGCAAATATTTTCCCTCCCCAGTTTCTTCTGGGTTTTGGTGTGAGAGACGTGGATGGCACGGGTGGCCCCAGAGCTGCTGCCCACAGCCCTGAGGGAGTGTGACACATTCCTTTGGGCTCCAAATCCCTTGGAGCTCTCCCCAGAGCCCGGCTGCTGGAACACACCACGCTTGTTTGGCAGGCACCAAACCGAGCCTCAGTTTGTGCTGTAGCCCCAGAGGGGATTCAATAATGCTGAATTTAAAGTGAGTAGAAACAGCACTGCTGTCACAAGGACACAAATACTGAATTACTGCATCTCTTTGAGATGGGCTGAATTATGATAGTGCTTCGCTGACTGATTCATGCTGGAATCCACATCTACAAATTACATTCACCAATAAACTCGGCTTTGGTGTGGCACAGAAGTTATTGCTGTTACCTGGGAAATGTTTTCTGCTTTGGCTTTTGTTCCTGGGCATGCTGCACACCAAACAATGAACTTCCCACATCAAACAGCTTCCCTGAAACATCTGCTACCAGGAAGCTTGTCTGCAACTTGCAATGGTGGATGACTTTCTGACAGGCAATAGCAATTCAGATCAGATGCAGACAGATTTAGTACCTAGAAGCTCCCAGTTTATTAAGATCACCACTGATTTATTCAAGCACCCCCCTCTCTTTTCAGCACCATTGAGAAATGAATCACTTGGCTGTGGTGCTCAGGGCTCAAGGTTCTGGTTCCTTGTAGCTGACAGGAAATACAGCTTTGCCAGCTGTGAGAACTCCTCACTCTCCTGCCCTGAGTGGGAGAGGACAGGAAGGATATGATGTTTTTACCAATGTTCATCCTCTCTTTAATTACATGGGCTGCTGCAAAGGAGTCATTCTTCTGCCAGAATTTCCCACCCACGAATGTCTGTCTATCCTTTAGTGATTTTAGATAGAAGATGTGGATTCCCTCTCTTGCTTATAAGTAGTGGTTGAAATCTTTAGTAAGCCAATATTTTAAGGAAAGAGGGCCCACAGTGTCTCTGACAAAGCTAAATACAACATCAGAATGAGGATACACCGCTATTCAAAAAGTTCTATAGGGAGTGAAGATTTATAGAGGTGTTCTGCTGATTCATGAGGAGGAGATATGGAAATGCATCTCTGGCAGCCACTCAGTGATGAAATATGTAGCACGTAATGCATTTGTCTGTAAGACAAATACGTGTGTTGGCCGATTAAAAAAGATACACAGACTTCTGCAAATAAAGCAGCAATTCTTCTCAGGAACAAACCAGCTAATTGTAAAACCAACAGGAAACAAAATCTGCCTGTTGAGTAACTACAATTTTCGCTAAACAGGAAACTTTCAGTATTAATTCCTAATGTGCTTCATACACAACCTCAGTATGTGATGACCAGTGTAAACTCTGAATACTTGCAATGCACCACCCTGCTGCTTCTAGGCCACTGCCAGGGTCTGTGGGGCACAGCAGGCACACACAGGTGGCTCAGGGTTTTTTCATTACTGGTTTTTAAAGTCGCCCTCAGAATCTGTCAATGTAAGAAACAATTTCTTCAGCAAGAGCAGCTCAGCTTCAAGCATTCAACAAGTGATAAATGAAGCTTTTCCAAACCAGGAGTGCCTACAGTGTTGATAAGGCAGTATGTGAATGCTGATGGATAAATGTCATCTGCCTGAGTATGCCAGATTCCAGCTTGTGCTCACATGGAAACGATTTGCATTTGTTCAGATGTGCTGATGTTACATGCCTTTTGGAGAAGAAAACAGAAATGCTAAAAAACACTTTCTCCCTATTTATGTTTAAAAATAAATTACTCAGTTGCTCTGTCCGGTTCAGAAACTTGAAGCAATTGATGCTGTTGGAGAAAAAAATATCAGGATATAAATCATCAAGCTTGTAATCTAAAATTTCTCAAGTCCTTTGGCAAAAATAAGACCAAATTGTGTGATGGGTTCAGGCACAAACTCCTGAGAGATGAGGGCTTTGAAATCTGTAGATTTCCCTGAGACCTCGTGGTTCAATACATTTTCTCCCAAGTTTTAGCTCTGCTAAAAGGAGAGATAGTAGATCTGGATAAGTCTTTTAATTCAAAAAGGAAGATGGGCTGATACCTCAGGACTGACAATATTTTGGATTTTTTTCTGGTTCTGTCGGGTTTAATGGAATGCACAATGTTCAAAGGATGTTCTGCTTTTCATGAATCTTTTTTGCATTTTCTCTTCCATCCCTTAAGAAAAAGGAAGGAGAAGATAAATGGCAAGAGGAAAGGAGCGTTTGTTGCTTTGCGGTGTACAAAAGAGAGGGGGAAAAAGAAGTGTAACGTGGAACACACAGAAAATGGTTGTTACCAATTTCTGTGAAGTAGGAGCACTAACTTTAACAACTGCTACATAAACCCCTCTAGGTTGTTCTCTTTGCTCATCCATAACCTCTTTTATCTTGTTAGGATGGGATATCAAAACACGTGGTGCTAACCAAAACTACAGAGCAGCAGAGCTGCTGCATTACCCTGCAGTCCCTTTCCAGCGAGGAATTCTGAGGCAGCTGCAGCCTTTGAGGGAAACTCCCAGCGGCAGAGCTGGCAGCAGAGCCTGTGCTCCTGTGCTGGGGATCAGGGGTGCTGCCCACAGGGGGCACAGAGGGGACTCTCTGCTGTTCCTCACCTCTCAGCCTGAGGGGACAGTGCTCAGCTTGGAGCCTGAGCTCCTGTGCTGGGGATCAGGGGTGCTGCCCACAGGGGGCACAGAGGGGACTCTCTGCTGTTCCTCACCTCTCAGCCTGAGGGGACAGTGCTCAGCTTGCAGCCAGCCTGGGAGGCCGTGTGAGGACCATTCCTGCAGCGAGGCAGAGCAATCCCAGGGCAGTGCCAGCTTCTCCCAGGAGCTGCACCAAATCCCTGCTCTGAATATCTATGGGCACAGGACCAGGCACTGTTCTTTCAGCACAGGCAGCCATGGACTCAAGTTTTGCATTATTTTGACCTTTCTCATCCTCTGCCATCACATCTCCCCCTTCACTTGCTCAGGGAGCTCTTGCCTGACCCTCCCTCCCTCAGCCATGGGCCAGGGTCACCCTTTGAGCTGCACTGCCCTTGGCAGCTCCCCCTGAATTCCATCCCAGTGTCCATTTTGTCAAGGTCACCTCCAACAATCCTGCTCTCTTCTAAAGCCATGGCAGAGTCCCCCTGCACAGTTGCTCCCCCGTGACTTCATTCAAGGCTGGAACTCTCCTCTCCCTGCTCTTGGGCATGAGGGATCCTTAGGATCAAATCCCCCTGGGCAGCGTTTAAGGGGCAGCTCCTGCCCTAAGGAGGGCAGGACAGGACAGGGGAGAGGAAGGGGCAGGGCAGGGCAGGACAGAGCAGCACCAAACCCCTTTGGTGCATGGGGGTTTCTGCATCTCATCAGAGAGGTCACAGGAGTGGGTGCACATACACAAACCCCAGAACTCTCTCACACTGAGAACTGGCTGTTCACATGGCAATTCTTCCTCAGCCTCTCAGTAGTGGGGATTAGAGGGACTTCCTAACTGCACGAAACCAGCTTTGTTATACAAAATATTTTAGGTCTTTCATTGAATAAAGCTTTACTCTCTTGGTTCATCTACTCTGAGAACACTGCATCTGTTCCATATCCCTTGTTGGCACCCTCTGGATAACATGAAAATTCAGCAGCAGCAATTCCCTGTGTCACACTTAGGGTCTCCTTTCAATTAAAACATTAAAGCTGTGCCAAAACCCTACAGAAACCTGGAATAAGATTTCAGTGGCATGCTTCATTTTTTGCTGCCGTGGGCCCTTGAATCCTGCCATGCTCCTGGAGCCATCCACAAGCACTGCCCAGGATGGAGCCTTGCTCAGTAACTGCATCCTCTCTTCTTTTCTTCTTTAGCCCTGCAGTGGCTGGATGGAACTACCCAGCCTAATTATTATCCTGCAGGATATCCTACAGGAATCTCATCAGATAAAGAAATTGTTTTAACACCATAAAACATTAACACAGCCCAAAATATCTGAGCCCAGGGCAGAGGTACCAAGCCAGCTGTGCCTGTACAGACCCAGAGGGCTTTGGTCACTCTGCTCTGCTGGGGAATGAACATTTTCAGTTGGATGAGCTGAAATGGGGAACTGAGGGAAGGAGATGTTGATGCCACAGCCAATATGGATCGAAGCTGAACTCACCATTTGCACGATTCCCCTTACACATACAATAGGAACAACAGAAAGAATGAAATCCCAAGCTCTGAGGCATTGAGAGAAGGTGGTGTATGAAGGTTTCTGTATAACTCCAAATATTCCTTGTAATCAGGGTATAGGAAATAGTTGACTGAAAACAACAGCTAAAACCTTTTGTTTTTCATTAACCAAACCTTTTGTTATTCATACCAGAACTAAGCCCAAGGGATCTGGTGTGCAGGTGAAAGATCAGCTCTAAACCTGTTCTACTTCTCTGCCAGAGCTGACAATGTACAGAACACAGCTCTACAAACTAATGGGGCTGATCCTATTGCAGGCTCTCTCCTTAAACTGCACATTAATCTCATAACAAGATGCTGCACCTTTGGGAAAACACAACTTTTTATGTGACCACTTTTGTGTGTAATGCCAGAATTATTTGGAGAACAGCAAAAAGGGTTTTTTTAGGGTAGAGAGAGGCTGAGAACAAATCCCTCTGATGTCACTCTTTTAGAAGTTGTCCTTCTGTCAGGTATGGCTAATGCTGGAATTTTGAGCAGAACAGTTCACAGTGCTCTGATGGCTACCCAGAAAGGACCAGAAAACAGAGGTTTAGTGAAGTATTTGACCAGGCAGAACAAAAACAGCCAAAAGTATTCAAGGTAACACCTCCACCCACAATCAGAAATGCAGTGGATTTCTTATCTATTTCTCATAAAATCATAGGAAGACACAAAGGAATGCAGAGACAATCACAGGCAGCTAAAACCCAGCAGCCTCAGAGACAGAATCAAACCCAGTCCTGTCTCTTCACCACCTCACCAGTGCACTTTGCCATCCAGTCCTAAATGGGGAAGATTAGAGAATAGGTTTAAGTTGAACAATTTGTACCACAAGGAAGAAAACCTAACCAAGGTTTGCAAAGAACATTTTTATATCCGTAATTCTGTTTTAAATATCACTTCCCTTACAACTCTTACTTCACTGCAAAGTACATTTTTCTCAAGTGGAAATAAGAAATTAAACAGGTATTCTTACTGAGAGGATGATTTGCCATCTGTTGAGAAATCTGAGCTATAATTTACAGAAATAGGTTACCTAATAAAAACTCCTTACAAAAGCAACAGGATTGGAAAGGACCAGGACAGGTCATTTCTCACAAGGAAGTGACCCATTACTGATTCCAATGATGTTAAAAAATCAATAGTTCTCTGATTTTTGCCTTTCCTAGGCTGACAGATTGGTAACACTTTGTTCTCCCACCTGTGCTTCCAGGCCCCGGCTGATGCTGAGGGAGTTTCCCTGTTTCCCTTGCAAGTGGCTCCCACTTTGGTGGCAGAGACTGGAAGCCTCTCTTTGCATGGAGAGGTCAGAGTTCCAGTACCTTGAATTCAAATTACCATTGTAAACCCAAACTTTTCTTATTTTGGTCATTCCAGTCTTTTCAGAGTGGATGGAGACCCTGGGTGCTAAAGATTGCCTTTGTTAGCAGAAGCAGGCTCTATAAGCCATGGTGCTGTTAATATTTCCAGTTATCTTGGCTTCCTTAATATCATTCAGCTATTTCTGTTCTCTATGGGTGCCTTACTCTGCTTGACTCTGTTTCACTTTGAACCTGCACTGATGCTGAGGGTTTCACACATTTTTTATCACACTGTGCAAAATGCTGCTGGAATCTTTGTGCAGACTCTCTGGTGACAGAAAAAGGTTATTATTGCCATCTCCCTTGTATTGTGTCTCCAGAAATCCGTGCACGTGCTGTGCAGCCGCCCATTCTGCACTGGAACCTGAAGAAATCATTTTGTTGTACTGACCACAAGAGCACTTTCTCAAAGAGGTGTCTTTCTAATTGTCCATTTCTAGAGCTGGTGCATGCACAATGCAGAGCTTCCAGGAGGGCTGCAGTGATTGGCTCCAGTTAGCTGTGCCTCAGCACTGGGGCTGCTGCCTGGCACAGAGGTGAAACCATCCAGGCTGAAAGGAAAAGGCTCTGGCAGGTTGGAATGCAGAGAGCAGAGAATTGCATTCACTGAGGGCAGGGATGGAAGAGCTGCATCCACACTCTCTTCCAGTCACTCCATTTCTCTGTTCCTGACATTCTCAAGGATCCTAACCCACATGGAGCTTTTGTGACCCCAATCCTCCATCTACAGAGGCAGAGAACAAAGAGTGAGCAGGCTTTCCTCCCCTCTGAACAGTTTCCATGCTTCCATTAATTCCATCTGCTTTCTCTCTGCTGTCCCACCCTCCCAACAGTCTGTGCCAAGGATCAGCAACTGCCCAAACTAAATGGCCACTGAGTGCCATTACTCAGAAATATTTCTGTGTGAGCAGCAGGTTCACCCAGGGCACCCCAGCCAGCCCTGCAGCCATTCCCCACTGGCACACAAAGAGCAGCTGGATATTGAGACACAGCTGTGATATCCATTACTGCCCACAGGCTCACCTTGGAGAACCTGGGGAGACCTGTGCCTTGCAAACAGCATCAAATGGAAATGATGAAATAAACCAGAAAGAGAAAAAGCCATCTAGTGAGTCTGCTGGCTTACTGTGCTCCATATTCCTAAAAACTCGCTTTGCAGTCAGGAAGGACACAGGGGGTTTGAATCATTTTCTGCCTTTACACCTTCCCTACCACCAGAAGTAACATGGGGATGCTCTTCAATAAACAAATCTGCTCTTTTCTCTCAAGGTTTGTGTACACTCTGAGTGCACTGGTGACATCAGATTTTTCACCAGGGAAATGAAAGAAACCAACAAAACCAACAGCCCACATTGCTGAAAACCCAAGAAGCTAAGCTGGTCACGTCTCTGAAATATGGTATGAGCAGAAAGAGAAATACAATAAAAATCCCCATCCAGCACAAACTGGGAAGTGATGGAACGAGGGCTTTCCTACTGAGGCTGTCTCCAGTTACCACCCTTCTGAGCATTGTCCATTATCCATTCTGCACTGAGGAGGCTCTCAGGCCAAAATTTAAAAGGTGACTGACAAACACAGGAGGCCAAAATGAAGCAAAAGAATCACAAGCAGAGCCTATGGAAGAAGCCTTCTGTAAAACATGAGGGAGCCCTGAGCCACACTGGATTAGTTTCCTCTTTTTTTCCTCTTTAATTCTCTTCTAGCAGACAATATTTCCTATCCCCCCTCTCCTGAGTCCCTACAGCGTGCAAGCTCTGTGCTGGGATGCAGGCAGGCTGAGAAGTGCAGCTGTGCTCTAGAGCTGCTGGAGCTGGGAGACACATTCTCAGTGAGTAAAAAGCACACTTCCATCACTGACACACAAAAACTGCCCTCCCAAACCTCACCACACGTGAAACAGATCCCTGGATCAGTCCCATCTCCAGCCCTGCCCACTGCCGTGCAGGCCTGTTGGCAGTACAGCTGGGACACAGCTGGGACACAAGGGACACTGTTCCCATGGTCTCACAAAGGCCCCAGGGATGCAGGCTCAGTGTTTGTCACATTCTGCACAAGCCTGGGGAAAAACCCCGAGCCCATCACCTTCACTCCTCCAGGGGCTGTCAGGCGGCTGGAGAAGGGCAAAGCTCCCTTCCACCTGCAGCAGCAGCCAAATCTCTTTGGGAGAGCAATCCCATCTCCACAGGCACCTCCTGCCTCTGCACTCTGTGTATCCTTCCTTCCAGCAGTGACACACCTGCAAGGGACACAAGCAGCAATTACCTCTTCTGCAGGAAAAGCCCATCCTGCCCCTCCACACCAACCTGTCCCTTGCTCGTGGTTTAGCTGCTGTTCCTATTGCAGTTAGAGATTATCGATGTTTCCAATGGAGACGGGCTGGAGACACACCAGGATCTAATCATTAATGATATTTTGACCTGTAGGCCCAGATGGGCAGGAAAAAATGCTCACTCAAGAGGAGTTTTTCCTTAACTCCAGCAGACCCTGGATTTTCCATTGAATGTTTTCATTTTCAGCTGCAATCACCAGAAATAACATTAATGACTTTCAGTGCAGGGCAGAAATAATTAGAGGCAGAGCAGGTGTCCAGCTTACATGCTTATGCTAAGAAAAGACTGAGAAAAATCATGGCAAAACTTGATAACCTGAGGGGAGAAAAAAGCAAACAAGCTCAGGGGTGAGATCTAAATCAAATATAAAGCAATCTATATCTTCCATTAAAGCCATTGTGGAACTGGGCATTTTGCAAAGGTCTTGATTGAAAACCATGGCAGAGTTAATGGGTTTGACTCAAATGATCCTCAGCACTTCAGTAAGGAGCAAGGAGAAAGGAGGCCCACGAAAGCACAACTTGAAACGTTAGTGCAAAACCATACAACAGAAAGGAAACCATTTCAATTGCTCTAGGAAGGACTATACATTGCCTTGTTCTCAAAACTAGAGGGAGACTCAAGAGTGCAGAATCTCATTAGAATTTCAGCACTGGATTTCTTTTATAAACAGCATATCAGTAAGATTTACCAATATTGTCTCAATATACTGAAAGCTTTATTATTTGTTCTTGGACAAGTAGCATTTTTTTCTAATTCTTTACTTCTAATAAAAAACAGTAGAGATGTTTTTGTGCTGAATTGAAAGCTAATTAGCACATTCATATCTGCCAAAAATTCAATAACTTGTACTCATTTTGGGTTCTTTTCTGGTCAGTTTAATTTAATTTTTCAGTTTAATTAAATTTTTAATTTTTCAGTTTGATTAAATTTTTTTCAGTTTAATTAAATTTTTAAATTAAATTATCAATTTTTTTGATAAAATAAAGGAGGATATGAAAAAATTAATAGCTTAGGCTAGGTTTTTCACAGGCAATTAGTAGTTAGAGCCCATTAAACTAAGGAGGGAAGCAGATCAATAATTTCTAGGGCTTTTTTAATGTTTCCCTTGAAATTTTAGGATCATCAGGAAAGGACAAAGAGCAGTCACGATCCAAGAGAATTTCCTGGGATCCAGGGACAAAACACATTGTTGAGGGGCTGAGAAACAGGAGTTCAGAGCTGCTGAGGCTGCTGACAGCCTCTTACAGTGGGTGCTCTGTTTCAGAAGCTGGGATTTCAAGAGGAGGCAAAGTGGGTCATAAATGCTACTGAGAGCTGAAAATCAGGAGATGAAAACCACTCCAGAGCACTGAAGTGTGGTGGGTCTGATTACAGCAATCAAAATGCTGTCCCATTTTGCTACAGTTTGTCTTGAACAGCAAGGCTAAGGAAAAAAAGGCCAAAAAAGAAAAGCCGTGTGATCCTAAACTGTGAGTGTGCACCAATGTTCCAGCCCTGCCAGGGGCTGCACAGGCACCTGGTCCCAAAGGTACCGTGGGATTCATCTGGGTTTGTGCTGGCAGCCAAAGCCACTCCTGCTGCTTCAGCAGGCCTTGCCCTCCCGCCCACGCTCTGAATCCCTGCGGGTTTGGCACTGAGCCCCGACTGCTTCCCACCAAACACCCGCACACCCAGCTCCATCCCTGACATCACCCTGAGGTGCCTCTGAGCGTGCACCGGCCTGGCTGCCTTGGCACGTGGCCAGGGGGACAGCAAAGGGACATTTGTCCCCTCACGACCCTGGGCAAGCAGAGCGTGCTCAGAGCACCCGGGCACGGCCCCCTGTGGGAAACCTCCTGGCTGAAGGCAGCTCCAAGGATCACTGCACAAACCTCTGCAGCTGCCCCACACACACACAGTGACAGTGACAGCTCCATCCAACCAGCCCCCACTGGCTCTCCTGGAGCAGCAGGGGACAGCAGAACAAACAGCAGGTGACAAAGGCTGGGTCCTGCCCACCTTGAGCCCCAGTGACTCCAAAGTGCTGCTGCCACACACCAGTCCTCTCCTCCTCCTGCCAGCTGACTCTGCAAGCTCATCCCAGTTCATCTGGGAGCTGCTGTGCTCGTGAACTGGGGAGGGCTTCAACAATCAATCACGTGGGAGATATTAAAGGCACTAGAGAGCAAACAAACAAACCCACAAAGAAAAGAAAGAAACCTGAGTACCAACAGCAGTACCCAGTGCAGATTAAAAACACAAACAAACAAAATAACTTCATGTGGTTTAAATCCTAATCCTCAGGGATGAGTTGAGCACCAAGGTGCACAGGCCTTGTTTATTACCAGTGAGCTGAGAACTGAGAACACCCTTCCATTTCTTTAGGCAGCATCACATAAAGCCTATTTTCAAGAGTGAAATGAATAACGGGATTGAGATAAACTCTGTGCAAGGGGAGGTACTGGGCAGTGCTTCTGAGTGCCACAGGCTGGGAGAATCCATGGAGGCATTTCCACTCACATCCCAGAAAGCACCCAGGGCATCAGCAGTTGCTGTGATCCCCTCTCCCACAATGACCATCACTGCTGCCCTCTGTGCTCTCCCCTGCTCACACTGCCTCCCTTCCCTTCCCTGATGGCAATGCTCCATCACACAGCTCCCTCAGGGGCACAGCAAGCAGGGATGTTTCCATTTTGTACTTCAGGAATCTCTGCAGGTTTAACAGTTTTAAAACAGACATGAGGCTGCTCTTGGTGTTTTTCCTTCAGCTGTGAAAAGTCTTTAAATGCCCCAATGTGCACCATGTGACCCCCTGAGCTCAGTCCTTTAGTGGCACAGGCCCTTAAATGTGAACTCAACAGATACTTCAGGTGAGGTGTCAGCAGTGCATAAGCAACAAGCTGACATAAATCCTGAGGAATTTAACTTACAAAAAACTTGAATTCCTTCTTTACTCCAGAAGGATCTCTTCAACCTTTGCACTAGCTTTACATGGCTCCTTAAGCTACATCAGCAGGATGGTGCAGCAGCTTACAGCAACTAAGTCACAAGCAAATGTATGTAAAAACAGTGTAAGGACACTTCAAAAAATGGACTTTGCAGAAAATCAATACATTTTCACTGGGGCGCATCACCCAGCATCACCATCTAATGTATTGCACTAAACCAGCTGGAGCAAAAGGAATCAAACCCAATCACCACCAGGGAAAGCAATTCTATTTATCATGAACCCACAGGGCCATTTCAAATAGTTTTTCCCAAACAGCTTCCACACTCCTTAGAGTCCCATTTGGATCTCAGCTCTGTCACTCTGCACTTCCATCTCTGTATACTCAAAATAATAAGAAGAAAATTCTAATTCCTGGGGGAAAAGGGGATTTTTGTTTCACCCAGGCTGTGAGTAGCATTATCCCAACCTGAGGTGAAAACACCAATGAATCAACATTTCCTTAACTGACTTCACTGTAATCCTGGTATTGCACTGGCCCCTGAGGAAGCAATTAAGGAGCAATAATTACAAATGGATGAGTATTTCTTCCTGAGGCACACAGCATTTTACAATGGAACTTCATGAAGTAGCTCTAAGCTATTTCCTGCAACATATTTCAATAAAAGAAAATATAAGCCACTAAAGTGTCTCATGTAAGCATTGAGGATTTAAGGAATTACTCAAATAATGAATGCATGAAGCTATTAACCATCCTGGAGAATTAAAATGTGCCCCTACGTGATGAACCAAAAGCAGCAAGTCATTTCAAGTCTACAGGATTGATTTGATACATGTGACTGAAATATAATTACAGAAACATCAAACTGTGCTGTACCTAGAGAAAACTAGCCCAGACTGCTAGACCATGAGCACACCTCTGCAACAGCTTTTATTTGGTCCATCTGTTACCTCCTGGAAATGGTTCCAGCCAGGGAGGTTATCATGTGGCAGTTACCCCCAGGTAAAGGCACAGCATAATGAAATCAGCCATTTTTTAGTTTCATTTCATTGCAATCTTCTGCTGTACTGAAATATCAGGAGGATCAGCATGACTTAATAAAATTTTGCTCAAGCACAGCTTATTGCATAAGAGCAGTAGCAAGCAAAGAGCCCTGATACCAGACTAAAGTGGGCGCAGGTTATCTCTGAGTGTCAGGTATTTAACGGGAAAAGTTATAATAGGAAAGACTTAGAAAATTAAAACATTTTCTTTCTGAAACAGGTCACTGGAACGTTCTCTGCTAAAAGCAGCTGCAACACTGTGAGATGAAATAAAACACAAAAGGGATGAAAGAATGACCAAGTCTCTACAATCCAAGTCCAAGGGCCACAGGCACCAGGGCTGGCACAGGAAATCCCCTCCCACAGCTCCGAGGACAGGCTCATCTCCCCTGCAGTGCCCCCCCTGCATTTCCCCTCACTCTGGTTCCCCCTTGGGAGCACCTTCTGCTCCCACAGGGAAGGCACCATCTGAGCTGTCCTTCTGCACTGGGAGCTGCTCTGTCTCATGGCTGGGACAGCAGCAGCTGCTCTGCTTAACAGCTTTTCAACTCTGCTTCTACCATTTTCCCATCTACCCTTCCTGCACTGTGAGATTTCCAGTACAAACAGGACTCCTGTTGGCTACTGGAAAAGTGAAATATCATTAAATAATTTTGCTGGATAGCAATCAACCACACTTCTCTCACCTGTCACTCCTCAAACATGCAAGTAAAGTAGAAGTATTTGGAACAGAGATCCCTTGTTTTTATTTTCTTTTTTCCCCCCTGTCTCTTCATTGTGCTTTGTTGATAGGTAAAAGGCTAATTAAGTCTCAAGACTCTTCTGTGTCCACCCCAACTATTTCACTGCAATAAATGACGTTGCTGTGAATATATTTTAATTAGTGATTTCATAGTTGGAATTGTGCAATTGGAATACAGTAGGCATGAGGAGCTATTGAAATAGTATAAAAAGGCATAATTATTTTCAAAAGCTCTGTGGGAATAACACAGATAAAAAAAATCCCCTGCTGGCACCTGTTTTCTGTGTCCAGTGTATCATTAGCACCTCACAGTCTCTCTGTACTCATCAAAGGCAAGATCACAGGTGCTGGAGATTTTTCCTTCTCTGTTTGCTGCTCCTTGCTGAGGTCATTATAATGAAGACCAGATTTTTACTTCATTTGACAATTTCGTTCTAATTGACTGAAAGATGTTACCAAGAAAAATGGGAACAAACCCCAGAGATTCAGAAGGATTTTCCTGACTCCTGGGCCTGACCTGGGACTCTTTCATGCAACGTGGAATAAGTGAAGTAGGGCCTAAGAAGAAAAAATCAAACCCTTGTCATACCTGTTACTGCTGAAGGCAGGCTGGCAAGGGCTCTGAGGAGTGAGCAGAAGGAAAATCTTGAAAGAAGCACCAGCTCATTTCGGATCTGAACTCCAACTTGCAAGCAAGATGCTGGGCTAGAGGAACTTGGTATAAAATGAAGGCTTTGAAACTTGACTAATTCAGAAAACGAGACTTTTCAAATCCCGTAAAATGAACGGATTACAAAAGCAATTCAGTGAACCTGCCGTGCCTTCCAACGTGCATCTCACTGCAAAGGCTGACAGCGTCTCTGCTTCTCCTCCTGCAATGCAGACTTGGCCTCTGCCTCACTCATCCCTCTTTGGTGTTCAATTGTTCCACCATTTCTCCAACCCTACTCATCAGCTGAGAGGAGCAGGACTGACAGAGGAGGAGCTTGCTTGGGAGTGACCTCCTCAGCACAGCCCAGCAGCATCCCTCCCTGGCAGCAGACTGCTGGAATTATTTACCTGGGCATGGCTCTGGGCACGAAGGTGCTGTCACCGAGAGCACCAAACAAACAGGAGCCCTGTTTGCAGAGAAACCTCAGGATAAATTATGTCCAGGTGTCATGGGATCTCCTGCCTGAATCCATCAATACTAAGGCCTTTGCAAGAGGAAGGGAAGGTTCAAAGATGGGGACTGGGAGTTCAGAAAGCAGCCAGGTCACCTGAAATGCAGCAGCCCTAAAACCCAGGCTCAAAAGCAGGGGAAAAGGCAAAAATCATAAAATAGTCCCAAGTATGAACACTTAGTCAGTGATGCAAGACATGAAGACTGCGAGTATTTGCCTGTGCTTTTCTACAGAATGCTTGGGAGGAAGTCTGAGCAGCCTGCACAGACTTGAAAGGAACATGCAGTAAAGCAACTCAACAGCAGAGAGTTTAGAAACTACAGAGGGGTGGATGAAGAGTTAAGACATAAAGGTCACTGTGCAAGGACCTTGCCAACTCTGTATTGGGTGCTTTCTTGGCTATCTCAGTTCTAAAAGGAAGAGAAGCTCACTCAAGTTGCAATATGGAATAGACTCCAGTCTGATTTGTACAAAGCTCCCAAATGCTGTGTATCACTGAGGAAATCAAAACACAAAACCAAGTTCTTCTGGGAATAAAAAAGACTGAAATCAAGTAATAAAAAAAAATTATCCCCACCTGCTGCCTTGCAGTTGGTGGAAATTGAACATCTTGGATGCATCTGCCCACCCTGGACAAATAATTGCTGTTTACCATCCTAGGGGAAAGCCAGGAAAGCAGGGGAGGGAGATCATAATCCTCAGAGCATTCCCCTCCTTTTCATGGAGTGTACTCAACAAAGCTGTGATCACTCAGAACCCCTGATGAGATGCCTCCTCCAGTGACCAAAGCTCAGCTTTTCCCAGATACGGCCATCTTAACAAGAGCAAGGAAATTGTCTACTCCATTCATATTGCTGAAGTCTGAGTGAGAACAGGTACCTCCAGCTGTTCAAGGAAAGGCAGAGGGATGCACCACATGCTCCCCACCTCCCTCCCTGCTGCACTGGGCTCTCTGTGCACCTCAGTAAGGAAAGAGGCTGAGTTCTATTCCTTCCTGATGTTCCAGAGAGGAGCGAGCACCCAGGACTGCACAGCAGCCTTACAGAGATTGCAATCTGCTCCTACAGAACAACCCCCCCTTCTCCTGGTACTTCCTGAATGGAGGAATGAGATGGGGGTGCTGTGTGGTTGAACGGAGGGAAAACACTGCTGAGACACTCAATATTAGCACTACACTTTCTGGGTCTCCAAATTAGGATGCAAAAGAAGGATGCAGCCCCTGCCTTAGCCAATGGAAAGGGAATATTTTTGCATATTTTTGATATGTGATCTTATCAGCAGACAGCTTTTTCTTTGCAGTAAAATAAACCCTTGTAATTCCACAGTACAGAAATCTGGCAGTACAGAAAGGAATCTTTATGATGGCTGAAAGTCTCTGCACAGCACATATTGCAGCTTAGGATAATTATTTATTACTGGTGCTACCATTCCTGAGCCTTTAATGCACTTGTGGCTAGTGGGCAGAAAATGAGCAATCTCTGGTGACAACAGCAGAAATGCACTTCTTCCCATGGCAAGTAACTTTTTCAAGTTGCTGTCAGGCTGTAATATTTTTCTCCTCTGTGCAAGAGCATTAAAATGAAAACTCTGGATATATAAATCGGAGTAGGGTGAGTGTACTCCTGTGCCAAGAGGGAACCAAATTAATCCTGGGCATGTTAAAGCTGAGAGGGGCCTCCTGGATCATCCTGGTGTGCCTCCCTTCCCCTGGCCATGAACAGCTGCTGCTGCCACTGGAGCAGAACCCTAAACAGCCCAGGATGGGGAAGGAATGCCAGCCTCTCCCCTCCAGCTGCTCATTAGTGCATTAACATTTTCTACAAGCTATTTCATACAACAGTCTACTTCCTATTTACTTCTCTATGCCTCTCTGCTTTTTCCTGGACCTTATCAACTACTCACATCATCACCTCTACATTCACAGTGAACTTTCCCTACCTAGGTTATTGTCAGACTGACCTTCCCTCTAGAGGGCCTTTTTCTCCTAATGCATAAAAAGAACTTCCTTTGTTCTGGTTTCCGTCCATTACATCTTTTCAATACCCAATAATTCCTCAGCACCTTGAGAGTCCCTACAGTGCAGGTATTCATACACAAGCACATCCCTCCCTCTCTGCTCCAGCATGGAGGCACACAAGTGACAGCCCTGTGACAAACAGCCAAGCTGAGGAACCACGTGGGAGCCTTTCAGAGCCACCAAGAGGAATTGCCAATCCCCAGTGGCAGCATGTGTGCACACACGGGTGTGCCAAGGCAGAAGCCAAGAGAGCAGCCATTTGCTGCATGACCAACATTCCTCCTGCAGGAATGGCTCTCCTCAGGTGCTTTCAGAGCAGTCAGATGGATCTGCTGGGATACAATTTCATTTATTTCCTCTTCACAGAAACTATCACTCTGGGAGTGAAATAAGGCACATGAGGGGATCCCATCCATCTCTCTGCCATTAGGCCCAGCAGAATAAAGCCTCCTGTTCCCTGAATTTAGCTGCCCAAGCCTTACACAACAGGCTCTCCTTGCTTGCCTGCATCAGCACCTGAGGTTTAGCCATGCCACGCTTCCTCACTGGCTGGACCAGGAGCAGAGACCTGCCAGTGCCCGGCAGGAGCTGCATCCCCTTTCCCTCTAGGTCTGCTCCAGCTGCAGCACCCAAGTTATCCACCACCACTTCCCTGAGGTGGAATTCACCATCCAAACGCGGCCCTGCTTCCTCCTGGTGTAATGGTACCTGTGCTTTCCCTAAAAGGGCTTCGCAGATGTCATCTTGAAAGAAATCTACCACAACACTTTACACTCACAGCTGACTGCATTTCCTGGTTTTCCAAAGGGAAAACTTTTTACCATGTTCCTTCTCTCACCAATCTCCTTGTTACAGCTTTTCAATATCTTCAGACCCTTTACCTGGCATCACCTTTCTGCCTCCTGAACACCAGAGCACCTGCCTAGCAGTTTTCTGATGGATCAGCTGAATGCAGGCTACTTTTTCACATTATGGAAATATATTTCTTACTGAAAGTTTGATCCATTTCCATGTTCATTAAAGAGGGTAACAGCTAGTGCTCTTATCAGTAGCTGCAACTTACACATACCCTGAAACTAACACTGTTAATGCTGGTAGTATAAGCTTAGGAACAGATAAAACTCACCAAAACACGTTGGAAAAACAAAAAAAGTTCAGTAGGTTTGGAAGAAAAGGCTAGCTGAATCCTCAGAGTAACCAATTTCAATATTGCTAAATACAAAGTTCTATCCACTATAAAAACTTCAGACAATGGTCTCCCATTGGGTTTCAGTTTAGTTCAGGTCTGTCATTTTCAAAGACTTCTTTTGCTATAGTTCAAAGCTCCATAAAGTAGGTGCAGAGACGGTAGCACAGCAACCACCACAAAGTGAGTTTAAATACAGAGAAAATGAGCTTTTAGCTTTCTAATAGCAGAGCTTTCATATTCATATCTTCTTGCTGGCTTTGAAACACCTGTTTCTATTTCAGTGACTTGATTCATTCTATCAGTACAGAAAGCTGAATGGCATTACTGAACTGCAATTAAATCAACCTGGTTTATGTGAATATTCTTTGGTCATGGACAAACAGAAAACCGAATTGTCAATGGTGAGGAACTCATTTCATGTCTAAATTAAATTATCATTTCCTTGAAGCAGAAGAAGGGTGGTTCTCTGCATGAAGCAGAATTTGTTCCCCGAGTGGGCGCAAGAATAAATCTACTTCTTCCTGCTGACTCAGGAAAACCAAATAAACCCAAACATTCACCACTGTGATTTCAAAAATCAGTTTTGAGGTTATATATGTGCCCTCTCTGCACAATAATGTGAACTCTGTCAGAACAGCTGAAGGACCAAGAGTTCAGAGTTTTGGCACCTCGGTGACTTTTCCTGTTCACCTGAACTGAGTTTAAAACTGACTGGCCTTGGATTTCCATCTTTGTTTGAAAAGATCTTGGTGCCTGGAGAAGCGGATGTGAAATGCTGATTTAAAGAGCATCTCCAGCTGGTAACATCTGCACGCCTGTGCAGGCACACAGCCTGAAAAACAGTGGATAATAATCAATGAACACTTTTAAACTCCAATTGTGCATCTTTGTTAGGCTTGAAGCCTTTTGCCTTCTCCATTATTTTTTTAATGAGGGTGATTTTTCCTGCTGATGTATTAACTGAAACTATCACCTTGCAAAGAACTTTCCTCTACCAGTGCTAGATGCAAAACCAAAAAGCAAACCTAGGAATGCCTGCCACACTCCAGCACACAAAGCTGCTGCTGCTGCTTTTAATGGCTTAGCCTGAGGGCTTTGCTGCTCTTCCTTTGCTCTGCTAATGGGAAGGACTGGGAGACCTCTTTGAACTAGCTACAGACACCAAAGACTGAATAAACAAGTATTCTTCATCCCATTTCTCTTAAGCGTTTGTCCTGACAGATGTCTTCTCCCTCCTGAGGTGTGGATTATAGTTTGTGTTTCCCTTTTTTTCCCCCTTTAGCCCTTGAAGCATTTCACACCCTGCTGGGCAAATGCCCAGAAGTAATCAGACTGACTGAACACGGAAACGCAGACAAAAGAAAAGGCTGGAAGCTACTGTTCTTCTCCCAGCTGGCACCGCCAGCTCCTGAGGGCTCAGCCACCACAGCCCACGTTTGTGACAGTACCTGTACGCTCTGGGTGTGTGCAGCCCTTGCGTCCTGCGGCAGCCTGGAGCTGCAGGCTCAGATATCCACCGCGAGCTCCTGGATCCTCCAGGACAAAGCCAGCTCTCCCTGCTGCTCCCGTGTTGCGCTGCCTGTGGAGCAGGGAGGGAAGGAGAGGCACACAGGTTAGCACAGTGGCAGTGCACGAGCTGCCAGGCGTCACCCATCTGACCCGCACCAAAGAGGAAATCTTAATTTTCAGAACTTCCCATCATGCCACACAAGACACTGAAGCCGTCCAAATCTGGAAGGGATAGCCTGGCATGATGCCTCCCCCAGGTCATATCTTACATCAAGAGTTCTTTTCCTCCTGCACAAGGCTCTATATCCTACTTGGACAGATATACAAATATCTATAGAAACTACAGATATTCAATAAGCCATCTTAAATCATAACAGCCAGGCCTCTGTACGACCGTGCTTAACTCCTGCTCAGCTCACGCCATCTCCCCGTTCCTCAGGCATCAGAAACCACTGAAACTCCCGGGTTTTCCTGGGGGCTGCCTGCCTGCAGCTGCCCTCCTCTCACCAACGGGGCCACCTGCCAGGCTCCCCAGGGCACAGCAGCCTCCAAGGGGAGCATTCGTCTGTTTGAGAGGTGATGGAAAGCCTGGGGAAAAAAAAAGCTCAGCGACACTGTGGCTCTGAAGGTGCAAGAATCATTACCCTGGAGACGTGCAGCTCACCTGGTTCATGCTGAGCACGCTCCCTGCTCGCTTCACCTGAGCGTTCAGCTGGAGAGATCCATTTCCACGCGCTGGGCTGGGTCCGTCTCCGTCCCTGCTGCGAGAAGGTGTTCGGGGGGGTGCCGCTGCCCGCTCAGCAGACGCTTCACAGACTCTGCCAGCAGCAGGGGCAGCCTTTGAGGCCACACCAGCCTGGCACAGAGTCGCTGAGCCATTCTGACTGTGTTAACAGCACCACTGATGAATCCTCAACCTGAACCCCAAATTCACCAGAGCAGTTCTTCCCCAATTTTCTGCTAACAGCTGTACACTGCAGCTCCTCTGCTGTTTCCCACCTACAGATGTGTGCCAGCACAGGAATATCAGTGTATTTTTTTCCTCCACATCTGTCTAATAACGTTGGCTATAATGTTGACATTGTCACGACTATTAAGTCATCCACGCTAAAATGAAATAAACCTCCTACTTTGAAGCACTAAATTCTCTACCAAAGCAAGTGTCTTACTGCTGTCTGCTTGGCCATACTGGGCAGCTTATTTTCATTCGGACAAATAAAATGAGCTTTTCCAGTACAAAACCCCTCTCCAGCAGCAGAGCACGTACCACGAGTACCTCGGCCAAGAGAAGCGCCCCCGCCAATGCCCGTCAGCGGCCCCCCCGAACCCGCCAGCCCCCCCGAGCCCACAGCCCGGGAGCCCCGCACCGGAAACACCGCGGAAAACCCCGCCGGGGCGGCGCCGCCATCGGGGCGCCGTGCGGGCAGCGCCGCAAGCGGACCGCGAGCCTCGAGTTCCCGGCCCTCTTTGTCGCCGTCTTGGGAAGGTCACCCGAGCCACTCCCGAGACGGCGGCGGCTGCAACTCCTCGGCAGAGTGAGGCGGCTCTGCCACGGCCTGTCGGCGCCCGCCCAACACCCGCCCGCCCGCGGCGCCGCTGAGCCCGCAGCCCGCGTGCTCGGCACTGCGTACCTCACGGAAAATCCCGCTGCGGCCCCGGGGTGCCCAACAGCCAGTCTGGGGCACGGACCGCGCGGCTCCTTTCTCCCGCCCCCGTTGCCGCCATCTCGAGAAGGGGTCAAGGCCAAGCGCGTCCCGGCCGAGCCGCTCCCGAGGTCGCGATCGCGCCTGCGCCGCGGCAGAGACGCGTCATGGCCGCCGCCCCCCGGCTGCTGCCGCGCTCTGTGGCGGGCGGGGAAGGCGGGCAGAAAACCAGCTGCGATGCCCTCAAAAAGCCTCTAAAATAAATGCCAAACGCCTGCCTCTTACTCAACAAGAACCAAACAAGCCCCCTTCCTTTAAAACCATATTGAAATATATTTTATATTTCTATTTTTCATATTTACATTTACATGCATATTGATACCGGATATGGATGTGTTAGGCAATTGATATAGTATATTACGTCTATTCCTATTATTGATATTTGTTTATCTTTTCTGTTTTCATAAATATCTTTATATATCGACTGCATATTTCTATACTTAGATTTATATTTATATACCACTTCTATTATTCCAGATAAAAACCCCGTCTCTAAACAAATAAATACAAAAACCTCCTTTCCTTTAAACGACATAGAAATATTTTTATTTATACTTTGTAAAATTACTTTCATATTTATATATATTGTTTCTTTTGACGCATTATATTAATATTTATATACAAGATATATGAAACTCGAAAAACATAATTAAATGATTACTTAAATTATTTACCACATCTACTGCTGCAACTAATTTTTTTCTTAGAGCTTTAAATTTTAAATATATCTGTAAGTATTTAAGACATATTTCTGTACTTACATTTCCACCTTTATACTGTTTGTATTTATAATTTTTATAGTCAAAACCTTGCCAACTGGCAAATAAAAAATCTGCTTTAACTATTTTTATAAAAATATTTCTATTTATTATCTTCATAAGTATGTTTATAATGTGTTAAATATTATATGATAACATATTGATGTACTGTAATTCAAAACATTTTTTATATAGTATTATATTAAAATACTACATATACAGTATTACTTGTATTATGTATTGTATCAATTTTTATTTTTCTATATTTATGAATATTTTCTTTATACAAGTCTGCATATATTTGTCATGCATTTCTATATTTATATTTGGATTGGGGTTTCGTTTCTATTTATAATCTATACTTTTATATAGCTAAAAACATATATAATACCCTGTATTAAAAAATATATCATATGGTAATATATAATGATTTATGTAACATGGATTTTTTTTACATATTTGATCTATATTTAAATTTTAAGTTTTTTATTCCTATTTCTATACATATATTTGTTTTGTTTAATTATCGTTATAGTCCTAATTGTACATTTATAATCCAATTCCTAAATAAAATGACAAAACAAACAGCACCGAATTCCCACCAATATGTTCCAAAACCGTCAAGATACCTCCAAGAGCCAAGCAACTGCCAGCGAAAAAACCACACAACACTCTTTTTGGTAACAATTCTCATCACGACAGGAAAATGGAACCAAAATAAAAGGAAACCCTATAGAGACACACACAGCAAATTACAAAAAGTACTAAAAAAAAGTCAAACCAATTTACTAAACTCCAAACAGTGCCACAGATCCTGAACGTTACTACAAAAAAAAACAAAAAACAAAAAAAAAACCAAAATTCTACCTTTCCACTAACTCAAAGAATAACCAATCCACTGTAAAAATAACTTTAAAAACCGAACTAATTAACGAAATGGAAAAAAATTTAACCACTAAAAACTAAGAAAATAACTACCCAAATAAATACATACTTTAAAAACCCACCATATAAATACCCATGTTCCCAAAAAAAAAACCCCTGATAAACAATACTCAAATACATTAAAAGGCAACAACAACAAAAAAAAGAAAATAAGGAAACCAACAATAAGAATAATCACAAAATGCAAGTAAACTTAAATCTGACACAAAAAAATTATTCCCAACTGAATAAACCCATAGTGCCTCAAGCTATCAAAATAAAAATACCACCTAGAAACAAACACAAAGACTAAAGACAAACGTAACCATAAACAATGTCTCCCAAGTGATCCGTAACCATAAAACATACACTCCAATCAAACAAACCGAATAAATAAAAGCCCTGGAAGACGATAAACACACATGCAATTATCGAGATTAAAAACCCGCCGCTATGAACGACACGACGCTACCTCAAGCCCCACAAAACAAACACTACACCCTCACGCTAATAAAAGCTGCCGCAACAGAATTAAAATCCGAACCGCTGCTTCACGCTACGACCCGTAAAAACCATTGCGCGCCTTTGAAAACACAATACCCCGGCAAAAAAAAAAAAAAAAAAAAAAAAACAAAACAAAAGAAAAACCAAAAAAACACACCACCCAAAATCCGACTACAAAACTGAATCCAAAACAAACCTTTATCATCCCTACCAGCACCGAGAACCGTACCACTCAGGAAGAACACCGTATCCCTTAGCGTACAGCCGCTGCAAACTGAACACAACGATGCAATCAATGCCTACAAAGCGTCTCCGAACCACGGCACCGCCGAACTGTGAGCGGCCGAACGCCGCGCTCGCTGCCGGCCCCGGACGGAGCGCGGCTCCCGGCAGGCAAGCGGCTCCTCCGGTGGCGCCTCCGGCACGCGGCGCCGTTCCGGGGAGCCCCGCCCGCTGCCCCTGCCCGCCGGGGCCGGCACCGGGCCCGGGGCTACCGGCGGCGCCCGAGCCCGCGCCCAGACCGGACGGAGCGGCCGGCACCGCCCGGGCCGGCGCAGCAGCGCCCACGCCGCCTCTGCCGCCCTCGGCCGGCCCGGCACGGCTCCGCACGGCTCGCACCGGCGCGGCTCCGCCACTGCCGCCCTCGGCCGGCCCGGCCGCGCCAAATCCCCCGTGCGCCCCGGCAGCTGCCCGGGCCGTGCCAGCGGCGCTCCCGAGCGAGAACGTTCCGGGCCGGGCCGCGGGCATGAGCAGCGCCCTCCGATGCAGCGGCACAGCCCCATTGCAGCCCTGCAAACGCTGCCAGAGCTGCGGCTTCCCGCAGCCCAACCCCGAAACTGACGCCGCCGGCGGGGCTCACCTCACTTCAACAAGGGCAAAGAAATGCCTTCTCCCCTTCAGTTTCGTCCCCTACGAGAGCAGAAAAGAAGGGGCGCTCCTCAAATGAAAGCCTTCGACTGATGGGAAAGGGGGATTTCGACCTCCATTCCAACCCTTGAAAAGGAGGGACACCAGGGCTGCCCCCTCCATTTAAACCCGAGGGTGATGAAAATGGGGTGGCTGCCTTCAAATCAAACCCATAACACCACAAGAATACTTTTCCCATTCCCCTTAAAATAGAACGCAGGGATTCCCTGTCACCCCCGGGATACCCCTAACAGCCTGGAAAAGGCAGCTTTTCCTGCAATCAACACCCTTAAAACCCCAAGTGAAGAGGGATCCCCTCAGCTCAAACGCAGACAATAAAAGAAGAGTAGCTGCTTCCTTCTCCTTAATTCCTTTTGTGCTCATAAGCCCCATTTTTGTTCCTGGGGATCCGGGGAGGGACTGGCGAGATGAAATTGCAAAGGGGAAGGAGAAAATTCCCGGCTCCAAACCCACACGCGCTCACCTGTTCAGCCGCTGCTCCCCGGCACCAAGATTCGTCCCTCGGCGCCTCCTTTAAGCGATGCTCCACGTATCCAAGCACGGATCCAGGCGTTCCCCCCGACCCTGTGAGAAGCTCCTGCAGTCCTTCCATGAGACAGCGCCGGGAGCGCCCCACAAACCCCTCCACTCAGCAGCTCCATGCAAAAGGGAGCTGAGGCAAAGCCTCCCCCTAAAACAGCCTCGCCCCGGCAGGAGCGGGCCCCCATCATCCTCACAGCTCACACCTGGGCTGCTCCGAGCCCCCACCATCCTCACACTCACACCTGGGCTGCTCTGAGCCCCCTATTTTTCATATTTATATTCGCATTTATATTTAGAATTTATATTACTGTACAATAAAAATTATATTGTATATTGCATCTCTTCATGTTACTTACATAGATTTCTATTTCTATTCATAGTTTGATATTATATCTTTATATCTCTATATATTTATTATATATTTCTGTATGTCGATTTACATTTCTATAGTACTTATATTATTTAAAATAAAACCCCTGCCTCTAACGAAATAAAAAGCAAAGACACCCCTTTATTTAAACCCCATTTAAAATTTTAAAATTAATTTTGTTTGTCATAATTCTATTCACATCTATATTTGTAATTTTCATTTGTTTTATTTATAGATATTATATATATTGGAGAGAATACCTTTTTATATAATAATAGATATATTCTTTTGACACAATATATTTTTAACTTATATTTATATATATTACATATTTATTGATATCGACATATATATGATATATTTGGATTTCTATTTTTATATTTTTTATTAAATCTCCAGCCTATACCCCAATAAAAGCCAAACAATCCCCAATTTATTTAAACTGTATTTAAACATAAATCCTGTCACAGCTGCATTGCACAGCAGTGCCCCAAGCGAATCTGACACTTGTTCATCTCCTGGACCTGAAACTGAACCCGCTCACCTTGATCGCACCTGGCAGAACCGTTTTCGTACCTTTTTCTGGCATTTCTTGTTTTTTTTTCTTGAGTTTTTGTGGCCTTTATTGCCTCTCTTTCTTGCCTTGTTTCTTGGGTCTTTTACTCCCTTTTTCCTTGATTTTTTTCTGGCATTTCTTGGGTTTTTTCTTTGTTTCTTCTTGCCCATCTTGGTGTTTTTTCTGGTTTTATCTTGCCCCCTCCTTGGGTTTTTTTTTTCTTTTTGTTTTTTTTTTTTTCCTGGATTTTTTCTTCCCCATCTTGGTTTTTTGTTCTGATTTTATTTCTTGCCCATCTTGGGGTTTTTCCCTGGTCTGTTTTCAGGGATTTTTCTTGCCCATCTTGGGGTTCTCTTCTGGGCGTTTTCTTGCCCATCGTGTTGTTGTTGTTGTTTGGGTTTTTTTGTTTGTTTGTTTTTGGTTTTGGTTTTTTTTTCCTGTTTTTTTTCTTTTTCTGTGGTATTTCTGGGATTTTTCTTGCCCATCTTGGTTTTTTTTGGGGGGGGTTTTCTCACCCATCTCGAGTTTTTTTTCTGTGGGTTTGTTTTTTGTTGTTTTTTTTTTTTCTTTATCTTTTTTTTTTTTTCCCTTGGTTTCTCCTTGCCCTCCTGGTTTTTGATTTTTTTTTTGTCTGTCTTCCTTCCTTCCTCCCTTCCTGTCCTTCCTTCTTTCTTCCTTTCAGTTCCTTTCCTTATTTTCTTTTTTTCTTTTTCTTTCTTACTTTCTTTCTTTCTTTCCCTGTATTTCTAATCTTGGTTTTCCTTTCTAGCTTTAGAATAAAAAAGCAGCAGTAGTAACTTTCAGGCTACCTGGGAGTAAAAAAAACTCCAAAACGAAACTGATTTAAAGAAAACTATTTATTCCCTGGGAGCCTGAAATTTTCTACTGCTGCACATGACATAGAGCTTTTAATTCTTCTTATAGAGAGTTGATATTTTCTACTTTCTTTATACAGCGCCCCCTGCCGTCTGTCCCGGAGCACTTCAGGCACAGCGATCCCTGCCGCCTGCACAGGCGCACTGCAGGCACAGCGATCCCTGCCGTCTGCACAGGCGCACTGCAGGCACAGCGATCCCTGCCGTCTGCACAGGCGCACGGCAGGCACAGCGCCCCCTGCCGTCTGCCTCGGAGCACTGCAGGCACAGCGATCCCTGCCGCCTGCACAGGCGCACTGCAGGCACAGCGCTGCGGCGTTGTTCGGTTCTGTTGAATGAAACTCGGCTGAATTCGGCTTGGTTCGGCTCTTGGTCTAAAGTCGTTTCGGTTCGGCTCTTCGGCCGAACTCGGCATGGTTCGGCTAAACTCGGTCATATTGGGCACATTGGTCTAAATGCGGCCAGTGCCGGCTACACTCGGCTATCGGTTCCAGTCGGCTATCATCGGCTCTTGGTGTAAACTGGGCTATTTTCGGCCGCCCTGGGCTCTTCGGTTCAAGTCGGCTGTTTTCGGCCACCCTCGGCTCTTCGGGTAAACTCGGCTGTTTCCGGCCACACTCGGCTCTTCGGCTCTTAGGAACAATTCGGCCCGGCTCGGCTCCCTCAGGGCGGGAAGGCGGCCGTCAGAGGACCCCGGCACAGCGAGGCGTTTAACCCAGATGCCTGGCACAAACCCGCCAAAATACGCCCGCCCGCGGTGCCGCTGAGCCCACAGCATGTGTCGGGTACACATGAAATGCCACAGAAAAATCCGTCGGGGCCGCCATGACGTCGGTATTCCATGCAGGCAGTCCAGTTACACCCATCCCGGTCCTCCACTTCCCCGCCCTTTTCGCCGCCATGCTGAGAAGGTCAATTAAAAGTCCGCGACATCCGCGACGCGCCACTCCCAAGGTGGCGGCCTCTCGGTGCAGGGCTGCAGTACCGCGCTCTGCCCACAAGGCGGCAGCACTGCCGCACGCCCCAGCCGGGGGCGCAGCGCGCCTCGGGGCTGCGGGCAGGGAAGGCGGCGAAAAAGAACAGGGGCGGCCCCCGCCGAAAACTGCTCTGAAATAAATGCCCCAAAACAACGGGGAAGAGGAAAAATAAACTTCTGCCTCTAATCTAATAGGATAAAAGACAAAACAAAACAAAACACAACACAAAAAAAAAAAAAAAACCCAAACAATTTCTTTTAAAAAATATTTAGGTATTTTTTAAAATATTTTTTCATATTAATATTCACATTTCTATTTACAATGTATATTGATGTACACTGTCCATTTATACATTTCTTTTTATAAATACATTTCTATTCCATATTGCATATATCCCTAAAACTTAAATTTATTTGTGTATTTTTATACATATTTTTACATAATAAGTATATATTTCTGTTACGATTTTTACTCCTGTAACACTTGGATTATTTAAAATAAAACCTTTGCCTCCATCCAAATTAAAGCCAAAAACAACCCTTTTCTTCTCAACTGTATTTAAATATTTTTTAAAATTCTATTTTTCAGGTTCATATTCACATTTACATTTAAAATGTATACTTATGTATACTGTTATTTGCATTCTTCATTACATCTCATCCTATTATTTGTTTTTCTTTATATTTTGTGTTTATATATATATTTAGATCTTGATTGTATATCTCAATATTTAGAAATATATGACAATAATATCTACATTCGTATTATTTAAAATAAAAACCCTGCCTCTAACACAATAAGAATAAAAAAACCCACAACCCTTTGTTTTAAACAATATTTAAATAGATTTTATCCTAATGTTCAATGTTTATGTTCATATTTGTATTTATAATGTATATTAATGTATATTGCTTACTTATACATTTATCTTTACCAATGTCAAGTTAGAAATAAATTTATATTCTATATTACATCTGATGGGAGTAGTTATTTATATTTTTTATATATTTTTATTCATATTTTTTATATTTGATTAAATGTTTCTGCGTCAAGATTTTTACTTCTGGAAGACATATATTATTCAAAATAAAACCCCTGCCTCTACTTAAGTAAAAGCCAAAACATTCCATTTCTTTTAAACTATATTTACATATTTTGATATTTATATTCCCATTTATAATTTATATTGCCGTATAATGTTATATATATTCTATACTACAACTCTTCATATTACTTACATATATTTATATATAAATTTATATTCATACTTTAGCAATTTCTCTTTATATATTTATTATATATTTCTATCTTAAAATCCACATTTCTATATTACTTATATTACTTAAAATAAAACTCCTGCCTCTAACCAAATAAAAACCAAGGACACCCCTTTATTTGAACCAGATTTAAAATTTAGGAAGTAAATTTATTTTTCAAAATTATAATGATATTTATATGGATATTTTTATTTATTTTATTCATAGATATTATATATATTAGAGAGAATACCTTCTAATATAATAATAGATATATATTTTCTGTATTATATATTTTTTTACTTATATTTATTTAAATTAAATAAATATATACAAATATATATACAAAAACAATCTGATAAGAGACTAAGAACTTTTTCAACAGATAACCACAGTACTAATTTCAGACTTGGAAAAATATTTAGGCGTAATCACTACCACAAAATTAACCCAAAGTAGAAAAATTACCAGAAAACCAACAAAACGAGCTAAACTCATTTCTGAGCACCACAGTCCTTCCTCACTCACAATATGCAATTAATTCTCTCCTGCCATTTACATCCCCAGCATCATCCCATGCTGAGCATTCCTGGCACCAGAAGTCACTCGGAGCCAATTAACATCCAGCTTTCCCTTCCTCAGGACTGTGTGCTTTCTGTGTCTTTATGCACACAAGGAGCAGCTGTCAGACCCACCTCTCAGCAGCCTAACGAGCACCCAGATGTTCTCTCCAGGTTCAGGGGCTGCTCACAGTGAGGCAGCTTTCAATCCAGCCAGGATTGCCTCGCTTCTTCCCTGGCAGTAGCCTTGCACAATTACCTCAGCTGGAAGTCAGACCCCACTCCCTGAATTCTCATCTCCGCCTTTAAGTAATGCGTTGTGTGGAAGACTGTGCAGCAGTTTCTGAAAGAAAGTGATTTCAGGAGAAATGGGAAATTCATGGTCTCCAGTTTCTCAGTTAGTTGGTGAGTGTCAGGGGTCATCTAATAACAGCACCATCAGCAGTTTCAGCACTACCTCTGTGCAACCAACACTTGTTAGGACATGAAGTGCAGTGCTGTCATGGCTAAAGTGAAGAGAAGTGCTGTCACGGCTAAACGCTTTCAGGGATCAGGGACATGGGGAGGAAGCAGGAAGGCAGGAGATCAGGAGTTTCACAGTGCCTCTCACCATAGCTCTGTGCCAAGTACTTGACACTGGCAGGGGTCCGTGCACAAATCACAAACAGGGCAGGGCTGCTGGGAACATCCTTGAGCCGTTTGATTTTCCAGCATCAGCCTCATTCCATGGTTATAGCAATGGGAAGATGCCACCAGCTCACATCCCAGGCAGCAGACCAAGAACTCAATGTCACAACTCACTTTATCAGTTTTTTGCCCAATCACACAAAGCAAAAGCACATTGACAGTAGCTCTATCCAACCACTGTAAGCACAGGTACCTTTGCTTAAACAATGCTTGCTTATTTCAAATACAATACCTGCTTGTGAGCCTTAAACACAATGCACAGAGCTCCAGTATTAAGCCTAGAACTTCCTAATATCTTGCTAGATAAACTTCCTGTAGCTTAGGGAGTTATTCTAGGCGAGTGTTAATACACAGACCATTGTTCTATTTGTCCTTGCTTTTCCACAGTTTAAATAGTTTTTCTGCTGACCAATCTCATGGCTGCTGCTCAGCTCTGATCACAGTTCTGCTGTCTCTGAGGCCTGCCTTTTGCAGCTTTCCCAAACCCCTCTGATTTTACACATTCCCACAGTACTCAGTGCTGGATGAACCCTAGTGCAGAAACAGAGGAAGCAGGATTTAGAGTGAGTCTACTCACCCAAAGTACTGGGAAAGAAACTCCCTATCAGATGAGTTCTGCAGACCACAGACAGGAGCAAATGCAGTTACAATGGGTTACGCCTGAGAACTGTGCTCACATGCAGTTTCCCTGGGGGGTTTTGGCCCTGCTAGCAAACGTCACCCTTGGAAGCACATGAGCAGAAACAGATGGGTCCCCCAGCGAGCGCCTTGATAAGATAACCCTCACAAAAAAACCATTCCATCCCCTGTGGTAAACTATAACTGCTGAACTGCCAGCTGATGGCATTGCTGCCCCAGGGCTCTGTGTTTGTAACTCTGCACACGTTGGGAGCGAGAGCAGCTGAGCTGACACCTTTCTATGGGGAAGAGCCTTCAGTTTGCACGTCCTTTTCAACCACTCCAAGCAAAGACACCGGCCCAGGGTTACAAGGAATAACAGCTGTGGAACTTCTCCTTGAAAATGCTACAGCTGAAATAAAGCTGCCAAGGTGTGCTGATATGGGCCATTCTTGTTTCTCACACAGAACCTGTCACAAAACTGAATGCTGCAACAGGAGCAGACAGCATGCCAAGTAGGCACTGCTGATCTGAAATGCATCCAAAATAACTAAACCTCCTGAGCCTGGAAATCCCGGCTTGAAATTCCATTACAATAAACTTTCCAGCACTAGCACTCTGGGATTTGGAAAGTAGAGTCTGTTGTCTTGGTCTTGTTAATTCCTTGATTTATCCTCACTTTTGTGTTCAGCCCCAAATAAGTCAGATTCTACTCAATTACAGTCTGAACTGGACAATATTTCCCTACTCAGCTGAGTGGTGTTCCATCACAGTGAAATAAAAAAAAAAAGGCTACAAAGATGCAGCACAGGTCTTTTCTTTCCTTAGCTTGCTATGCCTACATTTTTATTACTACTCCATTTTCCTAGAAACCTACTTAGACTGGGAGAATACTACCAGTTACCTGCCTATCTGTGAAAGTTATCACAAAACCCAGAAGAAATAATCCAGATTAGGACCAAAACCAGCCCCCCCCCAAAATTGCCACATCTGCAGAAGAGAATTCCACCAATAAGCCTGTTCTGGGGCAGATATAGCAGGCAGAATTTTTTTCCAAGCAAAATACAGCTGGACCTTGACTAATCCTTCACATTGAAATGAAGTTGTATTTTTGTACCTGGGAAAACTCTAATAAGTATAGTCAAAGAAACTATTCTGATAGAGAAGGGAAATACCTCCTTTATTCACATGTTAAAAAGTCTTGGATTGGTTCCTCAACATTTTGGAATTCACTTCCAGTTTTCTTGCCCAGCACAGCAATCACTGCCAGTCTCAGTCACAGGTGCATTGACAGAATCCTAAAAGATGCTGAGGACCAGTCCTAAATTCATTTATGAGTTCAGTTCTGTTATCAGAAGGATAGCATCAGTTTTCTTTGTCCCTATCTAGTTTTCTTCCTCGATTTTCAATTTCCCAGAAGGGAAGCCCGAGACTCCCACATTTGTCCTTTCCTTACTGGAAGCCTCCTCAGGGAAGATGAGGCATTATCAGATGTCATTGCTTTCCTTGTCCTGGGGACCCTCAAACACCACCACAGTCTGATTACTTGTTTAGAGACAAAACCATTTGAATTAGTGCTAGGAACCTTGTCCCACTTCTATTGGACCTCTATTTCTGCTTCTCTTGTGTTTTTATTTCACCAGACTGCAACTCGTTCAGATTTGTTTGTCAGCAAACCTGGCATGTCAAAAAATTGTTCAACTGAGAAGTTCCATCTCAAAGTGCTTAGGCTATCAGATAACCCAGGCAATGTTTTACTCACACCCTGATAGTTAAAATTATTAAACTTGCATCCCACCTAGCATGTTGACACAGCATTACCAGGAAACAAAGTTCATTTTGTCTACACATGCAAAAATCATGAGGTGAAAGACGTGGCAGAGCATTTTGACTGATACAGCAAAGTTCTTACGACATAAAGTAGTGTGTGTGGTTTTCCTGGTTTTTTTTGTTGTTGCTGTATCTTTATTTTTTTAAATAATACACAAAATTCAGTCATTTGAGAAAATCATCAAAGAGTAATTGCCACACCAGCGCTATTTAGCACGTTCCTTTCTCCTTTTTTCCCTGACTGAAACCCACATCAAGTAATTACATGCAATTAAACATATTCTTTCCAATGCTTTTGCCTTGTTTTCTTTTTTCATTTCACTACAATTACTGTGAATTCTCTTTTACTCATCAACTTGCACTTTTCAAGCAAATTTTCATGCATTTTATGCATCAAAAGGGCCAATACCTCAAAGAGGAGGATCTTTGTAGCCTGCCCTGATGGAGGGCCATTTCATCCAAATCTCATCATTTTCATCCAAATCTGTTCTGCGCCTCATCAAGGCTCTGATAATGGGCTCTACACAGCAGAAATAGTCAAATTGCAGTTTGAACCAGAGAAATTTTTTTTATTTGCTGCAAAGTAGCAATTACACGAATCTTCAGCTACAAAAGGGAACCTCTCAAACAACAGTGCTGTAAATCAAGCAGTTTGTTCACTTGAGATAGGAACCTAATAAGAGAAAAATATTCTCCAAAAGAATTCATCCCATCATTGAATTTTTAGGCTGTTTGAGATACAGACTGTGTCTGGATGCCTAAGGGGGTCTTAAGAGCTACACAGGCAGTGGTATGGTGCAAATAGCAAACACATGCGAGTCAGCACTGACAGACAGAAAGGGCAGGATCCCTGTCCTTTATCAAATCACTATGGATAGGATCTTCCTTGTCTCAAATATTTTAGGAGCACAAACACTCTTCAGCCTCCATTAAATAACATGGTATTGACTCCTCTCTATGCCAAGGATTGAAGAAACATGCTACAGCCTCACCTAGAGGAGTTATAACAACTCCCAGTCCTATGCACAGGTGACCTGCCCAATTACTAACTAAAACAGATTAATAACAGAAATATAGTCAGAGACCAACAGAACTAATTAACCTTTTTCTACAGAACATCATACTTGTTTCTCATCCTCTCCATGAACCAGTTGCCACCAAAAACATATGGGGAAACCAGAGAGCCTGAAGGAAACCATTCCTCCATGAACTCCATGTTCTTAGCACTCAAAGCTCCAGGGAATTTTCCTTGAGCAGGTAAGGATATGGTGACAATGCACTTTGAGACTATTACTGCATGATGCTCCCAGGCAATCCATTCAAACAGACTGATTCACCTCAGCCCAGCTGAGCACACCACAGGAGCAGAATAACTCTGCTAGAGCTGGTTTCTGTATGGAACAGGCTGATGAGCTCCAGCCACTGTGCTGTGCCCAGTGATTCCAGCTCACCTCTCTGAATTTCTGCTGAAATGGGAGGGCAGGTTGCCAACACAGGCTGGGATTAGACAGAAGGCAGCACTGGAATCAGCTGGGGGCTCAGGACTCAGGAGCTCCCCACCTGAGAGCTCACATGTGTTTTGTTCTGCTGAAAATCCAATTTTGTCACTGGTCTGGAAAGAGAAGTGTTCTTGAATCATTTTCATCTGAGAAGCAGTTGAAAATATGTATAGAAATATATAGTATACATAGAAATATATGTTATATAGAATATATACTTTACATATAATATTATATCTATTATTATATATAATCACATATTTTATATATTATATATTATTAATATATATTATATCTAATTCTATATATCTAGAGCTATATCTAGAGCTATATCTAGAGCTATGTGTTAAACCATCCATTTTTGCCTGAACATCAGTTCCCTGTCTGAAGTTAAAATCATGAACAGTGAACATGTTATGGACAGTGGAAGCTGAAAGCCAAACTAATTTACAGATGGATCCTGAAAACTCAGCAGAGTTAGACTACTGAAGTCAAAAGGCTCCAATATTTTATTTTCTATTTTAACCTAAAAAGGATTGTCTGGTGACATTTCAGGTTCAAATTGAGGTTGGGATAACAATTAAAATTGTAGAAGTAAAATGCCACAAGCTCTGTACATGACTGGAATCAACTTAGTCCACACAGCTATGAAGGTAATCAATTCCTAATGTTGTTTCCTGTGAGTACAATGAATTGTATAAACATAAATGCTCAAAAGTTAAGTTTATGTTTGGATTCTTCAAAACACAAACTTTTAGGGATGATAAAAACGCCTGGCTTTTCCTTCTTCCTCAGAGAATTCTCAGCTGGTATTTTGCTTTGACAATTTATGCTTCTATTCTGAATCTGAAAATAATCATCAGTAACTCAAACGGGCATAGGAAATTACATTATTTTTATCCAGCCAACACATGATACCACTGCACAGTTTTGTGAGGGAAAGTTTCATTTGCCTTCCAGCCATCAGGCACTGGCCAGCATTCAAGCAAGCACATCCATTCAGGTGAAGGACCGGCTTGTGGCATGACTGAGCAGCCAAATTCAATTCATCCTTGGAGTGAACCCAATTAATATTTGTAAATAGAATATATACTTTATATATAGTATTATATATATTATATAGAATTATATATTTTATCTATTATATACTATGAATATATATTATACATAATTCTATATAAAATAGAACCATACCTAGAAGTGTATTCAGAACCATACTTAACACATATACAGAACATATACAGAACATACATAGAACTATATATGGAATTTATCTAGAACATTCTGGAACGTACCTAGAACTGTATCTAGAACACAGCTGGAAAATACCTAGAAATGTATCCAGAACACACACAGAACATAATCCAGAACGCACCTAGAACCTAGTCTAGAACGCACCTAGAACGTAGCCTAGAACGCAGTCTAGAACATACCTAGAACGTAGGCCAGAACATACCGAGAACGTAGTCTAGAACGCACCTGGAATGCAGACTAGAACATACCTAGAACGCAGTCTAGAACATACCTAGAAGGCAGTCTAGAACCTACCTAGAACGCAGTCTAGAAACTTTTACGACAGTCGTGCTTTACGGCACCTTTTACGACAGTCGCGCTTTACGGCACCTTTTACGACAGTCGCGCTTTACGGCCGGTTTTACGACAGTCGCGCTTTACGGCACCTTTTACGACAGTCGAACTTTACGGCCGGTTTTACAACAGTCGCACTTTACGGCCGGTTTTACGACAGTCGCGCTTTACGGCACCTTTTACGACAGTCGCGCTTTACGGCCGGTTTTACGACAGTCGCGCTTTACGACACCTTTTACGACAGTCGCACTTTACAGCCGGTTTTACGACAGTCGGGCTTTGCGGCCGGTTTTACGACAGTCGCGCTTTACGGCACCTTTTACGACAGTCGCGCTGTACGACAACTTTTACGAAAGTCGCACTTTACGGCCGGGTTTACGACAGTCGCGCTTTACGGCACCTTTTACGACAGTCGCGCTTTACGGCCGGTTTTACGACAGTCGCACTTTACGGCCGGTTTTACGACAGTCGCGCTTTACGACACCTTTCACGACAGTCGCGCTTTACGGCCGGTTTTACGACAGTCGCGCTTTACGCCACCTTTTACGACACTCGCGCTTTACGGCACCTTTTACGACAGTCGCGCTTTACGACAGGGTTTACGACAGTCGGGCTTTACGGCACCTTTTACGACACTCGGGCTTTACGGCACCTTTTACGACAGTCGGGCTTTACGGCCGGTTTTACGACAGTCGCAATTTACGACACCTTTTACGACAGTCGGGCTTTACGGCAGCTGTTACGACAGTCGCGCTTTACGACCGGTTTTACGAAAGTCGGGCTTTACGGCACCTTTTACGACAGTCGCGCTTTACGGCCGGTTTTACGACGGTCGCGCTTTACGGCCGGTTTTACGACAGTCGGGCTTTACGGCACCTTTTACGACAGTCGCGCTTTACGGCCGGTTTTACGACAGTCGCGCTTTACGACACCTTTTACGACAGTCGGGCTTTACGGCACCTTTTACGACAGTCGCGCTTTACGGCCGGTTTTACGACAGTCGCGCTTTACGACACCTTTTACGACAGTCGGGCTTTACGGCAGCTGTTACGACAGTCGCGCTTTACGACACCTTTTACGACAGTCGCGCTTTACGACCGGTTTTACGACAGTCGGGCTTTACTGCACCTTTTACGACAGTCGCGCTTTACGGCCGGTTTACGACAGTCGCGATTTACGGCACCTTTTACGACAGTCGCGCTTTACGGCCGGGTTTACGACAGTCGCGATTTACGACACATTTTACGACAGTCGCGCTTTACGGCCGGTTTTACGACAGTCGCGCTTTACGACACCTTTTACGACAGTCGGGCTTTACGGCAGCTGTTACAACAGTCGCGCTTTACGACCGGTTTTACGACAGTCGCGCTTTACGGCACCTTTTACGACAGTCGCGCTTTACGGCCGGTTTTACGACAGTCGCACGTTACGGCAGCTGTTACGACAGTCGCGCTTTACGACACCTTTTACGACAGTCGCGCTTTACGGCAGCTGTTACGACAGTCGCGCTTTACGACCGGTTTTACGACAGTCGGGCTTTATGGCACCTTTTACGACAGTCGCGCTTTACGGCCGGTTTTACGACAGTCGCGCTTTACGACACCTTTTACAACAGTCGCGTTTTACGACACCTTTGACGACAGTCGCGCTTTACGGCCGGTTTTACGACAGTCGCGCTTTACGGCCGCTTTACGACAGTCGCGATTTACGACACCTTTTACGACAGTCGCGCTTTACGGCCGGTTTTACGACAGTCGCGCTTTACGGCATCTTTTACGACAGTCGCGCTTTACGACACCTTTTACGACAGTCGGGCTTTACAGCACCTTTTACGACAGTCGCGCTTTACGGCCGGTTTTACGACAGTCGCGCTTTACGACACCTTTTACGACAGTCGCGCTTTGCGGCACCTTTTACGACAGTCGCGCTTTGCGGCACCTTTAACGACAGTCGCGCTTCACGGCACCTTTTACGACAGTCGCGCTTTACGGCCGGTTTTACGACAGTCGCGCTTTACGGCACCTTTTACGACAGGTTTTTCTTGCCCATCTTGAGGTTTTTTCCTGTGTTTTTTTCTGGGATTCTTCTTGCCCATCTTGGGGTTTTTTTCCTTGGCTTTCGTTGGGTGTGTTCCGAGTTTTTTCTTGCCCATCTTGGAGTTTTTTTCGGTGATTTTTCTGGGTTTCTTGTTTATCTGTTCCTTGCCCATCTTGTTTTTTTTTTCCTGAGTCTTTCTCTTGCCCATCTTGTTTTTTTTTTCCCTGGGTTTTCTTGCCCATGTTGGGTTTTTTTCCTTGTTTTTTTTTGGATTTTTCTTGCCCGTCTTGGGGTTTTTTAGCTTTTTTTCCTGGGTTTCCTCTAGCTCCTCTTGAGGTTTTTTCCCTGGGATTGTTCTGGGTTTTCTCTTGAATTTTTCTTGCCCATCTTGAAGTTTTTTTCCTGGGTTTTTGTGGGGTTTTTTTGTTGCCCATCTTGGGGTTTTTCCTGCATTTTTTCTGGGTTTTTCTTGCCCATCACGGGCTTTTTTACTGAGTTTTTTGGGTCTTTTCTAGCTTATCTTGGGGTATTTTTCTGGGTTTTTACTAGGCCGGGACCAAAAAAAATATAAAAACAACAGCCAGGGTGGGAGGCAGCTGGGGATTTTTTATTCTCAATTTAACAACGAGTTGCAAAACTTGAAAAGCAAAAGTCATATACACAAGGTTAAATCCAGTGAGCATGCACTCACACACGCAGAGATGAGCAGATAGACACAGCCACGTGCTCTCACACACACTCACACACTCCTTCCACTTACATGCTCGCTGCGGCCCTTACCTGAGATGCTGAAGAAGGTGCTTTGACTCATCTTCTGGCTGCCGCTCCTTGAGGTAAATGGCAGATCCTGGGGAAATCAGCAGCCTCGGGGACCTTATACGACAGGAAGGATCAACAAGTGGCTATCTGACAGCTAGGACTTGTCCCCACTCTGGACTGATAAATTTTCTACCCAAAATCCCACAAAACACAGATGAACAGTAAAGTTGTTATAACTGTTCCACCTAACTGTGACTACAGGCCAGGGCAGGCCAGCTCCGATCAGAAGTGGTACAGTGTAAGTACACACAATATAAGCTGACGCATACAGTGCAAGTGTACATAGAGTGTAAGTACACACAATATAAGGCGACATGCTTACATACAGTGTAAGTACAGACAATATAAGGCAATGCACTTACATACAGTATAAGCCAGCATAGGTACATGCAATGTAAGTACATACAGTATAAGCCAACATAGGTACACACAATATAAACCAACACAGGTACATGCAATATAAGTACATACAGTATAAGCCAACATAGGAACATACAATATAAACCACAACTTAAGGTAACTCTCTAGAAGATGACTGATTGAGCCCTATACCCTTGGAGAAGATGGAACCTATAGAACTACTGCAGTCACGTGAGGAGGGCGTAAGATGCTCCCTCTAGAAGTCCAAGAAAATGGAAAAAAAGGCACTACCAAAGCTGGTAGTGAGAAGGAAGATGGATGAGAAGATCTTGTCCCTGTGAGACATTCCTGTCTCAACGAATAAAAATGTAAAGATGCTGGAATAAGGGATATCTGGAAAGGAATGTGAGTAGAACACGGCCTATATGGCACAGAAGAGTGCCGATAAAGCATCGAGATGTAACAAAGGCCTGTGACGTGGAAGACAATGGACACAGACTATGTAACACAGACACCATAACATAGACACAGATGACATAACACAGAGACAAGTTGCTACTGCTTGGCACTTTCCCCTTAGGGACCCGAGAGTCCTAGCACAAGACAAGCCAGAGGCCAAGGGAAAGGAAGCCGTATGATGACACCACGTGATGATGAAATGTAACTCATTAAAGGAAGTTAGGGCCAAAGCAGTTAAGAGAATGCCCAAGAGGCTCAGCAAGCCTAGAGAAGGAAGCGGACTGCCGGGTGACCGCGGCTATAGCTCCGGACCTGAAGGCGAGCTCCTCGGGGGAAAGAGCCGTGACGACATCGAGTCGAGGAAGGCAGATGACGCAAAGTTCATGAGAATGTGGAGATGGGTCGGAACTGCCCTGCCCAGCAAAGGCTCTGGTGAGGCTGAGGAGAAACCCTCTCCCTTTACTTCCAGGGAGCCTGTCCCACTACAGGCCTCTCCGCTAAGCTGACATCAGATTGCCTCCTGTGATAGGAAAGGCTTCTCCCCTTCTCCCAACCACTGGCCCTGACATTTAGCTTTTGGAAGACGAGCGGACAAAAGCCATCATCGGTCAGACAGGGACATTGAGATGTTCTCAACGTGTGTGCTTCGGTGCTGCCGCTTCCAAGCTGTGGCTACGAGCCTCCCCAGGGTACCTAAGACAAAACAGAAAAGGTGACTACTGCCCTCAAAAACAGTAATCCCCGGGAGTCCTCTGCATCACTGCCCCAGCTCACCTCAAGTCTTGATTTGACTCCAGAGGCTGCCCAGAAGGTACCTGCAAAAAGAAAACGGACACGCCCAGCATGCTGCTGCATAACGCTCGCCTATGAGTCAGCCTGCATAAACCCCGAGTCACCTGCCCTCCTCTGTTCCTTGGCATGCCTAGGGCAGCGACAGCACCTGCAAAGAAACAAAGCAGAAAAGCATGCTCAGATACTGTGAAAACACAACCTCCCAACCCTGACAAGTATGCCACACCAATACCTTAAGCTTGCACCCACCTGGCATGGGCATGCTGGGCTAGGATAGATGGCAAGCAGAAAATCTAAAATAAAAATAGGAATAATACATACTTAGAGCAGCACCAAAAACTGAGACCTCAGAAATAACAATAGCTTCGGTACCCTACTCAATGCTCACCTTGCCCACTCAGCCTTGACACCTGCTCTCTGCCTTGACTCAAATAAAGACAAAGAGCAGAGCTGAAACAGCCACCATTTATGCTTCCTCTACAGAGACAAACAGTGACTGACCTGCACGGGGGAATCCCCTCACCCAGGATGGGTGGCTCTGCCCTGGATTTTATCCTTCTGCAACTAAAAGAAAGTCAGGATGAAAGTCAAAGGGCGGCAGGATACCTTATGGGCTCCAGATATCCTGCGTCCATCTACAAATCCCATCTAGAGCCCACCTGCACCCCACATTACAAATTCCAAGTCCCCTGGACTTCTCCTATTGCACCAGGCTATGCAGCAGGGCAGAGCAGCCCCAGCACAAATGTGTGCTGACACCTGTGACACAGGACAGACAGGATGTGACAAACAAAGGGCACAAGACACAGACAGAAATCTCTTTGCAAGGAAAACGGCTGCCAGGACTGAGAGAATGCAAAAGGAGATGACCGAGCCGAGACCGATGGTGAGCTGATGAGGCTCAGAGAACCCTGGAGGAAGAAGATGCTAACTGAAAGATCTTTTCCAAGAACTGCAAAACGTGATGCCTAGCAATCCTATGGTCAGAATCCTCTGCCTAACCTCACATTCTTACAAGTCCTAGTCCACCATAATGGATCCAGGTGGGGCATAGCTGTCCATACAGCTCAGAACAAGACCTGACAAGACATCTGACTGGATGCTTCCAAAGAGAGATGGAAGTCTGATACCTGTCTGAGCTCCCGTGTCAAAAGTTCTATGGCCTGGGTGCCAGGCCAAGGAATGCAGAGATCACAGATGCTAACAATGATGCCAAGATTTCTGACAGACCCCTCAAAGGGCTAAGGAATAAGACATGAGATACACAAAAGACAAGTGACATGAGACACACCGGGACTGCTCTGCCCTGCTCCACACCTCAGCACTGTGATCAAAAGTGAGACTTTGCTTTTATGGGGCCTAAGGGGCCACTTCATGAAAAACACCCACCTCCTAAGTGGACTCAAAAACCCCTCCCAGTAATTCCCAAACCAGCACCATGCCTTCATCCCCACTGTGGGTCGTAGCCCTCTACTTATCTCTCAGACATCTGGGGATGCCAGTCTGTGTCAGGTGCAAAGAAAGGCCACCTCATCAGCTGGGAAGGTCCTGCTGGCACAGGGCTGGTGTCTCTCAAACAGCTATATTAAACAAAACCAAACATAAGTGCCTGAGCCTGGCACCACATCAGCCAAAACCCCACCACTCTGCTACTCACCGCGCTCCTAAGACGGCCCGGCACCTCCTAACCCTGACCCTCTGCCTCACATGGAATGCATCTGCACCTGAAAGAAAGTTAGAGCTTATGTCAAACACCACCAGGGTAACTCACAAGCCGCAAACACCTTATGTCAACCTAGGAACAGCATCTAAAGCCCAAGTACAGCCCACATTACTAATTCAACTCCCCAGGCCTGTCCTATTGCAGCAGGCCATGCGGCAGAGCAAAACAGCTCTGGCACAAATATGTGCAGACACCCGTGACACAGAACGTGACAAACAGGGGGACACAAAACACGACACATCATGCTTGTGGTGAGAGACTCAAGGGGAGAAGGCAAAAGGGACCCCAAAGACACACGAGGTAACATGGCACACCGGACAATAAGACACAGACCAGAGCTGTTCTGCACTGCCCGCCTGAAAGCTGCCATCAAAAGTAGAGCCTCTCCCTTTAGCTGTCCTAACAGGCCCTTGGAGAAGATTGCTTTTCCCTCTGCTAATTTTGAAATCCGCCCCAAAAACTCCCAACCCACTACTCTCCCCGCATCCCATCTCCAGGCCGTGGCCCCCAACTTATCTTTTGCATGATCGGTGATGGGAATCCACGTTGCACGTGAAATGAGTCTGCCTCGGAGGGCCTCGTGATGGCCTGTCAGCCTCTCAGTCAGCTACAATGATGAAAACCAAAACCAAAGTGTGACTCCAGAGTTATGTGGGACAAATCCCACCAAGGCAGCTACTTGCCCTTTCCTGAGTGTGCCGGGCTCCTTCAGCCTCCAGCTTCATCCCGATTCCAAGGCTGTGGCCTTTATTAGGAGTGGCACCTGGGTTAGGGAAAGGCAAAGTTAAATGGCATTCCTGTGACTGCAGTGGATGACCTTGTGTGCTGTAAGACATGTGAAAAACTCTGCTAGGCTTCTGAGAAGCCTTGGGAGGGGGGGCCCTCAAATAAACAAATAAACACCCTCTCTCACCCTGCTGTCTGCAAACCTCCCCCTGCCCACAATAACTCCTAACTGGATACCTGCTCACCCTCCCTCTCCCAGTCACAATCCTCAACTCACCTGAAGCCTCTATCTCAAACATCATCCTTCACACTGGGCAGATCCCTCTTGTGACATGATGAATCTGCTGAAAAATTGTTTTGCTTGAGAGCTGAGTAATAAGAACTACTTCTCTCCACTGATGACCTTGGCTGCTGGTATGCAGATTGACTTCCTAAAAAGAAAGACAAAGAACAGAGCTGTAACACAGTCACCATACACACCTCTGCTGCAGAGACAAATGCAGCCTCACCTGCTAAGGGGAATCCCCTCACTAAGGATGGGGCCCTCTGGCACTGATTTAATCCATCTGAATCTGAAAAAAAAAGTTAGGGCAAGAGTCACACTGTTGCAGGATAAGGTAAGAGCTCCAGATATCCTGGGTCCATCAACAAATCCCATCTAGAGTCCAACTACACCCCACATTACAAATTCCAAGTCCCCGGGCCCTCTCCTATTGCACCTGGCTACGCGGCAGGTCAGAGCAGCCCCGGCACAAATGTGTGCAGACACCCGTGACACAGGACAGGACGTGACAGACAATGGGGACACAACACAGACAGAAACCTCTTGGCAAGGAAAATGGCTGCAAGGACTGAGAGAATGCAAAAGGAGATGACCAAGCTGAGACCGATGGTGAGCTGATGAGGCTCAGAGAATCCTGGACAAAGAAGATGCTAAACTGAATGGTTTATTCCAAGAACTGTAAAGATGGATGTCCAAGAATCCTACAGTCAGAAGCCTCTACCTAACCTCACATTCTTTCAAGTCCTAATCCACCACAATGGATCCAGGTGGGGCATAGCTGTCCAATACAGCCCGGAATATGACCTGACAAGACATCTGACTGGACGCTTCTAAAGAGAACAATTTTGACTGGGGAGCTCAGACAGCTATCAGAATTGCATCTATGGCCTGTGTTCCAGGCCAAGGAATGCAGAGATCACAGATGCTAACAATGATGCCAGGGTTTCTGACAGGCTCCCCCCTAAGGTAAAAGACATGAGATACACAAACAACACCTAATGCACAACAGACATGCGACACGAGACACACCCGGATTGCTCTGCCCTGCTGCACACCTCAGCACTGCGACCAAAAGTGAGACTTTGCTTTTATGGGGCCAAATCGGCCACATCTTGGCTACCCTCATTCCCAGAGCCAACTCAAACCCCCCACCCACGTCAGGGAGTCCTGACCCAGCACCCCGCTTTCATCCCCTCTGTGGGTTGCAACCCTCTACTTATCTCTCAGACATCTGGGGATGCCAGTCGGTCTCAGGTGCAAAGAAAGGCCACACCTCCAGCTGGGAAGGTCCTGCTGGCACCACACTGGTGTCTCTCAGACAGCTAGATTAAACATAACCAAACATCAGTGCCTGAGCTTGGCACCACATCAGCAAAAACCCCAGCACTCTGCTACTCACCGCGCTCCTAAGAAGGCCCGGCACCTCCTAACCCTGACCCTCTGCCACACATGGAATGCATCTGCACCTGAAAGAAAGTGAGAACATAAGTCAAACACCACCAGGGTAACTCACAAGCTGCAAACACCTTATGTCAATCAAGGAACAGCATCTAGAGCCCATGTACACCCCACATTACAAATTCCAACTCCCCAGGTTGGTCCCATTGCAGCAGGCCATGCAGCAGGGCAGAACAGCTCTGGCATAAATACGTGCAGACACCCGTGACACAGAACGTGACAAACAGGGGGACATCAAACACGACACATCATGCTTGTGGTGAGGACCTCGAGGGGAAAAGGCAAAAGGGCCCTCAAAGACACACCAGGGAACACAGCACACCGGACAACACGACAGACCAGAGCTGTTCTGCACTGCCCGCCTGAAAGCTGCCATCAAAAGTAGAGCCTCTCCCTTTAGCTGTCCTAAGAGGCCCTTGGAGAAGAATGCTTTTCCCTCTGCTAATTTTGAAATCTGCCCCAAGAAACCCCAACCCACTACTCTCCCATCATCCCATCTCCAGGCCGTGGCCCCCGACTTATCTTTTGCATGATCGGTGATGGGAATCCACGTTGCACCTGAAATGAGTCTGCCTCGGAGGCCCTCGTGATGGCCTGTCAGCCTCTCGGTCAGCTACAATGAAGAAAACCAAAACCAAAGTGTGAGTCCAGAGTTATGTGGGCCAAATCCCACCAAGGCAGCTACTTGCCCTCTCCTGAGTGTGCCTGGCTCCTTCAGCTTCCAGCTTCATCCTGATTCCAAGGCTGTGGCCTTTATTAGGAGTGGCACCTGGGTTAGAGAAAGGCAAACCTAAATAGCATTCCTGTGAGTGCAGTGGATGACCCTGTGTGCTGTAAGACATGTGAAAACCTCTGCTAGGCTTCTGAGAAGCCTTGGGAGGGCCCCTCAAATAAAGAAATAAACACCCTTTCTCACCCTGCTGACTGCAAATCACCCCTCCCAAGAACTCCTAACTGGACACCTGCTCACCCTCCCTCTCCCAGTCACAATCCTCAACTCACCTGAAACCTCAATCTCAAACATCATCCTTCACACTGGGCAGATGCCTCTTGTGACATGACGAATCTGCTGAAAAATTGTTGTGCTTGAGAGCTGAGCAGTAACAACCACTTCTCTCCACAGCTCACCTTGGCTGCTGGTATCCAGATTGACTTCCTAAAAAGAAAGACAAAGAACAGAGCTGTAACAGAGTCACCATACACACTTCTGCTGCAGAGACAAATGGGACCTCACCTGCTCAGGGCAATCCCCTCACCCGGGATGGGGCCCTCAGGCACAGATTTAATCCATCTGAATCTGAAAAAAGTTAGGGCAAGAGTCACACTGTTGCAGGATAAGCTAAGAGCTCCAGATTTCCTGGGTCCATCTGCAAACCCCATCTAGAGTCCAACTACACCCCACATTACAAATTCCACATCCCCGGGCCCTCTCCTATTGCACCTGGCTACGCGGCAGGGCAGAGCAGCCCCGGCACAAATGTGTGCAGACACCCGTGACACAGGACAGGACAAACAATGGGCACAAGACACAGACAGAAATCTCTTGGCAAGGGAAAGGGCTGCAAGGACTGAGAGGACGCAAAAGGAGATTACTGAGGTGAGACCAATGGTGAGCTGATGAGGCTCAGAGAACCCTGGAGGAAGAAGATGCTAGACTGAATGATTTGTTCCAAGAACAGCAAAGGTGGATGCCCAAGAATCCTACACTCAGAAGCCTCTACCTGCCCTCACATTCTTACAAGTCCTAATCAGCCACAATGGATCCTGGCGGGGCATAGCTGTCCATACAGCTCAGAACAAGACCTGACAAGACATCTGACTGGATGCTTCCAAAGAGAGATGCATTTCTGATGCCTGTCCGAGCTCCCGAGTCAAAAGTTCCATGGCACGCGTGCCAGGCCAAGGAATACTGAGATAACGGATGCTAAGAATGGTGCCAAGGTTTCTGACAGGCCTCTCAAAGGGCTAAGGTAAAGGACATGAGATACACAAACAACACATAATGGACAACAGACAAGTGACACGAGACACACCGGAACTGCTCTGCCCTGCGCACCTCAGCACTGGGATCAAAAGCGAGACTTGGCTTTTATGAGGCCTAAGGGGCCCTCTTGGCTACCCTCATCTCCAGAGCCAACTCAAAACACCCCCCTCCCAGGGAGTCCTGACCCAGCACCCTACTTTCATGCCCTCTGTGTGTCATGGCCCTCTACTTACCTCTCAGACATCTGGGGATGCTGGTCCATGTCAGGTGCAAAAAAAGGCCACCTCGTCAGCTGGGAAGGTCCTGCTGGCACAGGGCTGGTGTCTCTCAAACAGCTATATTAAACAAAACCAAATATCAGTGTCTGAGCTTGGCACCGCATCGGCCAAATCCCCACCACTCTGCTACTCACCGCGCTCCTAGGAAGGCCCAACACCTCCTAACCCCAACCCTCTGCCATGGATGCAATGCATCTGCACCTGAAAGAAAGTTAGAACACATGTCAAACACCACCAGGACAACTCACAAGCTGCAAACACCTTATGTCAATCTAGGAATAGCATCTAGAGCCCATGTACACCCCACGTTACAAATTCCAAATCCCCATGGTTTGTCCTATTGCAGCAGGCCATGCGGCAGGGCAAAACAGCTCTGGCACCAATGTGTGCAGACACCCGTGACACAGAACGTGACAAACAGGGGGACACGAAACACGACACATCATGCTTGTGGTGAGGGCCTTGAGGGGAGAAGGCAAAAGGGATCCCAAAGACACACCAGGGAACACAGCACACCGGACAACACGACACAGACCAGAGCTGTTCTGCACTGCCCGCCTGAAAGCTGCCATCAAAAGTAGAGCCTCTCCCTTTAGCTGTCCTAGCAGACCCTTGGAGAAGATTGCTTTTCCCTCTGCTAATCTTTAAATCTGCCCCAGGAACTCCCAATCTGCTACTCTCCCATCTCCAGGCTGTCGCCCCCAACTTATCTTTTGCATGATCGGTGATGGGAATCCACGTTGCACCTGAAATGAGTCTGCCTCAGAGGGCCCCGTGATGGCCTGTCAGCCTCTCGGTCAGCTACAATGAAGAAAACCAAAACCAAAGTGTGAGTCCAGAGTTATGTGGGCCAAATCCCACCAAGGCAGCTACTTGCCCTCTCCTGAGTGTGCCTGGCTCCCTCAGCCTCCAGCTTCATCCTGATTCCAAGGCTGTGGCCTTTATTAGGAGTGGCACCTGGGTTAGGGAAAGGCAAAGTTAAATGGCATTCCTGTGAGTGCAGTGGATGACCCTGTGTGCCGTAAGACATGTGAAAACCTCTGCTAGGCTTCTGAGAAGCCTTGTGTAGGGGGGCACTCAAATAAACAAATAAACACCCTCTCTCACCCTGCTGTCTGCAAACCTCCCCCTGCCCACAATAACTCCTAACTGGATACCTGCTCACCCTCCCTCTCCCAGTCACAATCCTCAACTCACCTGAAGCCTCTATCTCAAACATCATCCTTCACACTGGGCACATGCCTCTTGTGACATGATGAATCCGCTGAAAAATTGTTTTGCTTGAGAGCCAAGTAATAAGAACTACTTCTCTCCACTGCTCACCTTGACTGCTGGTATCCAGATTGACTTCCTAAAAAGAAAGACAAAGAACAGAGCTGTAACAGAGTCACCATACACACTTCTGCTGCAGAGACAAATGCAGCCTCACCTGCTAAGGGGAATCCCCTCACCAAGGATGGGGCCCTCTGGCACTGATTTAATCCATCTGAATCTGAAAAAAAAAAGTTAGGGCAAGAGTCACACTGTTGCAGGATAAGGTAAGAGCTCCAGATATCCTGGGTCCATCAACAAAACCCATCTAGAGTCCAACTACACCCCACATTACAAATTCCAAGTCCCCGGGCCCTCTCCTATTGCACCTGGCTACGCGGCAGGGCAGAGCAGCCCCGGCACAAATGTGTGCAGACACCCGTGACACAGGACAGGACGTGACAGACAATGGGGACACAACACAGACAGAAACCTCTTGGCAAGGAAAATGGCTGCAAGGACTGAGAGAATGCAAAAGGAGATGACCAAGCTGAGACCGATGGTGAGCTGATGAGGCTCAGAGAATCCTGGAGAAAGAAGATGCTAACTGAATGATTGATTCCAAGAACAGCAAAGATGGATGCCTAGGAATCCTACTGTCAGAGTGCTCTGCCTGCCCTCACATTCTTTCAAGTTCTAATCCACCACAATGGATCCTGGCGGGGCATAGCTGTCCATACAGCTCAGAACAAGACCTGACAAGACATCTGACTGGATGCTTCCAAAGAGAGAGCTTTTGACTGGGGAGCTGAGACAGGTATCCGGAACACATCTATGCCCTGGGTGCCAGGCCAAGGAATGCAGAGATCACAGATGCTAAGAATGATGCCAAGGTTTCTGACAGACCCCTGGAAAGGGCTAAGGTAAAAGACATGAGATACACAAACAACACATAATGCACAACAGACACGCGACACGAGACACACTGGGACTGCTCTGCCCTGTGCACGTCAGCACTGTGATCAAAAGTGAGACCTTGCTTTTATGGGGCCTAAGGGGCCACTTCATGGACACCCCCCACCTCCTAAGTGGACTCAAAAACCCCTCCCAGTAATTCCCAAACCAGCACCCCGCTTTCATCCCCTTTGTGGGTCACAGCCCTCTACTTATCTCGCAGACATCTGGGGATGCCAGTCCGTGTCAGGTGCAAAGAAAGGCCACCTCGTCAGCTGGGAAGGTCCTGCTGGCACCGGGCTGGTGTCTCCCAGACAGCTGTATTAAACAAAACCAAACATCAGTGCCTGGTCTTGGCACCACATCAGCCAAACCCCACCAGTCTGCTACTCACCGTGCTCCCAGGAATGCCCGGCTGCTCGGACCGCACGCTTCGGGCACACTCAGAGACCGACGCCGTCGTCACAGGAGACGTCTAGGTTAGGAGCAGATGAGGTGATTTCCCAGGGCTGAAACCTGAGCAGACCCTCGCTCCTCCGCCCTGCTGCCCCGACTCACCGCAACTCCTCGGCAGTTGCCCAAGGCTATCCTGGTGACACCTTTAAATAGAAAAGGCAGAGGCTTCATTGCTGAGTCCTGTGATACTTCCGCAGGCCTCGGGAGAGCACGAACCCGGGGCGTCGGCCGGTCAGTGACTGGGGCTTGGCGTGCTCTGAGTGGATTGCCTAAAGCACAGAAACAGGAACAGATGCTTAGAGTTGCACTGGAAAGTGAGCCTCGAACAATAGCACTGCTTCTGTACCCTACTCAATGCTCACCTTGCCCACCTCATCTTGACTGCTGATATCCAGCTTTATTTCCTAAAAAGAAAAACAACAGTGCTGTAACAGAGTCACACTTCACACTCCCCGTGCAGAGACAAACAGTGACTGACCTGCTAGGGGGAACCTCTTCACCCGGGATGGGTGGAGGGATTTTGCCCTGGATTTTATCCTTCTGTGTCTGAAAGAAAGTGAGGAGAAAAGCCAAAGGGCTGCAGGATAACTTCACAGCTCCAAACACCTTGTGTCTATCTAGGAATATCATCTAGAGCCTGCCAACACCCCACAAACTGCAGTTCCCAGGACTCGTCCCATTGCAGCAGGCCATGCAGCAGGGCAAAACAGCTCCGGCACAAATGTGTGCAGACACCCGTGACACAGAACGTGACAAACAGGGGGACACGAAACACAACACATCATGCTTGTGGTGAGGGCCTCGAGGGGAGAAGGCAGAGATCTCTGACCACAGGGATCCCAAAGACACACCAGGGAACACAGCACACCGGACAACACGACACAGACCAGAGCTGTTCTGCACTGCCCGCCTGAAAGCTGCCATCAAAAGTAGAGCCTCTCCCATTAGCGGTCCTAAGAGGCCCTTGGAGAAGATTGCCTTTCCCTCTGCTAACCCTTAAATCTGCCCCAGGAACTCCCAATCTGCTACTCTCCTATCTCCAGGCTGTCGCCCCCAACTTATCTTTTGCATGATCGGTGATGGGAATCCACGTTGCACCTGAAATGAGTCTGCCTCGGAGGGCCCCGTGATGGCCTGTCAGCCTCTCGGTCAGCTACAATGAAGAAAACCAAAACCAAAGTGTGAGTCCAGAGTTATGTGGGCCAAATCCCACCAAGGCGGCTACTTGCCCTCTCCTGAGTGTGCCTGGCTCCCTCAGCCTCCAGCTTCATCCTGATTCCAAGGCTGTGGCCTTTATTAGGAGTGGCACCTGGGTTAGGGAAAGGCAAAGTTAAATGGCATTCCTGTGAGTGCAGTGGATGACCTTGTGTGCTGTAAGACATGTGAAAACCTCTGCTAGGCTTCTGAGAAGCCTTGTGTAGGGGGGCCCTCAAATAAACAAATAAACACCCTCTCTCACCCTGCTGTCTGCAAACCTCCCCCTGCCCACAATAACTCCTAACTGGATACCTGCTCACCCTCCCTCTCCCAGTCACAATCCTCAACTCACCTGAAACCTCAATCTCAAACATCATCCTTCACACTGGGCAGATCCCTCTTGTGACATGATGAATCTGCTGAAAAATTGTTGTGCTTGAGAGCTGAGTAATAACAACCACTTCTCTCCACTGCTCACCTTGGCTGCTGGTATCCAGATTGACTTCCTAAAAAGAAAGACAAAGAACAGAGCTGTAACACAGTCACCATACACACTTCTGCTGCAGAGACAAATGCAGCCTCACCTGCTAAGGGGAATCCCCTCACCCGGGATGGGGCCCTCAGGCACAGATTTAATCCATCTGAATCTGAAAAAAAAAAGTTAGGGCAAGAGTCACACTGTTGCAGGATAAGGTAAGAGCTCCAGATATCCTGGGTCCATCAACAAAACCCATCTAGAGTCCAACTACACCCCACATTACAAATTCCACATCCCCGGGCCCTCTCCTATTGCACCTGGCTACGCGGCAGGGCAGAGCAGCCCCGGCACAAATGTGTGCAGACACCCGTGACACAGGACAGGACAAACAATGGGCACAAGACACAGACAGAAATCTCTTGGCAAGGGAAAGGGCTGCAAGGACTGAGAGGACGCAAAAGGAGATTACTGAGGTGAGACCAATGGTGAGCTGATGAGGCTCAGAGAACCCTGGAGGAAGAAGATGCTAGACTGAATGATTTGTTCCAAGAACAGCAAAGGTGGATGCCCAAGAATCCTACACTCAGAAGCCTCTACCTGCCCTCACATTCTTACAAGTCCTAATCAGCCACAATGGATCCTGGCGGGGCATAGCTGTCCATACAGCTCAGAACAAGACCTGACAAGACATCTGACTGGATGCTTCCAAAGAGAGATGCATTTCTGATGCCTGTCCGAGCTCCCGAGTCAAAAGTTCCATGGCACGCGTGCCAGGCCAAGGAATACTGAGATAACGGATGCTAAGAATGGTGCCAAGGTTTCTGACAGGCCTCTCAAAGGGCTAAGGTAAAGGACATGAGATACACAAACAACACATAATGGACAACAGACAAGTGACACGAGACACACCGGAACTGCTCTGCCCTGCGCACCTCAGCACTGGGATCAAAAGCGGGACTTGGCTTTTATGAGGCCTAAGGGGCCCTCTTGGCTACCCTCATCTCCAGAGCCAACTCAAAACACTCCCCTCCCAGGGAGTCCTGACCCAGCACCCTACTTTCATGCCCTCTGTGTGTCATGGCCCTCTACTTACCTCTCAGACATCTGGGGATGCTGGTCCATGTCAGGTGCAAAGAAAGGCCACCTCGTCAGCTGGGAAGGTCCTGCTGGCACAGGGCTGGTGTCTCTCAAACAGCTATATTAAACAAAACCAAATATCAGTGTCTGAGCTTGGCACCGCATCGGCCAAATCCCCACCACTCTGCTACTCACCGCGCTCCTAGGAAGGCCCAACACCTCCTAACCCTGACTCTCTGCCATGGATGCAATGCATCTGCACCTGAAAGAAAGTTAGAACACATGTCAAACACCACCAGGACAACTCACAAGCTGCAAACACCTTATGTCAATCTAGGAATAGCATCTAGAGCCCATGTACACCCCACATTACAAATTCCAACTCCCCATGGTTTGTCCTATTGCAGCAGGCCATGCGGCAGGGCAAAACAGCTCTGGCACAAATATGTGGAGACACCCGTGACACAGAACGTGACAAACAGGGGGACACAAAACACGACACATCATGCTTGTGGTGAGAGACTCAAGGGGAGAAGGCAAAAGGGACCCCAAAGACACACCAGGTAACATGGCACACCGGACAATAAGACACAGACCAGAGCTGTTCTGCACTGCCCGCCTGAAAGCTGCCATCAAAAGTAGAGCCTCTCCCTTTAGCTGTCCTAGCAGACCCTTGGAGAAGAAGGCTTTTCCCTCTGCTAATCCTTAAATCTGCCCCAGGAACTCCCAATCTGCTATTCTCCCATCTCCAGGCTGTCGCCCCCAACTTATCTTTTGCATGATCGGTGATGGGAATCCACGTTGCACCTGAAATGAGTCTGCCTCGGAGGGCCCCGTGATGGCCTGTCAGCCTCTCGGTCAGCTACAATGACGAAAACCAAAACCAAAGTGTGAGTCCAGAGTTATGTGGGCCAAATCCCACCAAGGCGGCTACTTGCCCTCTCCTGAGTGTGCCTGGCTCCCTCAGCCTCCAGCTTCATCCTGATTCCAAGGCTGTGGCCTTTATTAGGAGTGGCACCTGGGTTAGGGAAAGGCAAAGTTAAATGGCATTCCTGTGAGTGCAGTGGATGACCTTGTGTGCTGTAAGACATGTGAAAACCTCTGCTAGGCTTCTGAGAAGCCTTGTGTAAGGGGGCCCTCAAATAAACAAATAAACACCCTCTCTCACCCTGCTGTCTGCAAACCTCCCCCTGCCCACAATAACTCCTAACTGGATACCTGCTCACCCTCCCTCTCCTAGTCACAATCCTCAACTCACCTGAAGCCTCTATCTCAAACATCATCCTTCACACTGGGCACATGCCTCTTGTGACATGATGAATCTGCTGAAAAATTGTTGTGCTTGAGAGCTGAGAAATAACAACCACTTCTCTCCACTGCTCACCTTGGCTGCTGGTATCCAGATTGACTTCCTAAAAAGAAAGACAAAGAACAGAGCTGTAACACAGTCACCATACACACTTCTGCTGCAGAGACAAATGCAGCCTCACCTGCTAAGGGGAATCCCCTCACCCGGGATGGGGCCCTCAGGCACAGATTTAATCCATCTGAATCTGAAAAAAGTTACGACAAGAGCCACACTGTTGCAGGATAAGGTAAGAGCTCCAGATATCCTGGGTCCATCAACAAAACCCATCTAGAGTCCAACTACACCCCACATTACAAATTCCAAGTCCCCGGGCTCTCTCCTATTTCACCAGGCTATGGCAGCAGGGCAGAGCAGCTCCAGCACAAATGTGTGCAGACACCCGTGACACAGGACAGGACGTGACAGACAATGGGGACACAACACAGACAGAAACCTCTTGGCAAGGAAAATGGCTGCAAGGACTGAGAGAATGCAAAAGGAGATGACCAAGCTGAGACCGATGGTGAGCTGATGAGGCTCAGAGAATCCTGGAGAAAGAAGATGCTAACTGAATGATTTATTCCAAGAACAGCAAAGATGGATGCCTAGCAATCCTACAGTCAGAATCCTCTCCCTGCCCTCACATTCTTTCAAGTTCTAATCCACCACAATGGATCCAGGTGGGTCAGAGCTGTCCATACAGCTCAGAACAAGACCTGACAAGACATCTGACTGGATGCTTCCAAAGAGAGAGCTTTTGACTGGGGAGCTGAGACAGGTATCAGAATCACATCTATGCCCTGGGTGCCAGGCCAAGGAATGCAGAGATCACAGATGCTAAGAATGATGCCAAGGTTTCTGACAGACCCCTGGAAAGGGCTAAGGTAAAAGACATGAGATACACAAACAACACATAATGCACAACAGACACGCGACACGAGACACACTGGGACTGCTCTGCCCTGTGCACGTCCGCACTGTGATCAAAAGTGAGACCTTGCTTTTATGGGGCCTAAGGGGCCACTTCATGGACACCCCCCACCTCCTAAGTGGACTCAAAAACCCCTCCCAGTAATTCCCAAACCAGCACCCCGCTTTCATCCCCTTTGTGGGTCACAGCCCTCTACTTATCTCGCAGACATCTGGGGATGCCAGTCCGTGTCAGGTGCAAAGAAAGGCCACCTCGTCAGCTGGGAAGGTCCTGCTGGCACCGGGCTGGTGTCTCTCAGACAGCTATATTAAACAAAACCAAACATCAGTGCCTGGTCTTGGCACCACATCAGCCAAACCCCACCAGTCTGCTACTCACCGTGCTCCCAGGAATGCCCGGCTGCTCGGACCGCACGCTTCGGGCACACTCAGAGACCGACGCCGTCGTCACAGGGGACGTCTAGGTTAGGAGCAGATGAGGTGATTTCCCAGGGCTGAAACCTGAGCAGACCCTCGCTCCTCCGCCCTGCTGCCCCGACTCACCGCAACTCCTCGGCAGTTGCCCAAGGCTATCCTGGTGACACCTTTAAATAGAAAAGGCAGAGGCTTCATTGCTGAGTCCTGTGATACTTCCGCAGGCCTCGGGAGAGCACGAACCCGGGGCGTCGGCCGGTCAGTGACTGGGGCTTGGCGCGCTCTGAGTGGATTGCCTAAAGCACAGAAACAGGAACAGATGCTTAGAGTTGCACTGGAAAGTGAGCCTCGAACAATAGCACTGCTTCTGTACCCTACTCAATGCTCACCTTGCCCACCTCATCTTGACTGCTGATATCCAGCTTTATTTCCTAAAAAGAAAAACAACAGTGCTGTAACAGAGTCACACTTCACACTCCCCGTGCAGAGACAAACAGTGACTGACCTGCTAGGGGGAACCTCTTCACCCGGGATGGGTGGAGGGATTTTGCCCTGGATTTTATCCTTCTGTGTCTGAAAGAAAGTGAGGAGAAAAGTCAAAGGGCTGCAGGATAACTTCACAGCTCCAAACACCTTGTGTCTATCTAGGAATATCATCTAGAGCCTGCCAACACCCCACAAACTGCAGTTCCCAGGACTTGTCCCATTGCAGCAGGCCATGCAGCAGGGCAAAACAGCTCCGGCACAAATGTGTGCAGACACCCGTGACACAGAACGTGACAAACAGGGGGACACGAAACACAACACATCATGCTTGTGGTGAGGGCCTCAAGGGGAGAAGGCAGAGATCTCTGACCACAGGGATCCCAAAGACACACCAGGGAACACAGCACACCGGACAACAAGACACAGACCAGAGCTGTTCTGCACTGCCCGCCTGAAAGCTGCCATCAAAAGTAGAGCCTCTCCCTTTAGCCGTCCTAAGAGGCCCTTGGAGAAGATTGCCTTTCCCTCTGCTAATCCTTAAATCTGCCCCAGGAACTCCCAATCTGCTACTCTCCCATCTCCAGGCTGTCGCCCCCAACTTATCTTTTGCATGATCGGTGATGGGAATCCACGTTGCACCTGAAATGAGTCTGCCTCGGAGGGCCCCGTGATGGCCTGTCAGCCTCTCGGTCAGCTACAATGAAGAAAACCAAAACCAAAGTGTGAGTCCAGAGTTATGTGGGCCAAATCCCACCAAGGCGGCTACTTGCCCTCTCCTGAGTGTGCCTGGCTCCTTCAGCCTCCAGCTTCATCCTGATTCCAAGGCTGTGGCCTTTATTAGGAGTGGCACCTGGGTTAGGGAAAGGCAAAGTTAAATGGCATTCCTGTGAGTGCAGCGGATGACCTTGTGTGCTGTAAGACATGTGAAAACCTCTGCTAGGCTTCTGAGAAGCCTTGTGTAGGGGGGCCCTCAAATAAACACCAATAAACACCCTCTCTCACCCTGCTGTCTGCAAACATCCCCCTGCCCACAATAACTCCTAACTGGATACCTGCTCACCCTCCCTCTCCTAGTCACAATCCTCAACTCACCTGAAGCCTCTATCTCAAACATCATCCTTCACACTGGGCACATGCCTCTTGTGACATGATGAATCTGCTGAAAAATTGTTGTAATTGACACAACCGGGAACCTCTGGAAGCTGCACTCCTCCTAAAATGAACGAAATAAAACAAGAACAAAACCAGAAATTAAAGGTGCTTTACCACCCCTGAACACAAAATCCAAAATCATCAACTTCAATACTGCCTGTATTCCATGCTGTTTTCTTCACAGTCTCTTCCAAGCCTCTGTTGCTTTAGATGCCCAGAAACACCTGCTGAAAACAAGCTGAAATAAGCTGAAAGAGCCTCTCCACTGAATTGAGAGGGAAGCTCTTACCCCAGCACATCCCAGAGAGGGAATGAAGCCCCTCAGCCACGACTGGGGTTAATATACCCCTGATGGTGCCCGCCCCTCATTCCCATGGCACCCAGGGAAAGGCAGGGGGTGAATCCCACCGGGTATAAAAGCCCTCAGAGCAGCTGCAGCTGTTTGGCCCCTCTGACTCAGATTCAAGGGCAGTAAAGGGCTTGTTATAGAAGAAAACTCTTCAGAAAAATAACAGCACTTTCTTTTTTGCAACAACTACTTGGAGCAGAAGAACAGAAAACTGGTAAGACATAAAAGTTTGTGTTTAGGTAGCATAGCTAGATAAACTGGGTAATTAGGTAATTTGCTGTTAACTTACATAATTATTCTGTGTTTAACAAAAGCCATCTAATAAATTCACACCCAAAACTCCAGCAGCCCAGCTTGCCCTATCAAAGCTCTATGTTTATACATACAGTAAACAAAACTAAAATCCCAGTAATACTTATCAGAAATCTATGAAAGAAACCTATTGAAATTAATCCTACCTCAAATACAAACCAACCCATCCAGAAAGTTAGCTCCACTCAAACAATTTACACAGAGTTAATAATACCAAGAAATAAAACAACACACCATATACCACCAATTAATATTATAGTGAACGGAAAAAACAATTTTTTTCTTTTTTAAATTTAAACTAACTTATTTTATTAGCTAGAACAAAAAATTTTGCCAGGACTATAACAACACTTCTTCTCCTCCTTCTCCTGAAATGTCCCTTCTCATTCCCAAATTCCTTACAACTTCTGAGTTTAAATCCAAGTAAAAAGCAAAATTCGTGCACTTGTGCGTTCAACGCTCCTGTCAGATTCTGTTTCCCTCCACATCTTCTTACACTTTCAGTCTTCATGCTGTCCTGCCGTGATGAGTCTGACAGAACTGGTAAATGTTAGGAGAGGATTTCCCTCCCCAGAGCTGGTTTCCTCACCGCATTTCACTCAATCCCAAGCCGGCAATGATGCACGCTCACCTGAAGGAAGGGGATAAATCTGTAAACGTCACTAAATACATAAAATGGCATCCCCATTGTTCCAACACTCAGGAGGCCATGCGGCCAAGGTCAGAGCTCTCTGCCCACCGAGGACACGGCAACCAGCATGGCCCTTTGTCCCACTCTCCAGCACGGACCTGTGAAGCCAGAGAGGAGTTTACAGAGACCGGGAGGCGGCGGGACGGGGCGGGCGCCCGGCCCGACCTTCCAAAGCTGGCGGCAGCGAGGGCGGGGAGCGCCACGGCCCCGCTCCGCCGCCTGCCCGCCGCCCCGGGGCCACTCCGCCGGGATTGTCCGGCCCGCGGTCGCTCCCAGCACCTGGAGCGGGGCGGGCGCGGGCTCGGGGGCTGCAGCCCCGTTCCGACGCCGCTGGCTCCCGCCCCTCGCCCTTCCCACGCTCGGCAGCCGCGTCTTTCCCCCGCCCCCGGCGCCCAGCGGCGAGGGGCAGGGCGCTGGCTCGGGGGGTGCAGTACCTCGCTGTGGCCACAGGGGGGCAGACTCACCGGGGTGTGCGAGTTTGCCGCCCTTTTGGCCGCCATTTTGAGAAGGTCAAAGAAAGTCCGCGACATTAGGGACACGCCACACCCCAGATGGCGGCCGTGAGAGGACCCTCGGCAGAAACAGGCGTTTAACCCAGATGCCTGTCAGAAACCCGCGAAATGCGCCCGCCCACGACGCCGCTGACCCCACAGCCTGTGTCGGGTACACCTAAAACGCCACAGAAAATCCCACCGGGGCCGCGCCGGCGTCGGTATTCCGTGCAGGCAGTCCAGTTACACCCACACCGGTCCTCCACTTCCCCGCCCTTTTCGCCGCCGTGTTGAGAAGGTCAATTAAAAGTCCGCGACACCCGCGGCGCGCCACTCCCAAGGTGGCGGCCTCTCGGGGCAGGGCTGCAGTACCGCGCTCTGCCCACAAGGCGGCAGCACTGCCGCACGCCCCAGCCGGGGGCGCAGCGCGCCTCGGGGCTGCGGGCAGGGAAGGCGGCGAAAAAGAACAGGGGCGGCCCCCGCCGAAAACTGCTCTGAAATAAATGCCAAACACCTGCCTCTTACCCGACCAGAAACAAACAAGCCCCCTTGATTTAAAGCCATGTTTAAATAAAGGTTATATTTCTATTTTTCGTATTTATAGTCACATGCATATTTATAGTGGACATTGATGTAGCATGTAATTTATATAATATCTTCTGTCTATTCCTATTGTTTATATGTATTTCTCTTTTGTGTTATTTATAAATATCTTTATTGATTGTATATTTCTATTTTTAAAACTACATTTCTACAATACTTTTATTATTTGAAATAAAAATCCCATTCTAACCAAATAAATACAATAAAACCTCTTTTAAAATGTATTGAAACTTTTTTATATTTATAGTTTGCATGACTATATTCACACTTATATTTATAATCTATATTGATGCATTATATTCATAACAATATAAATATGTATCCTATACAAATAATAGAGATAGATAATGTAAAAATAACTTATCATATCTACTGCTACAACTTTTTTTTTTCATATATTTCTAATTTTGATATTAATCTTTAGCTATTCATGATATATTTCTATACTTAGATTTCAACCTTTATATTATTATCATTTATAATTTTTATACTAAAACTCCTGCTTTTGCCAAATAAAAAACAAAACTCCCCTTTATTTTAAACTACTGTAAAAATATTTTTATTTTTATATTTATCATATCTATAATTGGTTGTATATTATATCACATTGATGTACTATACTTATATCTATTTTATATCTACTTCCTATAATATATTAAGTAAGATATATACAGTTTTACTTGTATTATGGATTGTATCAATTGATGTTATTTCATATTTACAAGTATTTGATCATTTTTTATATATCTGCATATATTTGCAATACATTCCTATTTTTATATTTCAGTTTGGCTTGTGTCTATATTTATATTCTCTATTTATATATCTATCAACATACATAATACTCTATTATGAAATAGAATATCTTATTGTAACATATAATGACTTATGTTACATGTTACATTTTGAAAAGAGATCAAATATATAAAAACAAAAGTGGTTTATTCCCATTTCCACACATCTGTTTCACTTAAATATAGTTACAGTTATAGCTGTACATTTAAAATGCGATTCCTAAATATAATGACAAAACAAACAGCATCGAATTCCCACCAATATCTTCCAAAACCATCAAGATACCTCCAACAGCAAACAACTGCCAGCGAAAAAACCACACAACACTCTTTTCGATAACAGTTCTCATCACGTCAGAAAAATGGAACCAAAATAAAAGGAAACCCTATAGAAACACACACAGCAAATCACAAAAACTACTGAAAAAGATGAAACCAGCCTAATGAACTCCAAACAGTGCCACTGATCCTGAACGTTACTAAAAAAAATAAACAAAATTCTACAAAATTCATTCATTTCTACAAAATTCATGTGTATGTGGCTGTTATTATCTAGGAGTTACTCTCCTACTGATTTACTTCAAAGCCACCTAGATTTGGCACCTGGGGACACCATTTAGTGGTGGGCTTGGCAGTGCAGGGTCAGCACACTTGATAATCTTCAATTGATACTCTTAAAGCTCTTTTCAAAAGTAAATGATTCCATGGGCTGGAAGGTGGCTGAAATATTAACTTACTCATCACTGGAAGCACCCCCTTAAAGATGGTAACTGGTTTAATGGGGCACCCTTCCCTTTCTTAGGAAGCTCTTCATTCAACTGTTCATTGTGCTCCTGTACCACAGTAATGTCGCTGTGAATATATAACCTACATAAAATGTATGTTTGCACAACATATTGCAGAGATCAATAGGGGATTTGGCATGAAATAGGAGCACATAAACCCCATCATTTCAAATAGAAAAGTTAGTAACTACTTGAAGGAAAAAAAAAAAGTACATTGCTGGAACAAATTTATCATATGTGCATTTTAGGTAGGTTTTACACCTTTTTTTAGGTCCTCTGTCTTTATTCCAGGGAAAAGAAATTCAAGACACAATTTTATTACCTTTGTACTATTCACAGTTTTATTACCTTTGTACTATTCCCATCAAATAAATCTAGCTGTAAGAAGGTCTTTCTCTGTTTTTCAGAAGATCATTCTTGAAATGAAACTTGCTTTTCATTTCAGTGTAACATATCCTGTTTTAATAAAGAGTTTTGCTTCCTATTGAGAGCATTTTGACAAAATAATAAGGTTGCTTTTGTTTGCCATTTAATTTACCAGTGGATCGATAGAGTTAGACATAACTACTTCTGGTATTAAAACTCACAAATTCCAGGGGAGCTGGAGGTTAAATTGTAAACAAAATATTTCATTGGCATTGATCTGAAAAGCAGACTGACAGCATTGCTAAAATTCATCAGCTTACAATTATAAATCTCCCCAAAATGACAAGAGACAGATTTGATTATTTTGCTTTGAAAGGGTCATGCCTTTAAAGCTGCAAGAGTTGATCGATTTATAAAAGATCCAATGAACTGCATTTTGCTTTAGTTCCTGTCACAAGTCCTCCTCGTGATTACCCAGGCTAGGTCAGCTTGACTTGAGATGAGTGACTGATCACTTTGCTCTCTATTTTAGGCAACATCAAATTTACAGGATTTATGACCCATACTAGATCATTAGTGATATAAAGATTACAGGTAACCTGAATTTACTTTATCTACCATGATACCCTGCCAGAAGTACAGCCACTCATTATGCCACAAGAGTATGAAAAAGTGCCTGAATTTCATCCTCCCTTTGGGCACTACCCACCAAAGTTACAGTGACAGCTTATTCCCTTAAATAAACAAGAATTTTCATGTACACTGTAGGTGACAGAAGTACTGCCTTCTTTACCCAATTCCCCTCCCACACCTCTTTTCTCTTGCTCCAAGAAAAACCCGAGTAGGCCGGGTCTTGACACAACCTTGACTGTTCTATTTCCATCACTGATTGTGCACATTTTAATTGCCAGAGAACATGGAACATTAGCAAATTCCAAAACAAGCACCAGGCCTTATAAACCTCTGAATGGAAACTCTGGTAAAAGAGAGCCCTTCCCTGAAAAGCACTTTGCAGACGTTGGTTACTGGGTTCCCCCATTACCACACAACACAACTGGGATTCCATTTTGACTGCTGATATCCCTGTCCCTGGATCACGCTGACCCCAACCCCAGGGTATCAGTCCCTCTGCTGTGCTGATGGCTGAGCTCCCAGCAATGACAGAATTCTCTGCCTGGTGCCAAGAACCCAGGAAGCCCCAACTTCCCTCTGGAACCAACGTTCCTCCTGCAGCTCTTACAGCCAGAACAAAGGCAAGGAGACAGCAAGATGGTGGGATAACAGCTAAACCCCAGTTCCCTGTGCAGGTGTGCACAGCCTCCAGAGAGCTGCTCATTCCATTGATGAATTCCTGCAGCGCTTTCCTGGGAGCTTACAGGGCTAGGGAATGTGAGGGGGAATTCTGGTGGTGGTGTGTGGGTAAGCATGAGTAGGAACCCAGCCTGAACACCAGTAAGTAACAGAACACTAATGAAGTAAAATACAACACTGCTTTTAAAATTATTTTTGTCTCTTCCTGCACAAGACAAGTTCAGACGCCTCCAACTCCTGTCTAACTACATCTAAAAAAAAACCAAGCAGACAAAATTTTTTTAAATGGTAACACTTTCAATAACAATGGTAAGGTTGTAAAGGTAACTTTTTTCTTAACCTTGTACCAATCTGCATTATCTACCAAAACCAGAGCTGTGCTCTTTTCCCTCAGATTGTATGCACAGCGTTAATTAGATTAGTTTTTTCAGCCAGGTTACTATATTATTTAGAATAAGGTACTGCACAACTTTCCTGTTACAGCCATAAATAAAGAAGCATGGCTATAGGGCCATATGGTGATAAACAGGAATATAGAAATTATTAATGTTGAAGTTATTATTAATGGAAAAATGAAAAAGCGCAATGGTAGGTGCAAAGTGTGAAAGTGAAGACCTCTACACTTTGTTTAAAGTACTAGTGGTCTCTAAAAATATTTTCATGAAGTGAGATTATTGTTAGTGACGTTTTTTCCTGATTTGGACAAGGTTTGTCAAAGAAATATTGTTAGAAAGACCAGGACAACTCATAGCCATTACTACCACGAACATCATTTTGCAAATGAAAGCTTCAAGTTATTTCTCTCATCCGCTTCCTGAAAAGAAAGCACTTTTGCTATGCAGACAGTGACCAACGTGTGCAGTTAAAATCTTGCTAGAGCACTTCAAAGGAACCTTAGTGACTTATTCTGGTTGTTTTCTTCTTTACAAGGAGAAACAAAAAACCATAACAGATACCTTCAAAGACGTTCGCCTTTCTCAAACTGCCCACCACTGACATTCTAGTCTTGAAACTTACATTAAAGCAAAACCCCTCCTCTAAAAACTCCACTTCTACTGTTCAAACTGTCCCTTACTTCTATTGAAATATAAGATGTTATGCTACAAAATGTACGTTCAGTTACAATTTTGCTTTACTTTTATGCACTAGATGGTTTACAGGAATTCAGTCCACTAAAAGTCAGCTCAGTCAAAATGATAACTTCACCAGCACTTTAATCTGTCTCTTATTTTAAGCTTTATATCTCTCCTTGTTTGAATCAAACGCCTTCCAGCCATTCTAAGCATTTTTGTGTCAGTATTTCAAAGTTCCCTGTGTTCTAAAAAGCTACAGATGAAGCTGGTGCTCTATAGCATTATGTAATCAACTCATCAATTTTTTATAATTATTTCCAGTAGTCTGCTCCCATCATTCTACATGGAACTATCTGCCTGAGGCCACCACTCAGAACGTTGTTACTTTAAAGCAGATGCGGGCAACACTTTGCTCTTTCTTGGCCAATTTTTTTTTTCAATTGTGTTTCCATTTTTTTGCTTAGTCATCCATAAACAGGACTCTATTAATAGTAGTTTTGAATAACAAGTAGAAATGTACAACGTTGCAATATTTGCTAAAGTTTCAGCTTCACATTTACAAACATGGCTCAGTGCAATAGGTGCAAGTCAGAAACAAGGAGATAAGCAAAAAACTCCATACCTTTTTACTGCAAATTACCCCATACAGGTCTTGTTAAAAGGATCAAGCTTCAGTGGGAAAGCAGAAATCCTGAAAAACAGCAGTGAAGGCATACATACTTCAAACAGTGAAAGAGAAGGAGACTCATGCTTGGCATTAGTGAATAGCAAATAAAAAATCAGCATTGATCTGGAAGTTGTTACTCACCAGCTAAGCCCTTGGTCAGAGAGGAACGGGACAGCAGTTGTTCTTGGCTGACTTTTAAACACCTAAGATGTAATTTTTATTTCTTACGCACAGGTTTCTAGAGACCTGAACAAAAATATTGCTACTCTGCACAGTCTATTACAGAGACAAACCTTGACTTCTGATCTCCAGCCTAAAAGTTAGTCATTTCTGCTTTTGAAAACGTGTGTGAACAGGCATCCACCCTCCTACACACACTTTACTGGGATGTATAACACCATACGCTAAAATCCAGGAGTTTTTGCACTTCTACACCTGATTCCTGGCATAGGAATTGCAGATATCACCTACATTTTATTCAACAGTTAAATTAGCCAATACAACCAAAGTTTGATAGTCTATGTCTCTTGAACTCCCTAAAAGGGACTGTTGCTCTTGCTCATGTAAAGGCATCCCCAGCCACAGCAGTCAGTGAGCCAGCATAAAGGACACGTGGCTGTGCAGCCACCCCTCACGGTGCCAGCAGCACCAAGGGAATGCTGCCACTACCTCGTGGCTCTGTGCCACTGGGAGATTTCCCAATGTCACTGCAGTTGGGACGGCCCCAGGAGTTGAAATTATTAGCTTCCATTCATTAATTTTGATGCTGGCTAAGAACACCTTAATGCATTTTTGTGCAAAAATACAGTAGTAACACGCTTGAGTTCCATCAATCTGGACACCATAGACATTTGCATTTATGTTTAATCACACCTTAATGACAACCATTAAAGGTAGGAATGTGAGATTGGTAAGCAGGGCATTTTACAGAGTCATCTTTCTGGAGATGTTCTGTTGTTACTATATTACAAAATTGCCATATTTCTAAAGTTTTGTACCTCCTTGATGTTTCCCACAGGCAGCTCCTCCAGACACTGGCCCTTCTTTCTCTCACAGCAGCCAACCGACTCCAGCTCCCCCCAACCAACCAACCCACTCTTTTATAGCACTCTTCTTCTTATTGGCTACAGCTGTGGCCTGGTAAAGTCAGGCCTGTTCCCAAGCTCTAATAATTAACCCAGCTGCAACTCCTTAAGGGGTAAGATTACTTCCTATACTGCCTTTATTTTCTTATATTGGATTCTCCTACAATATTTTATATTTTCTGGTTAAATTATTTCATTTATATCAAGCCCTCTGAGCTTACTGTGACCTCACTTGCAGCCAGTCAGCAAAAGCAACAAACAAAGAAGATTTGCACAGCACATTTCTCTTTTTACTTAACTGCTGACAGAGCCCTCATCCAAAGATTGTTTTGGAAACAGTTGTCTGACTCACTGAAATAGAAAGGAAGTTTCATCAGGAACTGGAGGGAGAAGGAGCACCACAACATGCAGTTGCAGCTGGGAAGAGATGGAGTAGCTTCTGAAACACATCAATGCCTATGGTGGTGTCTGCAGACGGACAGACAATTGACCTTAATGAAAGAATTAAACCTCAATTTTAAAACTGCTGGTGCTGTGATTGGGATTTGGATTGATATAGGTAGGTTTGCAGACAGCAATACAAACTAATGATCTGACAGAAACCACAGATCTGAAAGCCTTTTACAAAGTAAGCAGCATCTGTATCAGTACTTCATAAATGGAGTAATACTGGCATAAGATAATGAAATACTTAGGTAATTCAACAGGCAAATTACAGACTTCAAAATAAAAGCTTAAGCCTGTACATCCTCTATCAGCAATGAATTTATGGACTTTCTCTGTTAAAGACATTAATATGATAAAATTTAGAAAGGTTCAATTAATCTCTCTATGGCTGGGGTTTCTTTATTCTTTTTTGAGGT